>NC_058500.1:9445574-10156407 GCF_020382885.2 Scatophagus argus | reverse complement strand
AGCGAGCATGAACTGATGAAGCCTCTTGGATGAGAGGTGAAACGTCTTCAAAGACAAGTAACTAAGTCCAGTGGCGTTCGATTGAATTTCCTTGAGATAACCATGACCTGGACGAATGAGAATATTCACAGCCTTTTAACAAGATACTGTGCTAAAATCCTCCTGTAACTCAAGAGGAAGTGGCTATTGACAGGATCATACTCAAGAAAACTTACTACTGACCTGAAGCCAGTTCCCATAGCAACTCATTTTAATAAGTCAGAAGAAGAGAAGTCTTTCCACAGATTCTGCTGCCCTGCAAGATAACTGTCTGTGGACATGACGAGCTCAGCACAGGACTCACTCAGACAGATGGATCAGTAAGCGAGATATACAAATAGATTTGCTTTAGTTCCTGCAAATCAGGAAGACCAGGATCAGTACGACAAAAAAGTGAAATGATCCAATTGTGGAATAGGCTAATCAAATTGACAGAAGAGGACAGGATAAATAATAAAGTATTTATTTGGAGCAAATAACAAAGTTCTCCATGGGGAAAAAATAGCTTTAATCCACTGGTGATGAGAAAGATTTGCTTGTATCTCTACAGGAACACTTTGTGTTATGATGTTAACTCCAAGAAAGCTTTCTTTGAAATTTGAAGAAAAATGGTTTGACAGTGATCTACCAAAGCCAAAATTAAAGACATGCTGTTTGAGCGTATCAAACAGAATTTTGGCTCTGGATCATACGTTACATTTCGCACCCCCGTCATTTGACTACTGAAATGATGACAGTCGTAATGCTTAAGATTAGCAACACAGTCACATTTTCAGAGCTGAGACACGGTGCTCTATGGGCTCTTGTTTTTCCCCTTTCTTTTGTGGAAATTCAAGGAAAAATTAATAAGTACATACATATGAACTGCTTGAGGTAGTTTTATCTATACCTTTACCTGAAAGTGATCTGTTTTCTCATCCACAATTATTTAACTATGCCTTTAAACAAATGCTGAATTTCCCTTGTGGCTGAGTCTGAGCTAGAGAATGACCTTCTTACCACATCTGAAGTGTGCAGGTCATTCAAATTTTCTAACTCCAGTCAAGTGATTTTTAAATATCTGCTTTGCTTCAGCTGACAATCAGCTACTTTATTAGTTTTCTCAATTGTTCAACCTGCATCCATTCACACTTACTGAGACAGAGAATTAATGAGAACGTTGATGGAGTGATTCAAGGACCTGAAAACACAGCCTCTGGGAGGAGTGGCTGAAATAAAGACAGGAGGCAAAGAGAATTAAGAAATTTTATTGGGAGTGAAAAAAGAAAGAGAGTGAACTGGGATGAACTATTTGTGTTTATAAAAAATGCTGAAAAACACAGTTTACACTTTGATGGAATGATTGCAGCCCTGAGCGAGTTGTCTTCTTTCTTGTCAACACGCCGCCAACACGACAATGGTTTTACAGGCGCAGAACTATCGCAGTAAATTCATGTGTAACAAGAAAGACGAAGCAATAGTTAATTTTCACCTTTTGAGACGAGGACTGATCAATTACTTCTGGTTACTTATCTTTGATTGAAGGCATGTTAATCAGGAAATCCCCTGCACTAGTCTATAAGGCTTAACTACAAAATCCATCACACATGCACATTTGTATGCATAAGCGCATGTACATGTACATGTACATAATCAGAAGCTGTCAGCATGCCAGTGTGAGATATTAATTTATCTTCAGTACAAGCCAGGATGGTAATTACATTCTCTCAGACATTCAACCTACGTAATTCATTTGTTATTTGGCACAAGATGGGACTCATTGTGCTTTCTTATCTTTTATCTGACCTCTAAAAGAAAATAAGTTATGCAACAAGCAACGTTCCCTCCAGTTTAGAGGATTTGCTAAAACATGCAAAACATGATAATAAAAAGTAAAAATTAATTTAAAAAAAATGGTCTGAGTTGGTTGATGAGTCGTGACTTCTATGGTGTCACACATAATTGGTCATTGAAATTATGCCCTTTAAATGTGAATGTATGTAATGTAAAATGTGAATGTAAATGTATATTTTTTTTTTATTTATGTGTATTTATGAGCATGTTTGTTTCCACCTGATGAATCCAAGTCTGTCTTGTTTGGTGCTGAGAGCTTTTTATTTTTTTCACTGATATCTATGATTTATCTATGGGTTTGTCTCTACAAGAGACAGTTGACATTAGAGTCAATTGATCCATTATCAGTATAAAACTAGTTATTATTTCAGTTTCAAGTACTGAACCTGAGACTAATACTGAGGAGAACACTAAATATGAGACAGTCATGAGACAGAGAACCACCTAGACAGGAAGAGGGCCTAGGTTCAAAGACAGGACCTTCTGCTCTGAAGCCACAGTGCCGAGGCCTGACAGGAAGGACAAGAAGGTCTTCTTAGTCCAAGAGAAGCACCAGCAGCAGTTTTAAGACAATTATTCCTGTTATTATCACAACATCTTAAAGGAATCATAAACTTCTCATGAAGTTAAACAGACTCTCAAAACCTTCTCCCTTTCCTGATCCCCATCATTTTCTCTTCTGTCTTAGGAACAAGTGTCATGCCCAGAGCAAGTCATCCCACCTAACTGCTGCCTCCTGGTCTTCCATCTGCAGTGCATCTTAGGCTGCCATAGGCTGAGCCATGATCACACCTGATGGTAAGATTGTGGGAGATGGTGGGTGATGGTGGGTGATGGTCTGCACTGGTGTGGTTGGATGCTGGTGGTGTCTCACAGTCAATATGCTCACATACAGAAGACAAGACTACACATCTGGTCTTGTGCTTCTGTATACTGTGTTGATGTTTAAGCATCATTGCCACTGTAGGACACAGTCTCACTGTTGCACTTACAGTGCTGCCTGTTGTCTGAACCTACATTCACATCTCACCATGTTAAAGTGTATCTGTAGATTCACCATCAGTCTGTGAGGCGGTCTCTCGGGTCAGCTGTGAAGCAGACAGTCACCCCATCAATTTGACGGGGGATTAAAGTATATGTGTATGTGTATTGTTTGATGGAAGTACTACATAGCATAAATTAGACTAAACAAAGACTTACAAGTGCATTCACTTATATACATTTAAAAGTGAATGAAGGCTGAGCAGTAAATGACTTGTGACTTTATCAGTTCACCATACACAGAAAAGCTTCTCATCTGTTAGTAATTTCTACACATTGTCATTAAATATGGAGAAAATGATTGAACATTTGTTCCTTTTCCTCTGGTATATCATTCTATACATTTCAACCAGTTTCAGTGTAGGTTGAAGAAAAGTAAAGGAAAGTAAATAAGGTAGGATAGTCATCGAATTCATTGTGTGAGATTAATTTTTCATGGACTAATGCTGTGGATTTAGCCGCCCCCTACTGGTTGTATATTCTCATTACAAAAATCTGTTTACCAAACAAAGTGCAAAAATAAAATATTGACTGCGTTGGCCTTTTAAGTCAAGTGCACAATATGTTTCAGACTGAAGTTTATTCACTATGGTCTGATTAATGAAGGCAATCACACTTTCTCTTGTTGCAGCTAACAGCGTTTATAAATAGCACCCACACTAATCAAATTTTTCTATTATCAGATAACAAAATGCATTTTCAAGTCCCCCAATGAGCAAAGCATGCATTACAGTGTACTTATCTTACATAGACATGCGCTGCCAACATTTATTATACAACTAACTTGGATGTTGTCATGTAATTTTTTCTTCCAGTTTAACAGCATCGCCTCCTCATCAATATGCCTAATGAGATCCCATGAGAGGTTCCAAAGGATATGCCAGTCTGGTGTCCCTCAGGGTTGGACATGGGAGCTTTGCCTGTACTCTCAAGGACACTGGGCTCAGCATGACCATACAGTAACCTTTTTATGTATTCTAATTACTCTAAGG
The DNA here is from genome assembly GCF_020382885.2 of Scatophagus argus. Lineage (NCBI taxonomy): Eukaryota > Metazoa > Chordata > Actinopteri > Scatophagidae > Scatophagus > Scatophagus argus. The sequence goes on along the minus strand of NC_058500.1, from coordinate 10,152,502 downwards.
ACTGTTCTGGCACCCTTTCTTAGACTGGCACATAATGATATCCCACTTCAACATCTGTAGATTAATTAGCACATGCTGGGGGAACTCCACTGGTTTAGTGACATTATCATTGAAACTCATAATGAAATATGTAATTGTAGTCAAAATCGAGGATATTAGAATTAACAAGTTGTTAGAATGGTATGAGGGTAATGTCGAGGATTTTTAAATTTTTTTGCTTGTTTTGTTTCATTACTCATGACATTTTTGCGTATTTTGGTAAGACAAATTAATCTGAATTTGTAGTTCTCCTCTCATTAAAGTAGCACTGGATACAACATACAGGATATCAAGGTTTTATTATAGATTTTTTTTCTAAATTTTGCAGTGCTCATAGAGCTTGTATAAAAGCTTTCATTTCACAAGACATTTGGTACATAAATAAAACACAAAACAAAAAACAGAAACATTCACAAGGCATTAATCCCAGTTACCCACACATTCATTGGTGCCCATCTCCATTACAAATCTGAAGTGAAAATCACAAGCGCAATATTTCCCATTGTACTTTACACATAATATTGTGGCAAGAGAAAATAAACAAACTAATAATTTAAAAAAATAATAATAATTTTGGAAAACCCAACTAGTACCATAAAAGCAATTTCTAATTTTCTGGAGCTTAGTTATTCACCCATAAAATAATGTTTTGAATGTTTTATAAAGTCTCCATGTTTCACTGCAACTTTGCATTTCTGTTTGTTGCTTTTCTGGAGGTGGTAGCTCATGTGCCATTTTTGGTATTTTATTCTCATTACAGATATTTGAACATATACATTAACTCAGAACCATTAATACAAACAAATGTGAAGACATAGAGGGAATTAAGGGGAAGCTATTCAATTAGTCACTTGTTGCCACAGCAGAGTTGCCACAGACCTGTGAAACACCAAGAGAATCATCTCCAGGTAACAGGGGCTTGAAAGTAACAGATGTTCATTGGTCAGTAAAAATCCCGTACTACAGGTATAAACATTGAGCTTTTAGTGACATTACACTGTATCGTTCTCCTGACTCAAAGTAAAATTTCAGCCAAGCTTAAAAAGCGAAAGGTGCTCTAGTATTGCTTCACGTCAGATTATTCACGCTCAGCTTCCCTGCCGTCTTCCCTTCAGACTCAAACCTTTAAACAGAAAAGCCTTGGAGTTTCTCAAGATCAACATTTTCTTTACCGAGTAACAATATGGCGTAATCTGTAAAAACTGGCAAACATCATTTTCACAGATTATATTTTCCTTCATCCAGTGTTACAATTTTCAAATCCAGTTTTACTGAGAGCACACAATAATTTCATACATACCAGCCCTCTTTGTGAACTAAAAATTCACTGTGGGCGCAGACTGAGACTTCTCTGTCAGCACAAGGTTGGAGGCAGGTGAACGAACAACAAGTGCACGTGACTGGCACTGAAAAGAGAGCCTGTCTTCAAACACGAGCACACGCTCACACACCGTCCATTCATTGTTTTCATACAAACTGAAAGCTTTTGTTCACTTCACAGAAGTTCTGCTTCATCTTCATCATCCTCAGAGCCTGAGGGTCCCTGGCGAACCTCTTCATACCACTTGTTGGTCAGGGTCTTCATCTGGATCCGTCCATGTAATAGGTCCTGTAAAGGCAGACATTACACGCACAAAGTAGGACATCAGCATGCAGGCAAGTATAAATGAACACATAGAAATTTTGCATTATTTGTGCACAATTACAATTACAAATGCTGCAACACATGAAAGTGATAAAAACTGCCAAATTGCAGTATAATCAGTCTGTAATCAGTAATCAGTCTGACAATCCCTATTTTTCATGACATGACAAGAAGTGGCTAAAAGCTACTTTTGGGTATTTATTTAACAAACTATCATCTCAGCACAATGTTTCAGTTTAGTTCATTTACTAAGAACGCAAGTGTAACTGACACCACTTCAAACGGGCAGCAGAGGATAGCCACACCAACCTACGTTTCTCTAGCTGTGCATGGTGACAGGATCTAGCATATTCTATGATTTACTGACCACAATGAAGAGGAGTTAAGCTACCGCAGTCTGAAATTGGTATTTAGTGTGTGATTGTTGTTTTGGAGCACTTCTTTTGATTACATGTTAAACACAAGGACAGACAGCAAACCAGTATGACTGGAAAAACAATGAAATATGTTTAAGGGATCATGAGCACAATCACCTGGACTCCCCAGCTGCCTTTCTCATTCTGTGCCCTGTCTTACATCCTTTTCACAGAAGCATGCGGCACAGCACAAATGTTGCTAGTTTCTGATCAATACATGTTATTTTTCACACCTAGTGCTCATGCTGTGTCAGTAGCAAATATACTTGCTTCAATCTGTGCGGCCATGGGCATGGTGGTCTTAACATTAAATGTCGGCAGCCACATTGCACATTGTTGGTATCTTGAAGCAACTGAAAACAACTGTAGCATTTATAAAAATAAATAATAATTTTATGTGATTGCATTATTACATGCTGTACTGATGTATGATGTATGCCTTTTTTTTCTTCAGTGGTTTACTTGAATGAAAGATACATTTACATTTACAGACTTAAGGCTTAAATGTATAATACACAAAAACAAAGGCACTCAGTCATCAATTATGACCTAGAAGTGTGTGGTGGTGGCTGTATGTGAGACTGCCCTCTGCCTGTAGCCCCCCACCAATAACAGCACAAAGCTGGGACTCTATAAACATGTAGCAACCAGGTTACAGCTGTCTCTCTGTTTCTTCATATTCTCTTCTCACTGCTCTCTCAGTCAATAAGGTTTTTAGTCCGGATTTAAAATCTGAAATAGTTTGGCTAAATATTAAATATTTCCACATGTGCAGTAAAGTCACTGCAACAAATATCATGGCACATTTAAGCAGCAAAAATAAAAGCTGTATTTAGAAACTCGAGAGGACAAAAGAAACTCTTGAGAGGGAACAAAACAATAAAATAAACAATTGTTAAGATGGCTCTGATGGGGCTCAGGATTTATCAGGACAGCTGCTTTCTGGACTGTGTGTGTGACCTTTGGGATGTGTAGAAGAACACACATCATTAATTACGTTAGATGCTGAAAGATTCTGATGGTGTGCTGGGAAGATTAAAATGATCAGTGAAGTTAAGCTGAAGTGCCTTGGGTGTAAATGTGCACAGGAGACACACCTTTCAGTTTTGCTGCTGGGGGATCGCTGCAGGTCATGTAATTAATATTTCCAGCATTAAATATGCATTATTTCCCCCCACCTGCACCACACTGGCTATTAATCAGAATGATAATTTTTATGACATGGCCCACCTGACCTGCAGACTGCGACCCGTACTAGCCTAGGACCACATAACTGTCCCTCCACAAAAGATGAGCGGCACTGTTTAAAAGGCAATGCAACAGGTGCCAGCACAACCGACTTTTAAAGAGAAATGAAAAACAAAAAGAAACCATTTTGTGCCCAAATTATGAGCCTTTAACTAGCAAAAGGGGGTTGTAGATGCCTCGAATGCACTTTAGACCATGGTCTGTAAATTGGTTGAGCCCCCTCCCCCTCCTTACCTCTTGAGTGAGCCTGCGAGTGAAGAAGGGGTTAAGGTATTTAGCATCAAGCCACAAAAAGCCCTTCAGATCTTGTCTCTGGTAGATCTGAGCCTCGTACTCCTCCTCTGTCAGTTCTGATAGGTGCTCTGACTCAATGGTATTACCCTGGAGAGAAATGGAAGAGGAAAGACAGGGGGGAGTCAGATAAATAGAATGAAAGAAATGAAGGGGGAGTGGCAGTAATTGAAGCAGAGGTGAAGGAGGTAGATGGAGAGGAAGGGTGGTGGAGCCGAGATCACTCACAGGAGGACAGAGATGGCAGTGTGAGCAAAAAGAGGGATTTACTTCAAAGAGGGCACAAGAGCTGCAGGGATAGGAGGGTTGATAGATCTCATTGCTGGTACTTCAGGGTATAAAACTAAGCTTTAGAAGACATCAAACATGCTAATACTGGCAAAAGTCAAGCAAATACACCACCTCACTTTGCCAATGACCACAATAACAGGTTGTAGTTAAAAATAATGACCCATTAAATTGACTGAAACTGAAATGTTAAAAACAACATCTTACATTCTGGTGTGTCTGGGTAATTATGAGTGTGTGCCTGCGTGTGTGTGTGTGTGGGGGGCAAATCTAAGGGCTTTACCCATTACCATTTTCTGTGTCTTGCTGAGATTGACATCTTTCTTGTTTTTACGCCGCGACTGACTTTCTTCAATGTCCATGATGCGAATAAGTGGCATAGTGCCTCCCCCCAGGAAGAGGATAGTAAAGAGCACTATGATGATGGTGGTGGTTCCAATTAGTTGTCGCTTTTCGATAGGTTCCAGGCCCAGATGGAGGCTCAGTGCGTAGGGGATAGCACCTCGCAAACCTACCAGACAGAAAAGAAAAAAAAAAGGATTGGGACTGTGAAATTGCTATGGGGGGAAGTTTACGTTAAGTCTATCTTGTTGACGTCAAATACATTGCGATTGTTATTATGTCTATTTATTCAGAATAATTTTATGCAAATGATTTTTAATTTTTTGAGAATCTAGAGAATGTTTGACAACAGAGCGGTTACACAGCAGACATTCTGACATGTAATAAAAGGAAACTCACAGGTGCAGCAACAATTGGGCCTACCTGCGTTTTTCCTGTCATGATACACTACATATATATAAAGTAGTGGGCCACCTGACCATTACAACAACAGGGACTTAATGATATTTCATTCTAAATACACAAACAACTTTGCAGCTACAACAGCTTCCACTCGTCTGGGAAGGATTTCCATAAGATTTTGGAGTGTTTCTGTGGGAATTTTTGCCCATTCATGCAGTAGAACATTTATGAGGTCAGGCACTGATGTTGGACAAAAAGGCCTGGCTCACAGTCTCTGCAACAGTTCATCCCAAAGGTGTTGGATGGGGTTGAGGTCAGGGCTCTGTGTGGGCCAGCCAAGTTCTTCCACACGAAAATAAACCCGACCATGTCTTTATGGACTTTGCTTTGTGGACTGGGGCACAGTCGTGCTGGAATAGAAAAGGTCCTTCCCCAAACTGTTGCCACAAAGTCGGAAGCATAGCATTGTCCAAAATATCTTGATATGCTGAAGTATTAAGATTTCCCTTCACTGGAAGTAAGGGGCCTAACCCAACCTCTGAAAAACAGCCCCATATCAATACTTTTGTTTATATAGTGTAAGTCAAAATGTCTAGTGTAACCAGTGAATTTTGCTTGGAAAATTACAAACAAAAAACAGACTTATCAAATAACTGACTACTTGTTTCAACTCTAATTGTTACTACTTTTATTCATACCCACAGAGAGACACACTATATTACTGCAAGCTCACTAACAAAGAACAGTGTCAGTAGTCAAAAATTTCACTGTATCATCTCACCACTAAACCACATGATGAACATCATTTTGGGGTTGATCTTGTGGTCTCTGAAGAAGTTCAGCAGGAATGATAGAGGGAAGATGTTCACTGCTCGGCCAAGCAGAACCAGGACCTGTGGAGACAACAAAAGAAAAAAGAATTAACAGAGACATACAGAAATCAGGTGAAATCAACATTAATGTTAAGATGTAATTTAAAAAAAAAAATGCAAGAGCACTTACTATGCACCAGATAACAAAGGATATTTCAAACTTATGAGGGAAGCTGAAGATGGAGAGACCAAGGAAGGCAAAAACACATGTTTCTGGAGAGAAAAATTGACAAACGCTGTAAGAAAGTAATGTAGAATGATAAAAAAGGGAGAGCTAAAACGGGAGGAGGGAATTCACTAACCACACATGAACGCCACTGTGCGCAGTGTCTGCTGCATGAGAATCTGGGTGACAGGAGACAAGTTGTGATGGGTGTAATGGGACATCACAATTCCCGCAAACAGGATGGACATTATTCCTGTAGGTGCAGAGAACGTACTGCATTACAAAAGTCTTATTAAGTCAAATATAAACATGTATATGTATGTTTCCACCCACCAGACAACTTGATGCCTTCTGCCAGGCCATAGGGAAGGTACGCAAAGATTATCATCATACCAAACTCCAGTGAAGGCGTCTTCCTCAGATCAAAGTGTTTTAGAAACTAACCAGTAATTTAAGGAATTTAAGTATGATGAACACACACACAAGCTTAAATTTCTCTCACACATATTAAGTCTGGATACAAGGGCCGAGATGAGTCCAGTGAGGGTTCCAAGGGCAGCAGAACCAAAAAACATTTTAAGGAAATACCCAAGCGCTTGCAAAAAAGTCTCCCAGCCTGTTACCATAGAGTTGTCTGAACGGGAAAAGAACCCCTCTGCTGTGCTGAAATAGAAAAGAAAAAAAAGAAAAAATAAATAAAATGGCAAATGAAGCCACAATAGCACTATGACACATTCTGTGTTGTAATACCAGTATATGGGACTAGAGGGCAGAAAAACTCCACCACTAAATCCTACTCATATGCACAAGAAAGTGTGTGTGAGTATATGTGTGTGTTTGGATTAGTCTATGCAGAGTTTGTAATACTGCCATCAAATCCTGTTTACTAAACAGAGCTTGGTTTATTGAGAAATTGTGCCACACACAGAAAATATTTGGACAGTCTTAGAGCCACGGTCACTTGCTTTTGAAAGTCAATTACACCTTTTGTTAGACCTTAAAGAGTACCATGACCTTTAAACGCGTCTTGAACCATAACTAAAGCAATTATAAACTATGACACAGTAATGCTTAAGCATTCACTCAACGTCTGTGATGTTTCTTAGCAAATAAACCTGTCAGTAGCAAGCTATTAAAACTCTCCCTTAACTAATCCTTCAGACTTTTTTTTTAATAATTACTGATGCATTAAATTTAATTGCCTATTTTAAATCTTTTTATTTATTTATTTATTTTACAATCACAAACAGACAACACAGTGTAATTAACAATCTGATTTTCATGTTTAATTACAAGTTCCCAGGCAAAGGCATCAGTCGCACGGCTGTTAGGGGCAGCGATGGCCTAGAGGTTGGAGAAGCGGCTTGTGATCCCCCACCGGACGGGCAGGACAAATTTGAGTGTGGTGGAGAGATTAACGCGAAAAATGCTCTCCCACTCCATTAGCCGGCTGATGCGCCCTTGCCCTTGATGCGTCCTTGCCCTTAACCCCCAATTTGCTCCCCAGGTGCTTGATGCAGCCCACTGCTCCTGTGTGTGTTTCACTGCATGTAATTTGCCGGGTGTTGCAGGTGTGTTCAACTAAGGATGGGTCAAATGCAGAAGACAAATTCAGTGTGTGTATGAAAAAATATATATACTGTCAATAAAGCTGATTCTTCTTCTTCTTCTTCTGTTATAAACATTTGGGCCCAACTGTGAAGTATCTTTCTAAGAAAGCAAGCCTGTGAGGTGCTAACAACGAGCTGCAACAAACCGGCAAGCTTGTTCAACCTATCTATTATTCATGCATTCGTTAACTCTACGGGGGCATAGAGACACTTGAGATCACTTTGCACACTTAGGTGGCTGTGAGTAGGAGAGATAAGGCAGTAATAAAGTGAGTACAGAGACAGCAAATAGAACGATGGCCCCGCATACAAACAAGGGAATCCAGCCAACTGCCTGTTTCTGTTAAACTTGTCTGTCAAGATTTTGCTGGTGTGTTGGTGCATGTGGCCACTAGTCTGTTGAGATAGGAAAATCTTACTAAACAATTCTGAGTGTGAGATACTCCCAGTAAACTGCCCCATATGTATACAGCAAGTTCCATGACACTTGTACTGAACTTTTCTTGACTTGGTTACTGGAAAGTTCGCTGTCTGGTATGACAGATACTACAAAAACAATCATCATCTGTGAATGTCATGAATGGTATCTATGGTCATTAGATTATCATTTTGGACTTCACATTTATTAGGTAATTCTTTTTATAACTGAACCTGCATCCTCTGCATGTGAAACCATAGCTTTGCCAGTATGCAGTAAAATACGTCATTGATTCTATATTGCTTCCTGCTTCCTGTAACAGTTTAATTTGCGAAAGTGAGGTGGTGGTTCAAAGGTAGGAAGACGCCTGTCTACATGTGACATTTGGCTGTATGCACTCATCCTGCTATTTATTAATACGAATTTGTTTTGGGTACAAGTAATTCTAAGAGACTGCATTAGGGAAGTTTTAAGAGACAGAAAGCTTAACTGGACAGTAAATACTAGCACTGTCTAACCGTTAAAATAGAGTAAAAATAACAAAGTTTTGGTGCCTCACAGATTACTCTTAGCCTTCTTCCATTAAATGACATCTAACAGATACATCATAGTCAAAGTGTGCATGTAATTATATGATGTTGAGAGTATGTTTATGCGTGTGCAACAGGACAGAAGTTGTACTGTACACGGGAGCCTGACATTTTGCACACCACCCTTAAGGTTCCTGGTGGAAAGCTGTGTGTGAATGTGCCAACGTGAGCCCTGAAGAACAAACAGGTTGTGAGGGAGAGGACAGAGATTCTTACTTTGTGAGGACAATGGAGACTGCGTCGTTGAGGATGCTCTCACCAAAAACCAACATGTTGAGTACCGGGTCCACATTCAGGGCGTTGAAGATGGCGATGGTAGCTACAGGGTCTACAGCTGAGATCAATGAGCCAAAAGCAAAGCTACAGCAAGGGAGCGAAAGCAATAGTATTAATCAGTATCATTAAACATTTTTATAGGCATGAACAAACTTAAAAGTAATTAAGACACACAGACAACAAAGGGACATAACACAGCCTGTACTTTGTTTATGTAAGGTCGAAAGGAGGCAGACAGGAAATGCGCCACAGGCAAGAAGGCATATGAAATCCTTAAGGTGAGAAAATCCTTTAAGTTGGTATTTTAATAACAGTCATAATATTTGGAGTATGGACAAATCCTGTTCCAAAATATTAGAGCTTCAAACAAGGATCCATGTGTCATGACTGAAGTTATTATCTTGTGTCAAATATTCTACATCCACAACAATTTGGTGAACAATTCTCAGGAAGCAGTATGTCATAACGTTTTTGATTTTTTGATGAACTTTAATTTCGGATTTTTATTTTTTTTCCTTGTTAAATGTATAAAACTATCAACGAAGGCAGAAATGCATGGGCAGATACGGTACGTGTTGGAACAAAAAAAAAAAATCCAGGAAATACAAAAGATTAACTAGCTACGTTTTGGGACTCTCCCCAACAAAGTCTCACGCAGTGAGTTCCTCCCAAAGGTTATTTAAATCTGTTTCTGAAGTATCTCACAAACAAAATGACAAATACAGACGGGACCGAAAACATATTCTCCTAAGTAAAGTAAATGAATAGGCTGCTGATTGTTTACCAGTAAGGATACAGACTTGTGCACACTAACAATCCCTAGCTTTGCTGGGAGAGAGGGAAAAAAAAACACACATGGGTGCGGAGCTGCATACTTCTTAAGTATCATCTCTGCCAGCTGGATTATCCTTCTGTCTGAAACTCACTAATAGTTCAATTCTGAAGTTTGTGTGGGTTTGGTTCTTTCAAACTTTAAGGTAGGGTTAAATGGGGTAATGTAATACTACTACACACAGTATCCTATTTAACTTGAAGTCATTTTAGACAGAACAGGAACAGCAAAAGTACAAAACTGTTCGAGCGTGGGAGAAACCCCCCAGTATTCTGAGACAGGAATGCAAGAAACACATTAATCTTAGTTTTAGTGCAGTACTAACACTCACCTATCAGTCATGGTCATCTTATAGATCACATCAGCCTTAAAAAAATCAAAAAAAAAAGAAAGAAATCATACCAAGGCACAGAGTTGCAACAAGGAAACTGTTTATATTAGCGTCATTAGAGCAAGAAAGACTCTAAACAATGAAGAGATAATTATGGCTGTTTGCAACTATGCACTCTGTAAACTAACTTGCGTTATGTCTGTGAACAGGCCCCAGCAATGCCAGAGTCGCTGACAGATACTATTCCAATCCTCACCTGCCCAAGGAAATAGATACCTCCTCCAACTATGAAGGCAGAGATAGCCGTGCCGATCACAGCAAAGAGCGTAATGGAGCCGATGTTCTGGAAGAAGTTACCCTGAACATACATGGACACACAGCTTAAGTATTCATGGATTTAGTAGCCTGACATCACATAGCGTTACATAACATATAACCAGCATTAAAATGAAAGCAGGGCACAGTGCAGGTGCAAAGAAAATCACCATTGCATTTTCAATCTTGTCTGAGGTATCAGCTTATTGTTTCAGAAGAAACAAAAAGACATGAGATAAAATCAACTTTATTGATCCTACAGTGGGAAAATTCACCTGTCATGATGATCATTAAAAAAAACAAAAGTTTATAAGCTGTTTCTTTGCATTTGTTAATTAATTTCATGTCATAGCCATCCTGAGGCATAAGCAAACTTGAGGCCTAGTTAGGTCTCCTAGTTAATTTACTGTTAACTAAGGACTAGGTTAAATAACTGTATTATGCTGCAATTTTATAGATATTTCAAAACACATTATTATTTTTACTTTGGTGGCTTTATTTGTGGCTATGATACTTATTCTACACATCTGGATAATTTTCATTTTTAAACAGGTAGCCAAATCATCTGGCTGTTATGTTTAATGCATATGAAGGTTTATTTTAAGAACATCAAATTCATTGTGTAAACTGTCTTGTGCCATGTAAACTCAGCTTCATGCACACGTTCTGCCGTACCTTATGTAAAGAGTATCCAGATTCAAAGATGATGGGTGGCAGGAGCAAAAGGAAGAACATGTTGGGTCGGAACATTTCCTCTTCCTTTTAAAAGAAGAAGGACAGAGAAACACTGCTTACAATCCACAGCACAAAAAAGTCAAGTCTAAAGGGCTGTTCGGTGATGATCAGTTGACTTAGTACTAGCCAAAGTTACATTTTCCACGTCCACGAGTGTGCAAGAGTCCACTAGGGTTTTGTCAGTATGTACATGTACTGTTATGTGAGCGTCTGCGTACCCACGGACTTGTCTGTGCACCCTCTATGCTATGACAAACTACGGAATATATCTGTACATTTGTGAAATGCATCCTCAAAGTGGATTCCAGAAAGTAATATATAATAAAATGGTGTGCGTGTCTGACTGGGGGTATATTCAGGCCCTTAGTCATGAAGAGAGGAATGGGTGATGAGGGAGGCCAAGAGAGGAGGGGGTGGTGAGGGAGGCCATGCCTGAGCAGTTAGTAACAGCCCTGTGATTGATAAAACAAATTTAGATGTTGACTTTATAATGACAAATGCCTGCCTGCACTAAACTACTCACATGCCCTTTCACATATCCTGTAAGGACTTGTAAATGACTATGCGAGCCCTGTTGTCTCTGAGTCACTCATTCATTCTCATTCAGACTTCCCATAATCACAACCACCAGTTGCCCAACAGCCCTAACCCTTACTGTAACCTAAACCAAGTTGTCATTCTAAAACTTACTTATTAACGTTATGGAGACTTGTGGTTTGTCCCCACACAGTGAGAGTAATGTGGACACACACACACACACACACACACACACACACACACAAACCAGTGACCTTAGCTCTCTGATTATTTCAGCGATATAATGAAATCATTGTTGCTTCTCAGCTCAATGGGCCAGCCTCCCAGATCAGGCGTAGGCATCATGTGCCCATGCGTTATGCTCTGGCTCCTGATGTGTCTGTGCATGATTCACCATGTGTTCTTGTACAAGCCATTGTGTGAGAGTGTGTGTGTTTGTTTTGTGCATAATCTATGTCACTAATGTAAAAGTCAATATATGGTATGGATTAGTGAAGGTTAATAGGGAAGATCTTTTTCTGTACCGTGGTTGACACTATTTCGTCTGTCAAGAAGATGGAAGAGGGAGGAGGGCAGGCTATTTACTCTATCCAGTCAATCTCTCTCACTGTACAATGGAAGCCAATTTTTTACAGCTGGTACAATCAGACTCAACACCAACACCCCACAAGCAGGAAGACAGGAAGACAATTACTTCCACATTTGATGGTTGTTTTCTAAAAATAAATCATTAATTTCTGTAAAAACTACACTGATAAAAGCTGCTATAGGTTAACAGTGAATAACTGCTGGAGGTAGATAACAGTATGATTTACTTTCTCCTGACAAACATAATTACAGTCAACAGATCAACACAATTATCTATTCTTTGACATACAGTGCCATAACTTGAATACACGGTGTGACTCGTGAAACTGACTGTTCAAAAAGGATAGTGCTGGCAATATATCAAGAACATAAGGACATGATGAGTTTATAATCTATTTGTTCAAACCAAACCAATTACTCAGAGTTTTATGGCACTAAGGAGCATGATGTGAATGAAGAGGAGACGATAACACAGCGCAGTTTTAAGACTCTATCGGCTGTCATGATGGTAACTCGGGTTCTAATGGTAAGTTTGTCTGCACCAGCACCTGCACTATACTGGCTGCAAGCTCTCAAAAATGGGTCAGGTATAGAGGATACCCTGCACAGGATGTATGCTGGAATAAAGGCTTATACGCAGGCTATGCTCCTGCATATTCTGTCTTATTATGCATTCAAATTTGAGGAGAAGTAGGCCAAAAAGGAATGCTTCCAGGTAACTGCTTTTTCTTGACATTTATCTCTGACAGAACTCTTCCCTTTACAGCAAGTGAAAGGTCAGGAATGAATATTAACGCATGAAAGAAGGCATGCTATGCATGCACTACAATCTGACATCTACAGCTGTAATTCTGCATGCATGCACTTGTTTCATTGCAACACAAGAATGTCTACTGGAGTGGGTGAACAAGCACACAGAGACTTTGCATGCTCATAGCTACACAGATTTAAATAACGCATTTCCGCATTTATCTCAACTGCCTTAGGTACCGGGCCTTTATATGTAGCAAGCCTATATTAGAGGCCATTATTTCAACAGAATTCCCACTGTTTGATTAGCGTAATTGTTAATTGCATTTCATGTTTTTAACTTTCTGCATATGGACCCAAATGAAAATAAGGTAAGCATACATCAGCAAGGTATGAACAAACATAAGGGCTACAATTATATTAAATAATCTGTCAGTTACAGTTTTTATTAACTGAAAAAATGCCCATTATATTTTCCCCACAGCCCAATGTATTCAAATCAGTTGCTGTGTCAATGGAATGCTAAAAGGTATTCAATTCACAAAGTGTAAAATTCCTCATTAAATCATCACATTTGAAAATTTGAGAAGTTCAAAATGTTTTTTCCTTAATAAAAGTTTAAATTATAAAAATTGTTGTGTTGGTGATTTAATTGCAGCAGATTAGCCGATCAATTCAGCACTAGACTGACCTCATCCCGAAACCATGAGGCCTGAGGAGGGGTAAAAAGATTTCCGAAACACTGATGTTGAAAGACAGCAGAGAAATATATATGCTATACAAGCAGAAAAAATGAACTGGATAAAACCAGAGAGCTGAGGATGGGCATACTCTGGGGAAGTGCTGAGACAGAACTAAATGAGAAAAGATGAATGCCAAAGATGAAGGGAGCACAGTTAAAAGAGAAATAACAAAAAAATATGAGTGCGAATGATGGAGAGACCTTTGTTCAGAGTACGGGCTCCCTGGAGGCTCAGCTTTGACACACAGATGATGTCACCACATGGGAAAAAAGGCCCCTGAAACCACAATTAAAACTGCTCTCCCTATGTCACTCTCTCTCTGCAGCGTGGGAGCGATCTAGTAAAAGTATGTGCTCCCCTTTGGGGCTTAAAACATACCACTGCAGCCACTGAGGAAAAATGATGATCCCAGATAATAAAGAACAGGGTAGAATGCTAAAACAGAAACAAAAATAAATTATTATATGTAGTATACTGTAGATGTAACTATATTCACCGGTGTACTCTCTATCTATGCTTTGCCTGAGAGACAAACTGCTGTTAGTGTGTTACTCCTTACCAGCACACTATTTCTTCTTCAATCTGTGTCAGAACACAAGGGAGAGACGGACAAATGACAGGAAAGGAAAAGCACTGAACAGTACCAGAACAGCACAAAAGGGAAAAGCTCTTCATATGCTGGTATGTAGGGAGAAGATGGGAGATAAAGCAGTTTGTAGCAAGCAGCAGGGAATGCAGACTGTTGGTGAATGGCAAAGCTGGTGATGACAGGATGCTGCTGCCTGAGGGGTTCGTATGCCCTTCGTGGTTTGTAGGGCAGTCCCGGAAGCTTGCTAGAGTGGCCAAGTGGGCTAGCTCTAAAAAACATGCTAGTTGAAGGAGATAACAGACTTAAAGGAAGCTGCAAACACGATGATACACCCATTAAAACCTGCTAAATGAGTTGATGCCTTCCTCTGACTGTGATGGTAAAAGACAGACTTGTAACTATGTGCACAGTTTAGATAGATGCAGTTGAAAAAGTGACGCTGACAGAATCACAGTTTTGCCACAGGCCGTGTTACTCACCGGACAGTTTACATGATGCATGCTGCTCTTAGGGACTCTCTCAAAAACAAATAGGTCAGACATAATGGATTTCTATCATGGCCTGGGTCTTTTCAAACCTTCAAGGTCTCAGACTAACTGTTTCCACAACTAGCACCGGTGCTCCACTGAAAGTTTTAGAAGCACAAAATGTAACTGACATACAATACAATCTATTTCACCTATTTCTTTCATCTCCACTACACTACTACACTGTTGATAAATGGACCAGAATTAGCAACGTTATGTTTAAAAACTCACAAAGCAGTGCTTCAAGTACTTTTCCATGACTTTTTAACAGGGGGCTGCAGCACCACCTAGAACCAGATATTATACAAAACATACACTGTTACAAAAAGTTAACTGCTTAAATAGTTCTAAAACCATAGTGTTTGTCCCTCTCTTACTGGGATACAAGCTATATGTGTTATACCCAAGTAACTGTGATGGGAAAGATGATTGGCTTTGCTTTTATCCATATATTATCATATGTATTTTTCCATTATCAGATTCTGTGTAATGTTGAATCTATCACACAAAAACACTGAGGTGTTTTAGACAAAGTTTTTCAAGTGTCTCACTAAATTCAAGTGGAGTCAGACAGATCCCTGGAGATAGTTCATAAGGTGAACTGGAAAGCTGGACAAGAGAATGGGAACATGCAAGTGTGGACAGAAGTGTAGATGTGATACAAAATAAAAAAACTTTCTAGCCTAATGTTACTCTTGAATTTTGCGGATAATCAGTCAAAGTGCACTGCAGACTGTATTCTCTTCTAACAGACACAGAATGACGTGTACAACACAGGTAGAATGTGCATTGGTATGTATGCTATGCAGGTCTCGTGTAGGAAGCGGTTGTTTTCACACTATGCTGACAAGTCTCTCGCCCACGTCGAGGCGCCCTCTCACTTCCTCCCTCCAATATGTCGTAAAAGGAGATTAAAGGCTAACAGTCAGGAGCCACATTTTTCGATAGCAACCATAGCATATCTATGCTCCTGCAAAGATGCTGCTGTACATCACAGCATATGTTTATTGCACTCTAAAACCATAATGATAAGTCATTAAGCCATTGCCTACTATTTACACACAGGTTTTTTTTGCTCAAACCTAAACAAAAACACAGATATAGCAGCCAGAGACTGCTACCTCCTCCATTCACAGGACATTGGTAAAGGGGGATAAGTGGCTCCAGGGGCTCTGGTTACTAGTGCTGATGACTCAGCAACACCCTGGGGCCCCGAGTCTATTAAACAATGGCCCCAGTGTGCAAGAAACATTGACACAACCTGTCCTCCTTTCCTCCCTTCCCCCTGACTCTACATCCCTCTCTCTCCCTTTACCTCGTTCATTCGTTCTCTCACTCACTGGCAGAGAACAAGGAATGTTAATTAAAGGCTGTGAGAACCAGGAGGAAAAAAAGGAGGGCTCATAGGGACACAAAGGAAAAGATAGCATGGAAAGAATGGTATGTGCCACTATGAATAGGTAGATCAAGAGAGGATATTTGTGACAAAAAAGTGGCCAGGAAATTAATGACAGAGCAAAAAGGCGGACAGAGAAAGAGATGAAAACCTACAACACAATAACAACAGATGTTTATTGGGTTGGGGTGGGTTTCCAGAGCTATGGAATAAACTGCATCATACCACAACCAGGAAAACTGGTTATATAGTTTAGGTTTGATTTTCTTTTTCAGTAATGCCAGTAAAGACATTTATCCCTGCCCTATAAATTACTGCTAATATAAAAAACACAGTGGATGCAGCTCTTTTGGTTATGGATTGGAAGCCACTTTGTCCTATAATTCAAGGGTTTGAACTGAGTAAGACGCAATATCTGAACAGAGCTCACAGAACAGATTGCACTGCAGACAATTGTGGTATGTGAGGGAAGGTGGCTGTTTGCTTCATTTGAAATGAATCCAACCAAAACAAGCAGCATTAATTGTAAATTGTGTGTTAATTGTGAACAAGAATTGTGGCCAGTGCAGTGTGGACACACAAAGCTGTGCAGTAGGGTGTGAATAAGAAATCCAACTATACCTTCCAGTTGGCCAGTTCCTGGAACTCAATGATCTTAATGAAGCCTCCCATTAGAATCCCTGGAGCAGATGAGAAAAACAATACCACTGTTTAAATATTTTACTACTTCATATGAAAATTTCAATACAACCAGAACACAGATGGGATATAAACCTGAGGCGCCGTGCTATTTTAGTGGTTAAAACAATTGGAGTGTCTGGCAAAGGTCCACCATAGTTCAGGGATAAATTAGATATAATTGTAAATAAAAGGGCTATTGTCTTAGGTTTGTCTTTGAGAAACTCCCCCTGGGCCCTCAGCTCTCTTGTTACACAGCTCAGCAGAACATTAATTAAAAGGTTGAGTAAAACACAAAGATGTGCTGAGGGCAGAGAAAGAGAGAGAGAGACAGCATAAAAAAGAAACGAAGCATACGAATTGAAGCATCGTGTGAGATCCAGACATAGGGGCATATGGAAATAGATTGTAAAAAGGAAGACACAGGAGTAGGTGAGAGAGAGGAAGTGATGAGGAAGGAAAAGCGACCCTTCCTGATTTGTGAGTAGAGTGTTATCTCTCCTCAGCAGATTCCCCTGCTCCAAACACTGGGATGAGCTTTGTCTCATATGCAGTGTGCAGAGCATACAAGAGGAAAAGGCCTTCAGGGTCAAGACAGATGTGTGTCACTGAGTTTGAGTGAGTGTAACTGCATAGACATGTAAAGGGGGAGACAGTCGAAGGTATTACAGGCAGTGGAACTGAACCTGATGTAAACTTTCATAAGGAAAAAATAAAAAACCTTTTTTTTAAATCTTTTTTTCAACAAAGCACTTATTGAATCTTAGGAAAGGCTGCTAATGATGCCACTGTATTAGCCATTGCACATCCTAAAAGAAACATATTTGACTTGGATGAATGACTGTAATCTTACAAAATAATTTACTCTAACACACAATATGTTAAAAGAGATTAAATACAAGGCAGAACGCCTGAAGTAAAAGATGTAAATAATGATAACATGCATCAAGTATTTATATATGCTCCAAAAAAGTGGAAGTGAAGTATTCTGGCAAACTCCAAAATGAGTTTCAAAATTAGTTTGCCATACTCAAAATGTCCCTGCCTTTAAAAAGTATTTCCTAAAGAGCTTCAATACAGAAACACTGTACTTTCCCAGACCCAGTCTGTGCAAAGCAATATGTTATATATGAAGAACTCACCAAGGGACACGACAGCCACGCTCTCTGGAAGAAAATGCAGCTTGAACTTGATGAGCAGGTGCACCAATATGATGCAGATACCTGGGGTGAGAGGAGAGAGCAAAGACCCTGAATGAAGCACAAATACATCCACATCCTGACTACCATGTCACATCAACTCATATCTGCCCAAAAATAACTCCCACATCATACAGCGTTAAGGTCTTTTCTCTGGCCAATTTCCTGCACATAACTTGCTGTAGACTGGACAGGCCTGTCAATGACTCTAACTTGATTTCCTCTCATTGAAAGTTCAAAGGCAAACTTGAATTCACATTAAGTTGAACTATAACAATATTTTATTAAAATTAATTCAAATACAACTGCTTGACACAAATATGCGGAAAAAGCATCTGTTTGACGATTAAAGCTATAGTTCTGAGACTGTATAGTAAAAGAAAATTGCCCCAAATTAAAACAGAAAATTTACTTGTGACAGAAATATAAACCACATAACAAGTACATTAATGTGCTAAATCAGTGCATAAGCATATTAGCATAATTATGATGATTAAAACCAAGGCCAGAACGAAGTAATTCACACACACTTTAAAAGTGCAGTGTAGCAAATGAGATAATCAGAAGACAGAATGGAAGCAACACTGAACCCAGCAGCCGTTGGTTCATCAAAGCTGGACTATTTTGTCATTAAGGAAATTTTAAATTCAGGTCTATTTAAAGCATGTACATTTGCTGACTGACATGTTGCATAATGTGAGCAAAATTTACGGGAAGTGCTATTTAGGACTAAAATGTGGTTTCCTGATTGTACTCTGAGGTGATCTCTCATTTACTGACGGAAACCAATTCTCTATTTATGCGAATGTATTAAGATTAGAAGACAAATGACTATAATTTAGAATTTAGTGCTTCTCTCAACCAATCAAATGTTTGCTACACTGGCATACTTAGTTCAAAACAAAATAACATTTTTATGTATCTATAAAGTGAACAAGTCCAATTGTAAACTTTCCTTATGCATGATTTATGCCACTTCCTTGGTTTAAACGCTTCGAGTGGCATGTGACTTAACCTAAGCAGTGAACTAGAGTGCATAATGGGCACTTTGTGTCTGAAGAAGCACTACATGACCTTACACATATTACTGTGTAACCACATCCATTCCTTTATCCATTTCCTTCATCCTAAATCACCAGTAACGCATGAAAACACCAAAGTGGCGGCACATTTGCCATCCATTATTTGCTGAATGAGCTCTAGCTTGTATACAATGAGTGAACCACTATGATCACATTTCCTGTTGTGGATTCAATTTCTTCTTCTTTTCTATCCTATACGCTCAGAAGGAAACTAGACTAGATTGGTCCAATGAAAAGTCAGACAAATATCCAGGAATGCAGCCATTGTGATAATACTAACCAATAACCAGCAGGCTGAAGAATATGGTCAACCCACTGGACTGCTCTTCTTCTTGAGCCTTAACCCCTGTCTGCACGGGGAGAATGGGTTTGGGGGTTGGGGGTGCCGGGGTCGGTGGCTTAACAGCAGGTGTCGTAGAGTGGAGGGTCTCATTGATGTAGTTATCAGTGTCGTTGGACTTGCTACAAGGACACAGTCAGAACAAAAAGCATGTTGGTCTGAGGCATTCAGTCAGTCAATCAGTTAGTTAGATGGATAGCTCAGCTCTGGACCGAATACACAACGCAAATCACAGGATTGTCTGTACTCAAATCACATAATTTTGGAAACTCTGTTAAACAAAATAATGATATAACTGGACAGCAGAGATATTTCTGCCAGAAACACAATAATCTCTTAATTTTAGTCCTAAAACCTTATAAAACACACAATATTAATATTATGGTGAAATTGGTGTAAACTACAACAATTTCAAACATTCAACCTCACTTACGTTAAGCATAAAAGTCCTAACACTTGACTCAGCTGGAAAGACTGAAATAAAGGGATCTGAGAAACAAAATAGCTGATTAAAGCAGGTCATTTAAAGCCAGAGTGGTCTCCTACAATTTTTTTAACCACCTTGCTTGTTTGATTTTGCTTACTTTTAGGCATTGTTTTTGGTTTTCTCTTATTTAATAATCACGGTGGAAACCACACTAAAATATTTTTCTTGAAGCTCATAACTCAATAGTAACAAAAATGCAGAAATATATCTACATCTCACTCTAAATCTCCTAATCACGTTGTTTCATTTTCTTACATTTCACTGTATTGAAAATTAAAATCGGCAATAGCTGACAGCTGTAATTAACTGGATGTCGTCTCTTTATGTTAATACCTCGACTGTAATACACTGGAAAACTGTTAAATAACCTTTAGAAACAAGCTATTGCTAGCTAGCTAGCTAGTTAGCTAGTTAGCTAACCATATTGGGTTAAGTTACTCTAAAGAGCACTGAAATCAATATTTGTTAGCTCAAACCTGACA
This sequence comes from Scatophagus argus, assembly GCF_020382885.2. NCBI lineage: Eukaryota > Metazoa > Chordata > Actinopteri > Scatophagidae > Scatophagus > Scatophagus argus. Next base: position 10,132,288 of record NC_058500.1, on the reverse strand, counting down.
GACGGCCCGTCCTTTTGTTTAGTTTTTTCGATTGAATCGAGTCCATCTTCTGTTTCATGTTCTATTAATGTTTGTTTGTTTTCAGCCGGAGTATTATCCTTGGGGTTGACATCCCCTCCGCCATCTATCTCACGCACGTCCAGCGACACTTCCTTCTCAGTTCGCTCTGACATGCATAGATTCACGAATAACAGAAAAAGGGACAGCAGCAAAACTGTAAGGCTAACGGCTCTCATTCTCAAACCAGTGAGTTTAAATCCTAAAGCAACGTTTTATAATAAAAAAAAAAGACTAGAAGCTCCATGTCGACAGCTACACGTACATGTTGACATCACAACTCCACTTCCTGGTAAAGACTTCGCAGGGAAATGTAGTCTTTACAGTGCAAAGACGTCACGAAATGTGCGTGTGTGGATGACACACAGTCATTCCCGTGTACTCAACTTCCCATGAGCCAGGGTAGTGTATCGTCCACCCATTCCTTCATTGATAATGTAGTTTTTAATTGTAGTCTGCGCTTGTTGCAAATTAAGCTATCTGCAGATGTAGTGAACACTTAGGGAAAAAAAGCAGCCTTGCATATAGCCTTATAAGAAAACAAGATCCTAACCAAAATCATATACTTGTATTTGCTGGTCAGATTGCAGCTGGTTAAAATAAACACAAAGCTATCATGGACATAAAAGTATATAGAAGTAGTAGAGAAATAGATGTCTATATAAACCCTCAAATTGAAAGCAACACTGACCGAATGCATATAATGTCTGCATGTTTGTAGATAGACACATGTTCAAATGAATAAATATTGAATTGGTAGAACTAGATTACTTTATATACATTAAGTGATTAGCTATGTAAGTACAGTGGGCCTATATGTATATATACATGTTTATGTGCAGATATATACTGTGCAGTGCAGTTTTGGAGGCTGTAGTTGTGTTCTTTTTTAGACTATATATTTTATAACACAGTAAACATGAGCTCATTTTCACACTTGTATTTTTCATAAACGCATTTCATAGTTTCAGTTTTCAGACTCTTTGTTAGTCAGGCATTTAATCCATTTAATTCAATACTCTTCTCCCTCTTCTTTTGTAATCTTAAACTGGATGTCATCTCCAGAGCTAGAAACTCTTTTAAGAGGCCAGCATTTAATTGCTTTCTACTTGCTACCATGATTTTTTTTTTTCCAATTAGGCCTAAATATCTGTCTCTGTCCCAAAGAGACTGAAAGGGACAAGACCAAAAGACGTGTGTGATCTTCCATTGTCTGCACGGTTTGTCTTCATGCCAATGAGATGGACAAAATATGAAACACCCATAGCATTTAGCTCCACCACGTTTTACCAAAAACTAATCATCATTAAAATAGGCTCCGTGCAATCTTAAATTCTGTTTCAGAGTAAAACTGCAGAAGAGCAGGCAGTAATTAGATGATGCTTTAATTAGTCAATAATTAGACCCCGTATAATTTGAATCTTTTAATCTCAATAGCTACAGTTTATGTCCATGCCACGTGCCATAACGCTGAAACGACGTCACGCGATGTTTCTCAAGAGTCAAGTGGTTATATTTCTACGAATTTTTTAGTCGCCAGGTTACGTTGCTCAACGTTTTGAGCGCTTGCTTGTTTGTTATGTACTGTTAACGCCCACTGTAGGTATTGCTCATTTTCCAGAGGGGCTGCCTCATTCATAGGGCTGGCAGGCAGTGAGGAGCGGCCAAACACCAATAGCGACGTAGTGTGTGAGCTAAATGATGATCTCTCACTGAAAATACCACGCCAGGTTAAACTGCGCTATCATCGTCGGCCGATTCGACATCTGACACACACTGATCCCTGCTAAAGCTGAACCCATCCTCACAGGAATGGAATTTGAATTTCATGATTAGGAAATCTTCAGGGAACTGCCGCGGAAATAGACGGACTTCCTAGTCACCTGGCCCCTGACGGCTGCCGCAGACCCCGGCCAACCCTTCTCGTTTGATCCAGTCTGTCCGCGGACCGCTGCTTCTGGCATCTGGACACATCGGATCTGATCTGTCGTCGTTGTATATACGTAAAACGTGCCTGTGTGTGTGCTTTTGCTGGCTGTATAATGCCGACACATTTGCGGTTCCGGAGAAGGTCATTCCTTGGACTTTTATTCCTTTTTTCACTGTCCACCTCCGCATTGTATTTCATCTACTCCGCCCCCGGAATCGGTAAGTGAAGCCGATAATATTTTAAATAGTCATACCCTACGTTAGGATGAAGTGAGGTTTTTTTTTTTTATATGGACTGTTTGGTCATATGTGACAGCTTGCCGTTGTGGGTGTAGGCAACGGAAGGGGCCATGCGCCTCTGCTGAGCCTCATATCTCTCCTAATCGATGGTGAGACTCAGCTGGATGCTGGAACTCAATCCTATAATATCCATGTACCTGACCATGGTAATAACAGTGTTACTAATGAGCATCATGGCTACTGTAATCATGCTAATGTTAGTAGGGCTAACAGCTATGATTATAAAGCTGACAGTGACAGGCGCCTCAGGGAAATTATGACATTTTGGCTTTAATTTAGGGTTCTTTGTTGCCATGATCCATAGAGAAGTCAAAGTTGACCCATGTGTGGTTCATGATTCTCACCCTGTCTGGCGGTGAGTTTTTTTGGGTTTTTTTTTTTCTTGGCGGATCAAAGGTCAGGTTATAAATCATGGATTAGAAGGCCTAAATAACATTTATGATTTCTGAGCATGGAGATCACAAAAATAGTTCCTGACATCATTAGCTTCCTGTAAGTCACATGCAGTGGTGAGATATCGCATGTCCTGAATCTCTGCTATCATTAATCCATCTATGTGGCTCATCGTCCTCTCCCTCATCCTTTTTTCGTTCTGTCACTCTTTGCTTCTGTCATTGAATATGTGTGTGTGGACTCCTGTGTCACATCAGTCTACTTCATTATCTGTGGTCTCGCCCATCCCCTCGCCTTAGATACGTAGGGTAAAGCATGCATGCCAGTTTTGGTCATTATCACCCTGTCCCAAACATCAGAACTTATCTTAATGCAATACTGTAAAAAAACGAAACTTCTGTATGTTTTCTGTGCTGAGAGAAAAACAAATAAGTCAAACAGTGAACAGATTACAAAGATAGGTTTGTATTTTTCTGAGCCAAGAGGAAAGTTAAAGAGGGAATATCTAAGGAAACGTGCAGTTAGGAAGTTGGCTAGTGGGACCTTTTCCTGTTCACCGTTTGTTGGACATCCTGCTGTACTTGCTGAACAGGCATCACTGACATAGTGAGGCTTTACTTGAAACATTGTTAGACAGTATCCGCTCCATTTAACACGATTCACATCATCAGGTATGATCTATTTGAGTCCATTTACAACCAAAGACCAATGCCAAAAACATTAGAGTTTTTACAATTACAATCAATAGCTAAAGGCCTTTTACCGCCACAATCATAGCCTGTCATTGTTGGAGTGGGGAGTGACTGAGTGAAACAGTGTTCATGTCATACAAGTGTAGCCTTTCTAAAACATCAAAGAGAGAGCTGGTCCTTCTTACTCATCAAAATGGATATTGATCCATTCACGCTTTTTACCTACTGTGGACAACTTAATCAATAATTGGATCAATTCTCATATGGAGGACACATTACTGACAGGAATAGCCTGTGTAAGTCCCAATAACAGAGAGTAATGATTCCTCTAAATGTGAAACGAATAAACAAATAAATCAAGCAGGACAAAAATAATCCTTCATTCATTTACTCACTACTTTTCCAGCTTGAGTATTGATGGTGTCTGGTAACTAACTGTATGTATGTCCTCCTGGGTGTTGACTGTTAACTGGGGGTTTGTTCAGAAACAGCACAAGGACCAGCAGCTCCAGTCCATTAATTATATATGGTAACCAGGAGCTAGGCAGCTTATGCCGCTGTTACTAAAAGCTACAGTTTAGTCTTTTACACTTGGAGTGCCTGGTTGAGCTCTTGGAGCAGGCCCGAACAGGAAAATCATTTGGGGATTGGGGAGATGGTGCTTAAAAGGAGTTCCAGTTTTGAGTAAATCATGCCATCAGCTGGCATGATTTACTCACTGGTAGTGATATTGATGCACAGTCATTAGCTGAGGCTTTAGATGCTGTGCTCAGGGATGCACCGGTGAGCCACAGCTCGTCAGAATGAGATTAACAGCTGCAAATGTGGCCAGTTAACAAAAAACATTTGAAACCACAACAAAGCATTAGCATTTGATTTAACCGTCCCCGACAGAATACATGATTTTAGGTGTAGAGTCTTTTCGTGGACCTCTCGGTATTGCAGCCTTTTTAATCCTATTAAACAATAACAATACTTTCATGATACCGTGAAGTTAGAGACACAGGTCCAACATCAGATCTACAACATGCTGTATTCTGTTGCGGATGTTTTACGGTATTGAGTGCTGTGATGGCGCAGGGACTTTGCTTGTGAGCTACTGTTTTTCATGTTCATCTAACTACTGGAGCCTTGCTGGGACATCTTCCACATGGTCATAGCCTGAGCTAATGTCTATACATCTTATTTCCAGTAAGCAACTTTAACCATCATGCTGTGTGTCTGAATATGTGCGCTCTTCCTTTGAGAGAGACGTGAAGACAGAGTTGGCAGAGTAGGTTTCAGAGATGGCAGCCCATATCATCTCACTATACTAGAGCTGTGTTCTCCATAAGTGAGAGTGTATGTAAGCTTTTCATATTGCCATTATTATCATATAATGTGAGTTTATTGAGTGAACAACAAAACCCTCTGGCATCTCCTGTAGCATTAGATAAGGCATTTTCTGGCCACGAATGTGTTCAATAAATCATTGTAGGATGGCAGCCACACTTTGAAGGTGAATAGATTTGCTTGAAGGGATCATATGGGGGGGGGGGGGGGGGGGGGGGGGCAGTGCAAAGAATTAGCTGAATAATTGAGAATTAAAAGAAGAAACAGAAATATGAAAAAGGGCATGAGGAGGAGGATGAGCAGAGGAAAATATAAAGGGGAGGATGAAAGAGCTCATTTCCTTCTGCTGGTTTGCACATCGGGGAACCCATCAGAACACCTGAGCAGGGCTTCCTATGATACCCAGGTGGCCTCAGTGCAGAATGTCCCAGTTTCACGGCTTAGTCCATTTCTCTATCTCACTCCTCCTGCCTGCCTCTGTCTCTCTCTCAGTTTCTCTGTCTCCATGTACTCATATACATTGACACCCCAGCTTCTGTGTTGCCCTGGAGCTTGGCTGCTGACTGATGCAGGCTGGGAATGCAGGGCACAGCTGGGCCTGATTGCAGCAGTTTATTTAATTAAAACATGAGAGGATCCCACCGGAGCGAGAGCTAGGGAAGACACAGGCTCTATTTATAGGTTTGAACACAGATGGGCTCACCTCCACATCCTGGGAGAGCAAGGAAGACAGGTGCTTCCCTTTGTCTTTAGAGACCAGGCTCGTCCTCCTATCTGTACGGCTGTGTGTTTGTGTGTGGGTGTAAGGCTTGCGTATCTGTCTGCAATACTGTCTCTTAGTGTGGACTGGATTTATTTCTAGGTGTGGCCTGCTGAGAGCCAATACTGAGTCTCGATGGTGACTTTCAGGTTGCTTCATAGTGTGAAGCAATGCAGGCACATTGTTGGAGAGGAATGTATAGACCTGCCAGGGTTTTCAAGTTGCTTTAAAGTATCATTCATGTTTTGTCAAACAATGCGGCGGTGAGGAAACACATAGACAGAAGTTACCACCTTAACTGAACATGTAAAAACTAAACATTTACTAACAGCCTGGAGTGTTTAGGTGCTTAGTGATTACATGTTTGACTTTGAAGCAACCATACGGTACCTTTATGGCTTCTCTTCAGTTTCTGTTGACATCTGCACATGCCTCATCAACCTGACATCCTTTTCCCGCAACTGTTGAGGGTGCAGAGTGCCAGTAAGAACACATCTCGGAGGAAAAGGGAAATGCACTTCCTGCAACAATTTTGGATTTATCACGTCTTCAAGTTCATCTGCATTATCAGCATGTATTGTACTGAGAATAACTAATCATAAACATATTCTCTGCTGCACAGTGCATTTTTGTCTGGCCCTTATTTTCAGGCTTTGGAGAATATGCCTGCCATTGTGTGAGCTGATAAGCCCAGCGCGACTTCTATCAGTAAAATAGCAGGTGCAGAGAGCATGTTATCAAACTAACTAGCTCAAACTAATGTCGATAAATATAATACTGCAATCACATTTATTATTAACTTCAACAATCAGTAAGATATGTTATCTAAGTAAATCACAAGCTATCAAAGAAACCCATGCTGAACATCTTTTACTACCAGCATCAACCATCAGACTGAAGTGTCCCTACTCAGCTTTTACAGCTTGCTCTCACAATTGTCTGCTCCACAGTATACATCTTATGCTCAATACACTGAAATATATAATACTAGTATTCTATCATTGTTTTACTCCTAGATGAAATTTTTGCGTGGAAAAGTAATTGCAGTACATTATCAACACTAGCACCAGTATATATATTTGCTTAAGATATTGAGGTAGAGGTTTATCTTTCCTGTAAGGAGGACATTTTAGCTTTGACCTTGTTCTGTAGTCTGGCACTTAAGCCTTTTGACAGTTTATGGCTTGTTGACATTTAAATTACGTCTCATGTGTTAATGGAATTGCGTGTATGTCTAACTGACTGTATATTTTGGTACACACTCAGTCCTTGAGGAGGACTGTAAAACTCTTTAAAATGTGGTATATTAAGATTTTGCCGTTTGATGGTTTTTGTTTATTTATGCATTGTTACGTTGGTATTGTAGCTGAATCTGTTGTACAGTAAAACTGTCAGTCATAGGCAAATGTGATTATACAATCATGTCACAAGTTATCCTGTAATTATACAGTTTGATAATTTAATGCTCTCTCTCTTCTCCCCAAGCTTTAGGAATTCATTTGTGAAGACTAGCAGAAGAACCATGTTTTTGATTTGTGCTTGCCTTGTGTCCTGTCATCACTTTCATGGCTGAGATATCATAGGCCACTTCTATGCTATCACTCTGTGCACTCTCAGCGCTAATGGCGCTGTGCTTTTCCCCCGCCCCTCGCTGCTACTGGGCATGCTGGTCTTTCCACAGAGAAAACTGTTTTCCCAGAGCAGTTTTTACGTTAAAGTCTCTGGTCACACCCACCAAACAGCTTTTGAGCATGCACATGTATCATCATTCATCCACACATGTGTATTTGTTTGTTTGTACAACCACTTCCTGCAGGACTGACTTTCCGACGTAACAGTGCGTGGCTGCCTTTCCCCAGGAACATTTGAATCCTAATTTGGGTAAAAACTGGCACTTGTAAAGATCAGACAGATTATCGTGGTGCTATGCAGTTTGGCGCTTTGCATTAGAAGGAAATGAAAATGTCCATGTGTTTCCCGCTTCTTAGCTAGGTTATTGTGTTTTTGACAGCACTGTTTAGATGTTAACCTGTTACTCTGTCTGGCTTAGTGTGAATAATAATTAATTAACTTTGCTGAGGTGTAAGAAAGAGTGTTTAACTTCCTGCACATAGAACATTTGTTCTTCATGCCACACAGATTAATTAAATCTGCACTGTTTGATAAACAAATAACACTTGATCTCTATTGTTCACACCACTGGTAGAGCAAAAACCCCTGATCACGAGCTCTAGCTGCAGTTTAACTGCCTCTCCTAAGCCTTGTAAAGTTCGTTTTCTTCAGTCGTTTAGAGGCATAAAAAATTTATAGCATTGTTGGTGGTAACCATAACCCTCAAAGCTGGTAAGATTCGGGCACAAATACTCTGGCTGTGTTAGTAATTGTGTCTGTTTTTGTGGAAAGCAGTGGTGACTGAGTGTATTTGTGTTTATGTGTAGTGTAGTGTAGTGTATGTGTTGTATTTCTAGTGTAGACTTGACTGTACAGGCTGGTGTCAGTGCTGCTTCTGTGCTGATACCTTGCTTGTATTAATGGAGTACAGCTTGTCTGGCACTCTTAGGCACTCTCAAGGCCCACTGTAATGCTACCCCCACTCACCCCACCTCCCGCCTTCCCTCTGCTGTTTAATTGATCCATCCATTTAGTTCAACCCCATCAACCTCTTGAGGCTAATTTCCAGAGGCTACGGATAGCCAGGGTGAAATATTAACTTGGTGCCAAGCTGCCTCAGATAGATTCCATTGTGAATAAACAAGTTTATAGTGATACATTATGCAGCCTCTCTATGTATAAAGGCTGAAAACTTCTTCATCTGCTTGAAAAGTGAACATCTACAGAAAATGGCATGAAATCAGAATAAAAGAAAAACATGGAAAGCTCAGTGCATAACAGTTCAATCAGAGAAATTCCTCCGCTGGAGCACTTGAGGTCTGGTGTTTGACATTTTCACTGCTGTTGCCATGGTTCCCCGAGGGCTTGTTCCCATCCTGTATGGACTCTTTTTTTACTGTCACAGCAACCAGAGAAACATGCCATCCTTGTTCCCATGATGATTGGGGTGACAACAAATTGTCATGGATACAGTTATTAGAGACAGAGCCACAGACAGTCTCCTTGTCTGGGACATCTGAATATACATTCTTCTTAAAGCCTTTCATTGATCGTGTGTCCCTCATCTCACTCACACACACACACACCTACTGTACTGTCCAAATATGGTTTGCTACTATATGCAGGAACAGTGAGCACCATCCACAAAGGGACATGGCTTATGTAACTCTTTTGACTGTGACCCTGTAAAATCTCAAACATTCTTTTCCTGTGACTGACTAAGTCCATACTTCTATTTACACACTTATCAAGCTTATGTAGCACAGCTTTTGTACAGCGTTTTCAAGATTATTCAGTTTTGTGGGTATTCATAATTCTGCCACAGTCAATGGCAGGAAACAGAAGATTGGTCTGCCATGCATGTCATCATATTTTCTGATGATCTACTGAGGATCAATTTTGGACAGATGGTTTGAATCTGTTGCTGCTGAGCCTCTGTGATATTTATTTGGGTATAATGAGCAAACATTAAAAGAGTCTCCTGATCAAAGGGATTAGGCAACAAATTTGCTGTGCGTCACATTATGTAAACTCTTTGGTTTATTTCCTTGAAAGGCAATTAATCAAATTCACAAATAACTCAAAGGCAAACTCTTTGAACTTGTGTGAGGGTAAGTTTCCAGTTACCTAAGAGAGCGGGGTCTATTTTATATCAAGTTTTGTTTTTTTATACACAGTTTAAATACTGTTGAATTATAATTGATTTGGCCTTCCCTTTCAATGACATAGGCACTCTTCATTTGTCGAAGAATGTGTTTCAAATGTTTTCCTCTGTCTGTTTTGGAGAGTCAAACAGTAACACAGGAAATTGCCTTTAAATCTGTTAAATGTTGTAATAATTTGTTGTTTTGTTTTTGTTTTGTTTTTTTTGCTAAAATACTACAATCCAGGCAAATTATTCATTGGACTGTTGAGGCTACTAAAGTGAAAACTCTCAGGAATGTTTCTGAAAAACCTTTCTACGTTTAATCCACTAAACCCTCTCAGTTTAATTAATCGATACTGACACAATGAAAGCCATTCCTTATTGTATTTCACAAGGAAACTAAAAATTGAACAATGCATGACGATATACTCGAAATATGCTTTCCCATCTAGCTTGTTCTGTTATTACTAAATACTGTTCTGTGTATTGTAATTATAACAGCAGCTTTCCTCAGCCAAAAACCTGTTCATGTTGTAGATGAAATTGAAACTGTAATTTAAGTCTGTTAGGCCTGTCTATACACCAACATGGCAACCGGAGGCGATCCTATATACACCAAGTAACATATATTATGCCGTTGTGTGTAAGATGACTCATGTCCAGCTCCTGTAGTCTGGATATTTGACCACAGACAGATGGTGGAGCTGAGTGCAGTAAAGATGAAGGGAGTGGAGGTGTACCTGTGTTAGGGTGGAGAGTTGTGAGTCATTTCAGAGGCAGACTGAAGGTCTCGTGTTGAAGCACTAATCACTTATGTAACCTAATCATCCTGAGGAGAACCCCAGTCTTTGTTGACCTGGTCTGGGCCTCCCTTTGTTATTGAGAGTGTTACCATGGTTACTTTGGTCACGTGTTTGAGGGCAGTCAAACTGTAACTTGTGATAAGCTGGTGCACAGCGCATAATAATTTCATAAAAATTACAAAAATACAAGTAAGTTTGAAGTACTTTATAGATAAGATAAATGTATTAAGGATATGTGTCTTAGTATCACAACAGTACACTATGGGAAATTAAATGGATCTAATTCTTGCTAAATTGATCACCTTGCTACTGTGGCTTAAATATCGTTGTTTTCCAATGTCTCAAAACAATGTAAAAAAGGAAAAAACAAAGGAGGAGGGATTGTGACCCGAAATGGGAATTTCTGACAAACTTTGCAAAACACCTATTTGGTATATAACTACTGAAGAATTTTTTGTCCATACTCTTACATTGGAATCGTATCAGGAAGGGATCTGATTGCAATAACTGATAAAGATAAAATAGGTTGCCTGTGGTAGTTGCATTGCCATTGAAAATATAAACATTTCTGTAAATCTAGGAACAGTTACTGGAAATATCAGGAAATGAGTGTCGGAGGAAATGTAATCTGAATCATAGGAAAACTGTAATGCAGTTCTGATCTGAATCCATATGACATGTATTTTTGCTTCATCATTATATATATATATATATATTTTATTTTTTATTTTGTTTGGGTTGTTAAGATAGACTGTTGTCTCTTCATAATGTTAGAGAAGAGGAAAATAGTCTTAATATTATTAATTAATTATGTATCCTCGCTGTGTGTGTTGCTGTGATGATGAAATACAAACCATGTGCAGGTTAATGGCTTCCCAGACGCACAGCCACAGCACAGTTGTTTATAGTCATATGTAGTCCTGTTATAATCTAACCAATATAACATGTTGCTAAAGTATGCTGGCTTCTGTGCCACTCAAGTTTAGCCAGGATCTACTTTTTGTGCTACGTCTTTTAAGTGACATTCTCTGTGGAGGCATCCCCAGCACAGCCAATGAAGTGGTCACATTAAAACGCCAAGGATGCTCCATAATTTGTTGCACTGTCATTGCCAGTCTGAACTCGATCACGACGCTGCCTCCTAACACACACCTGCCTCATTCTGAGGTATCCAGATAAACAGCTTAGGTTGGCCATGGCAGCACACACAAACAATCAGCACAGAGACTACGTAGGTGCTTCATTAGAAGGCTTCTTTAATAAAACCTCAGGAGGGCAGCTTAGTTGATTAACAAAGCTCAGCGGTGGGCAGTGCTGATCTGCACCGCAGAATAGAATGCAACTCACCAGCTGCTTTTATATTATGATTTGGTGTGCAAATGAAGATGGCAGGTTATGTGGTTAAGGGGCCAGAAGAGACATCATTGATTAGATCTTCAGGTAAAGTTGTAGTTGTAGTCGCAGAAAAATTAGTTTTTAACCGACTTGAGTTCTGATTGGATGTTGTGAACATAAAACCATATCTAATGGATGGTAATAGACTCAATAAAATAGTTTTTTCTTGTTACTGTTTGTCACTGTTTTTACCCAGTGTTCCTCAACTGCACAATATCAGCAACTACATCATATTTGAATCTCACTGCTGTTATCTCTTTTTCCTTGTGTGCACCTCTTCTCTAAAACGTGTTTTTCTACTGAGTATCAACAGAATCAGCATGATTCAGCATGAACGTGACCTGGATTCATGTTAGCAGAAATTAATTGCTTTGTAGCTTAAAACGGAAATTCATTAATCAATTTACTGCCACTTTGACTTGTTTACATAACCCTCGGTACATTAAAGCAACAAATCCAGTCTTTCTCATTAAATATTAACCGTATTAACTGCAGCTACTGTGCCTGCACTTTTTCTGAATATTTTCTTATCAATACATGGGCAAATATTTTTTTACATGCGGTATAATAAAATGCACTGCTAGGACTGGAAACTCTTTTGACCATACTAATCAGCATGTTAGTATACTTTCCCAAGGTGGGCATGTGCACAAAACACAGAGCCCTGTGCAGTTTCTGTACGAAGGGGAATAATAGAAGCATTAAGGTACAGCAGCCATGCAGATCCCTGCAGATAACTACATGCAGAAAGCCACAGGGAAGGGCGTGTTTTTGTTGTTTGTTTTTTTTTCTTGCTCAACTGCATGCTACTGTGGCAGCGTGGTTTTCTGCCTGCTCTGGCCCATTTGTGCAGTCAACAGGAGTGACCTCCAACTGTGAAGAGACCTCATCTTTCTGCTGGGAGGGGAATAGGAAAACACAGTGAGCAGGAGAAAATAGGCAGAGGCAGTATGGTGTATGGGCGGTGGGGGTGGTGGTGCTGGGGTCTCATCAGGTACGTGTGTTTGTGTGCATATGGGTTCCTGTCCGCATACGTCTTCGTTAGAACCTGTACACTGAGCCACTTCAGTAACACAAGAATGTTCTGGACAGCTGCCAAATATAAAAGCAGACGGAAGTTGGCTGGCAGAGAGGACCAGCGGGGTATTGCAGGAATTAATTACTACTCGCCAGTCTGATCTTACCAACACCACAAGTGTCTTACTATAAGTCCGGAATCTGAATATTACAGGGGGAGTTATCTGGTTTCAACAAGATTACACATGCACAAATGTTCATTTAGTAATAAATACACTGTGCTTTGAAAGCAGAGATTGCGAAAAGATGGAATAGGGGTTGGTTAGCATAAAGGTTCTTCAGCAAGAGGAAGACAGAAACAATGTGGTGAGACAGGGGAGGGCTCAAGGAAGAAGGAAGACACTGAAATGAGCCTTGAATTGATTTAATGACTTGCACTTCTCAGTTCTCCCGCGCACTCACCAAAAAAATGCAATCTAACAGGCACAGAGAGTGAAGAGGGAGGGGAAGGCTGGGGAGGGTTATCACCACATGGAGGCCCGCATAGTACAGCAGCCAAGAGAGTCCAGAAAACCACCCCAAACTTAAATCCCCAGCGCTCATCAACAGCATCTCTGTAGGCAAATTGTGTGTGTCTAAAAAGTATGTTGATTATAGCCGCTTAAAGCTCGAAAAATCCTTTTCATTTAGCAACTGTCACAGATGCATTTTGAAGTGGAGGCAGTTCATAGTGTTATCATAGCCTTCTGCTGCTGTTGGCAACCAGACACCACCCAGATAGCACCTCAGTCAAAAAGCTGTTTTTGAGGGGTTGTTTTTTTTTTTTCAAGTGAATTGATATGTACCATCTCATTTCTTTTACACTTTGTGGCCAATGCAGTAACTTCTACTCTCTCCTACTCAACTGACGTAGCCTCCCTCAAATGGTGTACCGCACTACAACAGTGCTCTTTCCGCTTTACTCCGTATTCCCGTCCCCGCCAAAGTCCGTCTTATCCCCTCTCAGACCCTCATACTAAAATAACCCTCATATTTAGAATAGAAAAAAGATGAGAGAATGAGACAGTGTGAAAAGAAAGTGTCTTCTATCATGCTAACACACATACATATACACAAACTGTCTGTCTTTCGCTCTGCATCTCTCACTTTCCCTCCCTCAGATCTGTTTACCAGTATTTGCTTGCGGCAGAATGAAAACAAGGGGTCCTGGCACCATCGTGTCATTTATGTAATTCTCCTCACTGTGTCTGGTCCCTGTGTTTCTCTGCCATGTAGCGGTTCAGCAGACACCGACTCAGGGGCGGTCACACATGCACACATACAGGCGGGCTTACACACTCACACACTCACACACACATACACACTTTGGACAGCAGAGCAGATGGAGGGCCAGGGTGACTAGTGCAAGACCAAAAATGAACTCAAAATAGACCCCATGCTACGCCTGCTGGCATGTGTTAGTGTATACTGTGTCTGGGTGTGATATGTTATTTGAAAGAGTTTTTGTTTTTTTCAGTTGCATGTAGTTTCTCATTACACTTCACATAATTACAACAGATCTCCTAAATGTGTGTTATCAGCTCCACTGCTATTCTTCCATCTTTGGTAGGCAGGAGTAAAAAAAGTACAACACTTCTTTCCGTGACGAGTGTACCGTTACATTTCTCAGCTAACAGTGTGTTTTCTCTCTAATCAATTGACTGGTGTCACTGATTAACCAAGGCAGATAAAAATGGCCTTTATGGTCTAAAAGTTTAAAGGAGGTCACACATGTGAAGGTTTGTTATGGGAAGGTTATTGTATGTGTACTGTAGAGTTGATAGCCATGAAACCCGCTCATTTCTTATTCTTTTTTTTTCTTTCAAACTGTAACTGCTGTCCCCTTAACTAACTATAAACTCTGTTAAGTGTAATGCTGCTGAGAAGTGGCCACCAGTTACAAGCACTGCAGCACTAAGGAGAGTTAATTTTTAAAAGTTTTCCATGTGTTTAAACCCTGTCCTGTTTTTCTGTCCCCTATGAAGGAGTCAGTATTGTCACATGAATATTGTCACAGGTTCATCTGTTCTATTGAAATAGCGATTTTGGTACATGGGATTGTCAAGTTTAATTTATGAACTTTTAATGTAACTTCTTTTTGTTCCCATCAATCATCATCATCTCAAGGTTTTTTTTTTACGTTTTGCAGTACAAAAAAGAAAGTCTTATTTTAAATCACTTCATTTCCTCAACACTATGTAAGTTTGATGTAACTCAGTAAGGGCTTTTGTTACTTCTGCTAGTCAGTTTAATTTGTAGGTGGAGGCAACAAGAAGTACTGTCAGGAAAAGTATTGTAACTTCATTGCTCAAGCTGGATTACCCAATGATTTGTTCAGTCTTTTTTCACTGTTGACAAACTGGAATTTTAGAGATCGTGTGTCTTTATTGTGAGCCCTACTGCAAACCACTCACAGGAAATGAATGCAAAAGGTTGTGGTGAAGAGCTACAGTGAAAGCTTTGCTGACGTCACAGATGATTTTCATGTCTGCCTTTTAGGAAATAAAAAACATTAGATAAAAGACTGGTGAGCCAACTGAGTGAATGAATGAGATTGGCTGGCCAAGAGGAAGCAGAGGAGAAGGAAATATGTGCACAAATGGTTTGGACGCTCTCAGGAAGTGGGCAGGGTGCTCGGCATTGCGATAAGTGCTGATCCCATTTCTGTTGCAGTAAATGAACACTGCTCAGTCTGTCAAAGACACATCTGCTCTGAGAATCTTGAGATTCTTAAACTCTCTTTTGTTTTGTTTTTTTCTCTCATGGATTTTTGCTCCATTTCCATCTTGCCAGCCAATCTGTTTATGTTTTCCAGTCAGAGGAACTGAGCTCTTGGCAACTTTTTTGAATTCCTGTCCGCATGACGAGGGCTCTGGTTAATGCAGTCATGATGTGTTTTCCGGTCATTGTAGTTCCACACACAAAGTCTGGGTGTGGTGTGAAAGGGAATATGTTTGTGTGTGTGTGAGTGTGTGTGTGTGTGTGTGTGTGTGTGTGTGTATGGTGCAGCTGTGTAGTTTGGACACTGGTCTTATGATACTCTGATGACTGGTTACCATGTGACCACCGGACTGATATTGTCTTCATTACCAGCTACAACTGTTTGTGTTCTCGTTCGTATGTTTCTGTAAGTTAACAACCAGAAAACAGATTCACGGAACAAATTATATTTCTGTTTGCTGAGATGGTCTTATCATGACTCCATCAAAATAGTTGGCACCTAGTTTTCTTTTCAAGTGGTTGTCAAGTAATTGATCGTAGCAGTTGTATTCAAACCACATTCATCCTTCATATTCTTCTAGCCACATCATCTTCCTTCTTTTGATGAACTTAAAGCCATACCCAGGTCTCAGGTCTCTCTGAGCTCATTACTGACTGCAGTAAAAAGCCAGTGCATAGAATTCGTGAATATGTCATCTTCTACCTCACACCCATTAATGAGGAATATCTCATGACAGACATAGAAAAGAGAGACTTTTCATACATTGTTCAAACTGCAGGCTGTAGATGTGCTGTGCAAATTAAACACAGGTGTAGAATGTGTGGATGGTTGTTCGAGTAGCATTATGTGTATGACACATTCTGCAGTGGAAAACACAGAAACACGCAAGGTTCGTTTGTGTAAGAGCCAGTATCGAAACAAAGAAATCTTCTAAACCTTCCGATGCACTTCAGTGCTGATTGCAGCCTGCATCAAAGTTAGCACTGCAACAACAATCCAGAAGGGCACTCAGAGATCACATACCATCAACAGTCCACCTTCCTATGATATGCAAAGCTCACTGTCAATATTATCGCATGTTCTTGTGAAGCATTAAAATTTTTTTCCCCAGTATCTAACAGATAATCAGTCTTTTCTCTATTTGTTTTTAGCTTTTAGCCTTTCCTTCTAAGGACTGTGAATCTGAGGTAAAATAAGAGTAGTCTTTATTATTTATTAGCAAACAATTATCACTGAAAATGTAATAGTGAGCCAATCCTCTACGACATTTTACGTATGAGCTTTATGAGATTCCAACCACATCACAGAAAACATTTACAACCCCTGCCACTGATGTGTTTGTGCAAATTTGTGCTTTTGCATATATCTGTGTCTCTTGAGGTGTGCACTGAATGGGCCCTCGGGAGAGCATTACACATTGCTGCTTACATAACCTTAAGTTACCCATGACAACAGCAATGTTCAGAGAGAGGAGGGTCGAGGCGTGTGAGTGGGCAGTCTCAAGATATGAGGAGGGGATGAAAGGGAAAGATAGCAGAGAGTGAGACTGAACACAGACGAATGAAAAAGGAAGCGACCATTTCCACCTTTGAAAGCAGCAGGTTCAAGTTTTCCATGAGAGAGTGTAAGATAAGATAAATTCAGGAATTTGTTTGGTGTAGTTCGTTCTCTTCTTTTCAGTTAAAAATACTTAGGAAGGATTTATCTGCTAGTGTTCTTCATGGAAATGGCATCTATTCTGCAACTCAAATATTTGTAAATACCAGAGCTTTTCAGACTTCTTGATGTGGTACAACCTTAGTGTTTCTTTTGCCATGGCACAACATTAGAGGAATCTACTAACAATAGTGTGGATTTACACAGAAAACCAGCTGTACTTGTCAAAATACTCATGAACCAAGATTCGCTGAACGCAACCACCCCTTCAGTATCATTATCAAAAATGCTCTGTAATAACCCAAAAAAAGTTGCATTGCTGCAAAAATGTGGAGATGAAGGGAAACCACGAGTGGTTTCTGAAGAAGGGGCAAGTGTGGTTTGTTCTGATTGATGGTAGTGAACAAACAGGATGCCAGTTTTGTTATCTCGACCTCCAGTATCTGTCCACCCACAGGAAAAATAATGGAAAAAATAAAAAACAAAATATGGCAACAACAACAAAAAACTGAAGTCTCTGTGTTTGTGCAGAAAATCACAAGATGATTTTCTCTCAGGGGGCAGATGAGTTCTAAATCTCTGACGTTGGCAGTTTTCATATTTATAAACTGGTCGAGCAGGAAGTAATGTATGACTCCCCTATATGATAACACCACTCCCAACTGTGAGAGTGTGTGTGTGTTAACCATGACCAAATAATGTTTCAAAAAGAACATGTGAGCTCAGATATACTAGCTGACATCCAATCAGAAGTTTGTAATCTTATTCGCCATCTCATGCCAATTCTCAGTAGATCGATACTCTCGAATTACAGTGGTTGTTCCAGTTAATTGTGAGAGATTTAACGCTAATGCTTTCAGTAACTGGCTGTTTACTTTCCAATATGTTATTTAAATGGACTGCTGAATCATGTCTGGCCACTATAGAGTGTAGAATTACTGTTGGTGTCATTAATTCAGCTTTTATGGTGACATAATACACATTCAACATTCACTGAGAAGTGATGTTTTTACCCCCATAGTTCCCTACTTCCTGGTTTTTTTATGCATGTGTGGGCCTGTGGGTGTCACTGATACGCGGTGGCAGTAAAAATCGCCCCCTCTGCAGGTGACAGCTTTAAATCTTAAAAGCCACGAGTGAATGTATGGTGTGTCACTATGTGTGTGCGCATGCGGAAATGATTTCTGCTGGAAGAAGATATAAATAAATAAATAAACAGCCCTTCAGCTCTTATCAGGAAGCTACCAGAACGGGACCGATCACCTCCCACTGCTGAGCTATCAGTGTGTAGTTAATTGCCTTTCAGAGGAAAAGCAGGGTGGGTTTGGGGGTGGGGTGGCAGCGGGGGTGGGGTTAAGCATTTTCTTTTTTTTTTCTTGCTTGTTGGCTTTTTCTTTTTCCCTCAGTTACAGTACAATATGGCACAGGCTACTGTTCCTGCAATCCATCATTCGGATTATTTACTTAAACGGTGGGAACAAACGAATTTGACAGGAACTGATACAAACCACATTACACGGAGAGAGCACAGCAGCACAGAGAGATAAAGAGAGAAGATAGAGGGGAGCACAGATAAGTGGAATGAGGGAGAGATGTGGTGAGAAAGAGAAAGAGAGAGGCAAAGAGAGGTGGGCCAGGCTTGGCATGCAGACAAGTCTGTGAGAGCTATAGAGGACAAGGTCGTTCAAGGTCTCCCGTCATGCTCGATGGGTTACAAGGGGGAAGTCTACATGTGTATCATGTACGCATGCGATGCCCCTTGCTGCTGCTCACAATGTGCACACAGTATGTCGCGTGCGTGTGTGTTCACGTGCATACCCTTGCTTATATGCCCAGTGTTATAGCTGGCTTCCGCTAAACTCCAGGTCTCTCATGTTTAATTGCATTTGTCACAGTTTGTAGCCTTGAATACCTCAGCACTAACCATTACTCCAGAGAGTGCACGTTTGATGAGAGAGAATGTGTGCCCACGGCTTTGTATACAGCAGATTGGGTGTTCACATTCTTCATCTCTGTGCTTGAAGACTTGAAAGAACACAACAACTAGCTTTTTGAAAAGAGGCCCAAAAATGTTTGAAGGAAGATACTTTACGGGCCAGACTCAGGATCCGGTTTGCTTCGCACTGCAGACGATGAAATGGCTCATCGTGTTACTGTTACTACATATAAAGCACATTTGTTCCCGGGATTTGTTCTGGTAGGGATATGCATAAATAAAGATAATATATCTCAATATGTTTGGCAGGCTTGAGGAGGAGACACCAACATGTCAAAATATGTTGGTGCCTGCAGGACTGGATCACACTCCAGAAGCCTCTTAGGATTTTTCCATCATATGGTGCCTCACAATGGCATCTGTGTAGTGTGTGTTCGGATTTGTGTATGCATGGTGTGTGTATGTGCGTCTGCTGATCCACTTCTACATGTGTTACAGTGAGAGTGACCAGGATCTAGTCTGCCTGTTTTTATTTTCCTTTTCGTTGTTAATATCCTTTACAGATTTGCATCAGCTGCACTGTAATATTTGCGTGTCGCAGAAGTAAAATGAGAACATTGATTTCAGTTACCGCTTAGCCACTAGTCTAGCCCTGCAAGCCCGGCAGTTTGTACAAAACAAGATGAATGTGATGGAAACTGTAATACAATTACTAATGACGAATCACATCCCGTAGAGTTCTAGCTCAGCAGCATTAACCCACGAGCACACCAGCATGCACGCACACACACCTCACATAGGGGTGTGGATCATATTAGGATTACTTTAAGATAAAGACTGATTGGATTTAACGGGCAGAGATTGTGCAGTTGGATACTAGTTTACTGAGGGAGAGATCCATCAATTTGGCTGCATTGTGCTGGCATGCTGCTCCAAATAAAGAAACAGGAGCAGGAGCCACTGGAAGTTATTGGTCTCTTCCCCTCCACCATCTGTTGACACAAAAACTTGTGTGAGGTGCACTTGTAGTGAATTAGGAGCACATGTGCTATACATACACATCCTCATGCAAGCACACATTTACTGCTAGGAAGTAGATGTGTGTGGGAGAGATGAGTGAGAGGGCTGAAGTTTTTAACAGTTAGACCACATCTTGCCACAATTTTCCACTGCACAGGTTGAAGGTTCTTCCTTCACAGGTTGACCTCTGTTGTGGTATTATTTAGGTCAACCCACAATGAGTGGAACTACCAGTAAGCTTCTCTGCTGAAGTTCTTGATAATAACTATCATGCAAATCCCCTGAACAGTTGTCATAAAATGTTTCAAACCTGAAATGAGGATGTAGGCAGCTCTTGTGCTTGCTACTGGTTTTTATTTGAGATCTTCAACACCGAAAAAAAATGTATTACAGTATTGTGGTTTTTGCAGACACACGAAAGTGCAAGCAGACACTTGCTGGGCACTTCCTCTGTGTGTGACCTCTATGCTGTCTGATTCATTGCAACACTATGACTGAAAAATATGACAGCCGTTTTGCAAATTAACCAGGACCAAAGTGATCTCTCTTCAAAAATTAGTTTGACTTGAGTGTTTCTTCCTCTTATCCATTCCTCGTCACCATGGATTAGCATTCTTATAGTTGAAATGAAAACCCTTTGGTATGTGGTCAGAAAGCCACACTCACCTCAACTAGAGAAGTAATGAAAGCAAGAGATTGAAAAAATGTGAAAATGAGAATCTCTGTATGGATTTATTTATTTAGTTAGTTTTTATGCACTCTGTTGGGTTAATAGGCCTGAGAAGTTTTTTTTACTAATGTGACTTTTACTGTGTGTTCAAGAATAACATGGCTAAACTCTGCCCTCTTTCCACAGTGAATGAGTATGTGTTCATGGTCCAAGCCAGAGGGATCCAGATTAGAGAGAACGTGAAGAGCATTGGCGCTCAGGTTCTGGAGCAGGTGGTGAGAGGGGCCTACAGCATCAATGGCACAGGTAAAAATACACATTGATACACCAAGCTAATGTTTAGTCTTGTAGACCAAAATGCAATTTCCACGCTGGTTTAAATAAAGAAAGAAAGTCAAATTTCTGACGTAGGGGAGTCTTTCCCAGTCTGACTGTTAGTGACTCATACATTCGTATGGAGCGTTTAGCTTAGGCAGTGAAGCAGGTGAAAACATAAAAAAGATTTAATGCCAAACAAAAAAACTCAAAGCTACACAGATAAAGATTAAGCTCTATGTGTGTGTGTGTGTGTGCGTGTGTGTGCGCGTGCGCATAACTCCAGATTATTCCTATGACTTCAACATGAGCGAGAGCGATGCTCCTCCCACCACATACCTCCCTGAGGGCTTCACCTACCTCCCCTCTCAGGTTTGTCCCGAGAGGCTGCTCTCCATGAGTAAGTGCATTGTTTAAGTTTTGTAGTATGTCTTTAATTTGATCCTTTTTGATATTCTGTAATATACTGTACATACAGCTCCAAATAAGAAGAATCTCCCTCGTTTGCTTTGGTTGACCTTCAAAGTGTGGGTGCATTTTTTTTTTCCCCCGTGTTTCTTGTGTATCCAGGTGTGGGCCTTCAAATATTGGAAAGTCCCCTTATTTTAGTGTCAAAATACTGTTTTCTCAAATCATTTTGAAACTTTTTCCCACATGGCACAATGTAGCTTTCTGATGATGACTTTGCTACCTATAAACCTCCTAGCTGTGTGTCTGTTTGAACACGCCCGTGATTGAACTACACACACACAGTTATAGGGCCAGCCACACACAGCAGACAGGATAACACGTGTCCTTTGGCTGAATTCACACAAAATCCAGCAATGCGGCATCGTCTCACAGGATTGGTTTATTTTTTAGCCTTTCAACCTAACCACCATGAAACAATGAGAAAATTCCATTTTATTTCTCTGATTCATTGTTTGTTCACGCTAACGCCACTCCCTCTCTCTCCGTCTGTCTCTCTCTTTCTGTTTCCCTGGTCGAGCTGCAAAGGAACTTTGAATTGCGTTTTTACAAACTGCAACTGACCATGAAATGTTTTAGTTTTAATAGTGACAAAATCACCTCCAAGCTTACATCTTCCCACTAACATTTTAGTCGCTCTCTGTGTTTACGCTGTCCGTGAAGTTCTGCATTTTATTTCAGCTTTGACTGATGGTGCATGGAAATTATGTTGTAACAGTACAGAATAGCTGATCAACCAGTTAATCCCCCAGATTGCTCTACTGATAAAGACTTTGACAAGCATTCTCTTTTTGTTCTTTTTTCCACCTTCCTTCTTTGTCCATGTTCTTTTCTACTGTCATTTACATTTCTCTCATCTTATTTCTTTAATCTTGTTCCCTCTGTTAACTGTTTCATCTTATTCACTCATTATTTCATTTGGCTCTCTCTCCCTCTCTTTCTCTTTCTCTCTCTCTTTCTCTCTCTCCCTTTCTTTCTCACTCTCGTGGCTTTTTTCACATACAATCTGTCTCTTCTTCCTGTCCTGTTCTTTTTCCTCTCCCGACACATGCAGAGGGCAGGTTGGAGGTGAACATGAGTGAGGTATCTTTGGAGGAGATGGAGAGATCCTTGCTGGAATCAGACCCTAGCATAGCCCCGGGTGGCTACTGGAAGCCCAAAGACTGTTTACCTCGATGGAAGGTAAGTGTGGACGGAACATTGTTAAAAGCTTAACTGAACAGCACTGTGGGATATACAAACAGGCGACTGGAGACACACAATGCAGGTGCTTCCATGCAGAGCGTGATGGGTCACTGAACGGTTTCAGTTTGAAGATGATCTCCACCATCTTCATCAAAACAACGAAGGAAAGAATTTTGGAGGAATAGTGTTCATCCCTGTAGAATTCATACATTTATATTTATATTTTATGCAAGGAGGCTACGCTACATATTGCTGATACATTAAAACTGTTCTGTTTCATTTGCTGCACTTTGGTGGGATTTGCTTTAAATAAAAGCACTCAGCGGCTTTTATTTTCTGGTGTTCAAAGTACCAAAGGGTTATGGGAATACACTGTTTTTTCAAATAGCTGGACTGAAACTGAAAGTTGAATCAAGTATCCTTGTCGTTCATGGATTCCATTTTTATTGCTCTGAGGTTTTGAGTTGTCACCTCCAAACCTCAACAGATCATACTGAATCCAATGAGATGAATACATCCTACAGAGTGACACACACACACAAGTGTTTTTGAGCAAGTCGTCAATTTTAATGTTGTGCTGGATAGGTAATGGTGGGAAGAGTAACCAGCATCTGATACACTGGAGGTTGGAAGAATTCACAGTTCAACAAAATGGTGCACGTACTGTACAGTAACTGGCATGCCTCATATCATTAATATGCTTTTACACCTCATGGCTGTTTATTCTGTCCACTATGCAAATCAGGAAGATGTAGTTGCTCTGTTATGAAATTCAAATGCAGAAGCTTTTCACTTGCTGCCATATATCACTAAGTAAACCATACAACAAGCAGGCAAAACACAAACTTCACCCTTTTCCGTGTGGTTTGCAGCGCCGTTTCATACCGCCTCCCCTACTATTTGCTCTTTTTATCACTGTTTCTTCGTCCAACACAGGACCCCGGCCTGCCATCTGTGTGTCTATCTGTCTCTCACATTCATTTGCCGTGAGGGACTGCGTATGTTCTGACAACCAACTCCCTCTCTCTCATCAGCCAGCAAACTCTCTCTCATCTATCTCAATACTTTCCCTCTCTCTTTGCCACACATTGTCTTCTATTTGACTTGCTTTTTTGTTCCCTCCTGTGACAATTTGCTTTTTACTGAGCCACAAAAGGAGCTTAAAAAACAGTGGCTGTCATAGTGACTGCTCTGCGTTTGAGAATAAACACCTTTCACAGACTTCTATGATTGATGCATGCCAGATCTCATTGAAGAAATGAAACTGCAGTAACCAGTAGCCTCTTTGTCACCAGTCTTCATGGTAATTAATGGATTTTGATGCAGTCTTCACCCACACTTTGCCATCTACCTACTGATGAAAAATCACAACTCTCAGAAAATTCACTGCAAATAGTGCAGTTTACTTTTTTGTTGCACTGTGCTTTTGTGTGTCCTCATACATTTATAGACATGTCATTTCATATCTATTGTATTATCCATTTTGTGTCCTTTAGGTGGCAATACTAGTCCCATTCAGAAACCGGCATGAACACTTACCCATACTCCTGAGACACCTGGTGCCAGTGCTCCAGAAACAGAGACTCCAGTTTGCCTTTTATCTCATAGAGCAGGTATGTTCACACCTATTCACAGTCATTGCTAGGGGATGATCTGTGTAAAGCCACTTGCAGGAAGTGACATTCTTTCTCGGGTAGTGATAAAATCTGTGTTTTTTTCCCCAAGTAGTGCATCAGAGTGAATGAACATGGCAAGCTTTTGCACAACAACCTACTAAGAATATGAATTATCTTAACATTAAAGTATTTTTTTTCTTTTCTTTAGACAGGCACAGAACCATTTAACCGAGCAATGCTGTTCAATGTGGGCTACAAAGAGGCTATGAAGGACCTGGAGTGGGACTGTCTGATCTTCCATGATGTGGACCACCTCATGGAGAACGACAGAAACTACTATGGCTGCACAGACATGCCCCGGCACTTTGCGGTCAAACTCGACAAGTACTCCTACATGTGAGTCCTGATTCTGTCTCGATGGGCACATACAGCAAATGTATAAATGTATTCCTTACTTAATATGAACTTAATATGCATAATTTTCTCTCCAAGGCTCCCGTATAATGAGTTCTTTGGAGGTGTCAGTGGCCTGACAGTGAAGCAGTTCAAAAAGATTAACGGATTTCCTAATGCGTTCTGGGGCTGGGGAGGAGAGGACGATGACCTCTGGAATAGGTGAGGGGAACCCCCCCCACACACACCTACACACACACAGCATGTTGTGAATTTCCCCTATCTTATTATCTTATTAGTTTCTCTAACGTTAGGCAGGCTTGAGGTCAGTTGGCACACAGCAGGCTATTATGGAGTTTTTGTTTTTTTTCCTTTACCACACAGTATTGTTGCCCCTCCTCCCACCCACGCAGCTCACAGGCAGCTGTGCACACTCAGGATTCTCAGTATACACCAGCAGCTATACTTGGTTGACTTGTGTAATGTGTCTCTTTGTAATGATTCCTTTTGTGTGCAGCTACACATGTTTGTATGTACTATATGTCTACATCACATTTCCCCTAGTGTTGATTTGATTATTTTTCTCTCTATGAAAATCTGACAATGCAGTGCTTGCTCAGCTTGCTCAAGTGAATCATGCATTGATGGCCATTAAATGTTTGTGTAGGGTGCGGTTTGCCAATTACACAGTAAGCAGACCACATGGAGAGCAGGGACGCTACATGTCAATTCCGCATCACCATCGTGGGGAAGTGCAGTTCCTGGGAAGGTAAGTGTCTGTGTATGCACAGCTCATTCACATGGCATGCACAAACACAGACACCCTTTGGTTGAAAGTGGCAGCTGATAATTGGAATGAGGCTTAGGCTCATGTGGTGTAAGCCAGTCACATGAACAGCCAGCACAGTGACTTTGAGAGAATTTCATCTCTTTTAAAGTCTTTGCATGTGATATGCTTGTATACTTCAGGGCTGAATTCCAATCATGCTCTCTCTGCTCAAGTTGCTCAGAACAGTCCAAGGAATAACTGTTTCTTTCATTTGTTTCTAAGAAACTTTAAGGAATTGATACTAGGTAGAAAAGTTGCCAATAATTAGCATACATTTGTTTCGGTAAACCATACAAAAATAACGCTTTTGCACTGTTTGCAGAACTGCTGCCAACAATGCTGCACTTCTTTCTCTCAGTGTAAACCACAGACAGAAACACTTTCATTGCAACCTTTACCTTGTGTTAACACAAGAAGGGTGATGAAACCTGTTCTTCAACTTATTGCCTCATTGTTAAATAGTGCTCAGATGCCATTCAAACTGACTTGTCTAACATGAACTTTACACCTACTTTCCGTTGCATTGGGTTTGCAACTGTTGCAAAATGTTTTTACCTCTCCTCTCCTCTCCTCACCTGGCTGACTGAGTGTATGTTCTTACAGGTATAGTCTACTACGCCACTCAAAGGAGAGACAGAAAGTGGATGGTCTTAACAACCTAAACTACTCCCCTCTAGTGTCCAGGAGGCCTCTCTACACCAACATCACAGTCAGCTTGAGCAGAGGCCTTGCACCCATAGCTGACTACTGACATAGGCACAGCTGGACTGCAAAACACCTGGGAATTAACGTCCTCTGGGACATCAGCCATAGCTCACCAGTTGCAGCACTGCTTAGGACTTTTTTTTTTATTTTACTGAGTCTTTGTTTTGTTTCTTTTATGTGTATGCAAAAAAAGGAGACTCAAATAAGTTTGTTGGATAAGTCATGTCAGAAATTAAGGATAAATGCTGCACTTTGTTGTGCCACAATCCATCACTCTTCTCATCTGGGCTTATCTAGTGTTCAGTCTCCACATGCCTTTTGCACCATTTTGGCCTTCAGCATTCATTCATTGTTTCATTTTCGTTCAGCCAATGATTACCTTAATCCCATAATATAATGCTTGTTCATTAAAATAGGTCACGATACACGTGCATACTCGTGAAATGGTCCCCCAGATTTTAATTTTTCTTTTGCTCTTGCAATTCTTATTTCATCGAATGCAGTAAACCTATGAAAACATTTGCATGCACAAATGACCACACAGCAACTTTAACTGAGTGGACTCCTGCAGCTGGTTCTGCAAAAGGTATGCCAAATCTACAAGTGGAGAGAGCAAGAGAAAATGATTATTAAATAGATCGAGTGCGTGTTTTCAGTCATGTATATTAAATAGTAAATCTTTAGTTTAGGGAATATTAATCATATCCTACAACTATATTTTGTCCTGTGAGCATATTATTTAAAGACTGTGACGTTTGTGTTTGCATAGTTGTATTGGATGTTCTGGCTGCCTGCAAGTGGATGTATGTTGGAGAGCAATGCTCATCCTGTTAGCAATAAGCTGTAATATCAGACAGCAGAACTTAGACCTGACTTCCTCACTATACAGATGCAATAGCGTGGGTGCTACCATACCCTTATTGGACTATAGAGAAGGACTGATTGCGTATGCAAACTTCACATTCACACACCTTTGCCTAGGCAAACATCGTTTTCAGAACCTGCGTGTGTCTGCGTGCGTGTCTGTGTATATGGAAGTGAGGGAGAGCTATGCAAATGGCCTGTATGTATCCTGCTGTCAACCCAAGGTCTTCAGGGTGACCTCGAGGAGACGTCACCCCTGAAACAGACCGACTTTAGACATCGCTTCATGTGTGGTGTGCAAGTCCAGGCCAGGGAGAGATAAACAGTTGCTGTGTTATTTTTAGATTCCACATTTTTAATGTTTACTCACCTTCTTTTTTGTTTTGTTTTTTTTTTACCGGAGAGAATTGGAGGTAGCGAATACTTGATTGCTGTCACTGTCACTGGTGTTTACAGAAACTTTTGCTTTGTTATTTTTCAGATTGTCTAGTGTTTGTAATACTGTTAGCCAGCCCTCCTCCACTGTGGGTGCTGTGAAAACTGTATCTCTACAACAACCAATCTATGGCTGCCTTTATTTTTTTAACTGACACGTCTTTACCTTGACACCTAGATAGGAACAATAAACAGATCTAAATGCTTATCTAAGACATTATAGACTTATATAAGACATCAGGTGAAAATCCAATGATTAGCTTTGTTAGCTTGTGGCCAGGCTCAACTCATACTTGGGATGTTGGTCTAAGTAGAGGTCTTGTTCAGTGGCATGCAGCCTAACGCTGTGCACTGACACGGACTACCGTTGATAAAAATCTTCTCTTCTTCTCTGGTTTGCGTGTTTAACAGTGTTGATTTTGAGTAAAATATCCCAATACTGTAAACATAATTCCATTTTAAAAAATACAGACACATTCTCTTCACTGTCTGTCCTCTAGTCATGCAGCTACTTCATTTCACACAAATCGCCTTGTATGCATTATCTTGTGATGTACCTTTTGGGGAATATGTGGGTGGTTGATAAAATGTTGTGTACGTTCCCACAATGAAATAAGAAGAGGCAGGACCTCATTTTATTTATTTGTTCTTTATTGGATTATTTTCTGTAATTGTTCAGTTTTTATTTTTCTTGAGGTTGATGTGATGATTTAGTAGGTGACATATGACAGACTGTCTTAGATGCACTGAAACTTATAGTTAATGTGTATTTGTGCGGGATTCGTGTCAGGTTCAGGTCTCTGTAAACAGGGAACTGTTCCATTTCATTGAGACGCAGATTTCCTCGACATAAACAATGTGAACAGCTGGTTTTGATGAAATGAAACAGAACCTGTAGCCTGGTGTGTATTAATCTGAAGAACAGACATGTTGGAGGAGGCCATTTTGTGTGACAACCACTGGAAGAGCAAGGCATCTAATCAGAACAAGCTAGTGGCCACTGTCTTTCACTGATCACCTCTTTTATACTAATTGATAATCAATGGTGCTGACCTTTCAGAGCTCCCTCGGAGGGATTCTCTCTCTTCATGTTTACTGGAACCAACCCTAACTTAATAAAGGCTAGGATCGGCAGGCAAACATCCCTCTACCTTTGATGCCACTTTTATTTAATTCCAACCTGCATGCGAGTGGCAAAGACATTCGTTGTTTTTGCACCTGTACAGTTGTAAACCTGTTGCCTTTTCATCCTGCCAGGTGAAGCTAATTTGTCTGTTAGTTCTTTCTGATTCATTGCCACAAACAGAAGCACGTGTTTACCTCCTCGTCAGTCAATCAAGAGGTGCCCAGTGAAGGTAGTGGACAGTAGCATCATTTGTGCTGTTTTCTTTTCCACGTGTGTTTGAGTGAAATGGCTAAACCTTTCAGAGGTCTAACTGTCCTCCATCTAGATTTTGAGATTTTTGTTTTTCATTTTGTTTTGCAGCACTGATAAAAAAAAAAGATGATTTATAGTGACCTGGTTGTGAACAACTCGCAGGTTCTTTTCTAGTTCTTATATGTTACACTGTTACACTGTATAAAACACTTTTATTTTTTCATTGCTTTAAATTAACAGCTAAATGGACACATAGCAAAAGCCAGTAGGTTTTAGTTTGAGTGTCAGGTGAAGATTCAGACCTTGAGCGTCCTGTCAATGTAAAGGATGACAAGATGTTCTTGGAGTCTGTGGTAGACTCTATACTCCACAATGCAGAGTGAGCAGCTTCATTAGCTAATGTTGTAATCAACAACACAGGCTTTCTGTGACTATTAGTCAGTTTCATCCACTAGATGACTAAGTGACAGGCACAAATCAAACAATGCTCTCCTGCTTTTTATAAAAAACAGGAAATTCATTGTTTTCGGTTGGTGGTAAGAGCATGCCGGCTTGTTCCTCTTATATACATGGACTCTGTCCGGACCAAGTTCAAGCCTGCTGCTCACCTGTGAGGCTTCATTGTACCATAATCTCACCTGCCCTGATCCATTCTGTGCCAGTTTAAATGAAGGGACCATTCTTTGGGCACCTGACAAGACTGGCAGCCTTAAAGCTTCTTAATTTATTGCAGTGTTTTGTTTTGTTTTTTCACTTGAGTTTTTTTTTTTATATATAAGCAAATATATTAAATTGAAAAAAATGTATATCAAGAAAATGATCATTGTAAATATTGTTGTGTGTAGTGTTTTAGAAATTCTATAAGGTCTTAAATCACTACAGATGCTAGCATAAAGAACAAGGCTTTGGAGGAATTTGGCTGGGGGTTGATCTGGTGCCATTTAAGTGCTAGTGAAGCTTACACACAGTGACATCAGTGGTTTTACATCACTGCTTCCCAGCACAGCATTTTTTAAAAAAGAAATGTAATTTAAATAATTTAAAATATCCTTATCCCATGAATTTTAAAATTATCTTACAATCTATGAGGTGTTCTGCATTTCTTAGAGGCCTCCCTGTACTTAATATGCTGTAACAGTTGAAGAGACATATCTTGGCAGACGTAGGCATCAGTCTTCAGATGAAGTTCAGTGTCCTTGTTTCTACATATGATGTCTCTTTGATAGTGACAGCAGTCGGGGTAAGAAAGGTGTAGGTCGTAGGAAAGCACTGCAGGATGGCAGTGTGTCAGCCAAAAACACCATATGCTTACAATATAATGAAACACAGGCACCCAAACCAGCGAATAACAATCCAGTTCCAAAACTACACCAATTCTTTTATTTTTTTTCTTTGTTTTTTTGTATGAAAGTTAACTATTTAAAGAAAAAAAGCAAAAGGATATAGATTGCTAAATTTAAAATATATCTTCTCTGATTGTAAGGGGAGGAATTCTCCTTGAATTGAAGCCATTTGAAGCCACTTGTCAAAACTTGATGTCAGCCTTATGTGGATCTGTTTGTGTAACGGCATATTATCTTTTGATTATTAAAATTTGTATGATGGAGATTTTTCTTTTATACCATCATTGTTATTGTCAGAGTACACCAATAAAACGAAACTTGTAAAGATACAGTGGCCATCTCTGCCTGTCTTGTAGTTCTGTGTGCGTGAGAAAGTACCACAAAAACTACCACTTCTGTTCAAGCATTTCCTCACTGTGTGACCAGTGGCTCTATATGCAGAATACTAATGTGGTTATAGTTTCATACTATGTGCAGACTGAACATGTGAACATGTGCGCAGAGGCATTGTTCCCGTAAAGACACATTTAGTTCACACTTCATTATTTATACAAAAAGCAAAGCACAAACTGGCCACAGTTAGAGCACGAGCTGCCAATGAAAGAGCTCTGCTGGGAGTATTATATTGTAGTTGCAAATGACAGCTGTCACTTTCTGTGGCACTTCTTCTATAGAAGAAGTGATGATAGCAGCTATGACTGGGAGACGTTCACTGAGTATGTCCAAGAAGATATTCAGCAAAACTTCTTTCTCTCCCTAAGTTGGTGTAATGACAGAAACTGTTTACTGTATGGCCTCTAAAAATATCATTGTGATGATCCTTAACTAAGTTTACATGTAGTCTGAAGACTAAATTCTTGTGTGAGCACTGAGGGACTCCACACTGTAAGCAGGATTATAGACAGCATCACGTCCCCTCTTAAACACTTCCGTCCAAACAGAGGATTATTGTCTGTGTTTGTGGCTCTTGTGATCCACAGTTACCAAAAAAATTCCAGCATCTTGGGACACCATTCTTCTGCTTTAGTACATTTATTTTGGCTGACGTGTGTGTGTGTGCGCGCACACGTGTGCATGCATGCATGCATTCAGAGACAGAGATGGTGCTTGTTGGGATTGTCCAGCTTGTCACCAACAGAAGAAACAGAGTAGAAAGGGATGCATTGAAGAGAGGTCGCTTAAGATTCACTGAATCAGAGCAGCGCCAGCCCTGTGGCATCTAGCACATTAACAGCACATCTCCGCTAGTTAACAGAAGTGACAGCTGATAATTTAATCATGCTGTCGGAAAAGGAAATGCTAAGTGGCAGGGATGGATATCTAAGTGGGAGTTTAAATGTATTTGTGCACCACTTCCCACACATGTTTTTGCTCAGCAAAGCATAATGAAAAAGATGTCTGTGGTAGTAATTAACATGATAATGCACTGTATTTGAAAATATGCAAAAACACCTCTATTTTTCCTCACTGAACTTGCCCCTACTTCTCTCCTCCTGCCTAACAGTAGTTGCAGTGTGTGTGAGAGGCTTGACAGTGGCACAGAGCCCGGCTGGAGTAGCCACATCTTAATGGAGTCTGGGAAACACAAGGCTTTGGTATGCTAACACCAGTGTCACTTAGCTGTCACACACACACACAGGGCGGCTCTTGAGATCTCAAGGGTTGTTTTGGCATGTGTGTACAACACACGCCAGCAGACACATACACATAACGGATGTGTATGTACACATCTGTTATTAATTCATCCACACACACCCCCCCTTGAGTGTTATGCCTCCCAAAAGCTTTGATGTCAGTTGTGGCGTCTTGCTTTTGTATGTTGCTTGTGTGTCTGTGTCAGTGCTCCTCTCTGTGCAGTGCCTTAAACTGGAATCTGCATCAGGAAATAGCTGAAGAACAAAATTTGAGGCTTTCATTGGTGCACAATCATGTCACACGTATTATCCACACTTGCTCTGTGCTCTTGTCTTTTAATGTGTGGGGCTCTTTTCCCACACACACACAAACACACACACACTCAGCATTGATTAACAACCAGATAGACAGGCCCATTAAATTTCCACAATTTTTAGCTTTGTGTATATCTTCAATATGATATACTATCTGCTGATACTCTGCTCTCATATCAGGTTAAATCAGCTGTTTGAGTAATAGAGAACAGCAGTGCCTCATGGGAAGCTGTGTGTGTGCGTGTGCATGAGCATGTGCTGTCTCATCCTCGTGCAAACAAGAATCATCATCTACTGTTCCCTTGTGTGGATGTCACATGATTTTATAACATTGCTTTGGTGTTACATAACCGTTTGTCATGGTCTCAGGTATGAGTATTACCCAGCATTAGAGCAATGTGCTCCTCCTCCTCTTTAACGCTGTTTTCTCTTTCATTCTGCCCCTTCTGCTGCATCTTCCCCAGGTCACCAATAGGACAGTCCTTTATGTAGTGCTGCTTCCCTAGGGACGACAGAGCATCCAGCTGCTGTCGGGCCCCTCGGGTTTAGACTTGTGCTGCTGCTGCTGTTTGCCCTGTTGTAGCTAACCGTTTGTGTTTCATCTTGTGCTTGTGCATGTGTATCTGAGCAGGCGCGTGTTTTCTGCAGCTCCTCTTGTGACTCCTGCATGCACTCATGATACACGGGACACAGCTGAGGGATAAGAAGGTTTTAAACACATCTGCATCAGATACTTACATTCCTCATTCTCCTTGACAATGATGTGCTTTCTTGTCTCGGAGTCCATCCTTTGCTCTCCTGCCTGCCCTGGCCTTGTCACATCCCTGTCTATCAGCTTGAGTATTCCTCTTCAGCGAGCCAGGTTCATCCTCTCAGTTCACTTCCTCCCTACACTGACTGTCACACAGTCACACCCATACTTGTCCATTGCCTCTGCTCATTTTTCCTCTCTGAAGCCATCACACTGTGTTTTTATAAATTTTTATAAGATAGAATTAATATCTTACTTAGTTCCTCCCATCTCACGTTCATGCTCAACTCACAATCATTCTTCAGCAAGTTTTATATATATATATATATATATATATATATATATGCCTTTTTCTGTGACCTCCACCCCCCACATCCTTTCTGTATTGCACCTCAAGCATTTTTATTTTTATGTCTAGCCTCTGGTTTTAATTATGCTGTGGTAGCTTCATCCTGTTCTGGTTACTAAGAGATGTTGTGTTTAAGAACTATGTGCTGACACTGTATAGAAGACCTGCTGATGGCGCTTCAGTGGTGCAAGGTCAACTAATTTTTACAGCTCATTTCACTCAGCTTCATCATTATCATTGAGTCTCGCCTAACCTCTGACTCTATAAACACTAATATCCTCCATACTTTTCACCTAATGACCTCGCCTTATCATCTGACTCCTTCATGTGACCAGTCTTGTGAGCTGGGGTGGTTTGCAGGTTCAGTGAGAGGAACTCATGCTGCATCATTTCCACGTTTACCTAATGAGCACTGTTTCTTTTGTGTATTAGTTTGGTTAAGCCAGAGGTTTTGAACAAGAATGAATTTCCCTACAAAACTGCTTACTCTGAGCAGTCACACCTCATGCACACAATATGCTGCACAGCAGGCATTAATGTTACACTTCTGGTCCCCATTACATGCTGACAGTTACTTAATCAGTGAGAGATGTTTCTGTCTTAAACTGTACACTGGTATTCTGTGAAACCTGCAGACAATGCAATATGACAACAGGCTTAGCCATAATTCAAAATCTGTTTGCTGTCTTAAACCTGTGATAACTGATATAGAGAGGAATAAATGTGATGCAGCCTTATTTTTCTTTCTGGAAAACTGCTTCCAGACGTTCTTTATTTTCAGGTTAATACCGTAACTTGTCATTTGTTTTGACCAATATTGCCAAGGGTGACCAACAAAGAGTTTACATTCCTATTTTGCTGGTTCAACAGCCTGTTGGTGAAGGACAGAAACAGCCTGGACAGTAATTTTAAGATCTGTTCAAAGATGAAACAGAAGGATCTGTGTTCACAGCTGCCATGAAAATAGAGCTTTGTAAAAATGTTTGCACTGACAATGCACTGTAGCTAATCTTGAGCCTGATGGGTCACTGAGTTTGGAGTAACAACAGTATCCCTGTCAATTTCTCATAGCTAACTTTTGACACTTTTCTAAGGCTTTGTATGTTTTCCGATATCTTCTGATAAATTTGTTTCTTATGTATTTAGTGCCCATACCCATAATTTTAAAACTTATTGCAGTTGATTATTTTAGCTTTCTTAGGTACAGTGTTTCTTTTTTCTCATATTTATTGTTCAGATTTGTTAACACACAATAAATGGACAGACAGTTTATTATTGTCCTTAAAAACACAAAGAAATTACAGCCTGCAAACCATCAGGCAATAATAACTCCATTATAAACCTCATATTAACTCCACTGGAGAGCTGCTGCATACAGTTCCCCTTACAGGGACAAATGAAGTTGTACTGCATTGAATGCAGCCAATTGTTATTTCCAGAGCATAGCTACCCAGATTAAAGGTGTAGTATGCAATTATGGAAGATAGTTGATTGATTGATTGATTGATTGATTGATTGATTGATTGATTGATTGATTGATTGATACTGGTATTTGCTGACCTGGCAATGAGAATAATCACCTACCTCTATTCAGTATTGTCTACTGTACTTTCAAAAAAAGGTCTACATTGCCAAAATTGTGTCTAAAAAACACTGCCATCCTGAAGCGTTTGAGACTTTATTTCTTTCCGTCTACCAGACCATGTTATGCGTTGTCACTGTCCCCCGATGGTGAGTTTTTGGAGCTTCTCTGAAACTTGGAGCAATGCATCATGAATCAAAAACAACTGTCAAAGCAGACACATACATAATTTTTGTGTAAAACAAGAGCTTACGAAAACGTAAATAGCACCAAGATGACGTACAGTATTTTTTGTCGAAACCAGACAAGTGTCCACACAGAGGATGTCAAGTGTGCTTGTCATTAGAAACCCGTAGCAGCGTAATAGTCCCATATCAACCACTTGGTTTTGTTATCATTTCTCTAATATAAACAGTTTAACATCATAAAAATGCAGTCACTTCATATAAGTTAAAAAAGCAAAATGAGAAAACAAAACAATCACGATCAGAGGAAATAAAATGCCCTATGGAATAAAATCTCAAGGGAAAATATTGCCCAGTTATGCAACCATAGGTGTGTCTTCTGTAACTTCCTTATTTCACTGAACTAAATGCTCAGGTCAGCGTATTTCGAGAAATGGAGGTGGGTGGCTTACGAGAAATACTTTCATTTGTTTAGTCATGGTCATCTGTAAAAATAGGGTCTGAAACGGAAGAGAAGCAGAAGAAGTCACTTGAGCCTAATGGGAAGCGCACATAAGTCTCTTAAAAAAAAAACCAAATCTGTAGCTGAAATGCTAGTGGTCTCCATTTGGATGAGCACCTTCCTTGGCTGCACAGTTTTTGACCTCCCCTTTAAGCTCAGCTAGCTGTTCTGAATGGATGGCCAAGGTGCCATTCACCTGGGCCAGATAGGAGTCTGAGTGTCTCTCAAGCTCTGCCCTGATCCTCTCCAAGTGCTCTGCCAACTCCCCCAGACCGCCGCACTGGCCCTCTACCCTGCTCACCCTGCTATCAACGTCCTTCACCTCCTTCTGTACTTCTATTGCTGTGCTCCGGCAACCCTGCAGTTCCCCAGACAGCCGTTTTTTCAAAGCCACTAGCTCTCCCTTCAGCTGGGCCAGCCGCCTCTCCCCAGCCCCCAGGAGGGAAGCTTGGTGGCCCACTAGTTTTGTGATTCCTTGAACCTGGTTGATTAGCTGGTGCTCTCTCTGCTCCCAGGTGTTGTTAGCATGGCCCACTTCACTTGCAATGAAGCTAAGAGAGTCCTTTAGGCCCTTCAGAGTGCGGTTCACTGAGTTAATGTTGACCTTCAGGAGAGTGATCTCTCCCTGGACATTGCTGTCAGAGTCCTCCTGGGCAATACGGAAGAGCAAGTTTTGCAAGGTGTTGTTTAGGCGATATAGCTGGTTTGAATGGGAGTCCAACCTATCAGTGATCTTTTTCTCCATCCCCTCACACTCTTCTTCAACTTCAGTGACACTGACACCCCCTGCTGGTGGGGTGGAGGGTGAGCAGGAAGATGTGCAGAGGAGCTCCAGATCTATTAACTGTTTCTGAATGCCACCCAGGTCTCCCTCCACTCTCCTCCTCAAAGACTCAATCTCTGTCTCCAGTGCAGGGACCACCTGACCCTCCAGGAGTGCCGGAGCTGTGGCATTACTCAGCTCCTCAACAGCCACAAACACTCTCTCTTCCAGGGTCCTCAGTTTGTCCTCTAGCATGGTCTTGAAGCCATCCAGACCACCAGGGAGGCCGGCTACAGCATCAGATCCACCCTCTGTGGCATTAAGGCGTCCTTCTATGTCCACCAGGCGGGTCTCAATCAGTGTCTCTACATGTATACTCTGGTCAGCAAGGGCAGTCTGGAGTTGTCTCTGAGATTCTGTCAAACCTTTAACTGACTCCTCCAGCAGTAGCACACGCTGGGACAAACTGTTCACCTGCAATGATCAACAACTTGTTAGTTCATTAGGAAGTGAATAAAATGTCTGGCGATATGTGATGACAATATAGAGTTGCAAAGTAGTCTGAAATGTACAGCACTTAGTTAAAGTATAAAAGCTGGACTACTTCTAAGCTGGGCATATTGACTTCTTGGAGTTGCTGCAGGTTGTCCAGCAACTTGCTATGTCAGTACTGCAGGTAGTCACTGTTGTGGACATAACCATTTGTAAAATTACATGTACAGATTAAACCACAGAGTTTTTATTTAAGTACCTTAACTATCTTTAAAAGCGTCAATTTTGGACAAAGCCCAGCTACCCCTCTTTCAAGTCTTTCTTTTAAGCTATGCTAACTGTTGTCAGACTGGAGCTTCATATTTCATACAGATGTCATCTATCATACCATCTAATTGGCAAGAAAGAAAATAAGAAAAGAAAAGGGTGGAGGAGATTATAGGTCATACCTGTCCACAGCAGCTCTCAGTGAGAGTTAGGCCTTGGATCTGAGCCTGCAAAGAACCCAACTCCTCTCTGAGCCCAGTCTCTCTTCCATCCAGAGACTGCTGCATTTGTGCCTGACCATCAATGTGATCTCTGTGGCACTGCTGCTGCACTTCCCCAATCTTTGTGTCACAGTGATTCTCTAGATTGGTCAGACGGCGCTCAAAGCCATCCAGGATCTCAGCCCGCACTCCAGCCAGCCTGGCGTCCAGGATCTCGTCAAGATGAGTAGTGGAGCTGGGGCCAGGGATGGGCTTTCCTCTAGGTCCTTCCAGCAGTTTCTTCAGTTGACCATCATGTCCCAGGACCATCCCCTAAGGAAGGAGGGAGGAGAACTGATCAATCTGCAGAGATAGGCTACTATATCAACTTTTGTGCAAGCATAGTGGTACAGTACCTGGATCTCCTCTAGGATGTGAGTTTTGGCTCGCAGTTCATCTCTCACTTCTGTCACCCTCCCTGCCAAGTCTCCAAGATCCGTGAAGCTTTCTCTTCCTTCCAGTCCATCGGGAGTCCCATCTGGGATTACCCCAAATCCCACTGTGGAGTCAGGCACACGGGGAGTGTTGGGTAGCAGGGACACCAGGATTTTGTTGGTGTCTTCCCGAAGAGATGTGCGCAGTCGCTCTTCAAGGCCAACCACCACCCCGTTGAGAGTGTCCAGACCCTGGGTGAGGCGACGCAGGTCCTCTTCCATGCGGTCCAAACGTTCACCAGTAACTCCTGAAATCCCAAATTTGTTTCCTGCACACACACATAGTAGCACACATAAATAGCACCAGAGAAGGTTTGAACTTTACAATAAATTGGTTGGAGTTTATTCTCACCATAGTTTGGCTTTCCATCCCCAGCAGGCAGCTGTCCTGTGGGTATTGATCTGTGGTCAGGCACACTGGGGAAGGGTTTGCCGGGCTCCAGCTGGCCTCCTCCAGGCCTCTGGTCCACGGGGGGTCTAGGGCCATGGGGGAAGCCCTTCACGCCTGGGCGATGGGGCAAACCTGCTCCCTTGAAAGGCGGCATCACGACGTCAGGCAGGGACGTAGGTCCATCATAGCAATTTTCTCCAGAGTAGCCAGGACAACATCTCCACTCCAGCTCAGTCACTGTCTTATAACCCACCTTATACTTTGGCTTGTAGAATGTCCTGTACCTGAAGGCAATATGATTGAACACACGTTTACTATGAGAGGTTAAGAGTATATTACAATACTCATACCAGAGGTGTTTCATTTATTTTTACTAATTAAGAGAACAGGCCAGAGAGTGGGGAGATGAGAGGCATGGAGGATAGATAATAAAGGTATAATATTATTCTCAACATGGATAGATGATGTGGCATTCGAGGACTGAGCCAGGGTGAGTACCAAACTGTATTATTATCTTGTTTAAGATGATCTTTTATGATTCTGAGCCTGACTCGTGTTTCCATAACTTCAGAGGACATTACATTACACTGGATGGATGCACATCCATGCACTCTGCAGCAGATGAAGTTAAAGTTACTTTTTTTTCTATTTTACTTTTTTATTTTTGTTTGATTTGATTTCATAAAGGTAGGTGCGCAGGTCAAAGCAAGACCATCTTGACTCTGAATAAACATAAAATGGAAAGGGGCTCTTCAGAATTTTTATGAGAAAAAAAGTAGCTGGTGTCATTTGAATTGTGAAACTGATATTTTTTTAAAGCAATTCTGGAAGATAGTTGTTTTTATTATTTTTAAAAAAAATAAATAATTTGAAAAACTGACATTATTATGACAGAACATCATTTGAACACTAGAGGGCAGCATTGACATAGAGTGTGTTCTAAATTGTACATTTCACATTTTAAACTGGATTACAGTGCCTAAGGTAAGTTTTTCTTCAAACACGTACATGACAACAGGACACTTCTGACCCCAGATGCACTTGGTGGTGTACTCAGCCTTCACATATGTGGCCACCCCATCCTGCATGGTGCAAGTGATGTTCTTCTGGACCACATAGGCACAGTGGTTTCTGTGGGGACAATAGGAAGTCATTAGAGTTATCAACAAATTACAGCACTATGATATTAGCACTGAGATACTTACATCATTAAAGATGACAAAACCCCGTGTTTTTTGTCATCTCTGTTCCTGTGTATTAACTTTAGACTTCAAAGTTTTTGCTTAACAACAACCACTCTAAATTCTAAATTCTAAAATCTTAGTAATGGTAGCGCAAGTCAAAAATAATCATCATACTGGTCCACTCGCTCATTAATGTCGGTTATACAGAAATATCAAGTTAAATTTAGCTAACCTAGCTAATGCTGTGTAAAGTTGTATCAGCAAATTCCAGAGTGTATTAAATTGAAATTCCACTTTATTATCATTTAGACTTACAAATTGCAAAAGGAAGAATGTACACGTTCTTCTCTCAAAAATGGGTTTGATCACTTTAAGAAACAGATGACCTAAAAAAACACTGAAACACACACCCTTTAAAGCAGCACTGCTACTATGCCTTTATTGCTGCTTTTGCTTTCTTTTTTATTTTTCACGCGTAGCCTTCCATCTTTTTTATATGATAAAACTTACTTTTCAGTAAATTACATTGGTTGATATTTCCATGTTCAATATTAAGAAACACAAATTTATGGACACCTGTGGAATTAGGCAGAATGATGGCTGTTGAGCTTTGCCTAGTTGGACTATCTTTGATTTCCTTCCTGTTCAAAATGGTAATTCAGCTACTTCTTAACCAATTCAAAACACATTTTGTCTCGACAGATCATTGATTTACAATTAACACTGAGCTAAAATCATTTATGCAGACAAGAAGCAGGCAAGAAGCCAGAAATATCACTGAGACTATTTCACTGCTCAGTTATACTCCAATCCAACATACAACTTCACTATAACTACATTGAGCAGTTGTTGCATCATACTGGAGCTGGACCTTCTCTCCCATTCTCTTGCTTCATTGCCAGTGCAGCTACAGCAACTGCTAAATGTTCCCCTGGCCCCCATGCAACACAGGAAACGATGATCTGTGCTCTTTAGGCTCACATGTGAAGCATTTCTTACATTCAGAGGGGAGCATTTAGCAGCACATGCAGTACTTAACTTTGCTCCACAGCTGTTTCAGGACAAATAGAAGCGTTTGGAGGAGTAGGGAGGGATGGGTCAAGACGGGTCTACATGCCAAGTTAACAGGTTCGGAGGACTAACAGACAGGACAGTGTGTCAGAATCTGTGAGAAACCACTGCACTGCTGCTGCATTCTGCAAATCGCTGTGTTTTTAGTGTGTGCGCATGTGTCTCTGTGTGTGTGTGTCACCAGGGTGTCACCCTGTGTTGACACACGTTGATATCAGTGGAAGGAAAAGGGTAGGAGTTAGAATGACAGAACACCTTTCATACCAGCATGACAGCCTACTGCCAGGTCATGTGTTGTTAAGGAAGTAGCAGTTATGACCTGAACTGATGTGGTGTGATGGGAGTTTTTAAAGCACTTTAAAGTCACACAGGAATTTAAAGTTTGCTGAAGATTTTTTTTTTTTTGCATGAAAAAGCAAGAAATTTGTTTTTTATTTATCAGATTGCATTTAAGGAGTCATGCTGCATCATTATTTCTGGCAATATTCTCCAGTTCTTGAAAACTCGTAAAAACTCACGTACTATTTCCCTGCTTGGTCTGCTGATGCTACACTGCGCTAATAATTTGCTTTTGTGGATTTTCTATCCACTACCACCCCACCTGCAGGCTCTTTTCTTTACGATTCCTGAGAGGGGTCGGATGTAGGGTGTATGTATGTGTGTGTGTGTGTGTGTGGGGGGTTCACAGAAAACACAGAGCACACCAAAAAAAATAGCATTTTTCTCTGTATATTTGTACAAGCTCTCATTGACATGGTGGTGGTAATAGAGATTCCTGGAGTAAAGAAAACCAGAC
Organism: Scatophagus argus; assembly: GCF_020382885.2. Classification (NCBI taxonomy): domain Eukaryota; kingdom Metazoa; phylum Chordata; class Actinopteri; family Scatophagidae; genus Scatophagus; species Scatophagus argus. The sequence goes on along the minus strand of NC_058500.1, from coordinate 10,091,303 downwards.
GATACTATCAGCCTGAGAATATTAGCAATATAGTGAGTGGTTAAAGTATTACATTATAAAACTTTAGTATTGTTATATGGGTATGATTTCCTCCTCATAAATGACAGTTATATCGACCGCAACAAGCAACTTTACGACTTTGTTTTGCATATGAGTGAGCGTTAGGAAGATCTTCTATCGGCATACAACAGATTTCTGACAGCTGATGGAGAGCAGAGTGCATTAGCGTGTCTGTGTATACAGTAAAGTAAGTGCGTGACTCTTCTCACATTACACACAGAGCTGATCAGTGGAGTGAAAAGCGACAATGTTCACCGATTTGTTTGTCAGGTGCACGTCTGGGGGGGAGCCAGTGACCTTCAGACTCACACACAATGCCTGAAAAGTGCAGGAATCCAGATGTACAAGGGATGAAAAAAAACACTTCTCTTGGTCTCTTGGTCTCTGTTTCTGCCTTTCTGTCCCCCAGTCTGCTCGTTGCCTGTTTTACAGATCTGTCAATGTCATTTGGGTCTGTGAGTGATATTTTATCCTCACTGTCTTACAGACAGAGGGGTTCTGGCTTTGTGAGAATCAAAGTCAAGTGTTGAGGTAAATCCTGTCCCTCTGCGCTGCAGTGTCTGTCAGGGCAACCTCAGGTCACCTCCTCTGCTGTGTAAAAACAGATCTTAATAAGACGAATGTTAAGTTTCAAGTTGAGAGATAGTGTGTGTGTGAGCTGCATATACACTCACACACATGGACACATTTAAGCTCTTGGCCCTTTAATCTCACATCCAGAGACCTCACTGCTCTACAGGATGAGGACTACACAAGCTTTATTGCCTGAAATACGAACCCGTGATTTGTAAGTGGTCAGATGTGAGAAGAAAAGTGCCGTCTTTAGTGTTTGTAATTGTCAAAGCCATGTCCAGCTGCTGCAGGGTAGGTGAGAACTTTGTTTTTTTCCTGTCCGTTTTGGGGGAGACAGCACTAATCTGGACACCTCGGGGGAAAAACGGATGAGAAGTCCGGATCCAGATCTGAGATCAGAGGAATACAGAGAGGAAGGAAGGGAAGAAAGAGAGGGGCTGGCTTTCTCTGAGATATTTTCACACCTCATCCCTCAACCAATGTGGCACAAGGAGACTGGTTTTAGAAAAGTATAAATAATTTCTGATGTTTGTTTTAGGACTTGTTTGTGACAGATGGGTGGGGCTGGCTATACAGGATAAACAGTGCCCGACAGTAAAAGTCATAAAGGTCAAATCAGCTTTATTTATGACTAGCACTGAGGAAACATTACACACACCTACGACAGGTAATTGCAGTTGCAATAGTTATAATTAACAGTGACAGTAAAACTCTGTTGGTGCTAGACCTGACTGGTGAAACTATTTTCAAACAACATTTAAAGACATAAGTCTAGGAGAGAAGAATTAGCCTTTAGCTCTGGGGCAGCAAAAGTAAAGGCATTTAACAAAGCTTTAACTTTAATTTTGCCTCTGGGACAGGCTAAAGCATCTGGCTGACATACGTAATAAATCCAGACTAAGAGCCTAAAGCCACGCTAGCTGCTCTGTGATGCTTTACTTTGGTGCACCGGTGCTTTAAGCTAAATTCTGATGTCAGCATGCTGACAAGCCCAAAATGACATTGTTTCATGCTAAGGTTTAGCAGGTATAATGCTTTCCATGTTCACCATCTGTTCACTTAGTATGCTGGCGTTTGCTAATTGGCACTAAACGCAAAGCAGCTGAAGCTGATGGGAATGTCATCAGAGTTGCAGGTATTTGGTTATAAACCAAAGTACTGGACAAAAGAAAGCTTGACCTGATGAAATGGCACTGGCAAAATTATTGCAATTTTTCATGAATGTCTCAACCGCAATTTGTGGAAAATTTGTAGATGGCGATAATGTCATTGTACTGATTCTTTTGGAAAATCTGATATTGCGAGAGTCTGAGCCACATTAGATAGATGGATAGATAAATAGATGGTGTGGTGGTCCCGTGCTGCTGACTCCATTCAGCAATCCATCCAGTTAATGACATATTTAAGCTTAGACCAAAGTGGAACGACCAATGGATCCAAATGACATTGCCTTCCTCAGATCTGCACCACCAACAAGCATGGCTAAAAACCTCTAACTGCTGCTAATTAGTATGCTTTCTTTGACTGAACTTAACTCCCTCATCTAAAGACATCTAATGTGATTCCACTCATCTGTGTGCAATTTGTAATAAAATGAAGCTTTGAAGGACGCCTATGCTAATTAACTTTGGCCTGATCAAATATTACTGATTGCAGGCAAAAATGCAATTTGGTTTCCTGCATTTTGCTGTGCAGCTGTTTAAAGTTGTATTAGGCATTGTGTTTCTCCCATTGCCATGAAAATGAAATCTTTGGAACACCTTGATGGGATTTTTTCAAAGGATGGAAGTGATTAGATTTTGGTAGTCAACGGTCAAACATCACTGTGATGTCACCAACACATTTTTGGTCCTAACTTAATGCGTCACTTACAACTGCATGACAAAATTTCACACACGTGTCCAATAGGATAAAATGATGACACGGTGACATTTTATATCCAAAAAGTCACTAATCTTGGATGTCGCCCTGGAAACTGTGCTTATCGTATAGATTTTCTACGATGTGTGTGAAGCATTCACATTGTATAATTTCTATCTTCTTTGCAGCAACATCAATCTTTGAAATACTTAACACCACAAGCTCATTGATTTTGCTGATATTGATGTTCAAGTGATTGCCATTAAAAAAAAGATAATTTTTAAGTTAATCACTGGAATATGACGTGTCAAATAACTTAATATTGTGTATTAAAAATCCTTTTAAAGTCTTCACTTCACAGATTAAACGAGTCTGGATAGACATAGTACTACACTACAGCTTGACTGGTTGGCAGATGCACACACAAGTGAGGCAATAATTCATTTCTTTCATGTGAACAACTATTTCTCTTGTGTTTGGCTGTCTTTTATGTTGAATGACACTGTAAACAGTAAGAAAACACCCCAAACATTAAAAAACAAAATGTTTCCAGTTGATCCACACCCTCACTGAACCACCTGACCCAAGCTGACTGACTGAAATTCATCAGTGTATTAAACTCTCTTGTGCACCTCCCAGGGTCACCTGACCTTATTCTCTTCCTCCCCAAACAATATCCAAACAGTCGTCACCTCCTTTCGTCTAACATGACAGGAGAGTCATGCTTACTATTTCTCTTGCCGTACTTTTCATCTCTCTCTTCCTCCCTCTCCAAATATCCCTCTTTTAATGCCAAGATGTTGTCTTTTTTCTGTCATTGCAGCGTGTCATTTTTTGACTGCTAGTCTGGTCCCACTGTAAATATTTCCAGTATAGCATTACAGTTACTAAATCGCTTCACGGCTTCCCAGGGGGAAAGCAGAATTCCCATCTCAGATTCTCATGTGGAGCGTTTTTGGCAAATATTATTGCTGCCAGACCTCCACCCTCTCCTGGGCCCAAAACAACTTTCAATCCCCCCTTTTTTCTCATAACGTTCCCTTCCTTTTTTTATGCAAAATCTGCAAACTGCAGGTGATCTCTGTTTACTTATCCAAGCATACCAGCCCTGTTCTTGTCTGTGTTTCCAACAGGAACAGGCCCCAGTGTGTCGCCTCATCATGACCCTGACATCTCCAGTCCTCTCACCTGCCACTTTCCATCCATTACCTCCATTGTTTTGACTCTGTGGCACTAAATGACTGACCTTCCTCGTTACTGACCGCTCTCTCACCTGCAGTGTTCCTGACTGTTTGAACCCAGGTCACGGCTGTTACCTCTGACAGATTTATGACTGGAACAGGCCAGATAAAAAAAAAAACCAACAAAAAAAAAAAACCAAAAAACCATGCGATCTTTAATAGGACCTTTAACAACTGTGTCTTTGGGCTAACAGCTCTCCTCCAGGGCCCATCTCTTTCCATATTTGCTTTTAATGAAACATATTTCTATCCAACTGGCAGGTCTTGAAGGCCCCATGCTGCAGGGTTGATTGACGTTGCTCTTGTGGCTACTGATTAGGGTAAAAAGAAAGACGTGATACTCCCAGCTCTAGCAGCAAAGGGATAACACTCACTGCCAGCTCTAATTTAAATGCAGAACATTGCTTTTACATGTGCTTAAATTTTGGCCTCAATCTCTAAACCTTACTAAAGCAATAAAAACATGTAGATATGTAAACGATATGTTTACAGTTTTACAATTTTGCTGTTGTGCTCCATTTTCCTCATGGAGTACATTAAGAAGCTCAAACACCGGTAGTGAAAAAACACACACATAACTTCTCCTCAGGCATTTCCCAAAGCACATAATCTTCTTTAAAAAAGAACAGCTTACTGTGTTTTTGCAATAAAAGAGTATTCAAATGGAATTTTTAGATTTCTTAGGTTCACTGTACTGTTCATGCACGGCTGTTGATAGCAATGTGAAAGCAGGATGCCGACAAGCCAAAGCCAAAACACTCTTCAAAAGTAAGACTATCAGGTGAATCACAATAGGTGCAACTAAAAAAGGGCAGGTAGCTTGAAAGAAGGGCTGGCTAATATGATGGGGAAAAAAAACTACTAAAAATAATAAATAAACGACATTGCCTATAGAATTTTTTAATAGAGAGCCAAAGTGAAATCAGCATTTTCTCATTTAAAATCCCACCGATTTTTGTAAAATTGCTCATAACAGAAAATCCGGTGTCAGCGCAGCCATTCTCGAAACATATTAGTCACTCTTCATATGTTTAAATAATCAAGGTATGTGATGATATGGAATTAAAAACTCATATATTTAGAGGATGTTAATTTGAATGAACCGATTTCTACTGTTTCATGTTGCATCAGATAAAACTCTTTACTCATCCCTTCATTTTCTACATCTGTGGAAGTCTAGATGTTTCTCTGCCCAGCCGAGATTTCCAGCTCTTACTGGGGAATCCAATCAGCTGCTAGCTGAAGCACCGATGTGAAAGTCTTTGTCTTGATCTTCTCCTCTAACTAACTCTGGGAGAGACAGCAAACAAGAACAATGACAGTTTTCAGTAACAATTTAGTCATTTATTTGGACTATAGAATTTATTGCATCAGTAACACTATATCATGTTTTATCATATTTCATCATGATATGATTCCAGTAAAATATGACAAACAATAATATTGAACTATCACACTTACATGAGACTCTAATATTGTATATTGCATCAACTTTTTAAATGGCAAATCCACATTAACTGTGTTGACATGCAAATCCCAACCATTTTAGCTGAGAAGTCAGTCAAAGCAGTAGGTTACATAAATATGTGTTGGTAAGGAGCTTGGGAATTCACTGCCCAGGCTCTGTGACCCTTAGCAGGAGACTGGCTCCATTCTTGTCCTCAACTGGACACTCAACACAAACTTACAACAGCAGCCCATGACCCCTAACCTCTACCAACTCCCTGACCTTTCCCCCTTGATCTCTGTCCCATACATCACCAAAAAGCCCTCGGATATGTCTCTAATCTGATCAGTGAAGGTATGTGGCATCTGGTGGCATCCTAATTGATTTACACAAAATCCATTTCCCAGTAATGAGACCCTTGGGTTATGTTTCACCTGTCAAGTTGCATTCTGTGGTATGGTAAGAGGTGCTTGAGAGATACTAGACATGTTTTTATGTTTGTTATTGCTACACACAATGTGATGCCAAAACCACCAATATTATGTAATATTAAAATTCATTTTCTTTAATTAATATTTGCCAGCTCTTCAGGAAAGTTTAGCCATGGCTCAATGTAATCTTTACAATAACGCTCTGACAGGCACAGTATTGTAACTATCTAACTAAAATGTGTGAGTCAGGGACTAGAGGACTATATATTTTCTCATTGCAGCAAGTGGTTGCACTGAGCAAAAGGAATGACTGTGAAATCAAATCACTCGCTTTGCTGCCAAAGCACCCATAATAATTCAATATGAAGTAAAAAAGTCCATGGTGCACCAACAGCTGAGAATTTTTTTTAAGTATCTCACTAATAAACAACCATGTTGTGTCCACATGACTGTGTGGTCACAATAGTTGGTATTTACAAGCTCTAAAAGCACATCACACACACACACATGCAAAATGGCACATATGTTATTTTTAAGTCTCTACTTCCACTGACCAGTTAGGTTGACAACAACTGAGCTCATATATCTGTAGTGGTGGTCTGACACTGACATGTCCCCGGGGCCCACTGTGTCCAAGGTGGGTCAGCAGCTCCTGTATCAACACCATAGTTGGACACAGGCACATATGGGGGGATACTAGCACCAAGCAATTACTGATCAGCAGTCTTTACTGGTCATTTAGTTTTAAACAGAACACCATAATGTCTGGCTTCTCTACCAATCTTGGGATTCGGGCTTGGGAGGATATACAGCGTAAACTGGCACGGGCGAATGGTGAAAAAAGCTTCTTTTTCATGCCTCTCAGAAAGTAAACAGACACCACAACCATGTGCTGCCAGCATGCAGTAGACGTGAGCAGCAAAGGTTAAAGTAGAAGACAAGACAGCGAGTTCATCTGTATAGCACCTCTGAGCAGCAAGGCAAAACAAAATACTTTTAATGATACATATAAAGAATTAATTAAGTAATGAAACATAATCCAATATAAAAACACATACATACATGGAATTTAAAATTACTATAATGAAATAGAAGACAAAAACAACTTCAAATGATTCAGCAACTGCATGATAGTTAATCTCTGTAACTTTCTGTAACTCTAAAGTGGTTGTATTTACATGTTATGTGCTCTTAGCTGGGTTTAGACACACTGATGTACCTCATTCAGGAATCGTCTGATTATATTCTGAGTTGGAGGGTGTGTGAACCTCTTAGTATTACTGGGAACATGTGTTAAACTCAGAAAATGTGATGTGTGAGTGTGTAGTGTAGGTCCCTTTGGTGGAGCTGTTATTTTTGCTGTTGAGCATTAGTTTTCAATGAGCAATAGAATAAGCTGTCCCCAATTATGTGTGGTGTTTTTGGCTTGAGGGATGCTGCTTGGAAATGAAGGTAAGCAGGAGGATGGGAGAAGGTTATCTGCTTAGGTGGGAAAGTTTAAAGGTGGAGACGGAATGTTAAGTGCTGCAGTCTGGGTAAGGGATGCTCAAGAGTCCGTTCCCTGGAGGTGAGGGTACATGGCAGACTGCGCAGGGCTGGGCGATCAGCAGTGCTCTGTGGCAGTTTGAGTGAAGCAGCAGGTAGCTGGGGAGCTGTCCAAAGACATAACAGCTCTCAGGGGAAGCCAAGCAAAAGAGACGGGAAAGAGAGGAAAAACCAAAAGAGCCCTGCAGGCCAAACATCGGCCATGTCTATCCAGGCAAAATATATCCACAAGGCTCTGTTTCATCCCACAGCTTCATGGCTTTCAAATAGCATGTCAGAGATTATTATTTTTCCTTCCTCACGTGGTCCTGACAATATCAGTCCAGTGTATTTACATACATTGCACATCATAGATTAAAACCAGGAGAAGATGAGTTAGGCAGAAAAAAAACTAACCCTCAATTGTATTTTTAAAGCAAAGTTGAGTTCAGTTGAGACCACTGTATTATTGCTTTAATACTGATTGGAGATCAGTTGTACCACTCCCTTCTGCCAGCAGGTGCCCAGCTGTACTGTAAGTCTTGCCTCTAATTGAACCCCCACCACCACCACTACCACACACACAAACACACACAGCGGCTGCAAGGGATCAATAGTCTTGTCATCAACTCAACACCCCCCTCGCTGCACCATAAAGACCATAATGATGGCTTTGTTTTCATAACTCAGCATGTCATTGTTGCTTTATAATGTTTATCCCCAGCCACAGATGGTTTTAGGTGTGAACCACAGAAAACGGCTGATGGTAAGTAAGAGAGAAACAGAGAGTCAATTCAGGGATCTGTTACCAAGCTGATGTTCTAACTAAAACCATATTTCTGCAACTCGCTGGTGACATGTGTTTCTCAGGAGGAATACAGTATGAGGTGGGTCTCTCTCAAGCTAGTTGGAATGACTTTTGAGTTCAAACCCCAGCAAAGCGGGAAGGGAAATAAAACATGCATTAACACCTGTGACATGTCCAAAACGTAGCACTTACTTGTGACGGGTCATGGGCTTGTTTGGTGAATAGTGAGGGTTGAGTCCAGCCTTGTACAGATTGTATCTGTTTCCATAGAAAGGATTGACATGACCTCCATAAAAAGTTCCTTTACTGTCCGCCACACAGAGCAACACTCCTAAGAGAAAGAACTGCGCAACCAGGTGACACAACTTGGTCCTCATTGTTATTTTTTTTTTCTCTCAGTCTTAAAATGCTCAATTAATTCCAGAGTCTTGAAAATGCAACTGGCTGTTGTGGAAAAGGTTAAAAAAATGATAGCTGTAGGCTGTTTCTCAGAGTGTTGTGTTGAAGTTCCCAGCTCACGTGCAGCCTTGTCTTCCTCAGTGGGCCCCGAAAGAGAAGTGGAGCCCAAACAGCTGTAGCATCAGCAGCATCTCGCCCAGTATGCTTTCAGTTCGCACACTTACCACAGTCTGAGCACACAGGACAGAGCAGAAGGAAAACTAGTGAGGCTGAAGAGGGAGGGGAGAGGAAGAGGGGCAAGGAAAACAACACAAAGGTGTGCTGGAGGAGGGGAAAGGAGAAAGAGGAGAGCAGGACAGAGGAAAGAAGGAGGGAAGAGAATGAGTGTGTCTCTAGGAAAGTTTGAGTGCTGCACACACACACATACACACACATATGCAAGAGTGTGTGAAACCTGCTGGCTGGGCTCGACCCTCCACGTCCTCTGCACTCTGCATGAGTGAGGGTGTGTGTGCAAGAAGCGGCGTGCTGCTCTGCTGCCTCTGAAGGGGCAGGCAGACAGACAGCCTGTATTTGCATATCCCACCCCAACTGTAGCCCGGCTGCTCTGCACAGGAGGGGGTGGCTGGGTTGATTTGAATCAAATCAGATTCAAATAACAACAAAAGCTCTGTTACTTAATTCTGCTTTAGTTCTGTTCAACATCCCCTCTTAGTCTGTCCCTTCCTCTCCAGTCTCCTACCATAGAATAATTTTTTGGCTCTTTAATACTTAATGATTTTATTTTCTTAAACTCTCCTTTTCTTCTCCATCTGCCCTGGGAGCAGCTGTACATCAAAGTGCTGCCCCAGTGTGCAGAGCCATGTGCGTGGCTGTGGCTGCAGCCAGCTAAGACGCTGCAGATCTGGACACAATGGACCTCCTCCTTGCCTCACTGCGGCCACTCATTAAAAATCCCAGCCACAGTTTCAGTTGAGATCTACACTGCGACCCCCTCCTTATGTTCTACCATACTTCCATGTAGTTCTTGAATTCATGCATAACTGCCTCCAGTGTTATTCCGTGAGGTTTGCCCGGGGAATAACACGAATCGGTTCAGTTTCTTTAGTAAAAGACTGTTATTGTTTGATCAGTGTCTGAATTTTTATTGAAAACTGACTCTAAACCTTCACTATAAGGGACACTAGATTGTTGGTAGCTGATGGCTTCTTTCAATTTTGTAGCTGCTATGTTCAATTGTAATTTCCCGTCTTGAGTTTTCCCAGACATGCTTTTAGAAGAAACCAAAATAACAAAAATACTGTATTCCTTCCTCAGGGAGCATCTTTTACGGTTTTGTTCTTACTCCACTAATACATTGGCAGCTCTGCTTGTTGACGTAGTGGCCGCTGCTGTTGTAGCTGGTTTTCTCTGTGGCAAAATGGAAATAAAAAGGAAAGTTCAGATGGTACAACACAGCTCAACTGACAGCTCCCAACCATTTTGCACTCTACAGTACCTCAAAAGTTAGTCCGTGGTACAAATACGTGTGTTAAAGTTATCCAAAGTTGAACACTATGGAAAAGCACTGTACAACTTTACTTGTCCTCTGTAAACTCTGACCAAGGTGTTTCTGTTGTTGCTGTAAATTGTACCAGGCCGCCAAAATGACCACTGTCTGAAGCGCAGTTTTTTTTTTTTGTTCTAATCCCAATGTCCCAATGTTGAGTAAGATGACAACAGCTACATGGATAACCTTGGCATGACTTTAAAATCAGCCACACTGATGGCTACCCTGTGAGGGCAGACGCATAGGAAGAGGCAGGTGCTTGAAATGGCCGCTTTGTTTGGACGGTTGGTTTGCAGTGTTCTTCTCACCTGTGTGCTGACTATGCACCATTTACCCTGCTTTATTTACTCTTCATTCACAGGTCAGTGTGAAAGAAAAACACACAGCTTCACAGTATGCAAAGAGACCACATATGTGGAAGAGCTTCCAAATGCGTTTATTTCAAATCCAAGCACGCACACACTCACAGAGATGGTAGATATATGAACCAATGTGTGTTCTAGTTGACTAAAGGATGAATTAAACCTTGGAAAAAAAAACATGCACGATACTTTTGAGTTATGGTTCTTTATATCTTTTCATCTTATTCCAAAGTATGTGATTTAGCGTGGAATTTAACCTGTTGGGGTCCCTTTCCACCATTTATGCAGCACAGATTGTAAGGGTGTAAATCTGCTGAAGTGTTTAGACTCCTGCTGAAGATTCATCCCATCACCTCACTAAAGCAGGGAGACAGTGAAAAGGAAACTATTTCTAAATCTTTGTCTACTCTGGCAGACAGATCTGCACTGAAATACCATTTTTCATTGGAATGACTGGCACAGTTTTAAGCAGACGTCTGCCCCAGGAGGGTGTCCAGATGTTAAGGAATAATGAGAGATATCTATGAATCTCTTAGTTTGCAAGTTTATGATAATTCAGAAGGTTAAACAGAGTCAGACTGGCCTTATAAGAGAACAAACAATCCAGTCAAATATATAAATAATTTAAGTCAATCAACATTTTAATAATGGATTCTTTGCTGTAAGCCAAAAGTGGAATTTTCTGCTTGAATTATTACTGTAATTAGTGAACCAAAATGGTTTCTGTTGCCTCACATGAGTCACGAGTTTGTTCAATTTGTTCTCTTCTTCCTTTTTTTAATTTCCTTACATTTTATGTAGAATGGATGGTTGCTCTGCCAATGTTGGACTTTAAGTCTTTTGCGCAACATCTGTGAGTAGTTTCAGATGAGTATCCTTATCTGTTCCTGACGGATTCCATACTCTGAAAGGAAATCTGAGATGAAATTCATGCAATATTTTTAAAGTCTGTAGCCTCTTGAGCTTTGGCTAATATAACAGTTTGGCCTTTAAAGTGAATGCAAGACAGTGACCAAATATATTATACCACACAATGTGCAATTTCCTCATGTTTATATGGTTTTGGACTCAGGATATCGTATCCTGTTCCAAATGACATACGGCCTGTGTCCAGTTTCTCCCTTTAGCCCCCAGTGCCTGATAGGAGCCATCAGTACGTATGAGTCTGTGCACACAGTGATGTGAGACAATGTTAATGAATCCAGTTTTGAAAACAGGAAACTTAATCAGTTTCATTGCCATAACCCCTCCATAAACCATCCTGATCGATTCCCATCAGGAATTTTACAGGACACCACTTTTATCAGATTTAGAGTAGAAACAGGGGCACAGACATAGTGAGAGAGAAGTAGAGAAAACGGATGGATTCCACTTTAGTGACATCAGCTACTTAGCAATGAGAGGGACATTTGATCCTTTCTTACAGTAGTGACCTGGGAAGGGATCCAACCTTCATAAACAAGTGAAGACAAAGAGAATAGCTGTAATTTATTTCCATAATCCCAAAGTGTACAAAAAATCACCAGGGGTCAAAGATTCAGGAAATTCAGCTGTAAGACGTGAAAAAGTAACAACATTTTCTGAGTGCATTTGATTTAAAAACATCCAAAAAGCAAAGCAAAAAAAAAAAAAAATGTTATGCAGTCAAGTCACTTGGTGTGTTAATTTCTAGGTGCTGCAACCTTCCATCACTTCCACCATAAAATGTGCTCGTTAACATGTGACACCAGCTGTAAAATCAGGTCTCCATCCACAAGATGGACGGTGGTAAATTACCCACTCTCTCCACTGTGCAGGCATTAAAGACCCACTGGTGGTTTCCAACCAAGGAGAGAGGAAGTATTCTGTATTGGCTTGGGGATGGTAAGATTTCACATGGAGTGCACAGAAAAAAATGGCCTTCACTGGAAGCCCAATATCACAAGAACAGATGAGACTCGTGGTAAGTTTGGTTTTGACTTAAAGGCTCCAAAAACATTTTCTCAAAAAACCTCTTGACATAAGCGAAGATTGTTGTATTTCCGTCTTTATGCTCACATCACTGGTTTCAGGTGAGCGGAGCTCATTTGGCAAAAGGACGTGTCAAATACAGTTGTGCACCAGTCAGGATTTAGCAACATTTGACTGTTTGATGACAGATGTTTGGCCACTGTCTGTCAAATCTGTTTAAACTATAGTTTTAAAGAGTTTTAAACTCCTCATAAATAATCCCTGAAGACTTTTCTAAATATGAATATTATATGAATATTTCATATAGTATAGAAATTCTGATTTTATCTTAGTGATATATATTAAATAAAGATTTCATCTTTATCTTCTTTGTTTTTCCAAACAGCATTTTCAAGAGTTGCTAAGCTTGTTTGTTGTTGTTTTAACAATATGCTACAGAGTAGCCATTGTGGATTGAGCCATTATAGATGCGCAAATAAGGGGAGCAAACATAGGATTTTCACAGGGGTCAAAGGGGCCTTCCTCTGATGGAAACTGCCTCTTTGTCCACAATGGGACCAGGAGGATATGCACTCATAAAGACGTAGGTGTGGGAATGGAATGGCATTTCACAGAGTGTACACATGGATGCACAGAAGTCACTTTTTCCCTCTCTTCTTTGCAACCACACATGTCCCAAAGCACTTCTTGGTGTCACTGTCACTCCATGTCAGGTCTGTCCATGTTTTTATTGTCTATCCAGGTCTTCAATGAGCAAAACGGGTGAATGGGTGACAGAGCGAGAAAAGGGGATGTATGTGTTTGAGACAAAGACCGGGGACAGTGGTGGCAGCAGCATCTTGGCTGTAAGATTGTTGAAACAGAGTCCCAGTGTGAGCTGGAGATGAGAAAGCTGATTCTCTACTTAATATCTTTGGCTCTTTGTTGGGACACTTGAATCTAGTTTTTGATAGTGAGTACCAAACAAGTACAGCATGTTGATGGGCTGTGCAAAATCGTCTATATAGACGTAATTGAAGGGTACCGGAAACAAGATCTGTGTGCACATTCATTTTTTTTGTTACTACTTTGTACTTAATTTACATCAGCTGTTTCTACTAATATGCATCTCCTCAGTGAATGTCATATCGCTTCAGAAGGTGTTTGGGTGCAAGTTAATAGATGGCTGTCCTTTGTTCAGGTGTTTTATTGCTGTCCCTCAGATTTGCTTCAATTGCAGAGGTGACTGCTTAGAGTTCAAGAAAAATTCAACCAGAGAAAATTAAGTTGAGTGAGCTGCTGATCTGACCTAGAGGCCTGGGCCATTTTTCATTCCTAGTGCACCCCTGGAAGTAGCTGATGTTATTTTTCTTTTGGATGTTGTTTGACAGGTGGATCATGATGCATTGTGATACTTTCATGCAGCAGATTTCTGAAAGGGTGAAAAATGAATGAATAAAATTTATACATGTGGATTGAAGTAATTATGGGTATATTTACCAAGATAAGATCTTCACGGCATTTTAGTGTGTCTTTATTTTAACTAAAAGATATCCATGTGGCAGCCTGTTCTTAAAGTCATGATTACATCTAAATTGCCATGTACTAATGGTCATCTGCTTTATAACAAAAAGACTTGATGAGAACTGACTGCTCCAATATGCGTAAGTAAAAGTACAGGAATGGGCCCACAGTGGCGCTTAGACGCTTGAATGAATCAGTTTTTCAGTGTTCTTCTGAAGATCCAGGCAGGGCACAGCAACCTGACCAGTCTGGCAATTGGATTGGTGCTGATACACATACAGCATTGTACACCCAGTGTACTCCAGTCCAGAGGAGATAGATTGATTAGATTTAGCTAATTTAGATGTTCTGCAAAGAATTTCAGATACTTCAGTTTTGCTCTGAAATGACATTTTGTATTTCAGTTTTTCCGTCCTGATAATCTCATGTCCACTGCTTCAGCTCAATCTCCACTGAAATGTCATATATGTAGACCTGGAGGTTTACAGGTTAAACAGAATCAACATGTACTGACACAATTAATCTTCTAAACGACCATAATAATGTCAGTATTCTCCAGTCGCTGAGCCCTGTGACAACACTGGCTATACGTAGTCTATATGATTTATGGGTCAGTCATATGAAGCATGATCTCATTCCAACCAGCACAGTATTCACATACTGCCAAATGTGGTTGGTGCGAGGCAAAATTACATCGGAATTGTAATCAATGCTGGCGCTCAGCATGCACCAACATACACACACGCACAGACTTCATTCTCCCTCCGGTGGGTACGATAGTCTGCATCCAGTCCACATCTGGTTTACATCATAGCCAGACCACCACCATCACCCAACCCAGATCTATCATGAGACGCATGCGCACACACACACACACACACACACACATGCACACACACAAATGTTTCAATTTCACTCATTTATAATACCTCATCATGCACAGCTCTTTCAGAATGAAACACAGAAGCACAATGTTGTACTTTATTCTCCAACAAGCAAACTGACTTCACATCAGTCCTCAGTGCTTAAAACAGTAACATACGGCATCTTGAACTGCTGTTGGGATACATCAGCATATGTAAGTGCATACACACATGTTAGCAACGTCTGCATGTGAGCGTGCATGCAAACACTTGGTACTTTAATTGCTGGCTTTGTGTTTTATTGTAAATGCTACGGAGCTGGTGGGGGTCAGTGGTCTGCAGAAAATATGAGGTGTGTTGAGATGAACATGCGCTCACAATGAGCTCCTTGTTTCCTCAGCAATGTGTTCTCAGTTGCAAAGCAATTAAAGACTAGCATACTGGCCAGGGCTGCTCATTTCGCTGCCTGTGACGCAATTCTCGAGGTTTGCCCAGCTGAGGGCTGAGTGATGGGCAGGCACACACATCGGCAAGCACAATCGCAGACACACATGCATGTGCACTGAGAGGAAGACCTAAACACAAGTGGACTCATGCGTGTCTGTGCACTTGCACAAATGTACACACATCATTTAAGCCTAGCCAGAGCTGGCAGAAGGTAAACAGTCTATGTTATTGCAGCACAAGGCGTGCCCTGTGTGAGGCTGTATCAGGTCCTTATTTTACCAAAATTATAAAGACGATAAATTGAGATGAGTGACAGAAACTTTAGCGTGAATTCAGACATTAATGTGTTGACGCAGGATAGATTTATTGCAGTGTTAAGCGACATACAGAGCAGTTGGAGCAGTTCATATTAGTGACATCAGCTTCCACCTGTTCAGTCTTTTTCATAGATAAAGAAAAAAAGAAGCTGAACTGTGTTCACCAAGTCAAACTTGTCCCCCACTTCCTCTGCAGTGTTTGCTGAATGAACTTGTGGTTCATATTTTTCTTTTCACTTTACCCTGCCTTGAGATTATTGATTGAATTTAGCAAAGTGCTGTAAAAATGTAAAATTTTCCAACTTTCCTTCATATGTGTTTATTTTCAGTGCACTGATGGATGGATTCTTACGTACAATTTGAGTAAAATATTAATTCATTAGTCACTATTTTAAACAAGAAAAGGTTAAACGGTGCTCACTGTTACAACAAAAGCAAATCTTTGAGTATGAGTATATTGTTAGGCCAAATATTATTGGTTCTCAGTCGAGCGGTATTCACGGCTCAGACTGGTATGTACGGTACAGGCTGTGTTTTTTCTCAGAGAGAGTGCCACACCAGGCCGATGTGTCTTATGATAGCACTGCAGGGTGTGTGAAGGGACATAACTTTCTCCATGTGTTTAAGATGTGGTCTTTACCCTTTTTTTTCCCCACTCTGTCTGAAATCTCTCCAGCAGCAAAATAGACACACATGATGAAGAAGGATTATTGTTATTTGGAGAGACTTGAAAAAGGGTTCCACAGTATTTGGCCCACTCAGGGTCAGTGGGTTTAGGATTTTTGCTGTGGCTTAAGTGGGTGATGGGGTGGAAGAAGTCTTGGCCATAGCTTTGTCTTTTTTCTCTCGCTCTATCTTCATAGTTTGGCATGGGCAGTAGTGCACTGCTGCTCTGTGCTGCACTGTCAAAGCTCTTATATCACCTCAGATTGGGTTAGCACACTAAAAGAAAATAAATCAATTTAATAAATAGGCTTGAGGTAACTTCGTCTGATAACTGCTTGTTCTGCCCTTTCCTTATCTGTGATAGAGAATGGAGCACACAATAGCGGCCTTGTGTTCTTGTGTTTGTTCTCTTTCCTGTGGCTTGAGGTGAAAACAACAGGAATGAGCCACTCACTCTGGCAACTTTTGTGGCGTGTGTGATGATGTATATGTTTGTGTGTGCCCTCATTTGTGCAAGCTGAGTGTGTGTTTTTCCCACACACACTGGGGGGTTGTTAATGGTTCACGTGAGGTCAACATTTAAAAGGGTCATAAACTCACAATACTAAAGCCATCATTGCCTTTCCTTGTCCATATCCTTGAATATCACTCATCTGTCTGAAAAACCGGTCGGTGCTCATTCCTCAAATCCCCTCTCCTCCTCCTCACCACCTCCTCCAAAGGTGTTACACTGACAGTGATCTTTGTCTCTATTTCACCCCTCCTCATGCCTACAGACTCCCCCCACCCCTTCCTCCTTCATCACTCCACCATAATGCAGGAATTTAGTTCTTGAGGCCAACCAGTGTAGTTCTCCAGCCTCAGCTTTGCTTCCTTTCTAAGCTGATTCTGTAGTGTGTTAACTGCGATTGGTGCCGGTGTCACCATCCTCTGAAACACTCGGATGTGGTCCAGAACCACCCTTTACAATGAAAACAGGGATCACAATAAGCTTTCACTTTGCCACAGCATCAATGACTGGTGCCAGCTTGTTTCTCCTTTCCAGCCTCTACAAAAAGCCTTAGGCTGAAAAGCCCTTTGGGGTGTCAGTCAAAAACAACAAAACTCCAAACACCCAGCCACTTACTTTCAGTCTCCAAAAACAGAAAGAGCTCAAACGGTTAAAAGTAAACGTTCTCTCACGCAGACAGTGAGACAGCCAAGTTCAAAAACTTAAAATAGAAATACTTTATGAGCAGATACTACAGTTGTATATGTTGGGGTGTAGAGCACATTTTCAGTTTATGACAAAAGATGTGTTGAGCTTCCACAGTCCAAGGAAGCCCGTTGAGGACCACTGGGTATATGGTGGTAGTACCAACTAATTTAGTATCAACTCTCAACTTAAAGCAGTAAAATGCTGATTTAAACTTTGGCCTCATGCTGTCATCAGGTTTTTAGGATGGATTTTGATTCTTAATAAATAAGAAATATGTCTCACAAACCACACAAGTCTGGAACTAAAAACCGGTTGGCTGGAGAAATAGACACTTTTTCACCTTGCTATTTCATGCTCTTGGATAAGATTAAAATCTTACATTTAAGACATTGTGCTTCTTTTGGGATCTTTCAGGAGAGTGAATTTGTTACTTCCACATGAAGACTCACAGGGTAATAATAGATACGTGTCCATACAGCGCAGATGTCCTGCTTCTCTGCCTGTGCGGTGAGTTTATGATTTATAAACACCACTGACGGAGAAGAAGAAAGGAGAAAATAGGAGCATTTGGCAGGACCTGCAGGCCGAGAGGGACGATTTACCGTGCTGTGATCTAGGAGTGCGTTGGAGGCTTTTATCACTCTGGAGGAATTGGCATCACTGCTTGCAATCTGCTTCTCCTTTTTGACCTTCACCACCAGCACAGCACTCCCAGAACACACATATACAAACAATTGTTAGCACTATTTAACAGAAAATACAGCAGTCTGCTGCCGATTATATTTATGAGTTACATAAATGACTTTTTGAGCATTCAAAGACAGGGTTTATTTTCTGTACCACAAGTCATCGGCTCAGTCGACTCCTCGTTAAGTAAGTGGAAAATGAGTGCAATAACTACAACACTTCATCGCTTATCTGTTATTCATCTTAAATAGACAACCCACTTAAATTCACAAATTTAAGTGGGCTGTCTGAGTTTAAGCCTTAGATTTTTTTTTTTTTCTTCCCCAATTTCCTGTGAAGGTAACACGGCGGACAAATAGTTAAATAAGGCTCATCTGGGCTGCATTCTCAAGCTGCAGATGCCAACAACCCCTGGTCTGCATTCCAAGGGGAGCTGAGACAGGATAAAGGAGACTCAGGAGAAGCATCAAACACACCGCCCTTCAGTTCAAACACTGCACCAGGCTGAGACTCTTCACCAGCTTCTGAGGCAGAATTACTGATCTGATCTTTTGTCATTTGTGTCAAGAGAGATCTTGTGCTCCTTTATTAGTTCTCTGAACACAAAGGAGCTTAACTTAAGGCTACATTTACAGTAAAGTGAGAAATAAGGAGCACAACACTGAAATATAATAGACACACAGAGCCATAAATCTGTCCATTTTTCAGCTGTGGCAGTCAAATTACTCCAGTTATACACAGATAATTCAAGAACGCATCTGCCACATGACACTATCAGTGGTCACAGGTGTGTTTTCCTGGGCAGGCATTTTTGTGTGTGTGTGTGTCGAACAATGATGTTGTGAAACATGTTGAAGAGCAGGAAAAGCTGAGTTACAGCTGATAACAGGATTGGTTTACCAAAATTACAAAATAATCAAAAAAATCTGGGCAAATAAAACAAAAACTTTTTGCAAGGCTATTTTCTACATGAGGTGAGGTAATTAATATGTGTTTTTTTGAGTTTGGTTGTCCCTTTAATGATCTCATTAATCCCTTTAATGACGCGTTCACTACACAGTGAGGTGAGCAATGAGCCCAAATGAAATGTAGCCTTGTAAAAAACAATACAAAAAAGCATCTGCTGAAAGAACTACCTCATATAGAGGTCTTATAGTCATGTTTGAAGGTGAAAGTGTTTCTGCTCTAGCTGATCAGAAGCCAGGATGACATCAGTTCTTTTTAACTACATTATTAATTACTGAAATTGTCCGTCCCATCAGAAATTTGTGCAAGCACTTTGGTTGACCCATAATGATGCCTTTGCCAATACTTTAAATGGAGGAGTTGCTCCTCCTCTTCTCTCCTTTCTGTTCACACTCACAAATACACAGTCAGACGGTACAACCTGCTGCTCCGCACACCTGACTGAGTTATCCCAGTATAATAAATGGATCACACGTGCCACAGACCGCATTGGCACTTGGTCCAGTCACTCTCCACTCCCTGGGGCCAGGTCTCGTAAAACGGCTTCTATAAATAAGGCCAACTGTTTCTCTGGAGCCAATAAATCTTAGAGAGCTGGTTTTCTCTCCATTGTGGCATCTAGCGTCATTTGTCACATATGTGGTGAGCAATTAGGTATAAAAGAAAACCAGGAAACCCAAAAGAGGCCGCACTGGCTGGTGCCAGCAGCCATTGCTATGTTAAACTTCCCCACAAAGGAACCACAATCCAAAGACTCTAGTGGGGTACAAGAGAAAGTGAAAAATGACTAGAAAAGCAAAGTATTGGGTCTGGGAAATGACATCATTGTTTTCCAGTGAATGATGTGGTTTAAGTTATGACATTCCTGTTTACGTCCACCACAGGCTAACAAGCGTTTCAGGCTGAGCGTAGTTTGCAATCAAAGTCCTTAGCTCTCATAATCTGGGGATGTTACCCTTAGATCTGTGCTTTTAAACAGAGAGATACGGTGTGATTATAGGCAAACGTACATAAACATATGCACACACAAAAGGTGCACACACAAGACTGACACCACCAATCATAGACTTTTAGGCTGGTGTTAATAGGATAAATCCGGTTCACATTTTTTTCAGAATCAGAATCAGAATTCTTTATTTGTCACATGTGGATGTGCATCCACAGTGAAATGGGAATACAATGCAATTTCAGGCACCCTGTGATAAAAACTGCTAATTTATGGTGTCATTGTGCACCATTTCCTGTCCCTGGTCCTTGGAGGTGGATGTATTTTTGTCCTCTTATTGAAAGAACACAATTCAGGACAAACCAAGAACTAAAATAGTGCTGCCTGTGTCACACCCAATCATTTCTTGGTCCCAGTCACTGTGCTGCAGCAGACCTACCCAGGATGAGAGGTTTTGGGCTACATTTCAAGATTTAAGAAGAACAAAGTCTGTGTACTATAAATACTGACATACTGAAAGGAAAACTGAATCTCAGCAACTGTTATGTGATTTTGATTACAGTCCTGCTAGCTCACTACACATTCTGACAAAATGAGATTCCTGCATCGGCTTCAAAGAATCCACAACTCTTTCTCTACCTAAACCCAAGAGGAGTCTAATTGCTGCGCCTGTTTCCCTGCACAATTTAACCGCAATTAGGAGGTTTCACAGTGTGAGGGTCAGACAGCAGAGCTACCGTCTGAAAGGAAACACTATTTGACACACTAATGACTGCAGCCAGAGCAGGACACAAGTCAAGCCTGCAGAACTGAGAGCTTTAAAGAACTGCTCTCCATAAATGTTAAAAGAAATGCCTGCCGTTATTTTTACTGTTAGAGTATGACCAATATAAGGCTCAATTATGGATAACAAACCCTCTTGTAGATTCCATCTGGACCAAGTAAAATATTCATGTCCACCCTCCACTGGTCCTTTACTTTTCTTTCATCAAAACCTCTCCAGTTTCTTTTGACTTCCTGATCTGGCATCTTCAAAGTGGTGGACTATGTTGCAGCATGCACCTGTGCCAATAAACATAAAAGCTTAATATCAGCACATGCATGTACGTGCATGCCAGCACATATGTAGGCGCATGCGTGAACACAGAGGTGGAGAGAGATACAAACTAACTTCACTTAGTGGGAAACAGTGGACGAAAAGGCTTTTTTTTCAGCCCGATAATCACCTTATTTCTCAGAGTACACTGAAAACAAAGGAACCACCTTTCCATGTGGACACACAAACTGCCTCTGTCTAGACAAGTATCAAAGACTGAGTGTGTGGGAGCAGTGACAACCCAATTGGGAGCTACTGGAGTCTGATGTGGTTGAAAGGGGGGGTGCAGAAGCAAATTCTTTCTATTACCAGGCTACCCTTTTCACTCACTATCCCCATAACAAACACAAAATAGCAACAAAATGCTCTCTTAATGGGGCTTTGACCCTCCCAGTGGGAAAGTGCTTCTGAATGCCAGAGTTAGAATAGGGGAACGAGTGTGTATGGACTGAGAGTGGACAGGGATCAGTGATGCACATCGTGCTATCAGACCCAAACCCGTCAACCCTTCAACTGCTCAGTCCCATCATTCTCATCCCCTCCCACCACCATCTCTGTCTATGACATTCTTTCACCTTCCACCCTACTTTTCCCCTCTCTTTTCTATACGTGTTTCAGTCATGCTTTCCCTGTCTCCTCCTCTCTAGATCATGCTGTAAAGAGAGAGGCCAATTTCAGCTCATTGACAGTGGAATGCCATTCACAGTCTCCTCTTTTAGTTTAAGGGTTGAGTGTGGTATTTTTCTCCTACTCAGACCCAACCTGATATATGTACCCTTTTTACAGGTCAAATATGTCCCGTATGTGTAACAACTGCCACGGACAAACTTTTAAGTTCAAATGTCATATTGTCTTGTTAGGAGACTTCAGTAGTGACCTTTGACCGGTTTCCATTAGACAGAAGCTGTGGCCGCAAGTTCAGAGGGTTACAGGACATACCTGAGGCATTAGTGGAATTACTATTATATTACTTTCTGTTTTTGTGTGTCCCTGCGCACGTTTATGTACACATGCACGCTAACTTGCATGCTGGCATTAGTGAGCTGGCAATGTCACTCTGTGTGATGGTAACCATTCAGAAAGCACTGCGAGCCAACACTTGGAGCTCCTGAACATAATGCACCTAAATTAGACAAAGCACAATGCAGCTTCTGTTGTTACAGTGAAACTCACCCCTTTCTGTCCCCAACACACATCTGCAAAATCATTAACAGATGTCTAAAGAGCCTCCTTCAGCCAGCATATCACAAACACACACTCTCTACCTCACTATATTATTCCATTTTCTCAGTCACCACGTCTGGCTCCATTTCTTTGCATTTCCTCAATTCCATCTCCACAACTCACGTGTTGTGCTCAGGCTTAATCAATTCCAACAGAGCCACGATCACCAGAAACTTATACCTCTCTCAGATGTTGTTGCCAACTCATAGAACAGAAAAAGAACTTTTTAATTTTTTACTTCATTAAACCTTTTTCTTTGAAGGGTATATACAATATCTATTTTCAAACACAACACAGAAAGATGTTTAAAACTTCTACAATTGAAAAGTATGTTTGTTGTCTTTCCATTGTGTCTGTGAAACACAGTCGTTTCAAGCTCATGAAGCCACACACCTTTTGGGGAAATGGACAACAAGGGAGCCCCGCTTCTTTAACCACAACCACCACGCCCTTCATTAGCTGCACTCAATAATTATCACCTCATAATTAGTGGTCCAGGTTTTTCACTAGCCAAACAGAAAGTGTAAAAGGTGTGCCAGGACATGTGCTTGCCAGGCAGTTAAGTTGAGGGAGGCAGAATTCAGTGGGTTGAAGGAAAAACTGGATAGAGTCCACTGTGAGACACAACTCACTCAGGAATTTACAGTTGGTCTCATAAAGCCAATGAAAAGCAGAGCTCAAACACAGCAGGCGCAGTCATCTGAAGGAAAACACTGGGAGGAAGAAAGAGAAGAGCCAGTTAAAAGTTCTGAATGGACAACAACAAGCAGAAGGACGGCGAACCAGAGAAACATGGAACATCACACAGTGTTATTCGGTTACTATGAACAATGAAATGTTTCTCTGCCAAGGTTTACCCTCGCTTATAGTTCACAAAAACGGGAAAAGAAATACATGCAAACTGTCTGTTGCTGCTCTTAAACACATCACTACATGGCAAGAGGGTAAGAGCAGCCGGGTTTAATTAAATACTGTGTGGTTTTAAGAGTAAAGTGATAATATCTATGAGGGCTTACAGGATTAGTCTCTGTTACAGGCAAACACTGGAATGTAGAGAGAGTGTAGTTACTCTCGCCAATCAGTGCAAATCCACATGGCATTAGTCTGCTCGTGGACTTAAAAGGTTAGTGAACCAGTGTTGCTTGGTAAAGGCTGGAACACAGCGGCCCCGTTTGGTCCAAAACTAATGGAGTCCTGCCACAGACTACCTCATAACCAGGACTTGGCTTGGTTGCCCTGGCACTGGTTTAGCCCTCTGTGTGTGTGTAAGAGAAGATGAAAGAGAGATCAAGGATATAAGGCAACTCCTATCAAGCGCCATAATAGCTGTGCCGGTGCTTGTGGAACCACACATTCATCAATCCCATGTGATCGTGTTGCGTCGTATTTCTGAATACTTGTGTGTACGTGTATATGGGGGGCATAAACAGACAAAAAAGAAGAGTATGTGGGTTCCGGTCTCAAACCACTAAACAGAGGGGAAAAGGGTGAACGAAATCCGACATGGACAAAAAATGCAATGCTTTAGAGCCAAATGATCTCGAATGAATATGTAAACAAAGCCGAGTTGTATTTCCATCCGACATTTGAATGAACTCCGGGTTTCTGCTGGTGCTGGCCTCTCACTTCATGTTCCAATGTCAAATTAGCACACTAATCGCTGAGGCTTTCCAGGGGACACAAGGACATGGAGTGACGGAGAAAGACAGAGAGAAAGGAGCTCATTACAGAGTTCATATAGAAACTCTTTACTTGTTTTGCTTTTGTTTGTTTGGCATTTGGCTGGTGTTTACCATTAACGTGTAGGGTCAACATTCAGACCATGGCTGCTAGGCTTTCTCACAGGGCAGCGCTCAACAAAGGCAGGAGTCTGCGAGTCTGCACAGGGAGGCCCCTGGCCATGCCAAACAAGGGCCCAGGTCACCTCAACTGTGTCCTTTGCCCATGTGCCATCACTGCGGACAAACCAGGTCAAGTATGCAAACCTCATCACCCTGTGATTGACTCATGATTGGACAGTGTGTACAAGATGACTGTGTGTGTTGGCGGAATCAAGGCCGCTTAGCAGCAACAACATACATGATGGGAACATTCTCCGTCTGCAGCTCTTGTTCTGATGTCATGTTCATTCAGCTGTAGTCTGATGGATTAACATGGAGGACTTTAAATGAACTGTCTCTTTTGTAACCTGAGGTGAGGTGCGACAGAGAAAAGGCTGCTGAGAAAACTGTGTTAATTAAAAGCTCATCAGTCTCCCTCATTAACTCACCTGTTGACAGTATCAATTTTCTACCTGACAAACAATGAAACTCATAACAATATGTATTAGAGGATTCATTAGTGAAAAGTGAGTGCGAGTGTCCTTTGTGTTCACGATGGTCAGTGAGCTTCAGCTTCAGCTGCACATCTATCACTGTCGCAACCCGTGAGAGAGCAGCGATTGTGTAAGACTTCTGCATCTGTAACGGCCCTGTCATGTCATGTCATTTCCTTAACCAGTGTTTGAAAGTCCAAAAGCCATTACTTCATGTGTTGGTTTCTTCATACCAACACATTTCACACACAGATGGTGCTACGTCCCAGGGTCAACGCTTTGGAAGGCATCTTTGTAGATAGACAACTTTTTTTTTTTCTCACAGCATGCCTCTCAGATTTGGCCTGATGTGTTACTGCTGAAAGCCTTTTCCTGTTGTTCTCTCAGATCCACATCCACGCTGTGATCGCACTGCACATTGATGGAACCACATAGGCTGGATGCCAAAATGTGACCTCAGTCCATACTAAGGAGGACACTTCTGGATACTAAGGAGGACACTTCTCTCAATTCAGAGTGGCCAGGTATGAGTTTTAACAGTCAAATTAGTGATATATCCAAACCATTCACATACTGGGGGAAGTGATTATAGAAAATCAAGGATTTGAGAGAAGCTCTGTTTCATGTCCAAGTATGAAACAACAATTGGAGTGATGACTGGGAACTTGGAGAGATTTCCGCAGGGTTTGAGGTGGAAAACTCCTTGTCTTGATGGGCTGTTGATGATGATGAGTGGGTTGCTGTAATCCGGGTGGTCAATGATCCCAGCTGTCCCAGTTCCTTAAGCCATGCCAGCTGGACGCAGCAGAGCCCTGGGAGACACTGGGAACAAGGGGACACGAGCCAGAGAGAATGAGAACAGATTTCCTGGTATAGCTGGTAGAATTGGTAGCAAAAGAGGCATAGTTCAGAACATCCACAGGATTAGTGACATCTTTGATAGCGGCAGCTGAAGACGAGCCAGTGGTAACTGAAGACTTTGGCACTGTTTTCATGTGTGGAACAAAAACAAAGCGAGAAGATGCAGTGTGAAATGAATGAGAAAAGTATATGAAGCACAATATAATCCCGAGGAGAATACTGGCAGAACTGGCTATAGAGTGCAATGAATGTATAATACATTTATTGCTCTCACTTTGGATTCTAACCCACAGAACTGCATCAATATCTCTGGATGCCTCTACAGATTACCTCAATTACAGCAGATTGTCCCATCTGGCGCCTCTAAAGGCCTCCAAAGCCCGTTGCTGACTGTCTGTCATTAAATGCATGCTTGTGTGTATATCAGTGTGTGTTGTTGCACCACCATTTACAAGTTGTGTTCATGCATACCGCTGTTTGTGAGCCAGGTTTTACATATCTATT
Organism: Scatophagus argus; assembly: GCF_020382885.2. Classification (NCBI taxonomy): domain Eukaryota; kingdom Metazoa; phylum Chordata; class Actinopteri; family Scatophagidae; genus Scatophagus; species Scatophagus argus. Next base: position 10,065,507 of record NC_058500.1, on the reverse strand, counting down.
GAGTGCTATCTAGCTGTTTCACATTCCTCTCTTGCCTTTCCGTGTCCTAAACATGTGTGATATGCTCACGTGTACCTCCACAACTGCTAAATGTGTGTTTATTAGAGTGGTATTATCTCGGTCGATGCTCAATTGTCCATTTAAGTCAAGAACAGGAGTTTAACTCATTAGCCTCTATACTCAAGGAGGAAATAGCTGGTCCAGGACACACCAGATTCCATACTTTTATTTTTAAATTTAGTTTGTCCATCATTACAGACATCTGGAGGGAGTGAGACACATTTTCCAAATTAGAGGACCTTAGACAATACAGTCATTCACTGACTTTTCCTTTTATCCTATTTAAAATCCACGCCTTTCCTTGAAACAAAGTTTTACATAATTTGAATTCATTGCAGTACTCATCAGGAACGTTTACACTGCACTCCAGAAAGGCCATCGTGATCAAACAAGGACATGAATCCAAGAATCGTTTTGGATCCAGATATCTGGTTAGCCCTGCCTTTGCTCTCCACATTCTGTCAGGTTGACAACATCAGAAAACTGTGCAGATGGATCCCCATCAACAAATACTGACATCTGCAGACCAGATACTTAGTAAACATAGAAAAAATACGGCAGGGAGAAAGGCAATGTGACACATTTACATTTCCTAATGCAATAACAGAGGGACAGACAGAAAGTGAAAGTGAGAGCATGTGAAAACTGTATCCTCTGGTTCCTGCAGGATTTCATTATGGCAATCTTGGATCATATACAGGAAATAAAAATGGCAAAAACACTGATAGGCAGTTAACTCTAAATCATCCCACTGCCTCATGCTCAAAGAATTAGCATAGTGGCTGATCAAACACAGACACGGTAGTCAGTTACTTTTTCAAACAAAATAACACAACGTAAAGATAGATCAACACGTGCTCAGTTTCATGTGTTTGTCTTTGTTTTATTCAATTTGTAGCAATGCGAGAGCTGTGTTAGTAAACTGAGCCCTACCTGAAGTGTCCCACTGGGGTGATCTGTTTGTGTGTGTGATCTCCACTGAGGCTGTGATGGTGCTGTATCAGTCCATCTCTAGGATGAAAAAGATTGTTTTTCCTCTTTGGTGTGTCTCAAAGGGCCTCCCAACCTTATCACCTCCAGGCAGTTAGCTGGCCACCTAGGAGCTCAGGGTGTTGAGTAGTGTGTTCATCTTACATCATCAGCTTATAAAAACAGAAGAGTTTAATCACAGCAGCAAAGAAATTAAGACATCTGTGATCCCATGACTGAAACATGAGAGTGACTTGAGTCCTGCACATTTTGACCTTTATTCTCTCAAACAAACACTCAGTGGAAACTCCTCAACACAGTGGAAAGAAAACACAAACACAAGCAGTCATGCACATGGACTATCAAGTGGAAAGTCCTTGTGTTTCATAGTTTGGAAGAGTTGAGCAATCAAGCCTCAGGATCAGGAGCAGTGTTACAAGTCTGCATCCTCACTGATAAGCCAGAGTCCTTCTCCTGGCCTGCTCTGACATCTTGGCTCACAAAGAATGTCAGTGATCCTCCCAGAGATTTTTTTTTTTCAGTTTTTCCAAAAAGCTCTTTCCTAAAACAACAGAAATTTTCCCAAAGCAATAACTGAAGTCAGACTGAACCTGTACTGGGTATCGGTCTGTTTAATTACTGGTTTGCGTGGAGTCCAAAAGCCTCAAGTGTTTTCTCTCAAATATAAATTAATCAAGGCAAAGTAGAAGCTTTTCGGGAAAACATCCTGAAACATTTCAATCTACATCACATAGCCATTCATAATACCCACTGATTAGGTTTGACATCACAATACAAACAGATGCTGCACTTGAAAGCATCGGAAGGGACAGAAAATAATAAGATCTGCATGGGTCTTATTAAACTGTCGTAAACTAACACAGACAACACGCTGGACTGTAGCACTGATGGTTTAGGTCAGAAAGAGCAAAAACGTACATGTAATGAATACATTAATACTGTCCAGTGCGCTGGTATGCAGACACACACATGCGCTCACACACACACACACACCAACACAAACAGCGAAAGTGGATGGCTGCAGCCGCTGCACTGTGTTTGTTTTTGTGCGGACGGCCAATTCTGAAGGGCGGACTTTCAAAGCCGTTTCTAATCCATTTGATTAGCTGAACCCAAAAACCTGGTCCACAGACAAAGAGCTCTTTCACACATGCAGCCACTGCTTACAGCTACATGTGATCTCAGGAATCTGTACATCACAAAACATTCTGCTGGGCGCCACCTCCCTTCTTCTTGCTTCTTGTTTGTGTTTCCCTCACTATCTTCAAATGATAAGACCACCAAAGTGCTTCTGACTTGATATGATCTATCGGTGTCAATGGTCATGTTGTTTTTTTCTCCTAAATTCCTACTAAATCAACACCTAGTCATAGAAAGAATTATGACTGCAGGAGTTACATGGAAAAACAGGTAATGAGTTAGGTAAAAGGGGTGGACAAAACAGAGACAACTTATAATGTAAAGCAATGGAGCACAATTCAAACTGCAGCATTATATGTTAGCATAGAGTGCCATATAAAACACTCTTCAGACTCAAACAAAGAAATTATTACAGGATTAGTTATTAGAATGGATCCTCCAGCAACTGTATTGAACTCCCATAAAGTTTAAATCAACAGTGTTTGAAACATCGCAAACCGCAAAGATATTGAATAGTACTAGATATCACCTTTTGATAGTCTCAGATGACTTACAGTTTCTCTTTTCTTTTCAAACAATTGACCCTGCACTAGCTTTCATCAAGCTTTCATTCTAGCACTGCACATATGCACTAGATAGATTTACAATAGCAGTAGATTTACTATACCAAAATTTTAGTAATTTCTGAAATATTCAGTCCATGACTTCTGATGGAAGCCAATAACTGGACTGCAGCCTGTCATGCATTGACCCTCTGACTCACAGAACTGAAACTTACACATACTGTCAAACTGAAGAAAAGAAAATAAAGAGGACACTGACAGCACAGGGGCAGACAGGAGAACAACACAGCACCATGCATGAGGGGGGTTATTCTGACCATCGGAAAGTGAGAAATATAGACCCACATAAATGTATTCTCATTTATTCCCATGCATGCTGTGATCTCAGTCAGCGGCTCCTCTGACAGCAGCGTCTCTCTCTCTCTTTCTCACAGGCAGAAGTTGCAACACCTTGACATGCAACAGAAGCTACAGGTTATGCCTCTTTGTTGTAATTTCAAAGTGTTAGAGTGTTAGTTATGAATGAGAAAATGGTTTGAGTACTAATTAGTGTCTTTGGGGAAAAAAAAAAAAAAAAAGTCCAGTAACAAGTTTGGTTGGGGTTGCTTAAGTGTAAACTTTCCCAAAGAGACCTCTCTAAACTCTGATAGAGCAGTGGAACCAGCTCCAGTACACGAACATAACTGGTACAATTCCCATAAAATAACCTAGTTAGAAAATGGTTTACTCCTTGGTTTTGGGAATAATGCTATGTTGGTGTTATCTACCATTATGACAGCGTTAGCTTATAACCTAGCTCATTGTAAGTACTGTAGTAAGCACTGACTGTAAAGATGGAAAACATGTCATTAGCACAAGATGGCAGCACTTATATCTGTAATAGTTTTCCTTCATTTCGTACAATGAGAGGATGTGGAGAAATGCCTTCCATGATTATATAGCCAATGGTAGAAAGCCAGTCAGCCAGCCGTGTTGACACACCCATGACTCTTTGTACAAGGAGTATCACTCTTACTACAGCCCCAGGCGTACCATTTCAGCATGAGGAGAAATCCAAAACTTGTAAGGCTTGCCATGCCTGGTTGAGGTTGCTAAGGTCTGATTTGACAATCACAGTCATTTGATAGGTCACTCCCAGCTGCTTCTTTAAATGCATCTTTTGACCTGTGTTTAAAAGACAGAATAATATAGATGGATATGAGATGAAATTTATGGACCTTAAGGCAACAAATACGCTAATTTTGGTCTCATCCCCAAATGGAAAAACTTCCTGTGCTGTAATTGCTTGGATTCCTATATGTCTCAAGGCCACAAAGAGAGAGTTCCCATAATATTTGAGAATGTGGCCATAAACAAATCTGTTTTAGATATAAAACTTAGGCAGCAGAAATGCATTCCTCCTCATTACCTTTATGTCAACATGTCATTAGCAGCTCCCATGTGTTGCCATCACTGGTTGATTTGGGAAAAGTAATGGAAGGACCATCTGGACAGGGTCTCTGACATCAAATGTGTTCTGTTAAAATATCACAAGAGATCCCAGAGAGGACTGACACGGTCACACTCACGTGAATACTACCACCTAGTCGAAGCCTAAACACATGATTCAGTGAGTGAAGAATGCATTGTTGTAAAATGGTGGTGATCAGAAAACCTCAGAGGAATCTTAAAATGTGCAGCGTGAATAGCCATGAGCAAGTGTTCTTCTTTGTAGGTTTTCTCAAGAAACACTCGATCTAAGTTTTTACAAGCCCCGTAAGTTCACCACTCATCCTTTCTCAGTTCCATCAAATACTTCAGCTTTTAGATTATGAACAGGAAAGTGTCAGGAAAGAGGGAACATCTTGTATTTTGTTTTCATAGCCTCCATCTGGAGACGACAGGCAAATCTGAATACCGGAGTCGAGTTATTCACACTCTCCTGTGTGACTGTAAAACTGTGAAAGTGAGCATCTGTGAGAAACTATTTACTGGATCTTCAGAAAATGGACAAACGCAGATGCTTTTTAGAGCCATATTCATTCGTTTTGACACCACGTATCCCCTTCTCCTACACACACATATGCACGAGTACGCACACGCTGACCCGTGCGCACAGCAGCCTTCTCTAAAGGAAAAAGTCGTCAGGCTTTCTTATAACTGCTGTAATAAATAAAACAACAGCATGTCAAAACGTTTAATGAAATGTGCATTAGGTATCTTTCCCAAATGACCAATTTAAAGGTGTGCTCCACAATTTAATAGATTGTTCCAGACAAACGCACTTGGGACAGAGTCTGACTAGAAGCCTGTCTGTCTGTATGACTGTGTTAGTGAGTGTGTTTGCGTGTTTGCATGTGTGTGTGTGCGTGTATGCAGGTTTTGCAGCACATGCAGGAGTTTTTTTTGCAAAACAGAGGAGAGGCAGATCTAAGTTTCTGAGGGAATGTCGGTGTGAGGGGCCTCTAGACACAGGCCGTCTCTTGGGTCCATCTCTCTGCAGCAGAAACAGCTAATGAAATGTTTTTTCTAAGGACAATGAAAGCAAGACCTAAAACACCATTGCTTTCAGTTCCTATATAGACAGGGCCAATGCAACACACAAATGCAATGCATGTTTAATTTGAGGCATAGAAAAGCATCTGTGATGGGCAGGAGAAGAAACAAAAGTTGGTTTGTGTGTTTTGCCTGAGCATGTGCACACGTGTGCCTATCTATGTGGTAATAAGCATGACGGATTGTTATCTGAAAATATACTGTAGTTAAATAAATACAACGTGCACGGTATATTCTTTGTTCATGAAAGATGTTTGGCACTGAAATATATACGACAATGACCGCTGCTTATCTGCAATATTGTGATTTGTACTGAGCTGAAACAGATTAATTACGAAGACTACAGTGTGACCAGCAGAGCTGTCCAGGTTTGGCAGGTACCCTCAGTTCTCCGTCTTTCTTTTTCCTTCTCTGTCTAGGCCTGTGCTCCTAGCCAGCTGCGAATCTGTCCAGCTAGTCAGCATGAGACATCTGGGATGCATTGGACCCGTGAGAGAGGGGGCAGCTGGAACCTATCAGAGCCCAAGAGATCAGCAGATCTGTTCTGAGTGGATGGGACCTGGCCTGTCCTGAGCCCTAAACTTATCCACTGTCTCGCACAGGAATGGTGACAAGGTAAGAAAGAGTGGTGGTCATGATATACCGTGATCTACCATTCGCTTCTGGGGTTTGAGTTTTTGCTGTGTATGAGCCCAAGGCATTAGGTGAAAAAAGGACTGTCCAAACATCATGCTGTTCTTGTGCTGTTTTTTGTTGTTGTTGTTGTTGTGTTTTTTTAATCACGAAAATAAAATTACAAATTGCACCACAGTGAATGCTAAACGTATAATTAACACCAATCTTCAATCTTCTTTTCTAGAATCGAGCGTCACGTTGCAGCATCTTATTTTGTCTTCTTTCAATATAGGAAAACAAATTTCTAGAAAGGAAAATGATGTATATGCACAAATTATTTCAACTCAGTCACAGACTTGTCCAGCTGGAGAATAATAAAAGACAAAGCTGAAAGTGTGATCAAACAGATGGGTCTGCAGTGCAATGCTTTGACTAAAAAGATGTGCTACAATACACTCGTCTCTGGCTTTGTATTTGTGAGCGACTGACTAATTCCACTCCACAGTAAAAATAAGAAGTTTGGGTTTCTTGATGCAGCACAAACATTGGATCAGTTATTAACCAGTCAGTAGCATTTATTCGATTCTTTTGCAAAGGCTTGCTCTTAAGCAAGTTAGTTTGTATGAACTACAGCTTAAAGCGCAGCCTCTGAACACTTTAATTCCTTCAGACAGTAGGTCAAGGATACTAGATTATGGGATCAAACACTGGGACTCAGCCAATGAATGAGTCCAATCCCACTTTTCAGCAGCTTTCCTTTCCTCCTTCAACTAAACAGAATCAACATCTGTGGACAGGTTTAACCAGTTGTGGCTTGTCCTGGGCCCAGGAAGCCGGGGGATCGAACTGGAGCTTAATTCAGGGGGACAGATGTGTTTCTTGGGGGGCACTGATACTAACATGGCCTGACACCAGGAGCCTACGGTGATGATGGGGATATTTGGACGTGCCTGTGCACTGTAATCCCTTTACGCTTGGCCTTTTCAACTGGGAAGTGAAATGAGTCCAAAACGTGGCAGAAAACCACCTGACAAGCATTTTTAAATCACGCTTCCTCTGGCAGTGTTTTGCAATCAAACTCCAAACACACCTTCCCAAAGTCACCCGGCACCTGCCTGGACTGAGACATCAGGCTGTCTCCAAAATATCAGAGTGGATAGGGTCATTTGGAAGATGTGTGAATGGACATTGTGTTTTTGGGCTTCACACACAAAAGCAACTCCAAGCCAGCATGTCCCACTGTGAGAAACAGAGGAAAACAACGAGCTGTGGTCCACATGGACAGTGCTCATCTTTAAGGATTTGAGTTGTGGGCAGTCAGAGATTGTGGTATTTGCTTTCACTGTTTTTAAGAGAACAGTGTTCATTGTCCCTGCCAGAAATCAGGATCCACCCAGGGATAACAGAGCAAAACACAGTGATTCTCAAGTATGGAGTGTACACAGACACATTTGCACAGATAAATGGTCCCCTTCTACAGAACATGCATACGAACACTGAGTTGAACCCAGCTTCATGACACTGGAAACATCTTTTCTACTGGTGTATGAATGCTCTTACAAATCTCAATTGCACAAAACCTCAGTGGTGCCCAACACTAGTGTCATGTGTGAAATATGACAGAGCAACTCCAGGCGAAGGTGTCCGAGCTCACTTCTGTGACCTTTCATGACCACTGATCCACACTCTGAATTTACAGCTAGATTAGTGTTTCAGATTTCATCCCTCCCACTGTATTTTCTCTCATGTCTGGCCAACAAAGCAAAGCCCTTTTATTCACATACTGCTTCCATATGCTCAACAAATGCTCTTAGCTATGGCAACATGGACCAAAATGAAGCAGCAGACTACATAATGTTTGCACTACAGGCTGCTGCCTTCAGGGCCTACTGTATATTGTAACTTCACGAGATCAGATCTGCAATATGCAATTGTTTCTGATGCAGCTCTTTCCTGATTGGTCGTATATAATGAGTGAGAGTATAGACTTACAATATATAACACACCAGCACTTGTCTTGCAGTTGAATAGTTGTGTTTGTTTCTTTTTAGGTGACACTGTGTTGCTCTGTAATGCCCTGTGGTTTCCTTTGTGCTCCAACCCATCCTCCAGTTTTGTGTTTTCTGTGGTCACAGTACATTACTGCATTATGTCATCCTCAAGTTACAGTTTTTGTTTTAGCATGCTTTCCAAATAATCAAAAATCATTCAGGCAAGATGCTGTCCAGTACAGTGACTCACTGTTTTCTTGTAAACAGCACACTAGAAGTGCGTATCAATCACTTGCAGCAACACAATCCCTTGGTATGTTTACAGTCTAACTAACAGGCTCATGAACGCATAAATGTCCTAACAAGACCACCCAACACAATGTCTGCGCCACTGAGAAAGCCTGAGTGACTTAACAGCCAGAGATCAAATACCCAGCTAGGATGCGTGTGTGTGTGTGTGTGGGTGGGTGTGTGTGTGTGTGTGTGTGTGTGTGGGTGGGTGGATGGTGGTAGTTAGATTCAATTATTCTTCCGGGAAATCAATATATTCCTTGTGCTTGTTTTGACTTATTTTGTACTTATTTGGTCTAAACTGTGATTAAGAAGTAAAAAAATAAGAGAGAAAAAAAGGCATATTGAAAAATATTCATCATTACTTTGTTTCCATGTGCAAAAAGCAAGGACAATGCAGATTTCAGTTTTCAGATTTTCAGATTTCAGCAGCGGAGACATTGGACTTATTAGACAAATCATGTTCCCACTCTCCCTTAAGGTGCACATCCTTTCAGGAAGCCAACTTTACACCTTCCTGTCACTTCGAGACAATCTGATTCCTGCAGCTTGAGAGCTGCTGTGGGAGGCCTAGGAATCCTGGAATTCCAGAATTCCAATCCAGTCATTCCAGGAAATATCTAAACTGCCTTGTTTTTCTTCTTACACTTCCCCCTGTGCCTTATAGGTCAGAAGTCTTTTGTTGAAACAGTCCAGTTAAGCACTGCTCTGATATCAAAGTCACAGGTGGAGACCTGTCCTGCAGAGGGGCTGTTAGATTCACTGTCACACAGCTCACTGGCTCACAAACAACTCGTGACCCATGCAGTCAGTTTTTTTTCACCTGCCAAACACTCCTTTCCTCATCAATGCAACCATAAAGATGCAACGTTAATTTTTCTAATTATTCCCTAATGCAAATTGACAGGTTGATTTCCCCCCACAAGCAGAGATGATCTCTTAAGACACTACAGCCCTCCAATCTACATTTTGGACCACCAAGGTCCTGTTGCCAGTTTGACCTTTGACCTAATTGACAACGGTTGGTTTAGCCACAGCTCCCTCTTCCTTTCTGTCCCTCTCTGGCCCCAGGATTTATGCATCTGTCTGCATTATGTCCTTCTCACTCTGAATAACTTGCTCCAAAAATCCTTGTTTCCTTCTTCACCTGCTGTGTTTTATTTCTTCACTTACAGTATTTTATTTCTTCCTTTTCTTCCCTTTTCCTTCTTTTTTCTGTTACAAAGAGGCCATCTATCGCACTAACTTTGTTGATGGACAATGGAGCACCACTCCTCTGTTGTGATCTATACAACTCATGCAGTTGCCATGGTGTAACACTGACTGTCTGGACCAGCACAGGTCTTTGCCATCACTTTTTGAGGACTGAGGTTAAACTGATCCATCAAGGCAGGGTCACTGGAATGATGAAATAATGATCCAGCATTCCCGCATCCACATAGACTCTTGTCAGGTGAAATTCCTAATTATCCAACCTGATATTCCCAAGATCTCAGTGTGATTAGACTGAGTATGTTTATGCAAGAGTGAGGGAAGCTGCGTGTGTGAGTGGATGGAGAGGTCACTAGAGTAGCATAGTCGAGGTCTTACGGAGTGCACACACACGCAGTAAATCTTGTGTCACAAAGGAGGGTTAGAGCACATTGGCAAGATGCTACGAAAAATACTAGCCAAACATCTGGTTAGCCTGTGTATTAAGGTGAGTGTGTTTCGGTGTTGTGCTGTGTTTCAGGGCAACAGTGACGTGAACTCGGATATGTGGGTGACAAACAACACTTACTGAGGCCTTTATTCTTGGTTGAGTGCCAGTTCATCATTGCTTAACACAACAGAAATGGCTGACCAGTCTGTGAAGAAATGATCAGCTGTAGACCGCTGTTCTTAACAGGGTGTGAGGACAATGTGGACATGGAGTAAGTCCCTGTGAGACCCTTATTATGGCAGCCTATATTTCACAAAGGGGCTTTGTTTAGGATGACATCAGAGGTTTGCACAAAGACAAATAGCATGGAATAGTCACAGTTTATATGCAGTTAAGAACTGCATTAACAAACGCACTGTTTTGCCATACGTATTACAAAGAGAAAACAAAGACAAAAGCGCATGCGTGACTTTACGCAAACATAGTAAGAGATTTCACGTTATATAAATAAATTTGCATATGCAACACAATTTACCCACTGTTACAATTTGACCATTTTACCCTTGTAGTTAGTTTCACTTTTGGTTCAGTGCATTTCACATTGAAATCAAGCAGATCCATACACACAAGTCACAAGAGTGACACATTGTCAGTGATAGCCAAATACAAAAGCACATTTGTTGACACAGCTGGCTGTTTACGAGGGCAACGATGAGGTAAACTGAACTGGTAAACAGAGTTAGTTGAGGTACAGGCTGGCTCAGTGGCCTGCTGGTCAAACAAAAGCCAGATGCTATCCTGGTTTCCCGGATTATTTCTCACATTATTTATTAACCTCACTCGTGGTCCATGCCAAGGATTTTCAGAAATTTTACTTTCCAACAGAGTGTTGTATCCACTTCATCAACTGCCAGACGCCATCCCAGCCAACAAATGATTTTATGGTTTTGAGCCTATCTGATGGAGATGAAAGCCCATCTGATGAACATGGAAGCCCACTGAAACAAATCCCACCTGTCAATGATGGGTCCAAATGGTCCTAGAAAACAGTCAAGCACCATTTAGCCTCTGCAATACCTCCAACACGTGCATCAGAGTGACTTCAGCTTTGCTCGCAACTCCAAGGACATCGTTGTCCTGTTGCTGCTGATGTAACAGCAGCCGCTGGCCAGGCTGTTACATAAGCTCTGGAGCCACATGAAAAAGCCAGATTGCAAATGAAAATCAGCGAAAAATCTTTCTGGTCACTTCCACAGAACCACAAAACTCCTCCTAACAAAGGCTACTAGCCAAGCACATCATAACAGTTCTCCATCCGTGCTCACTCAGTATGATATGCCATATGGATGAACTGCAAATCAACAGCTGAGGAGATGTGTGCTCATGCAAACTGTTAACATATCAATGTGTTTGATATCTGCCAAATATATGTGTGTGAGTGCCCAGCTGCCACATGTGAAGTGTTGCGTAGAGCTTCTCAAACTGGGCTTAAAAATTAGTGTCTTTTCATTTTTTTCATTTTTACTCTATTGTAAATTTAAAAAACACAGAAATCATTAATTGCATGACACAAACAATAGTGAGACAATAAAAGCTCCTTTGTTGAAAATCTCCCTCTTTTAGTTTAGTGCTCTCTGATGACAACAAATTACCGACAAATGTGACGTCTGCTCTCTTGTGGACCAAGTTGATGACACATAATAAGTTATACGATTTTGATCATTAAAATGAAAGCCATCTTTTCTGGAAACCAGCCAAGAATTCCAAACATGTTCAGTCCAGTGATTCAGAGCACCCAGTGTCATGCACTCATTCAACCCTCTGGCTGCGAACAACAAGAACTTTAGAATTTACTTTATCTGGATTACTGGGACATTTGAATCAAGGGACCATCGTTAATGTGATTAGCAAAACCTGGTGCAATTTGTATGGGCTGCCACTGAAAACAGCCTAACAGGCAGTTAACCAGCTGGGTGTCCAGTGTTATTAAGCCGTGATTTTAGCTCTCCCTTTTTTACTCTCTGACTCCATACACTATTCATTCAGTGAAGAGACTAGTGTACGGACTGGTGAGATCATTGGACTACACATTGCTATGACAGTGTACTCATTTATTGTCATCACACATGGACCCATTAGAGAACGAAAGACAGCCATGGTTAACTAAACCACTCTCTTTCAACAAAGAGTAGTGACTCAGCAAGTGTTAGAATAACATGCACATAACATAACATCCAGTATAACATCCAGGAGCTTAAATTATTATAGCTGATCAGTGAGGTCCACATATTGATCTTCTTTTTCGTATGCTCCTTGCCTCTAAAGTTACAGATAGAAAATTGTTCAACACAAAGTCACATAAACTGTTGGAGAAAGTTGTACATGAGATTTTTCACGATGTTTGCTAACAAGCAAATTACTCACTAGCTTGAGAGTGTTGACATGCCAATAGTGACGTGCAAGAAGCAGCAATGAGGGGTGATTTGTTGTGAAACCCCATTGAAATCTGTTTCTCTTCAGTTTAATGATTTGCTGAACAAGTTGCTTTGTGTCTGTTTCATTATCCCAGCATGTTAAAGCAGCAATATTACAACTTTCATTCCCACAGTAAAACCATGACTCCTCCTCATAGCCAAGGATGGCCTCATTAATATAATCCCACTTTCATAAACTTGATTTACGCTCTCCTCTGACCAGGACCAAACTATTGAATCTACTGTGTGAAAGTCAAGCATGATAAACAATGATGAAATCTCATGCAGCGCTCTTGAATAAGTTTCCTTCACACTGCGAAATTGATGAGAGTTTACTTCCAGTTATGAGCGTACACACACCCACCCACATACCCACCCACACACACACAGACACACACACCCACACACACACAGAGATATGCTTACAGTAATGAATGGTATTTTCTAATCCAAAGCATGGCTTTGCAAAGTTCTCTGATCATAACGAAGCCCATTCAGCATTAAAATAAAAGAATAGTGGAGGGTAGAATTTAGAGCCAGGCACTGTAACCACAAACAGATGGGTCCTCTCCCACTGCACTTAATTGATGGAGGAATGGAAATAATTTCAACCTCACCAATCAGAGGTAATAGAAGCTAGTCCTCCCCTGACACCCCTGTTCTACTGGTGGTGCAGATCATAAACCTTTGGTTGGTTAATTCTGCTGTGAGTTGAGACTTTTGGACTTTGACTTGCCACTGCATTTACAACATGACTTGACCCTGTAATTTTGAGGCACAAGCTATAATTGTGCATTAAATTATTACGTGCTTTTTTCCACTTGGGTAAAGTAATCAAGATAAGTAGCTGCTTTGTTCGTATCGGCAAGATCTCTGTCTGACTATATAATTTGCATGACTGCAAAACTCTCAATTGAAGCCTCACAATTCTACTTCCATTCACTTTTTTTAACCTATTTATTAATATGCAGGAACAAAAATTTGAACCTGAGTTAGCATGAGAGAATGAGGACAGCATGTGTTACTGGTGATATGCTCCTGATCCATGCAGACAGAAAGCCAGAAGGGCTGGTAAGAGTCATTTCCCCAGGAAACAGTCTGCGTGGACTGCATTGGCATGCTTTGTCCCTTGAGAGCCTCTCAGTGCAAGGGATTAAATCTGCACATTTAACAAAAATGCTTTCTTTTCTTTTGAATGTCTTATTTCCTTTGCTGAGCAATTTTTGGCTGCAGTTGTTGATTAGATGAAGTATTCAGGATATCTTATATAAGTCCTGTTAAGAGGCATTTAGATACTTTACATGCAAATACGATCCAGCGAAGAGAAGTGAAGAAATACAGAGATACAAAGCATTTGAAATGAATCAAGTGCATTCCGTTCAGGCAGTCTTTTTGCCTGGGGAGGTGGACTGGAGAGAGGGGTGGGAAAGAAGCTCCAGTGTGTTGGATGCTGGTCAGAAACTGAAGACAGTAACAAACTGAGTGCTCACTAGAGGCTGGTGTGCAGAGGTTTGGAGTCCACTCAGTTCTGTTAATAATGTTGGAATCAGCTCCACAACAGTAAACACGAAGAGAGCTGCAGTCAATCAGCACTTCAGGCAGTAAACAGACTAAATTCCACTAAACGCTTTGTGGAAGTGATTGTGTGTGCATGGTCAATGCGATCATCACATCATTTGTGTTTAGGCCACAATAAAAATGGTGCCATGGAATGGCATGGTGGTGTGTGGCAGAGAACATTGAATTATACAGCACCAGCATCCAGAGATCTTTGTGGGGATTTGAGGCAGTTTCTTGAAAAACTTGGAGGGATGGTCAATAATATTCCATTTTCTTACAGCCTGGCAGTGGACTTTTCTCTGTTAAATAGGAGAAATATGGGGAACGGTTGGCGGATTCCATAGGGAACAAGCACTTGCCCACCACAGCAAAGACCCGCATTCAGTTGAGGACTGTACTGCTTTTTTTGATGGGTCTAATCTAACACAACTGTTTGCTACATTAGCAAGGAGTCTGTGGAGGTGGGAGTGGGGTCTGGAGGTATAACATGAACATCCTTGTGTGTCACACCCTCCTGCTGAGCCAGGTGATAAGAGGTTACCTTGTATATGGGGGCAGGCACAGCATTACCACATCAACAGTGGGAGAATGGGAAGAACACATTTGAAATACACCACCAATACAAATATTTATTAAAGTATAAGCTGAATCAGAACAGACTAAAAATATTAAACTATTAGGTGGCACAAGCAACATGTCGTCAAACATAAATGGCTAAATAGGTCAAAGTACTTATGTGACCATTAGTACTGGTGTCAAGTATACTGGGTCTTCATCCTTCCTAACTTTTGTTGTCGCCTTGTACTTCTTTCTTGTCACAAAGTACTTCTTTGTATTTGCTTGGCCATTCGTTGTTCTTCTTTCGTCCTTAGAAATTTCATACATTCATCATTATCTATAGAGCACAGGGCAATCAAACAGCCAGTGAACTGAGGAGAGAGAGATGCCTTTCATTAAAACATCAAAGAGCGTGTATCATTCCCCAACCTGAGCGCCTCACTGAGCCACTTGGTGCATTGCATGCCTTATTAGATTAGTTCAAGCTAATCCAACTGTAACCAATTGTGCGTTATTGTTCACGCTAATTACTCCGTCAGAGGAGGTCGCTCTCTACTGAGCTCGCCTCAGGTTCACATCAGGAAGCCAGAGGTCCCAGTCGACTGGGGTTGAAACTTCTCGCTCAGATGCCCACCTTCACCTCCACCCTGCCTCACTCTGTCACCCTCTGTTCACTCAGCAGCTTAACCTATATTCGCTATACCTTCACAGCCTGGGAAAGATTAATCCGCAATAACGGGAAAGCAGGGTTGTCATTGGAGATTTGAGTTAATACGCATTGTGGACCTGTGACCTGCGCATGTGCCCCCGTCAGTTGAGAGCACAGGTATGTATGGAATGCCACTGCAGCAGAGTCAGGCAGATGTTGCAGAAGGATGCAAGCAAGAGGAATTGCAGGTTAAAAGGTGAGGACCGCACTTCACGCTCAGATTAATGTTTGTTCAACCTGGGATCATTTATGAGAGGAGCCCAGACTTGTGGAGATGGTTATGCCTTCATCATCTATATCTCCGACTGGATAAACTTTCCCCCCCCCCAGGCTACAGGATACAAAGATGGTTATATGTAATGATGTGGAAGAATCCCCCCTGTGGTGCAGAGTTAGCCTGCAGCTATCTCTCAGCACCATCTATCGTCTGTCTTTAACCCTGATTTGCCCTGCTTGGATCATAAGAACAAGTGAGAGGGCTCCTAATTTGGCATATAATAATCTCATTTCACAGCCCCTGGCACAGGGTCAGAACAGAAGAGAAGCAGGGAGACTTCTGAAAGCTGGAGGTCCAATCACATGACGGTGTGTATGTGTGTGTGTGTGTGTGTGTGTGTGTGTGTGTGTGTGTGTGTGTGTGTGTTCAGGCCCTCTCTTTTGCTGTGGCCCTGGTATGCTATGAGTTTTTTAGTCATAAAACTTAGAGTAGCGTTAGTAGAGTAATAGAGTAGTAAAACCTGTTGCTAAGTACTGCTAATGTATGCGCAGCCCAATATCCACAAGGTTTTTGTCCATATCAGACTATTCTGTACCCACAACTGGTTTCACTGCAAGGGTCAGTGTCAGTGCAGGAGATAGTGAGCACTTTATAGAGGTTGGTGGACAGGCATAGAGTATATTCGACTTCTCTGTAGGAAAATGGCACTCATGTCCATTCAATCCTGTAATTAATGTTTGCTTTTTCATTAACTGTAGAAGCAATCTGGTGATGGGGCTTGTATGTCAGTCAGCTTAGAGCATAAGAATGTGAAGATGTAATTGGGTGGCCAATTTGGACACGTGTGCAAAGGCACAATCTACAGTCTAAGACTCTTTGCAGTTTTTTCCAAAATCAGCAGCCTTATGTGGCATGTTGGCCGCTTTGTTATTGTTTGTATTCATCTTTGTGGAGATGGCAGTCTGGTATAGTGGTGGTGCCAAATGTTTCGAGTCAATTGTAATGGTGCTCGTGTTAAGATAGATTTATAATTCTGTGTTAAGAGATTAAAGGTGCAATGTTCATTAGCTAGCCCCGGCCAGTGCTGTGTCATGATACCACTTTGTGCCTCAAGAAGCGATGGTCCAGTTGTAGTTCAGCTGGGGGGAGTATGTGAATGAGTTTGCTACTTTTTGCCAGCTTTCTTAGCTTTTGTTCTTATAAGTAAACAAAATAAACTAACAAAATCTCAAGAAAAGAAATATTTATATTCAAAGAAGGGTTTAATCACCCTTTAAACTCATTGTAAAACACCCTTTATTCATCGTCGACAAAAACCATCTTAGTTTTAATGACACAATGTAGGCTACACATTCCTTTATAATTCATAGAACTCACATCAAACACACAACAGCTGATGTCAGTGCCTCTATGCTACGCTACACACTCCTGTATGTACACTTCACCACACACTTAAAAAATCCTAAACATGCATGTGTACACATTAATTATTTTCCAGGGAGCCTCCAAGTCTCACACTGGACTTTGATAAAGCGCAAAAGGACTGCGATAATACAGTTTGGAATGCAGTCATGTTTGATAGGTGGATCAGTGTCAATAAATCAGTGATGAAGTGTACAGTTGAAGCTGGAGAATGTTGGTTTAAAGGAGAGGTACAGTATGGGCCCTCTGAGGTTTAAACACACTCTTTGGTTTGGCAGTGTAATCCTTCATATGACAAAGAACTATCCAAACAAATCTCACACTTTAATAAAGACAGGAATTCTTCTGTAATAGCACTGGGGATGTTGTGATATACTGGCATTGATGATAACTGTGATCTTCAAGAATGAAATATTGATACCATATTACTGATGCCCATATCATAATATCATGTAAATAATCCAGCACAGATGATTCGGCAGATGTTGAATGATGAATATTTTGTTTATCAGTTTATCTGGCTGCCTTTTCACAGAATTTCATTGTACTTTTATTATAATGACAATATAGCTTATTTGATTCTGTTTCTTTCAATTTCTCATTAAGTGTAATTGTTCTTTTTGTACCGTTACGGGTACAGACTCTTACTCCACCTCCCTACTAATAAAAGAGACAAAACACAAAAGAAACAAAGTTAAAGATGAATTAGATCGATTGTCCTAAATAGATCAATTTGTAGGTTTGACATGGTGTGCAAGGGCTTCCTGTCTTCCTGTCTCCCCCTTCGTGTTACTGTCCATCCAAGCAGCCATACTACTAGCCATGTATATGCAGCTTAATTAAAGGTGCATTCACTTCCTATTGAGGATGAGGAATGCCCAGCCAGTCTGTGCATGGCTGAACATTTCCCTTTGAGTTGAGTAAGTTATGAGTGACAAAGATGTAACACTCGGCTTCAGCAGTGAGGGGAAAGAAACAGCTGAGAACTTAACTTCTCTGGACCAGTGGCACGTATTATTGGTCCGCCACGCAGATCCTTAATAACATGGAAAAGGGTAATGAATAGAACAAAAAATTGTACAATTAGCACACCACACACACAACACACACTTAGCCAGCTGGTGAGGTTTTGGACATTATCTTTGTTGATTTACCAGTATGTGAATTTTTGTCATCTGTCAAATGTGAATCAATTTTAATTTACAGTCAGAGGTTTAAAGATTCTGCCAAGTCAGCAAATTGGTTGACATTGTATTATTATTTCTAGGTCCTTCATCATATACAGAAATCAGTACAACAAGCAAACAAATATTTTCCTTTTCACAACTTATCTGAAACACCACAACATTTTGTATCACCAACGATTCATCAAAAGTGCAAACGTTCTTGCAGTGTGAGTGTGGCGACTCCATGATCCCCATGACTTTGTCCTTGACCTAGATCCCATGACCCCAAGCACCCCCCCTCCCCCGAAACTAAGTCCATTAATCATACAAAATACCTTCATGCCTATTAAGTGGGCCCTTGAGCTTTTCATGAGAATGAACTTCCTTCTCAGTTAATTTCATCTCACTATCTCACTGTTTCTCCTCCTCAGGAATACTAGTTTTTAAATAGAAAAAACACAAAATATACAAAGCAGGCAGGGACCAGGGGTAAAGTTTTGGATAATTTGTGCACAAGAATAAGCAACACTCTCAAGTAACTTAAGAATAGGCACAAAGATCAGACAGAGGTGAGTGTTTGACTTGGTGGCTTTTTGGAAGGTTATATTTTGCTTACTCTGGAAGTGATTTTGTTTAATGAAAAAAAAAAAACCCATCAGCCTTGCAGAGCAGTGACAGTATGGATTTAGTCCCTCATCCAGGAATTTCAAATACTAACAAATCTCCACTCTTTATTGGACAGGATATGAAGGATATCTGCCACAGCATTCACAGAACACGTGCCCGTCAAGCACGTGTGTGTTTGTCTGTGTGAAACAGAGAGTGCATGCTTACACATGTACGTACATTTGTGTGGTTTGGATTAAGAAAACCCCAATGTGCTGATGTGCAGACTGCCTTGTGTTTTCTCAGGCTATTGGTTATCAAGGTAAGAATTTGTGCATTGGTGACCCCAGATATCTAACTTAAGGCAGACTGTATCCACTTAGCACCACAGAACTACTGCTGAAACTGAGGCAGGGCTACGACTGAAGCAATTCCCAACTGGACCAGTCAGGAATTCTGTTAGATTATCCCTCAATCCCCCTAAAGCATGTAGGCGTCAACAGTCCACCCCAAAGGGAAAGGAGGTTTCATAGCTTTGGATTGGTATGTATACCTGTGGTATATGGCCTCACATCATGTCCCACTCACCAATCCCTTCACTCATGAAAAGCTGAGATCTTTTCCTCTTACATTAAATCCCAAACAAAGACATTTACAATATGCTCACATGTTCTGCTGGAGACTGAGGTCTCTTCTGGGCATGTGAAATAATTGTGTGAAAAGCTGGACTCTAAATTCGTTGGGTGTGATAGCCACCGATTTGCAGTCATTCCATTCCATTGCTTTCATGAGAGTGACAAGGCTGCCAAGAGGGAAAAAAAAGTGAAACACTGCCTTAAATTTAAATTTCAATGAGAGAAAAAAACCACATACTCGCATACAAAGATGAAGCTATACTGGTCACTCTAGCTGAAGTAAGATTGCAAGCTGCAAAAATCCCTGAAGGTACTGAATCGAGCAAAAGTATGTTTAAATGTCTATAAGTTCAACTTTTCATTTGAGAGAGGAACAAAGTGTTTTTTCTTTTAAAATCGGTTTTGACTCTAATAAAAAAATGACCTGAATAGTAATTTAGGCATGTCAGTATGGGACTAGTATCAGTAAAACCCATGGTGGATGACTGTGCACTCCACAGACTGGGAAGTGGCAGCCGGTACCAATCTTATATATAAATACAGCAATTCCTTTCCTCTCTCTGACCCTTAAACGCGACTGGATCGCTGCATGTGTTTCCGTCTCAGTGCAGGGCTTTGTTTGTCTACCCATGAATCAGGGCAGCCCTTGTGTTGGGGTGCAGGAAGGGATGCAGACTGGACGCTGTGAGAGTAGAATATCATTAGCCATAAAGCAGATCTTCACTCTGCATCCCTGTATATGAACTCAACATATGGCCAGGGCCGTCTTTATTGTAGAGCCAGCTGCATGTGACCGGCCCGGCTCCCAGATCAAATGTTTACTTTGGACTGGACGCCTTCCCTCAACAAACTACAAGAACAAGACAACCTGATTCTGAATAGAGAAGTGGACACCCCTGTCAGGTTCTGATACCCCACCTGGCAAAACAGAGGAAATGGTTTTGCTGTGAGATTATGAGCGCGCATATACACGCATACGTACATGCAAAATCATCCAACACACACATGCATACACACTTGTAAAGGCAATATAATATCTACCTCGGGCTTCATTGCTTAACTCAGCTGAAGAAAAGAACTGAGGCTGAAGATATGGGAAGAGACATTATTGAATATTAAATATTTTTTCTGGATAAATACAGTATGTCAGCACACGGATTGACTAATATCCTGTAAAAACAATTATTTTGACATTCAGAGCAAAATCACGTTGATATTGTTGATATTGCTTCATTCCATTTAACCTTAATTTATTATGTTTAGTTTATACGGTGATCTCCAGTATCACTGGCTTGTCCACAGTAGTAGACCTGTGGTTCCTCTTGGGCCAATCCAGTAGTTTTGTGTACAGGCCTTGTGTGGACAGTCAGGGCCTGACTTTCATTAGCCAGCTGTGGGTCAGTGGTAATCCAAATATTACCACTGAAGGGCCAGAGCAGAGACTTGGAGCCGCTCCAGGACCAGGATCCAGGCTAATGTCTGTTTACTAGACAGACACTGTGGGACAGAAAGGTAAACATCACAAGCAGCTCCCGGCAAAACCCCATAACAAAGATGGTGACGTGAGGAGGAAGGGTAACAACACTGCGAAAGAGTGAAAGTGTTTGTGGAAATATCTGAGTCATACTTCTGGGTTTCCTGCAGAAAGAGGGAGCAGCTTGTCGAAGTGTTTCTGACTATCCTCTGTTGCTGCATTATGCATCATGGCAGATGAGCAACTTCTGCAAGTTGTTAGAGGATTTGGGTTGAGTGACTTAAGCATTTTAATTATCCTTCAGCTGACAAACCGCAGCTATACCACACCTAACACGTTGCTGGATTGCTGCTGAAGCCAGGAAATTGTTTTTAATCTAGATGATTTAATATCTTCAGTTGTCGCTCTGTTTTGCTTGTATTAATGTGCTCTGTGACCCCAGCCTCTTCGAACCTCTCCCACACCAGCTTCAAGACCCAACCTACTCATCAGAGACCCACTGAATTCTCTACAGCTGTTTAACCATCAGGCCACATATCTCAGATCCAGGGCCATTATCTCAGTTCCCTTAACATCTTGGAGTAAACTCAAACTATTTTGGTTATATCTGCATGTGCTTTCGCCAAATTCCCCATTTCTGGTAATATCTAATCTCTTCCCATGCATCTGTTGCCAAGTCTTTGGCATTGTATCAAACCTTGCGCTGTGTGCATCACATGGCTGTGTTTATTGCCTGTGGTTTTACATCGATAGAAAAATAGCCTCCTGTGGGCCAAACACGTGGCCACCTGGCTCCAGTAAGCCTGGCCACAACATGGATGCAGATACTTATGTGCTCACACACACTGACAGAAGACTGTCCCATTAGACAGACTTAATTGCAGTGGTGACAGCAGAAGGACAGGACAGGAGACAGCTAGGGCTCAGATCAGGGACGAACAGTCGAGATGAGTCTGGGATTCTGGCCAGCAACACTGAAGGAGAGTTTGAGCTGGAGAGAGTGAGGGAAGGACTTTAAAGAAAAAGACTTATTTACTTTTTTAAAAAAATCCCTATTAAACATACCCTGATGAGAACTGATGTTTCTTTGGTCTGTGAAAGATTAAGAGTGAATTTTGGGGAGCTGAGATTTCAGAGAGTGTGGAGTAGAGAAGGGACAGCAAACTACAAAATGCTAACAACAGATCAGACTCAACTCTCCCTGCTCTACAACTCTGGATGATTGTCCCATAACTCATCTTGAGCCTGGACAGGGAAAAGCACAGGGATGGAGGAAGTGGAATACGGTAGGAAAGAGAGGGATGGGGAAAAAAAGTACTCAGAGGAGAAGGGAAGAGGAAGATTTATTGTTCTATTAAAGAGATGCGGGAATAAAATCAGGGGAGGTGGGGATTTTTCTGCAGCTTTTTAAAAGCTCCCTGTGTCACAGAACAAATCCTGCACCTTTCAGAATGAGTTGCAGCATGATTCATGAGGGAGAACAAGACACACCTGCACTGCCCTCTGAGAGAGAAGGGGAGTTATACAGAAGAGAGCAGAAAAACAGGAAAAAACAAAGCGGAAATGAAGAGGTGCACTATCCTCAAACAGAGCAACGGTTTGAGCTTTTAACATATTCCATTTTCATTGGCAATGCATTAGAGTGGCTTTATGCTCCACTGAGTCGCTGCCATCACCACTGCTAGATAATCTTAAAACAACACCCACCACCCAGACTTTTCCAGAGCTTTCAACCATATCTCACATTCTTTATTGGTGGCCGGAGTTTGAAAGTGGGTGCAATTTAACACTCAGTCGCTTTGAATCCAGTAACCTTCACTAACAACCTGCATGATGCTGAGCAAACTCCATTCACAGATAAAGACCATGACATATGATTTGACAAAAAGTTAGCAACAGGACATTAAATCAAGATTATTGATGGTCAAGAACGAATTTTCATGCTCAATTGTACACTGTTGTGGCAGGAAAAACTTATTTCACTGTGATTTATATAGAAATGTGTTCATATGTTTCACTCAGTAAGATCTTGAAAGAACTATTTTTTTGATCACTCTTTATTTTCTGTTTCCATCAAAGATAAATGGGCAGCTTTTCCCATCCAAATGTCTTTGTTTTTTCCCTTTTCCACACAGAAAGAACACACAAGACAAGACAAAGAAGCCACCCATTAAACTTTACAGCGGAGGTTCAACTTGGGGTTGCTCACAGGACAAATCCGAGACAAATCTGTAATTGGTTAAATCATCTTGTTTCTTTGGGTTGGGACTCTTAAAGTTATCCTAATAAATCAAGTTAGTTCTGTCACTGTTCATCTGTCATTGAAAAAGCCTAATTTTCAGACTTCTCCTCAATGCCCCACGTTAGCACTCCCATCTCATTTCTTTAAAAAAAAAGGCCTTAAAGCACTGCAGTTCATTTACACAATTTAAGCTGTTTATTTCCTATGACATCTAGCTCTTACTGCTTTTGAGTCCGCACTTATTGTAAACGGCTTTGGACAAAAGCTTTTAAAGTGTCAAATGACTGCAATCAAAGAGGCAGTCTTTTAGTGTCCTGCTGAAAGACACTTTCACATATGGACTGTAGGAGCGAGAAGTTGAACCACCAACTGTACCATTAAATACTCATCTGCTGTGCCACACTGAGCTGCACCAGCCCTACTTTTAGCAGTAATTTAGAATAACGCCAACATTTGTATGCCCTGCATTACATTCATTCATTTTTGGAGAAAATTCTAAAATCTCTTTGACTTAATGGAAAATGGAATGTGGAAAATTAATGGAAAATATCTTCTGGCATCATACCTGGCTGATAGCAGAAGATGGAGGAGGAAAGTATAGGGAGAAAGAGGATATTCCTATATTTTAATATTAAATGGGGAAAAAACAAAGCAGACAAAAGCTGTGTGTCTGTGTGTGTGTGTGAGAGAGAGAGAGGAGTCTGAATAATACATCAGAAATCTCTGAATTATTCACAAGAATGTGGGTGCTGGGCAGTAGAAGGATAAGAAAAATGAGGGAAAGAGAAAGTGGAGAAAATTGATAGAAAGCAGAAAAAGGACGGAAGGAAACAAGAATGACTTTAATACCCAGCAGAAAACAGAAGAGCGAAGAATGTTTTCATCCTCTTCAGAGCTTCATCTGAAAGGGCCGGTTTGCTCTGAGTTTCACTCCTGCCCTTCCTCTCCACCCCGTAACCATTCAGTGGGTTCTCCCCTGGGTGTGGGGCTACCAGGAGGGGTCTGCTTTCACCTCAAAACCCTCACACACAGACACACAACTGTTCAAGAAAAATAAGAGAAGGGATAGAAAGTGAGTCCCAGCAAAATGCTGTGTGTGTGTGTGTGTGTGTAGCCTATTTGGGGTGCAGTGGTATTCTAAGCCTTTCTGCTGTGACAAGGTCTGCCAGAGTTCATGCTCTGAGTGCCACAGCCAAAGACAACACACACACTAAAAATGGAAGTCAGAGATCAGCCATGTGATGGGCAGGTGGGGGAGAGTGAAAGATATCTGATGGACCGTGGACTGGGGATGGGGACCGGGAAAGTAGCTTTACTGGTGCTTGACTGAGCCGCCGCTTGATTCAAAAGGGCTCGTCCAATGTTTAATCTCTCAAGGAGGATACACAGCTCAGGCGCAGACATTTTTATGAGCTCTGTGACAACAGCAAGACATGACAGTGGAGGTTATGTCTGACCTCTGTTGTGCTGCTGTGTGTGTGTGTGCGCGCTAATGACAGCATGTACTTCTTTCACCTCTCCAACTTCAGTTAGTTAGCCAGGGACATTCGCTGGCCAGCTGTCGCGTCCTTATGCTGTACATGAACAGACACACAGACACTGACAGACACACATGCCTGCTGTCCGGACCTCAAAGTCCGCCGCCTTGTTTTTAGCTCCTGCCTTTAATCACTTCAGCAGATCACTATAACAGACCATATTGTTCACACACTCACACACACTCTCGCTTGCTCTCTCTCTCCCCTGGTGTGTATGAAATTTCCAGGAGGGATTTTTAACTTAGTCCATCCCCGTTTTTTGTACATCAACCATCAACCCCCTCGCCCCCAACCATATGTCTGGGCACCAGAGCTCATAATGTGCACGCACCACACACTCATGTACACATCCTGGGAAAATGTACACGTGCCTGCCTCACATTTGGGTCATGCGAGTCAGACATGTGAAGCCCCGCTGGAATGGCAGCAAAGAGTAGAATACAGAGGAATCACAGCCTGGTCATCAGCAGAGCCCAGAAATGTCCGAGACACAATGGAAACTGATGTATGTGGACAGGAAACAGAATCCACACCACAGCTGCACAAGTACAAACTTCTCATCCCTTCATATCTAGTTTGAATTAGTCAGTCATTTGCTGTTCAGACAGACAGACATTTACACCTGAAGAGCGAAAGTTTGTTTTGTCATTGCAAATAAATCACGCAGCCAAATGTTTGCAATTATGCTTTTTCCCCTTTGCAATCTGCACAGAACAGTGAAAGAGGTCAGAGAGGACCACTTCAGTACCAACATCTTTCCCCACATGTAATCTAAGGACACGGGCAATTACCAAAAAGCCCTCTTTTTTGACAAGCTATTCATTATCATTATGCATTTTGCCATACATCAAAGTGGTCAGAGAAAGACTTCAACAGACCTCAACTTCATGGGTGAAATACAGTAATCTGTACAGAAAGACAGATGAGAAACCTCAAATTTCTGCAAAAATACAGCATTTGGAGAAATGCATGGGACACTGCGCGATGAATCACTGGGTGCTGACAACCCTGCACTCTGTGTTTCTAAATTTCTGAATTTAGAAGATATTACACATACATATTTTGAAATTTGTAAATTGATCTAATACACCAATTTCCTGCAGATGCCTGTGCGAAACCACTGGTTCAATTAATAATTGAGTAATTTAATACACACATGATCAAACACTTGATCTGTTCACTCTTCTATAATTCATGTTAAAACCAGAGTCAATGCTCGGTCAAGAAGTCACAAACACACTCACATGCATCAACATACATCCTCCCTGCTGCCGTGAGGGGGTGAGGGGAGGGGAGGGGAGCGGGTGAGTGACTGGGAGAGGAACAGAGGAGCCTGTGTTTACACTGGCAGGGTGAGCAGCTCGTGAGCCCCATGGAAATGGCCACCTCACATCTAATGGAGCGAAAGCCCCACCATGACTGACAGGGCCTGCTTGTCTTTGACGTCCTTCACAATCAACGCAGGCCGTTTCCCAGTGTGCTTCACTCTCCAGGGAGGCCGCACCAAACGAGACAAATGAGAGAGTTTAAAAGGAAAATGGTTGCTATAACAGGAACATGGCAGGAGAGCATCCATTGAGGGCGAAGGGGTGTGTGCGGTGCAGAGAAGCTGGACACTTAATGAATCGTCCACTGACTTGCCGTACTCTGTAATTCCAGCACTAATGGAGGGGCTGGAATGCCAAGGATGTCCCCACAGTGTAATTTGTGAGACTGTCTTCATTGACCATGTACAGTATTTCATCCCCGGAGAGGAAAATGAATCTACAAATAATTGGCGCACATTTCCTTCCATGTTGTGCTGATATGTTTCCACCACGTGTTCCAAGCCATTTTCTCCATCTAATTGCATTCAAAAGGAAAGCTACAACCAGCATAGGGCCCCAGTGGTCTCGGAGTAGACTACAAATACTGATCTGATCTTCTTTTAAGATGTGCGAAATTTTTCAAAAAGGGAGGGATATCATCATAAAGCCTAGAATTACCATCCATTTCACAATACCATCTGTCTTCTGGGAAGAGAATGGATTTTTCCTTTATATCTTTCTTTCTTATTGTATTGGCATTTGGATATCAACTGGCCCGGACTCTATTGATTCACATAATTACATTAGATGGCTTTAGTCCTTTTCACAGCAGCTTTATGGTTATAGATGGGTTTATGGAGCCGGGACATGTCAACGCAGAGGGATCCAGCTGGGGAGAGAAAAAGGGAGGTTTAGGAAGGGCAGAGGGGAAATTAACGAGTGAATGGACTGACGGACCAACAGGCTAACACAAGGCCTGTCCCATCCATCACTGTCAAAGAAGGGACACACACACAGAGATAATAATTTGCATGTAATCACATTATCCAGTTGATCCAGATGCTGTCTGTGCACCACACACTTTTGCCTATACCTGTTATTTTTCACAAAATCATCTTTGAGATTGAAAAGGTCACAGGTGATTTCCACGCTGACAGGCGTCATGTTGTGCACAACATCCACTGCCAATTCCAACCAGAAGCTGGTACTTCACAGCACTGAAAACACCAACTCCTCATTCCGTGTGAATGCACATTTGTATCACAAAAAGGCCATGAACGCCATCTAGTGGAGGAGGAAGAGGCGACTCCTGACAGTATTAAAACATGCACCAACAGTCACTAAATTGCAGTAACAGTAGGCACAACAAGGCAGTTTTACATCAAAAGGTTATTTTTTTATTAGGAGGAATTTAGATGCAATAAATCACAGAAAAGTACAACTTAGTATAAAAAATGTTCTCACGTAAACAAATGAGATGCGATATTTTACTTTTAGTTTTTTCTTTTTCTTCCATTTATCTTGTACTTAATTTTGACAAAGTTAAAATTGCATTCAATTTCATTAAGGTTATACTTCTTAACTTTGCCACTAACAAACTCAAAAGGGTTTTAACTATTACACAGCTGATTTCAGCAATAACTCTGTCACAGCTCCTTTGTTGAACTCCACCAGAGGGCACCACTGACAAAAAGTACAACATCTCTGCCATGGTTGCTTTCTTCATAGCAGGGTTCAGATTGTGTAAAACACATGAGAGGTTGTTGTACAGCCCACGAGTGACAAGTGTTAGAAAACTAGTGGTGTTACTGAAACTGAGAATATGTGGATATTTAGAGGATTTTGGAACTGCAGCAGCAAAGGTGTTTACATTTCTTCAAGCCTTCTCAAAGCTTTTGGATCTGGTGTTAAACACTTGACTTCTCTGCTCTCCCTCACTGCCATATTACTTCAGTCCTGCTCCCTGCTTATGGAGTCCACTGAGTTCATAGTAGATTCTCAGTCCACCGTAACACCTTCAGGCAGCTCCACCACCACTGGGGCACAGTCGTCCAAGTCCGCATCAAAGTCCCAGTGAAACTTCTTGGTCAAGTGAGCTTTGAACTTCTCTGCTCTCTTACGCAGTGTGCCATCTACACCAGGTCCACTGACAAACTGGAAAAAGTCCTGTAAGCAGGTAAGGCATAATAATGTCATGGTCTGTAAATGTCAAAATCAAAGACAGCAATACTAATTTGGGAAATGCTTTGACACTGCTGCCGATTTGCTGTTTGTGGTCCTGGCACGGCCACTGGCTCAGACCTTTTGGTCACAACATCCAGTACCATCAATCAAGCTATTCATGACAAACATAACATGGGAAGTGCTAGAACATTATGATGGATAACACATGATCCTTTGGAGAGTTGTGAGCTTATTTCTTGAAATATAAGGATCATAGGTAAAATTAGTTGAGTCAAACAAAGTTTTCAACAAGGGTTTTTCTTTAAATCAGAACTTAAATGTGGCAGTGGCAGCCTAAAGGTTAAGGAAGTGTGCTTGTGCCTGGAAGCTAAATAACGTTAATCCCATAGAGTAGAAAATTATTTGCATCAATGTGAGAAATTCGAGACAGGTTTGACCACTTCACTACCCTGGAGGCACTTGATAAATTAAAAACCTGCTATCTGAAATACTAGGACTTCTCTAATATGTTAAGTAGTACATTATAAACTACTGTACTTCCACTTATAAAATGTTATTTCAACCATGAAAGGCTCAGAAGAAATGCATCTTTGCATCCCAATAAAGCTTCTACAGACAGACACTTCACAGTTGTTTCTTTATAACTGTTGTTTAATTATAACTGAAGCTGTGTATCTACCTGCAGCGTGGAGGTGAGGAAGTTGTTTTGAGATACGATGTCTACAAAGAAGTCGGGCGGGATTTCTCCGAGCTGGTGGTAAAGCACACCGATGAGCCCCACATACAGCTCCTTACGTTTTCGCATTGCCTCTTCTGATCGACAGAGCAGTGCTAGAAGACGCTTCCAGTGCTCAAAGCCCTCATAAACATTTCCAATCAGGAAACACACAAAGGCAAACTGGAGTTCACCTGAGAGAGGAGAGTCAAAATTTGTGTACTATTCGACATATTCAATGTAATCGTGTGCCATTTAGAAGAACTAACATTAACATATCTAACACATACCTAGCAAATTGAGAGGTTGCAACTCATGGTGATTCTTCAGCACAGTCTCCAGGGCGTAGCTCAGGTCCATACTGCACTGGGTGATCTCTGCAGGTGTAGCCCCAGGAGGGTAGGTCCTCTGTGGGATCACAGAGAAGCGCAACTCTGTGCCCTCCCTATGCTTCATCCTGGGGAGCCTGTTGAGCCCCTCTTTCATGCTCTGACAGGCTGTGTCATTCCTCGGCTGGTCTGCCCTGTCTTCGGTGTATTTCAACTGAAGCTCCGGGATCATGTCACTGAAGGCGCATATTCTGCCTGAAAGAGGCTGCAAGTTATTGGCCACTTCCTGGCTCAGACGGTCAGTGAGGGAGACCCATTTCCTCATCACCTCGTACGGATAGGGTCCAAGGAAAGGATCCAGGTCTCGCAAGGTCGCCCGGATCCGGCTCACCTCCTCTTCGTTTTGGGAGGCTGAGAAATCCAGATCTTCGTTTTTGGGATCCCATTTGGCCAACAGGATCTCTCTGGGTTTGAGAAAGAGAAAGAGCCCCGTCTTTGGGCCAATTTCTCCTCCGTGGCTCGGCAAGTTGACAGAGCAATAGTGAAGGAAGTGAAGGCCTGGGGGGATCATCTTTACACCCTTGAAACGAGGACCAACCTGCCAACTCTTGCAGTCAATCCCCAGCTCTGTGCCCTTGGGAACACCCAGCAGAACCAAGACGGCTCCCTCTTCAAAGAGCCTGCGGGCAACGTCTGGATCCATGTCGACTACACTTCTGCTGTCGGCCATGTCTGCTCTGTCAAGGGCTACTTGACTTGAGCTTACCGATTAAAAAAAAGATTCCAGGCTGCACAGTTTTCAACTATTGAGGATGATTTTTCATGTTCAGAAATTTTAATAAGATTTAACTTTCGTTAACACGTGTAACGTTACGCCAGTCAGTTAACACCGAGCGATATTTCTTATTTTTTAACGTTCCGGATGGATGCAGTTTGTCTCCGAAAAACGTAAGCGATAAATTTGAACGACCTTGATTTAAAATTAATTTAACCCGTAAATTTGTGTAAATGTGTCAGAAGTGATGAGAATCTACCGTAACGTTACCTTGTACGGGAGGTTGTTGATGTTTGGTATCGTTAAGAAATCGTTCGACTGAGGATGTACTTCATATTGTCTGTTCCGGGTGGAAACAGGGCTGCAGTACAATAGTTCCGATTAACGTCAGACTGTCAATACGTCATCAAACCCTTAGAGTCAGATTGCTTTAAAGCAGCAACCACGAAAAACTAATCTAAACTAACAACAACAACAACAACAATAATGAGTAACAAGACTTTATGTGAGTTTGGAATCAAAGTTTGTTTCATGATATCGCCTATGGTCCAAAACATAACTGACAGAAGAACATTTCATGTGTGGGGTAAGATATGGCTTACAAAGACAAACACGGTTGTTACAGTGAGAGAGACCTTGGAAAATGTGCGTATTCTTAAAGTATTTGAATGTATTGTGGATATTTTTTTAGCTTATCTGTGGTTAATTTGCGACACTGACATGCAAATTCTGGTATAGTTGTAAGACACAAAACACTGAGAACTTGACAACAGTAAACATTTATGCATTTGAAAATAACCTCTGAATGCAGTGGGTCATTGGTCTTGTAACATCCTCTGTATGAAGCAGTGAACTTCACCCAATATCTTCATAAGAAAGTGGCACAGGCTTACAGGAATCAGAAAGACACAACCTTTTCTACTCAGATCATATAGACACTCTGAAGTTTTTGCCAACAAGTGATCAGTGCCTTGATAACTCTGATTAACCTGATCCTCTTTCTCTTCTTTCCTCGCATTTTCTTGAACGCAGAACAAGAGGCTTTCCTCCCCTGAAAGCATACAAGCACGGAAGTGTTATTATATCATAAACTAATAAAACATAAGCGTTTATCAGTGATCATCTTTAATACTGTTCACATCAGGGTCACATCCTTAAGGACTTTATGGATCCTTATATAGATCGGACCATCTTCCAAGCCTCGCCAATTTTTATTTCCTCTTATTTTATGTGAGAGAGGTGGTAGGAGTTTTGCAGTGCTGAAGTGATAAATATATTCACTCAGTAAAAAAGAAGAAGAAGAAAATAGCTCCCTAGAGTTCTCCCCCTCACCAGATAATCAGGGCTGCAGTTGTGAATGATGAGCTGCTCCATGCTCTTCAGTGGCTTTTCCATCTCCGGCTGCTGCTTGCCTTTCCTCTGACACCGGATCTGCTGTGTCATACCATAGATGGAAACCAGGATGCGGTGTGCCTGCCATGGGATGGCAGCGCAAACAAAAGTGAAGGAAATGAAACACATTTAAAGTAGCTCCTTAGAGGCTCATCTGTTGATGGCACTAATGCAATACATTAAAGTTACACTTCATGACGTGACAGATATTTAATGTGAGGCAGCCACAGTCACAGATAATGTGACGGGTTAATGTGAAACCCTCAGTTATCAGGTCAGATGAGGACAATGAGTCATTATTACCCTGTCCATGGTGCTGAAAGTGCACATACTGTAGTGACATTTACCTTCCCTGAAGGGCAGGGGTCTCTCTCTTTGGAGGTATTAAATGAGCCAGTCAAATTCTGCAAAAGAGCAACCAAATATGTATTTTTTTTCCCTCTTCAGTAGAAGAAAAAAAATTGCTTTTGACTTTGCTCGAATAAACTGACATTTAAACCATTCCTGTTGTCTGAGCGAATACATAATTAAAAATGAAATGTCCCTTTCAAAGTCAGACTTGATGCACACATAATCACCAAGACATATCGGCAACAAAGTCCTAATACCAGATTCTGCAGCTCAACGAAGATGACCTCTCTGTAGGAGCCCAGGATTTCTTTATAATTACATTTGCGTTTACCCCACGAGTTGGCCAACAAGAGAACCACCAGGACACTACGGAGTACAGTTCCGGTCAGACACTACGAAAGAGAGAGGTGTTACAACACACATTATGTGAAGAGTGCACTCTTGACTGAACAATGAGGGGAAAAACATAACACGAATCATGAACTGATCGACTGGCTCGGACGCATGGTGCGCCACAGCTTGACGTGCGTTAAAGCATCCGTCGGTTTCCATCTGTTTGCACCGCATGGCACCACGAGTAATGTGAACACAGGCCAATTTAGAAATACAGCTGTGTACACAGGCTTCATCGTCAGCTGCCCAACCTTTGCTAACTTTTTACATCGGCTCTTCTCTTGCGTAAATAGAAGCGCCAGATGTTAAAACCACACGTACCATTTATCATGTTCTACTGCGGGATCCTCAGACGAGCAAAGCCATCTCTTTCAGTACCAGCGAGATCCAACGAATTACTCCTCACCCGACAGCGTTCATGGTCTCCAAACCCCCTTTTTCCCCCAGTATTTTTACACTTACTCTGACGGATAGGTTAACGCAGTGACGGGCAGATTTTTATGCGGTGCTCAGGGCTTTCCAACATCACCAAAGTCACTGCTACTCCAATTTCCTTCCCCGTCATGGACTGCTGACGCTGAGTTTAGGATTTCACCAAACTCTAGTCTGATCAAGTCGAGAAAAACGTGCGCAATCAATCACTCGCTTTTCAACCTTTCGGTTTCGTTGGTAAAGACGAGCACCGAAGAGGAGGAGGAGGAAGAGGAGGAGTGGTGTGAAGAACGGGTGTCATTTGGTCATTTGCTTTTTTGATTCCAAAGCGCCGTTTGGGTATTCATCTTCAGAGTGAGTGGCAGAAGTGGGAACGTAGCAAAAGCAACGGAAAACCACTGGAATAATGAAATTGTGCTTAACGGCTATGATGTTGAAAAGTTACAATAGTCTGAACTGGGTTCAGGAAGAACAATAAAGGAATAAAATTGCAATAAAAGCCAGTGAAAGACAACGAATATGCTGACCGTGCGGGTGCAACACGCCTCACTAAGATACTGAACCGAGTGCTCCAAATTAGGTTTGACATTCAAATCACAACAAATAATTTTATAATACGATTTGTTTGGGAGAAATAGGGAATGACGCAAGGAAACTGTGTTCTGTTTATTGGATGCCTGCACAGTATTTAAACACATTTCAAGCAAACAAGCAAAAGTTTCAAGCAAAGTTTTTTTTTAAAAAAAGAAAAAAAGCAGTTCTTTACTACAGCATTATGAAATCATGTAATAATCCCTGACAAGGAGTTTATATACACTGCTAAACAGACACAGTCAAATCTGGGTGTATTGCAAGACCAAAAAAATAAAATTCCTCAATAGTAACATGGAGACATTTGGGTTTTTGTTTTAAACAAACATTTCTCTGACAACATCACTCAATACCTGTGAATTTAATTTTGAATTTTAATTTTGACGCTAATCAGTACTAAAAAAAAAACAAACGCTAATGTCAAAGTGAACACAAATCAAGAAAATCATCCTAACTGACTTGCCGTTTTAACCCCTTTACTACGGCACACTTGTGTCATTACTGGTGCGACAGATTATCATTTGAATTCACAGAGAACTCACTCTCACCACATGACGGGTGGCGGTCATGGCCGGGTCTGAATAACAAAAGGTGTCAGAAGATGAAATTAAAGCTGATTTACAGATTTGTGAAGTCAACAAGCGCTTAATTAGGATGATTCATCACGTGACTGCACAGATTTGTTTCCACTTTGACATCAAATCATCATTTTCTTTTTTTTTTTAAACACACAAATTGTGGTTCAATCTGGTAAAGCAATAAAACATGGACAAGGTTAAGAGGCAAGGGGGGAATGTGTGGACAATCTGCCTCAGAGGAGCAAGTCCTGATAAGAGACCATTAGCTGATCATGTCCATAGCGGGTTCCTGCTAGACTGGTGACCGCCAGAGTCCTCCAATGGTTTTCAGTCCAAAATTCTGCAGTCTCAGAACGTGTTCTTGATCTTTCTGGCTACCTCAGCTAAGATCTCTCCCGTCTTCTTCTGCCAGTTCAGGACATGTTTGGACTCGGCACACCACAGCTCCCCGTGGCGGGGCTCCGCATTCTCACATCGCTTTCGCACCTCTTCCTGCTGTTCCTGATGGAGAACAGTGCAGAACAGTGAGGTCAGAAGCCTATAAACGCAATGTATGCACGAATGACACCCTGCCACCTCCATGCACAATGTTTAATTGGTAACGTTTACAGTGAACCACGAGGACTTGATTTAGTTATTGCAATAAACCAGTAAACGTGACGAATAAAAAGCTTTATACCCAGGTAAAGAAGTAGAATAATAAGACTGTTTACCTCTGTGCCGTGCTGCAGCTCAAACTTGTAGAAAAAGGCCCAAGCATCTCCCAGGTCTGGCTCAATCTTTACTGTCCTTAGGAACCACTCTCTGGCCTTGGTGATTTTGCGCTCACTCCAGAACAACCTAAAATGCGCGCACAAGATTGCATCTGAAATTAACGTATGCCGTTGCGTTTTCTACATACACTGTAAAACAAGGACTACAGGGAGAAAGTGTTACATGATTAAAATCTGCATGCAAAGGATTATAACTGAGAATGAGAAGCAGAAAACAGATTGCTGTCATACTTGGCTACAGCGAGCAAAACATGGGGATCATGTTCACACTTCTTCAATGCATCAACACTCTTTGTCTTCCTCTGAGGCCTGGGCTCCAAAAACACCGCCTCAGCCCACAGGATACCTTGTGGGAAGGAAATGGGAGTGGAGTGAACTTGAGATCACAGACACATGGTAAATGAGGTAACTGCAAAACAACACTGTGTGGAAGAGTCAAATCTGCAACGTGGACAACAGGAATACACAAACATGTAAATCTCATCTAGAGATTTTTTTTTTGTTGCACATTTTAATACACTGAAAGGAAAACTGATTTTATTGATTGATTTGATTGATGATTTTAAAGGACCAATGCGTTGATCTGAAGATAAATTTTTGATTTTTAAAAAAGGGACCAGCAGAGGATTTTCTCAACTCTGTAAGTTGAGAAAATCTAGATCCCTAATTGGGCCCCTTCAAAACCACCCTATTACAACAGGCTGTTTTTCCTGGGGTCTGAAAAGGTCTTGTAGTCTCACCTGAATTGGGACACTCCTGTAGGGCTTTGGCCATCAGTGTGTTGGAGATGTTCTTCAGTCCAGCCCGGAACTCCAACCTGACCGACTCCAACCTGGTTAATGCAGTGAAAAATCATTTTAGAGGCACAAATTTACACTTGTCAGTTTAATCTCATAATTTCAATTAGCATTGGTATAATTAGGCTAATTTTTAAATCTGATATCAATCCCAGTTTGGGAAGGTGTTTGTTTTTAACACATGCGGGTGGTCTAAGCACATTTAGGACATGTTATCTAGTTTCGGAAAGCAAATCAATCAAAATAGTAATTATTTTAAAAAAAAATTTAAATGTATAATTAAATGTATATTTTCATGGTCCAATACTACAGAAATAAACAAATGCAAGCGGGCAAGTCACAGTGTGCCGTATTTTCTCCTCTTTGCAAGAGAGTCAAAGGGTTCCTAAAGACACTAAAATACATCAATTAAGGAAAAGAGAGAAGCCACGTGAATGCCAAAATAAATATTTTTTGCTTTACGGACACAGAGCACAACGGTTCATGTTCACTCGGTGAATGCGATCTCTGTTATTGCTGTATTAATTTCTCACCAAAGCTCAGGGCTCTGGGGGTTCTTGAGTCGCGCCTTCTCCAGGATAGCTCTGGCTCTGGTCAGTTGTCCCACTCTCTCTTCAAGACGAGACAGCAGCAACCAGAGGGCCACCGAGTGGGGGCACTTTTTCAACTACAGACACATACGGGAAGACATTAACGACTTTTCAGAGTGTGGACAACCATTGTCATCAAAAACACATATGACCAAAAAGGCACCTGTTGTTATCGTAACACCTAAACAAACACTCCCACCCGCGGCCTCACCCCTTGGTTGTAGGCCTCTCTGGCCTTGTCCATGTTTTCGCACTGCTCTTCTATCTGGCCTCTCATCATCCAAAGTTTGGGGAAGTCCTCGTAGTGTTTCAGGGCCTCCGTGCACAACTCCTGGGCAGCTTCTATGTTTCCCAACACCCATTCCAACTTTACCGACTTCATAAATACCTGTAGAGATTACAAACACATGTTTCAGCCAAAAAATATCTATAAGGGACCTGTGAACTCATCTTTCATACTCCACCGGGTTTGGCATATAATTTGCACGCATTAATGGTGTTGAAAAACAATTTAAAACACTACTGTAGCACCAATTTATGCAATGCCTACTTTCAGATGTACCAAATACCATGTTCTCAGGGCACAGCCTAACACACTACACTGCTGCATTAATGCCAACATAAACATCTCACCTGTCAGGAGAATCAGTGCAGCCCACACTAAAGCAGACTCTCTTAGTCATCTCTGTCAGTGAGTACAATACAGTTAACTAAAGGGAGTGCAGCCAGGTCAGCTGATGGAAACACTGATAGTTTAAGAGCAAAGACAGTTGCTGACAGCATCAGTCAACCTGAGTACTGTTTTGAGGTGAAGAAATCTGTCAAGTCTGAACCTGAGAAGAACAGCATGTTTGAATCAGACAACTCAAGTGCTCAACTTAATGCACTGTTAACTTACTATTAAACACTGGTTT
Source organism: Scatophagus argus (assembly GCF_020382885.2). Lineage (NCBI taxonomy): Eukaryota > Metazoa > Chordata > Actinopteri > Scatophagidae > Scatophagus > Scatophagus argus. The sequence continues at coordinate 10,028,958 of NC_058500.1, read as the reverse complement.
TAAAGCGGAGAAAAATAAAATCCAGTAATCAAGCCATCCCTAAAACATGGGTCAGAGCTCCATTCATACCAACATCACATAATGAAAAATGAACTGTCTGTGCTGGTACACAGAGTCGTGGAAGGCCAGTAAGAGAGCAAAAGAACAGGACAGTTCAAGTACACAAGATATTTTCCTCTGTACAAATGAAAAGCCAAAAAAAGAAAGTTCAGGAACGGATATCAATCTTTTCTATTTATGTCTCTTTTCTGTCTGTATTACAATCCAGTAAACAGCAGACATCCCTCGGAAGGCTTGGAATGACAAAACACTGTTTTAACACCTAAACAAGGAGACCACTTTCCAACTTTTATCGGTGGATATGTGCAGATTGCTGATCTTCTTTGTATTGGATCATCATGAAAGCTCACACTCACCCTGGCTGTAGGGGCACTGCTGCGGGCTTTGGCCAGCAGTCGACGTGCTCTTTCATACTCATTATTTTCAGACTCCAGCTTGACAGCAGCCAGCCAGATCTCTTCACTGTTTGGGTTAGCCTTGAGAGGAAAATAGAAAGAGCAGGAACAGATATGGAGCATGAGGGTAAGAGGGGGAGAAAGAGTAAAGGGGAAAATGAGTTAGATTCAAGCTTGCTTGGATACTACATGAACAAGTCAATTTTCTATAATCTCATCATCACCTGGAAGGCCAAAGCGAGGATACTTCTGGCTGCAGGCACATCCTCAGCCAGCCACTTTGACTTGGCTCCCATCAGCCACAGGACCTCTGCCTTGGGACAGTGAGCCACGGCCCTTTGGAGCAGGGCCTCCAAAGACTCCCTAAGGGATGCAATATGATGTGCAAAGTAATGGAGGTGAAGAGCACAGAGACAGTTGATTTAGAGGTGAAGAAGACAAAAACAGAATGTTAAGAAAAAAAATGAGAAAGGTAAAGACAAACACTTGATAATGTGATTGACTAAAATATGAGCGAATAATGTCAACATCTGACTACTACTGTTTGCTAAGCTTCAAAACCAAATCTGGTCACCTTGTACCATGATTCTTCTCAAAGTAGGCAGCTCGAAGCCAGACACTTTTTTTACTGGGAAAGACTTGCAATGCATGGGCATAGATGGCCCTGGCACATTCCAGCGCTCCATGGGCCACACACTGAAACATAACAGACACGCACCTTAGTTAAATTAAAGTCTCTGAACATGGCCTGTGTTTAAAAACAAAAACTGCTCTTTCAAATTTTCCCTGTGCTTGTCATATACTTGGCACATATTAACACTGGCGAAAAACAATTTGACACACTTGTGTTTGCAATAACAATTTATGCAATGCCTTCCCTGCTTTCAGATGTATCGCATAACATGTTCTTAGGGCATAGGTTAAAACGTTAAACTGCTTCATTAACGCCACACAGTCGTTTTACCTGACAAGGACAATCATTGCAGCCAACACTGAAGCAGACTCTCTTAATCATATCTGCCAGCAAATACAATAGAGACAACTGAAGGGAAAGTAGCCAGGTCAGCTGACAGAGAGACTGATAGTTTAAGAGCAAAGACAGATGCTGACAGCATCTGTCAAACCTGAGTACTGTTCATTGCTTTGATTTGTAGAAATCTGTCAAGCCTGAACCTGAGAAGAACTACATGTTTGTAGCAGATACCTCAAGTGAAATGGGCTATTAACTTAATACTAAACACTGGTGTACACGCTGTGCATCAGTACTCACACTATCTGCATCCTCCATCCAGGTGTGTTTACGGTCCTCCTCCTCAATGCCAATGCCTATGACAGCTCTTATCACAGCCTGACAGGTAGCTACACTACCCGCCTTGTCACACTCCTCTGCATCCTGCAGGACATGAGCAAGCATTAGGAGGGAAAAGATTGTGGGTGGTATGCTGAGCGAGTTATGGCATGAACTACTGACCCCACTCGTTTAGCAGTCAGTAAGTCAGAGGAAAGATGGGCCATTTACATGGAAATAAACACACACGTCAGAGAAAAATGCTTTGTACCACTGAATTCAGAATCGTAAGTGAAACTAGACTGACAGAAATACATTTTATAGATAATTAGACTATGATGAGAGGTCTTGAGAGATGATTTATGTGGGCAGAACAGAGGACTAGAAGAATATACACAGAAGGGTTCTTTAAAGAACTGCCAAAACCTGTAATTTTAAAGTTTATCTGTTGTTGGTCTTCAAATGAGTGTACTGGCAAATGGCCCTGATAAACACAACACAACAGCCACATAATTTGCCAAATGTTAAAAAAAAATCACTAGGTAGGCAAGAAAAAAAAACCAACATGAAAACAGATTGCAGCAAAGGCTTATGATTGCAAAACAACTGTGAACTGCACTAAACAAAATGTCAGTTACAGTGCTGGCTTGAGTTCTGTTGCACCTAGATTGCACTCAGATTGGAAGATTAAATAGCTGAGTGCAGCTTTGCCAAAGTATGCTGGCATGCTATCAAAGATGACAGACTCGTGACACAGTCTCTACTCTCTCAACACCAAGGCTTGAAGGCACAATCATTCATTTTCTGTTCTTAAAATGTATACGTTTATTCAGATATACAGTGTTTATAATCTTTCAAGATATTATCATTATAACACAGCCTTGTGTTACTACTCATTACATATAAGGACTTTTAAAACAATACTTCTGTCCTCTTCCTCCTCCTCCTTCTTAAGACCTTAGGAGGAAGCTTCCCTCTGCCATAACAGCAACAGTAAACTAGGCTCTCTTCCCTCTCTCTCTGAAAGAAACCACAAGGAACACACCTGTATCCACTGCTCTCGGTTGATCTCAACACCGTTGGCACGTAAAGACGTGATGGCTCGGTCAATGATCTTGTCCACCATCTGAGTGTTGCCATTGGCCTCCTCCAACTTGGCAGCAGTGATCCAGATGTGGCGATCAGTGGGGATGTTCTCTCTGGCTTTGTTCAGGACACGACGGGCGTTCTCATAAGTCTCTAACCGTGCCAGTGCCAGCCACAGCTAGAAAGAACAGACAGACAGGTAGGCATAGCCATAGGTGCAAAGATTCATGTGTTGCACTGCAGTGTGTGGTACCCTGCTAGTCAAAAAAAAAAAAAAAAACTGAGTTAGACATACCTCCACACTAGTAGGGCAACACTCCACAGCTCTGCTGAGCATGATTCTGGCATCCTCTGGTTCCTCCAGCTCAACAGCTGTCTTCCACAGTCTAACGGACTTGGACACATTCTCCAGGGCTATATGGGTAACAATTACAAAACTGTCAATAAATCTGTTGACACTTTTATTCCAAGTGACCTGCGGCATGTGAGCCTAAGTGGGTTGATCAAGATAACAGTCAAACAAAAAATAAAATCCTTAAAACCTTCTGTTATGAGCTTTCTGTTTCACAAAAAGGCAATACTGGTACAATAACAATAACAACAACAAAGTTTCTTCACACCTATGACACACGTAACTACTTTAATTTTTACACTGGCAAGATGTAGTAAACAGCAGCCATAAAAAAGAAATTGAGAAAATAGAAAAACTAGAATTTTCAGTAAACACACATCCAATAAGAACTAACACTAAAAAAAGCATATCCTGCAATAGTAGTGAAGTTCAGTAGAGTCTGAGTGGGAATGTGGTGTTGTGGGTGCAATGAAGAAAAGCAGAGCAGAGGCAACTGAACATGTAGAGGCGAAGAAAGCACTTCCACAAAGGAAGCTACCTATCAATCTCTGTCAGAGGAGTATGCTGCTGGGAAATATTGGTATGTGTGTGTGTATGTGTGTGTGTGTGTGTGTGTGTGTGTGTGTGTGTGTGTGTGAGCGCATGCGTGCATGCGTTAGGGCATTGACATGGTTCAAACGGGGTGCCTGGCCTTGACGAGAAACCAGAAACACAGCTGCCAAATGTAACACTTTTTACATTTTTTTACACAATCTTATGTGTTCAGGGACTAAGTGGTTCTGTGTGGTTGCCTTAAAAAAAAAACAAAAAAACAAAAAAAAAAAAAAAACAATGGACAGATGGAGACTGGTTTTGTTTTTCACCCCGTGGAAATCTGCATCTTCTTTTTGGCAGGGAAATTGTGACGAATTCAATCACGTATGCACTGCAAAGAAGGCAGCCAAAATTCTCTTCATAATAACTTAACAACGTGCCCTGTCAAAACATAGCTTTTTTTACAAGCTGACGATGTAATGTATATATAACAGGAAAACAAGTTAAAGTTACTTTAAGGCAAAATTCAATTTACTGCTACATTAAACATCAACTTCGAGCCTTACCTTTTCTGAGGACGCGTTTTTTGGCCCTGACATCTGTCTCCAGCTCTGCAGCTCTGATGTAGATGCGGACAGACTGTGGCAGGTGGCGGACAGCCTGGGCCACCACGGCTTTCGCCGTGTCACCGGGCTGAAGTCTAGCTGCCTCCAGCCATACATCCTCACTCTAGCGGGCACAGAGAAACGCTTATATCAACAGGAGGGCAAGGACCATTTCTCACTGCAACTTTGCTGAGCAATATTAGGTGATTTAACTGCTGTCAAAAGCAGACTGAAAGATTTATCGTTTATTATAGATGTTGTGGGTCTAATTGGCTCCTTTCTCAAGACAAAACCCAACACGAGCTAACAGCAAATAATTCAATAAACTTTACCCAAGCCTGCGGTCTGGTTGAGCTAATGACATAAATCTATTTCCACTGACACCTAAGCCCTAACAGATAAACTATTGTCCGTCAACTGTTACCTTAGGACACATCTCTGTGCCTTTCATGATGAGGTTCCTGGCCACCTGCAGTTTGCCCGTCACCTCCTCCAGCCTGGCAGACGCAATCCAGGCAGGCGGGTGATGAGGATTGGTCTCCCTCACTGATTTCAGAAGCAGACGAGCTTTCTTGATGTCACTGAATTTGCAAAGCCAAAGACATATCAGACAAACTCAACACAAAGAGACCCTGGAAACATCTTGTGTTGTCACTGTGTCTCTACCTGATATCTCCTCCATGTGTAGGGATCATGGAATTGAGATCAGTCAAGTAACCCTTTGGATCCACCACTGTCTGTCCGCTCACGGAGTCAGACACCTATGGATCAATAAAAAGCATTCGCAGGTAAGAGAGAACAATAAAATCTGCGTGAATTGGTAATGACAAAACAGTACGAATGTTACGTTGCAAAAGATGATCGTTAGTAACCTGACTGAGCCTCATATCCATGAGTGTGTTCCTGGCCTGGCCGATTTTCCTCATGTCCAGCTCTCCGGTCCCTGGTGTCATCAGGCCCGGGGTCATGCTTCCTGGGTAAGGTGTGTTCAGGCCCCCCAGCTAAAGGAGAGAAGAAACAATGATAATGGAGAGGAACATTATAGTCTCTGTGAGAGTTTTGTTACGGCATGCTGAAAAGGCTTGTGAAACATACGCCTGGATCATATGACACTTTTCTCGCCACTGTAAATGATCCCTGTGGAAGTTCCAAGTGTGAACAAGACTCTACTGTGCTGCAGGACTGGGTAGTGAATTTATAATAATGAAATAATGAAAAATACTTTATCACAATAAGTACATTATGCATTTTCAATTATAATGTAATACGCACATGGCAAAAACAACTTAATCATCAGCCCACGTTTCTATGTATTTTCAATGTAAGTGCAGTATAATGCATGCAGCTTCCATACACAATATTATAATATTATATTTTCATTGCCAAGAGAGGTCGTGTGATCAATAATGCCAGAATGTCTGTTAATAGTTAGAAAGGTTGCTTTTGCATTGTTTAGAACATTTTTTGAAATGAATTCACATTCATTCTTAATTTGTGGTGTGCGTGTGTCTGTGTCTTTCTTGTTCTTGGTTTGCAGACCAAACAGCGAGCAGGGTTACCCCTCAACACACAGCGAGCACCTCTTTGCCTTGTTCTGCGGCAGGTTGGAAGCGGGCCTAGTTCCGTGCCCTGACTCAGACTGGTAGCCTGCCTGCTGGCGGTGGTGCTGGTTTGTATTACAGGTAGTACAACACTGTATATTAACCAATAAAGAGCAACCTGTGCCAAAATACAAAACATCCAAAAACTTCAAGTGGTCTAATAATCTTGTATAAAGTGCTGTCAGTGCGTTAGTCCAGTGCCTTTCCTGGTGGGTCTTCTCTTTCCAGTCCACTCTCAAAACAAACCGAGCTCTCTGCTGGCCCTCTGTATATTATCAAGTGTACACTAATTAATCAAATTGTGGGAACCAGTTGTATCCAGTGCACATGAAACAGTCTGAAACAGTCTCACAGTCAGTGATTTGTTTGTTCTCAGCGTGATATCCTGACTCCTGCTGGTGCAGACTAAAACTGCAACAGATTGTGAATGTGTTTTCATGTATACTTACCCCTTGCAGCGGGTCAACAGTGGTGTGGTTCTCTCCGCTCTGCAGGTGTTTGGAGAAGAAGCTGTCGGGGACAGGGGTGAGTTTCTCGTAGCGGGGATTCCTCTGGCGTTTGTTCCGGGCATCGCCCACCTCAGGGATGCTCAGCCACTCCTCCTCTGATACCTCTGCCAACTTTCTCTATGAAGAGATGGAAAAAAGAGAGTAAAGAAAGAGAGATGTGAATTAAGTTTACATGTCAGTAATGTTGAAATCTTTCTCTGGTCACAGGACAGTACAAATTCATTTTAAGTGTTAAGAAGGGAAGCTGTCCTGAAAGAAAAAGTAGTCAAATTGTGTCTGAGTTGTCAGCACTGAGCTTCAGCTTCCCTTTTTAATTCAGAATTAAAAAGTAATTCAGTTGTTTTCTTGTAACAGATTTATGACAGTGTATAGCTGTCATCTTGTGGAAACTTTCAAAATCCAGTTACAAAAATATTTTAGTGACAAAATACTATACATCTGTAAAATGTTTAGAGACAGGTGTAAGGAGAGAACGGTGAAGGATAATTCAAAGTGATCGCCGGTGGAAAATCAAGTCAATTTTGAACTTAAAGGCAATAGTTTGCCATATGAAGTGCAATTAGGTACCTTTAGATCTGAGAACTGCTGCTGGATTTTAGGTCGCTCCATACGGTATTTCTCAATTTCTTCCTTTTCTCTCAGCTCTCTGAAAATACACAGGATGTCAAATATTAACACACTGTGTAAAACATGAGAAGGTATGTTTGTTCTCTAAAACCCAGGTGGAACAATAGACTTGTTTTTCATTAACCTTCTTTCTTTGCGTCTTTCATCCATCCTCTTGTCCAGTGCTGCATATATAGCATCTGCTTCTTCATCGTCTTTCTCATACGGCCCACTGGAGAACAAGCTACCAGCATATCCATTAAACTACAAGGGAAAAAAATGCATCATTAAATGATTAGAATGACTAAATATGTCATGTAATCATCATATAAGCAGAGTTATCTTCTGATCAACTTTAAATCATGAGCCGATGAATTCCTTGCAAACAGACATGTCAACAAGCATGGAAACAAACATCAAGTAACAGCCAGACACAGCCCAATTATAGACACCTCATCATAGTTTGTGTCGTTCAGATCTTCGTCATCATCATCCTGGTTCTTTTTCATTTGGTCCCCAACCGTCCTCTTCCCTGGGGGTGCATGTCGGTCATCCACAGGATCGTTGGCATCACGGGCAGGACCAATATCAGATCGAGTGGTGAAACCAGTTGCACTAAAGAGAACAATTTTCATTCAAATGTTACACAAATAAACACAGGTTAATTTGCTGTAAATACAAGCAGCTGACGATAGCCACGTTGCAAGCTTATCTACTATTTGGAGCAATGTTTTCATAACTTTTGATGGCTGACTAATTAAAGTTACATCATGCTGCCTTGTCTGTCACACCAGTTTACTAGTAAGACACCAGTAGTTAAGTGACAAGCACTGTCATCTGATTTTCATTTTTAAGTATGAAGGGTCAGAAGTGATTAGAAGATTATAATAGGTGTACCTAGCATTTTTTTTGTTTATTATTAATTACGAAACAGATATGAAATCAAGAAGATATCAAATCAATGAATAACAACATGCACATAATTTTGTTGTACAATACAATTAATGCATTAGTAACGTTGCGGGTTAGCTTTGTTGGCAACATAAGCATTAACATTCTTAAAACGAAAGGCAGTTTGCTAGACAACTTACTTACTCAACGCTAACAGACACAACATAGCTTACAAGCTAGAATGCTATTAACGAGTTAGCACGCTAGCTTGATAAACTAGCTTACCCTCTGCCCAGACCGGGGACGTAGCCCAGCGGAGCGGGCATCCCCAGAAACGGCTTCTTCTTTTTCCCCATAAGCGGAGAGGCAAGAGGCAAAATCGGGGGCCCGCCGCTAGCCCCCGCCGCCCCAGTGCCTCCCGCAGAGGTTTTGGTGACAATTTTGGGCGCTTGTTTTCCTGCAGCGCTGGCCATGATTAAAACGACGAGGAGACGCACCGCCGGAAAAACAGCGATAGTACTTCCGCCACCAGCAAACAGCGACCCCAGTCTTCAAGAAATGTCCGTTCGTGTTTGTAACAGCGCCCCCACGCGATAGGCGGCTTTCCGAATATTTCCACTTCTCTTTCGATATTCCTGAGACATGTTTCAGATGTTCATGGTCAAAGTTTTCATATAAGTCATACACCGTGCAAATTGTTTAACTCTCGCCGCATAATCCTCAGATCGAAATTATTTCTATAATTTATAAATTATTTCTATACTATTTCTATCATGTTTCAGATTGGTATCAGTTTTCGGCAGGAGCCACAGGAGGGCGACATGCCGTTAAAAAATTAACAGGCCTCCTAAAATATTGCAATCAATCCCTTTTGAAGTATGCCTGTAGAAATAACTCTTAATAAATCAACTTTTGAGTATTTTTTTATTCTCGGTTACAAGGTAAGAAAGTTGTTACAGTCAATAAATTATCAAACTAAGATCATTATGAGGTGATCACTGAAATTATCGAACTAACATCACGACAGCATTTCTTTCTGTACTGTACTGTAATAATATTCAAAATATTTGAGTTAGACAGTTTGAAAACCACTGTCTATGAGACCTACTGTTTTTAAAAGTGAGTTAATATCAATGCCAGATTAATTAACTTTTTCAAGCTCAAGTTTAGTGTGTGTGTGTGTGTGTTCTGTGTATCTGTTTAGAAGGTAAGAAGTGGACCTGTGACCCAAATCATGGCATGTGACATTTGTTTTATTAAATAATCAAGTGCTGAAGGTATTTTTTTATATCCCAGTTTAAATGACCCTTCCCATTCTTTATGATCTCAAGGCTTAAACTGAATGGAAACAAACTATTCAGTTAGAGTAGTTAATAAAATACTGAAGTAGAATTCATGGCATTTTCTCAGATAGGATATTTAGATTTGAAGATCTGATTGAGCCACACATTGAAGTAATTTTAGAGTAATTCTGAGAGACACACGTTCATGTGTTGCAGAAATAACTTATCTTGCGTTACAACTGGAAAAATACCTGTGTTGGAGGGTCTATATTGGAACATGAGACGGGAGACTGCAATGAAAGTAATTACATTCTAATGTGACATTTCTGGGTTTCATCCTTTGAGATAAAGTGAAACCATACATCAATTAGTTTCAATCAGGTTTAACTTAACCCACAGTCTGAGCCTCAGTGCAGGCCTTTACATTTTTCTTCATTTACATCGCCTGGAGGGCAGACATTATTTCACTCCTGGGAGAAGACTGTTAGGATGAAAATGGACTGTCAGACACATTAGAAGACATATAGCTCACACAGCAGAGGACCACTTTAAAACATGAAGTGCATCTCAAGTCTTGATTTAATCTCTGACACACAACCTCTCTTACTTTCTTCTGATTAGTTCAACAATCATTTCATTTCAGTCGGATGATTTTCATGATCACGTACAAAAACTGGCACAATGTGCAGTTCGAATTCACATCATCTGTTTTGCTCAGGAAGGAAAAGACTGTGGAGAAAACCGCAGATCACATGTGTGAGTGTTGATCACTGTGCTGACCTATGGGAGAGCGATCCAGGCCGGTCTCGTTGGTGATAATTCAATGTAAACGTGAGTTTGAGACACATTGCATTTCAGTAACAAAAGTGTGTTTTGATGAGCATAATCTAGCAGCACCTCCAAGCAGCACCTCCCTTCTCCACCACAAGGACACACACGCACACTTGAAAATATACAACTGTGGTGGCAATGGCAGCAGAAGATAGCTGATATCAATTTGGTGGTCATCAAGGCTGACTAAGTAACTCTGGTCTCTCCAGAAATCGTACCATAATCATTCTCTTTGATGTGCTGCCATTAAACATTTGGCAAAGCTTTCTGTAAATGCAGCTGTGAGCTGGAAACAGAGTGTCGAATAAAGATACTTGATGATTTTTTTTTGTGTAATTTACATAGAGACAGCTTGGACTTGAAGTTATATATGGTGTGTGTTACATCTGATTTGGACTGAACTGACAGACAAAATACATGCAGGACATCCTAGTAGAAATTGGAATTATGATTGTCAGTCCATTCGTAGATTTCTGTTATGCTGAAGGCAAATAATAATACAACTGATAATAATGATAACAATTTCTTTGTGTTAGAGCAAACTGCAAGTGTGGTTTGTCTGTGTGAGCAGAGTTGAAAGACAATCATTTAATGGCTAAGCCTATTTCTTTTCTTAACAAAGACAAATCACTTCATTTGGATGTAATTACATTTTGTATGAGGGAGATTCACAGAACAACATGCCTCGTTTTTTGTGACTAATAATTTAAATTGTTATGTGATGATAAACAGATGTGAGAAAATGCATAATTGGTGAATTGAAATATTCCATAAACAGGGCAAATTATAGGATTACGGATAGTGTGTCAATGTCCGTGCAGTATAATCCTCATGTTTCTGCGTGTTTATTCATTGATGTGTGTGTTAGTTTGCATGGATGCATGACTCCATTTAATCTGTTTATTCAGTGCATATGACACAAGATATGGGGAGGACCACAGGACTGTCTGTCCTATCTGTCACAGCAGATATCCACAGTGTGGTAATAAATGTAAATGGAGAATGTAGGTGGATCTGCATAGATGCCACAAAAGCAGTCTATAAGAAAATTAAAAGTATTAAAAGTAAATGTCCCATTTATGGTCCACTGACTGAGAGAAAGCTGCTATGTGCAAGAGAGAAACGCAGTAGGAAATGTGTTGAGTTGACAGGTTTATTGATATCATGCATCACCTAAAAACACACACCTACATGCACAAAGAAACACAGACACATCATTCATGCTGCCTGAGCTGCCTTGTGAGTTAATTTTAGCTAATTATATTCAACAATACAATGTGGGCGAAGAAGGGGGGAAAAAAAGCAAAGTAGGACACGGACATCATCATTTTTCACTATTACACACATGCTAAACTCAATTACCGTCTTTTAGTTGAAAGCAGTCTATGTGCACAAAGCCTGATTTCGTACACACAAGAAAATACTGAGATGATTCGTTTAGTTTATTTAGTGATGATTAGCAACTGTGTATTGTAAAACAAAGAGAGGTGTCCTTCAGAAAGGACAACGGCAAATTGCTATTCAGGCCCTGCGTTAGGATTGACCAACTCAGAGTCGTTTTGGGCCACACACAATAGCTGCTCAAATGGAATTTCATTGATCCACCCAGCTTAGTGCGACAACAAAGCTTTGAACGAGGACAGTCCGGTAATTAGTCTAGGGCAGGATCTGAGACACTGTACAAAGGAGAAAAAGATGATTGATTTTGTGTTGTGTTGTGAATCCTAATGCATCAACAAACGTGTCATATGTGCATTGTAAGTCACACTGAAAATGGGTTATCAGTTACTAATTACCGAGTAAGGTGGAGGAACCCATCCACTCTTCTCCTTGAGCAGTTAAAGGTTCACCTTGAGTCAGAGGGAGAAGACTTGTATGCCACAGTCCTACAGATACAGACATTAATCCCACAGCGATGGGGAATGGTTGCAGAATGGTCTCCAGGTCCATAACATGCACTTTACTTTTCACTTGATGTCACAGCAGCTCCCCTTTGCCATGTTCTCCCTTGTAAGCATTCAGGTTTACAGTACGACAGAGAGACATTAGAGCAAGTGAATGGTTTTCCTATTTTTCACTTTAAATGTATGACAGCTAGCACGATCCAAAGTGGAGCTGTTTTGTTTCCCTGACGGCTGAGCAGCTAAATGAGATTATTGACTGCAGCTGTTCTCCTGACCTCTCGTTTGACTGAGACTGGTATTTAGCTGGGTTATTTAGACACAGTGGATCAGGCTGTAACGTACTGTCTGTTTGCTCTGACCAAACCCCCCCCCCCACAAGAAAGAGAGGAGACTCTTACACTGAGTTTATACAGATAAGGACAGCAAAACATGGATTCATACACTGAAAGAGTGAGAGGAAAGGAGATGGTTTAACACAGAAGTAAGACGGGAGAATATATGAACTTTGAATAAGCCTGGACACAATCTCCCCCCCAGTAGACCAGACGCAAAGACTTTTTTAGATATGTATGAAAAATTATGTGAATGCCGGGCTGTCTTCTTGTCTGCTATTTAAAGCCAGAAAATCTTTGTATTGTCTTAATTCAGCCGAGACCCAATCCATATTTTTGATTTTGTTCACATCTTCAGCACTCTGCATTCAGAGAATCGTTCCCTTGTGAAGATAATAACAGACATTGAGAAGAAGATAATACAATGAACTAGAACTGAGACAGTGGATGAGTTTATGGTGTTGCTCTGCTCTCTGGCTGCGGATAACAGCAGAAAGGACTAAAATGAAGAGTTATGTTCTGGTTATAAAAGCTATACTCCTTTAAGTATACTTATACGCTCTCAGAAGCAGTAGAATTAGTTGTGTTGTACATGTGGATGTATTTCTGTTGTACTTTTAGTAAATTAAAGTTGTACTAATAAGAATTGCTGAAATTTAGTGAAATTAGTTACTTCTAAGTATTTATAGAATATTATTTATACTTAAAAACACTTGTAGTTTTATGTATTATTCATGTATTTTTGTGATTTTGATGCACTGTTTTTGTAAATGCTGTCATGGTAAAGTTCTTACGCTTACGACGTACAATCTCTGGAGAAAGACAAACATGATCAGCGAGTAGCATTGACTTCCTTGACCTCCTGTCAGAAGAACAAAACAACTGACAATAGAAAGCAGTGGTTCAAAATCTCCCATAGCTGTTCAGTTGTGTTGAGCTCTGATGACTGCAAAGCCCATGGCATGATTCATATCATTTTCTATTCTCATCAAGCCATTGTATGACCCCTGGTGCCCTGTTGATGGAGTCATTATCATACTGAAAGAGATCACTCTCATCAGCATAGAAATGTTTCATCACAGAGTAAAGATATTCACTTACACTAAATCTGTGTTGATTTGCAGTGACATTTCAATCTGCGGGGACAAGCGGGCCCAAACCATGCCATGTCATTTTGATTTAAAATTAAAATCAGCTTGGCATGTTAAGGTGGTTTGGGCAAATCCCAGACTGCAGCAGAATGGGATTGCTTCATTTGTATTATGCATGTGTAGTAGCATCTGCACTTGTTGTGTTTTCCCATTTATTTATCGTGATTTGTCCCCACTTGTATAGCTCTACATGCATACATAAGTGCGTATCTAGAGTATTTGGTTTTGTGCCACAGTACAGAAAGAATTAATGGCATTCAACCACAGGCTCAGAATAACAGTCTCAATTGTTCAGTTAAGACTGTCATCCCATCCATCCAATATGTGAGGGAATTTGATAGACAGATAGATGGATGTGCTTGGACCAACCTGCGAGTATATTTGTGTGTGTGTATGTGTAATTGAGTGAAGGGATTTGTGTTTGTATCACAGCTCAGCTTCAGATACTGTCTGTTACACTGTGGTCATTTGCATAACAGAGAGGTCACCATCAGGGAGTGAGTGGAATTAAAAATCACTTTCCTTTTCCATCCCTTTGTGCACATGCACACAAACAGAATAAACACAGATAAACACGTACACACAAAGCACACGCACGCACGCACGCACGCACGCACACACACACACACCAGGGTGCAGAGCAGGAGACAAGAGGTGATGACGGGGGAGTGGCAAAGGGAATATATCTCTCAAATAGGTTCTGTCATCTTTTGCTCCACAACCTGAATAAGTCCGACGAGGGGACACAGCATTTTCAAAGGAGACATCTCTACAATATGCACACAGATTTACAGAAAACTCCCCCAGGTCTCTGATTAGGAAAACAGCTCAGGGCCACAACTTAACACTATAAAGTGGATTCCTCTCTATCATCTGCACTCATCTGAGTGGAGCAAATAGCATCCTGCGGGAATTCATTAGACTGCCTTTACTTCCACCTGAAAGAGACCTCTCTTTCAGAACGGATTAAGTACAGGCAGAAGAGAATGCTTATGTTCTACTGAAATCCAACCTCTTTGAATTTTTCTGTTTCCAAGCATTTAGATGCACCCAATGTTGGTCCAGCCTTTCCTCAATTGCTCTTTTCTTTCTATTTTCTGACCTATTTGGCACCATTATTGCTAACTGCCAAATCAGGCACAGCCATTCACCATGACACCAGCTTTGGCGAGGCTGATGCCACACTCCAGTATCAATAGCCTCTCTGTCTGTTGAGGAAATGAGAGAGAGAGAGAGAGGGAGAGAGAGAGAGAGAGAGAGGGAGAGAGAGTGTCACTGTTTTTTCGCCATGTTATCAGCTACAATCTGGCTGTTTGCAGGACAAGCATACTGTTTTGTTTTCCAAAATATGAGACAGATCAAGTCATATGTGCATATGTGTCAACTTATGTGCATGTATTTTTCTATGTATGTGTGTTTCAGTGGGGCAGCATGGTGGTGCAGGTTCGAATCCCGGTCTGGGCCCTTCTATGTGGAGTTTGCATGTTCTCCCTGTTCCTGCGTGAGTTTTCTCCTGGTACTCCGGCTTCCTCCCACAATACCAAAAACATGCACATTAGGTTAATTGGCTACTCTACATTGCCCCTAGGTGTGAGTGCGAGAGTGTGTGGTTGTTTGTCTTTGTGTGTCAGCCCTGCGATTGACTGGCGACCAGTCCAGGGTGTACCTCGCCTCTTGCTCAGCTGGGATAGCATCTCAATGCTTTAACCAAACTCTTAGTTGGAACACCTGACTACAAAGTAAAAAAATGAAGAGAGAAAAGAGTGGACATGAACAATATAGTTTTCCATTCCCTTGAGTTACTTTTCCCTCATGTTCATGCAGTACCACACAACAATGTACAAACATTTCTTTCCACAGCAGTGACAGTTGTTTTCACTGTTGCTTCTCTGCCACCTCACACCCAGTGGACTGATGTTTGGCATGTCTCACCCCTTGATCTGTGCAGGTCCCACTCTATTCATTATTCACTGCACTGACCGCCCTCTGAATTAAAGATACAAGCCTTGACTGTTCAATTTTTTACAGGACAAAATGTCCTTACAGGCACATGGTAGCACACTTCTAAATTAAGCTATGTCTCCAAGAATATGAGTGAACAAATACAAATGTCTGTGTATGTGTGTGTCTATGTCCAGACTGCTGGCATAAACACCGGGTATAAATCTTTATGTGTCTCTGTGTGAATGAGTGTGTAATGCTTTCACTTCCAGTCAGCGCGTGTTCTGACGAAGTCCAGATGGACCGGCTAGTCCTTTGTTCCTCGGTGTGCACCCTTTGATGATCCACTGCCTGGGCTTTTGGGGAGGGACGTCGTCTTCCAACATCCACTGACGGACTGTCTTGAAGTCTGTCAGGGACCAAAAAAGTACCAACGCTGAGAAGTCTGTATGCATCTGAATGCAAGCAGAATCAATTAACTGGGTATGTTGTGAGATTACATTGACAAAGACGTGCTCACAACTTGCTCCCAAATTCTCTTCTTTGAAGTGATGTTCGGCTGTTTGATGGGCAAATAGCGGCTGACGTGGGTGTCTTCCGGGGGATGGCTGTTTTTAGGCTTTTCTCCAAGCATCCAGCTGATCTCCTCCTTGTTTCTGTTTCGAGGTTTCGTGCAAAGACTGTGTGTTTGCATAGATGCCAGCCCACACATGCTCATGACTTTTCTACTGATTCAGACAGATTGACTCGACACTTTAAAAGGGACACTGTCGATTTTACACAAAAAAGTCACTTTAGTCATCTCGGAGAGTATAAAAACAGCTGTATAATGCCTTCTGGCAGAGGTACAAGAGGGAACTCTCTAAAGTCTGACAAAAAATACTGAGATTATTCTGATATCATCAAGGTTATCTCAGGTTGGGTTTGAGATGTGAAATTATTGAAAGAAAATCAGTTTTACACACTGAGGGTACAGAGTTTGAATGATGAGGCATTAATAATAACTATTCCCTGGCAGGAAAGGTCTAATGAAAGACGATATTTAGTTGCATTATGGGTATTGAACAATAAATCCTCCAAATTAAATGAGCCCTCTAAGCCTTATGAAAGACAAAATGGTACACCGCTATCAGCAGGACATCATTTTATCTGTGCCTAAATCAAGGCTGAAAAATATATCAGTTTGTGACATGGTTAAAGTTTGACGAGGTTTGAGCACAAAAATGACTTGTTTAGGTTAAGGGAAAGATTGTGGTTTGGATTTAAATGACTGCTTTGTGGGACCTTAAAAATAACATGATATATCTATAGATAGATAGATAGATCATGTTGTTTCTGTCAAGTTACTATGACAGCAGGGAACCTTGGACACTTGAACACTTGCTTGACATGACTGATGCTGTTGTTCTTCTTGTGATGGCAGTTTTGAATTGTAGGATCCAACATTTTTGAAGCTTGATTCTACCAGGGACTAAAAATCAGGATATCTCACCCTCTACTACTGGCAGTTCCATCCCCCCATCCATCCAGCTGATAACGGGTGAGAGGCGGGGTGCACCCTGGACTGGTCGCCAGTCAGTCACAGGGCTGACACACTGACGGTCACACACTCACACCTAGGGGCAATATAGAGTAGCCAGCTAACCTAATGTGCATGTTTTTGGGATTGTGGGAGGAGGCCAGAGTATGGGTACGACTTGTTTTTATATTTTTATGTGTCACTCGTGAGACTCACAACTTCATGAGAGTGCAGTAAAAAGGTTTCAGTAGAGAAATGGGAAACGTTTGGGTCAAGGAGTGCAAATTTTTAACAGCTTTATAAAGAAAAAAAGCAACAGAAATCACTGAAGCACACAAGTCTCTGAGTCTGACTGAAAGTAAACACAAAGAGCTGCATTGCATAGTGCAGCTGATCCGTGCTGACGGCTGACTTATTAGCTGCATTCACGAGTGCTCGCAGGTTTGTTTCTGTTAGTCTGAGACAGGGGCTCACTTTTGATTTAGTTTGCTTGCGCAGAGCCGAAGTGGTGAATGCAAGACGGTGGTTCATGTCTACAAGTTTGCAACCTGCAGAAGTAAAACGACTTGGCACACAGCGTGAGGTTTTCATTACTGCCAATACATAGAATCCAGGCAGACCTTACAGAGAGCTTCTCAGGGGACTACTTTATGTGTTTTACATTCAGTCAGACACAAAGGCAAGTGTTTCAGAAGAAATTACTTTTACTTAAGTTTTCTGGAAAATTAGGAGGCTTGTAGTTCTTTCTCCTGGTTGTTTTCAACACAGTCTGCATTTCCCACATCTCAGATTCGATCATAACCAATAGTCATGGAGGACAGCAGTATGGGGACTACACCTGACTGACAAATGACATAAATTCATTTTGATCTTATATTTAGGTTAGACTTTTCCCAGTTATGTTCCTTTTGATAATATTATCCAAACATATTTAATATTGTCATCACTTTTCCAGTAATTTTCTGTAAATCTTGTGTTGACTTTTTACAAACGTTTATGCTTATTATGTACACAATGTGGAACATGGACATATTCAGAAATTGTGTGTGTGTGTGTGTGTGAGAGAGAGAGAGAGAGAGGAGAGAGAGGGAGGGAGGGAGAGAGGGACGGAGGGAGCGACAGAGAAGCATCTCGTCTTTTAGTGTGTATCCAGTAACAGCTGGTGTCGGGGCGTAATGACCTTTTGTCTCCCGACGGTCAGGTACGGAGAGGGGGGCGGAGATTCAGAAGGAACCCCTTCATATCGGACTGGTCCCGGCGTCCCAGACAACAAATGGCTGTGAACCGATAGAGAGGGGGAGAGTGATCCAGGTTTGTGTTTGAGAGAGCCGTGTCCATGCTCACATAGTGGCTTAGAGAGGGCAAGAAGCGCTCTTCATCCTCATCCTCACACTCAGTACATTTTATCCAGCTGGCAGAAGGATGGGAGAGTACTGTTGACACCACGGAGAGATACACGCTGAGACCGACTATGGCTGTGGACGGTAAGAGCGCTTTACTCTTCCCTTCATTGTAACAAGCCCCACGGTATTCACACAGGGACTTAACGTGGCACTCAGTAATGAGTTCACCGAGATCTTACAGCACTTTGAGACTGTACAGCTCAAATTAGACCTCAGCGGTACAGTCAGACAATATTTCCACAGGAGCATGTTAGGGGCAATACTGTTTCTGTGAAAAATAATAATGAAAATAAGATTTACAAGACGGATTATGGTTCAATTTAAGTGTAACTAGGTGTAGTATATATCCATATAGAGACTATATTATATTTGTAATTTCCTTAATTTTGTATTGACCTTAACCATCAAAGTTGTCTCTGATTTCAGATAATGTGACTGCTATTTCTTTTTTATCAGGATAACTAGAATTTGACACTGTGAAACTTATGAGTGACCCATGCGTTCACAAGTGGAGCTGACAAGCATTTCACTGATGCAATGTTTTGCATTATTCTAACAGCATTCTTACAGCAGTTCAGCAGCCCACAATTTCATTGCTGCACCGAAAACAGAGAAAGGTTGGAAGTTCAGTGTTTCTCAGGGACTATTTTTGCTCGACGGTCTGTATTTGTGGGCGAGCAACTGCCTCACCTGAATGGATTGCAGCCAGCACAGCATTCTTTATTCCTCCCTTGTTCTTCTGACTAATAACAGAGACAAAATGCTGTTAACGGGTAAGATCCTTTATTCAAAAACATCAAATCCCTCTGATGTGTATGAAATTAAAGAAATGGAGCTCACCAGGACTTCACCAAAAAAGTCATTTGATTTGTATGTGTGTTTTTTTGTTTTGTTTTTTAGTGGCAAAAACATCTAAATTGGCTTTGAAGAAATGGGTATTACTTTTTGTAGCGTACAGTAGGAAAAATGATTTTTCTTCTTTGCGTGTTCAGATTAGGGCAGGCAAGTTGTTTTTATTTCCTGATTAATCTGGCAACTATTTTCTCAAGCAACTGATCAGTCTATTAAATATCTGAAAATGATTTTTAAAAAAATGCTAATCAAAATTCCCAGAATAAGCCCACGATTACGTCTTCAGGTGGCTTGTTTTTGAACACCAGCCCCCAACTCCCCAATTTTCAATTTGTTATGATATAAAATAGAGAAAAGCAGCAAACTGTCATATCTGAGAAGCTGCAAACAAAAACAATGTCTGGTAGTTTTTCAAGTGAAACTTAGATGAGCAAAATAGTTATAAGTGAACATGTTGAAATGGAAACCCAAAAACAACTGTCTGCTTTTAGGCCTCTGAGAAATTTTGCCCAGTTCCCCATGCAGCTCCAGGGTCAAAGCCGACGATCCACCAATATCCTGTTTTTGGATTGTTTTGTTGTTGTTTTCGTCGTCATCCTGCAGCTTTCTCTTTCCTGTGCTTGGCTGGTTGGTGCTTGCTTCGGGCTACCAAACTTAAGTGGAGCCTAATCAGAGCCTCTGCTCAAGGGCAATAATGTGTGTAAGAGCATCAGCATTGTGCCAAGTGTGTTTTCCATCTGTCCTCCGTCTACTGAAGCAGGTTAGCCCTTCATTAACATGGCTGCAGGTAGGACACTCAGTCAGATACGCATATGTGCCTAGTGACACATTGGGCTATCTATAATTAATCCATAGTTTACATAAGCATCATTAATTTACTCGGTGCCCTGGGCGCTGACAGTGTGCTGTGCCACTTAAACTGTAAAGGCTGTTGGTCAAAAAAGGCTGTGGCGCTGTTTAAAGATAATACACAAGGCTGATTTGGGACCATGGAGCGCTAAGGTTTGTGTCTAAGATTTTAAACTTTTCAGAATGTTTTATGCTATTTCATAGGGAACGGGTTAACTGTTCACTGTGGCAGTTCACTTTTTAACTGCAGGACATCCTTGTCTTTGACAACCTCAGATTGTGAATTGTGAATGTTGTTGGTGGAGTACACACAGTATAGCCGAATTGATTGGTAGTGTTTGCACTCATATCTATTGCAGTTTGACTGTTAGGTAGTCTGCCAGCGACAGTCCTGTAACACTCTCAATTACAAGCAGTGATCTGCATTTAAAATGGTATACTAGATGTTTTTTGTCTCATCTTCATGTAAATTGCAAAGAAAATTACATTTTCCTTCGTGCTGCCTTCAGCACAGCGAGTCACGCTACATAATTATGTTCTACCCCCATGTTTGACTATTCAAGAATGGATAAAATTCATCAAACGTTTGCTTAAGTCGCCCAGGACATCTGGCTGTATTGTCATATCTGAGATAAGCAGCCGTACATATGGGGCTACTGGGTCACTCTATTGTCCGGTGAACAACATCCAGGAAAAGCGTTTTTTTACTTTTACTTCTGTGCTGGTGATAGCCGTGGCCAGAAGCATTATGTTTTCAGGCTGTCCGCCTCTTTCTCGCGAATACGATATCTCAGAAACACCTTGAAGGCGAATTTGGCACAAATGTCCATTTTAACTCAAGGATGAACTAATGAGAATTTGAGGTCACCGTGGCCTCACAGAACAAGTTTTAGACGTAACTCAAGAATTTGTCGAGCAGTTATGACAAAAATTCACATGTCTAGTAGAATAAAATGATCAAGTTTTGTATCCAAAAAGTCAGCTTTACTGTGGCATCATAATGTTCTGCAAAAACACATTTCTGGCCATTATTCAACTCCAGGAAATTGCGACCACATTTCACATTTGGTCACATACTAAAATGGTGACTCTAATCTTGCCCAACTTGAAATTTTTGTGTAGATTTCCTGCCCTGCCAGACTGAAGATGTGTTCAGAGTATCCACATTTTAGAATTTGTTGCTTCTTTCGAACAACATCAGTTTTGCTGATACTGAACTTCAGGTGACTGTCGTTGCACCGTGTGACAAAGCGCTCTGTCGGTTATCGATATCAGTTACTGCATATGGACAGACATGAATTTAAACTGCAGTTTGATTGGTACAAAGAGCCATAAACCTGTGAGCACTACATTTGGTTTCAGAGAAGGACAATAGAGGTGGAGGTAGACAGAGAGAGAGAGAGAAAGCAGCTTGGTCTATTCCCTTTTCACATCAAGAATAGATATGAGGACAACCACTGTGTGTTTTTGCGTGTGTGTCGACTCCAAAAGGCAGGCCTGGCTAAGCTCAGCATGCAAGATATCCAAAGATCTGGGCTGGTGCAGAGAATACCAGAGTGGCTTCCATCTATCCATGTACTGCCAGACATATGTGCTCACCATCAACCTGACAGGCCCACAGCGAGACAAGCAGCAGGATCCAAAAAACAACCTACTTATTTATCTTAACCCCCACGTCTCTCTGAGCATGTGGGTGGATATTCTGCTGGAGGAGGGTCGATGGTGTCTATTCTTTGCCTACATGATGGACATGTGAGCTGGAAGGGGGCAGAAGGGTGTGAAGAAATGTGAATATAGGAGGTGTCCCCCAATAAAATCAGATTCAATAGGATTTTCTTCCTTTTTAAAGTACGCTGAAATGACACAAAAATGAAAAACACAGATGCTTCTTCTAAGAGAAAAAGAGGAGGACGCATGGTGAATTTCTTGTTTGTAGCCTTCTTAGAAAGCATGATGGAAAAACACTTGAAAAAATTTATAACTTTCTCTTGTGTTTTCTGTTCATAAATACTTACATACTCAATGTTGACAGTTTTTCTGCATTAAGCAAAAAAACTGTCAACTGTCTGTTGTTGACCCTTTTCTCAAAACACACCACAAACACACCCTTTCTTCTGATCAGGTCACACAGTTATAGGCTCAGTCAACTGTGAAATAATTTCCCCTTTCCAGTGGGGCGCTCCTGTTATGCCACAGGATTCCAATCTGTACATGTGCATGTGAGTGTGTGCATGTGTTTTGATCCATGCATGTGTTTGTTTGTGTGTGTGAACATGCAGATGAAGCAGAGGGGGAGCCAGCACCTCAGTGGGTGGGACATTGGGGGAGGCGAGGGGTGTGGAGACAAATACACCCTTTGTTGTTTTCCTGGCATGCATTACGTCGCCTGCTGGAGACGGCGTCCATTTGGCACAATTGGTGTTGCAGCCAAATGTGTTTCTGGCCTCTGTAGTAAAGTAATGCAGTAATAGTGTGTTAACCCTCTCAGTTACAGTGGCACAGTGGGATTATACAGCAATTTTATGTGTGTGAGAGTATGAGCATGCAAGCTGTTAACCTCCTTCCCCTGTCCATCATCATCCTCTGCTTCCTCACAGTGGGGAGTGTGTTACTCAGTATAATGCATGGACAGTCCTTTTGAGCTCACGCACATGCACACACACACACACACACACACACATCCTCCTGTTATCCATCATCAACTGCCTGATCCACTGCAGCTCTACAGCTGCACCTGGCCTGAACCCGACTTGCAGAAAGAGGAGTAAAGACAAAACGGCCAGAGGAAAGACAGCGAGGGATGTGTTTGTATATACTCATATAGTGTCTGAAATCCCTCAAATGTCTTGACAAGAGCCCTGACAGGAGAAGTGCTCAAAAATTCTTCTCACAGTTGAAGAACCTCTTATAGATTATGCCAAAAATTCTTTATTTTCTTTTCCAAATAAGTTCAACTAACATTTGTTTTTTTATTTATCTATAATATTATCTCACTCATGATAGATAGTTTAAAACAAATGATACTGTCTTCTTTTCACTACACACACTCTTGCCAGAGGAAGACACCAACATTACCCACATTGCAACTTGACTGCCAGTCCACCTGGAGATTCAGGTGTGGTATGCTAATAGTGGCTAATCCAGCATCGAGAGATGATGTTGACCGAAAACTTTTTCAGTTACTGTTGAAAGGTTTTGTCAAGTGGTCCTCTCAGCCAGCTGTTTTGACCTCTGATCCAGCATGCAGGGGCGGGATGGACACTGGATGATTCTGTAGATAAACATTTACGCCCTGGTCCTTCAGAGATTTATGGAGTGGTAAATGGGGAGAATATAAATCAGCAGTGGATTAACAGAAGTGTGGTTGATTTTGGATTCTGTTCGGAGGAATCACGCTTAAGTTGTCTCCTCCAGTCTGCCCTCATTGCTGACCTTGTCATCCTTTTAATACTTCCAAAAATGACAAGGCTTTGCTGTTCTGATCCAGCGCCCTTGTCCCGGGTCCGACTTATCCACCTCCTTCCCCCTCAACCCTCCTTCCTCTCCTTGAATTAGAGTGCGCACAGGCCCGTATCCAATTTCTGTCCTTTAATTAGCCTTCTGTGCAGGGAGAGGGATCAAGGGAAAGGGACTGAAAGGCTGCAGGGACGAATGAAAAAGAGATGTGATTTTTCTGAAGGATTGCATTAATTAGGTATATCATAGAGGGGTTGTTTCCTGGGCAGCTCAGTGGAGCAGTGGTTAGAGAGTTCAGGTTCGAATTCAGGTCTGGGCCCTTCTGTGTGGGGTTTGCATGTTCTGCCTGTGCCCCCTGTGTTTTCTCCTGGTACTCCAACTTCCTCCCACAATCCCAAAAACATGCACATTAGGTTAATTGGCTACTCTACATTGCCCCTAGGTGTGAGTGTGAGAGTGTGAGAGTGTGTGGTTGTCTGTCTTTGTGTGTGGGCCCTGCGATTGAGTGGCGACCAGTCCAGGGTGTACCCCGCCTCTCGCCCGTAGTCAGCCTGGATATGCTCCAGCCAGATAGGCGGTATAGAAAATGTATGGATAGATAGATTGTATCCCTCATGTACCATTTTGTTGTTATTTACTGACTTAACACATAAACTCTTATTCACTCTCTGGACGCACTGTATTTTGTTCCCCTCCAGCATGTTCAGTTGACTGTTTTGGCCCAATTTATTCTTTATGAATATTATCCACTGTTTTTCCTCATCATCACCACCTGTCCTGAGAAAATGAGATAGCATCATAGGTGATAAGGCCATGTTCCACTAATATCCTTTGTCCTGCATCTGATCCTTGACCAGATGTCTTTCAGCCAGCAGTTTCAAGGAGAGCAGTCCACCCTTTTCCTCCACTCACTCCTTCCCATTAGAGTCTGCTAAACAAACACTCTAATTAAGTGTGGCCTTGTGTGATAGGGTAAGCTTGGAGCATTTTCATTCTTTGTTAATAGGTTGGCCTGCTCCTCCTACCAAGTGCTGTGGGTCAGTGGAGCCTGTGGTTTAGATTGCCCATTAAACCAAATGGCTAATGACTCCAGCTACACCATAACAAGGCAGACATACTTGCACATTCAGAGCACAAGTCACGTTTATGCAGTGCAAAACCGATTACATTGCCTCTTGCAATCTAGTAGTGTGATCTGTGGTTATAGTTTATATGCATATACAAAGCTGTTTGTGTGTGTGTGTGAGAGAGAGAGAGAGAGAGAGAGAGAGAGACTTTGAAATTGAACATGTTTTAGACTCATTCCGCTCATCGGTCATACCTCTTCCAAAAATAGAAATCAATTTTGCTTTCAGTATTCCACTCTTATCAGGTTTTTCGATATTCCCTTTCTCTCCGCTCCTCCTCCTGCAGCTTCAGCCTATATTTCACACTTTTTTAAAAAAAATCATCCTACCTCCACACGGTTCACCTTCTGCTGCATACTTCGTTGTGGCACATTTTACTGTCTCTCTCTCCTCTCCTGCTATGTCACCTGATGTGAGTTGTAATAGTGTCCTGCAAATGTATAGCGCTGGCAGGGTGTATGGAGGCTGGCTGTCACAGTGCTGCTCAAATGGGCCCTCAATTTACCATGTCAATAGGCAGCCAAGTGTTGGCGTGTCAGTTCCACAGCTGAGGTGGGGAGAGAGTTGTTTAAATGCAGCTCAACTCTCTGTGACACTCGTTAACCTGTGGAACTAACGCTCTTCCGCTTTTTCTCGCAGACCCACTGCATTTGTTATCTGTTTTTCAGGTTTCCTCTCAGCTGCACCTCATTCTCACAGCTCTCTCATTACATCCTCTTATTTTTGTGCAACCTTCCTGTCTCTCAACTCTCTGCTCTCATCACTGCGTATATATCTCTGGAGTTACATAAAAAAAAAAAGCCCTCCCCAGTCTTACGGTTCTTTGCATGCTCATTAAAAATGTTAGATTCTCACTTCACAAGCTTCTCCCTTTTTCCCTCCCAAGCTGAGCCCATGGGGAAGCTCTGGCTTAGCTATATAACAGCCATATGGCAGCTTCAAGAAATGCTTCATGCCTTGGTGAATATATGTTGCAGAGATTTACAACATGCACAGACTGCATGAATGTTTGTGAGTAGTTTAATGTGACATGCAGCTTTCTCTATGCGTGTATATCTAATCAGACTTTCCTCTTGATCACAAATAAGAACTGACTCTGACTCTGATTTTCTTGATGTCACAGACCAAAACTTGTCCTGGAGGCTGAACCGAAGAGATTCCTTTTAGTCTAAATGTAACCCAGTACCTCATATGCCCTCTCCTGGCTTCCTATTTAATGATTCATTCGCAGAAAGAGATTGTGGCTACCGTGTCAGTCAGTCTCTTATACAACATCTGGTGATCATATTTTACATAAAGAAATAATATTATTTTTTACTGTGGGATATTCATAGTGTCTAGTATGTACTACTGGTTTCAAGCTAAGAGTCTGGACGTACGTAAAAGGTCTCACATACTGTTTGAGCATACTAAATTAGTAAATAGTATGGAATTTCACATGTAGCAGTTGTTTTTCCTTTTACCCTTGTCTTCTTTGGCTTTATGGTTCCTTTAATCCTGTACTTTGGCATTTTGCTTCCTTTACATCAAGTAGTGAGAAAGCAGACTGTGACTCTTTGCACTCTTTGTGTACAATAATGCTCTTTTGAGTGTTTGCACCGTTTTGACCTGATTTTCTTGAAATCCGCTGAGACGTGTTGCTATTGTACCTTATCCCTAGATTAGGAGGGATTTGTCCTGTGGAGTGGGAGATAGAGGCAGCAGGATGTGATTTTGCTTAAGTGCAGCATTGGTCATAAAGGCCGTAGGACTTAAAGACAGAAAAAAGCATGTATATTTTGACTCTGTACATGCACCTGGGGCAGTTTAAGACTTTTGCAGCTCTTGACAGTTGCTCTGAGCAATCAACAGCCATCAGTTTTTCAGTGTCTCAACATATCGGACTAAAACCATTTCTTCCACTTCATCTGGTTTTGTCTTGTCCTTCAGTCCAGTTAAGATGCTTTTACAGAACTTGGTCCCAGAAACAGTTATATTGAGCTTTGAATGACTGCCGTCAAAGTGGTACCAAGCCCAAACAATTGTTGCGGGAGGAAGTCGAGGTTGCAGGGCTGTCGGTCAGAGTTAGGGGTGGGGCGGGCTCTAAGCTGTCATCCTAGAGTTTCAGTCTCGCCCTACATATCAGGTCATTGGTGCTCTGCAGGCTTTGGGTCTTGGCAGGAGCAAGCACACAATAGCAGGCACACTGCGCTGCACACAAACTGCATACATACATTCAGTCTATGCATGTCTCTGCACGTGCACACACACTTGCACTTGGTGGCTGAGTCAGCCAGCGTGGCGCAGAGAAAGATTTTCAGCTGGGAATTAAAACTGACACAAGTCACATCTTACGTCTGTTGTCACTTCTTTGTAATGAAACTACAAAATGGATCACCAGAGATGAAACAGGTCTTTTGAAACATTTTAAAAACTGTATAAGAGGCCTCCAAATTGGTGACAGGAGAGGAAAGTGAAGTTACCCTGCTGAGGCATTTTTGGAGCAAGATGGGCATGAGGTTCACCCAGTCTGGCTGAAATAATTAACGGTTGGATAATAAAGCTCTTCTCTCTTGTCATCTCTCATCGAAAGTGAAAATGGCCCACAATCAGCCACTGGATTAATATGAGTAGATGTTATGGCACATACGTGTGTGTGTGTGTGGGTGTGTGTGTGTGGTGTGACATAGAAAATGAAAAAGCGAGTAAACGAGGTTGCCCACGCATTAATGTCTCATTGTTAACATGATGTGTCTGGGGGATAATTGGAGTGTGTTTAAATCGTGTGTGTCGTGCATGCATACGATTTTCTGTGACATCTGAGTAGCTGGGTGATAATAAGGAAACCGGTTCAGTGGAGTGGAAGAGAGAGTAGAAATGAGAGCTGGTTTGGCAGTGCTATGTTGGAACAGAGCTACTGAAATCGCTTCGACACACACCATGAGAAGTGGCAGTGTCAGCGTTAACAAGCAGGTACACACACAGGTTGACATGGACACACACACACACACACACACTGAGGCTGATTAATTGGTGGGTCTCCGAGAGGAGCACAGAGTAGCCTCTCCCTCACCGTGCTGTCTATGAAACATCTGGTGTCATTAGGAGTCAACATTAGGAGAGTTATCAACAGAGAGCTAATAGTGTTGGAGAACCTGACGTTGATGGGCTGCTGTGATGTATTTGCCACAGTAAATGGGTAAAGGGACTAGTTTCTAAATCACCGAATTACACCGTCTGCTACTGCTGCTTCTGTTTTCCAAGAGGTTTACTATTGTGGCTGTGGATGGTTCAAATACACCAACAGGTCAGATTTTTGGTGATTGAATTCAGAGAGAAACGTAAACTTTTGATGCTGGTTTTACATAAAATAAACTGTGGACTTTATCTGTACGCCTCTGATGTGTTTTGAACTTGAATGAATTATTTCTATAACTGACTCATCATTGACAGTTTTTTTCAGTTAATCAGTTAAGTATTTAGTCTGTGAGATGTGAAATAGTGAAAAAAAATTAGCATTTTCAATATCCCAAATACTGTATATGCAATTAAAAAAGATGTAGGAGTTCTCACATTTGAGAAGGTGGAGGCAGCAACTCTTTGCCATTTTGGCCTTAACCTAAACATATGAATCTAAAGCCAAGGTGTGGTTTGTTTAGCTTATTGTAAAGACTGGAAACGGGAGAAGAGTGGTGTCAATTTCAACTCTCAGCATACAGAGAAAGTGAGTGATGAAAATGTTCAACTGTGCCTTTAAGGGAATAAAATGCAATAAAACCTTAAAGACTGTGCGAGTGTTTAGAGCAGAGGGATTAAGAGGGAAAGGGGAGTAGAGGCGTTCCCTTGGGATCTTCTGGCCTGGACAAGAAGCTCCTACTGGGACTTTATTTGTATTAATGCGTGTATTTCCCTGCGTGTGCGCATAAGGGTTACAAAGAACTTCGATTTCCTTGCCTGTTTCATCCTAAACTGGCCACTTTGTACCAACTGCTGTCTGCTATGTTACCTGACAGCACAGCCTCAGCAAACCACGCGAGTGAGCGACAACAAGTGTGTGTAAGAGGAGGGGGTAATTGACATGTCCATCTGACTGAAAGGCCTGGGCGGAGTGTCCGTGCAGGAGTGGTGCTGATAACGCGGCAATTAAGCTGGGACAGACAGACCCCCCAATCAGCACAGCATGCTGCAGAGAGCCGCAGAGACAGGTAGGATTGCAGGCAGTAGATAGAGAGACGGGAGAGTGGACCCCCAGGTGTGAGCTAATTTGTCTCTCTGTTAGACTGAAAACAAGAAGCTCCTGGAGGGCATGTACCAAACACGTCTGACTGTATTGTGCGCACATACCATTCACTCTCCCACTGAAGACACCTGCTGCCGCTGCTGAGAAAATCTTGGTTTTGTCGCGTCTCTTTCAAATTCACACTCAAACTGCACACTTTAAAAGGAAATCGAGCGCTGGCAAAGTTTCTGGTTTACATCTTCTGTTGTTTGTTGAAATGAGAGGAAGTAGAGGAAATGGAGCAGAGTTCTTTTATGCGTCTGTTTAATAGTTTTTGCCAGTGGCGGTGCTGCAATCCTCCACTCGCCTGTCTCAGTTGTATTGCCTAAGCCTCTCTGTGTGGCCCCCTGCCACAACCTTTGCATCTTCAACCCACCTTTCTTCTTTCTTTGTCTTCTTTCCCTCCCCTCTGGGAAAGATTAGAGGCAGCCTCCTAGATCACGTCACAAGGGAGCACAACAAACTTTAAAAACTTCAAAGACCTGAGAAATATTTCAGTTGGCTGACAGAAGAAGTGCTATACCACTACTCTATCTGCCACCAACGCTGCAGAGTTGCTGTTTCTAATCATTCATGCTTCATAAGCGTCTACAAACTAACTCCCTGTCTGCAGGTTTCATTCTCTCCCAGTAAATAGCAGTTTTCAATTCTTTGGCACATTTTCCTTCTCTCTCAGCTGGGCCCTTCTCTCTCTCTCTCTCTCTTTCTCTCTCTCTCTTTCTGTTTACCTCTCAGCTTCTGTGGAGCATTAACTTTTATCTTTATTTTTTCCCCATCAACTCTCCACCCATTCTATAAGCCTATTTCCTCCTCTTTTTCATCGCTATGTATTTTCTTTTATCCCTTCATCGTCTCTTTGTGTAGATGCAAGGATGGTGTAGAGCAGATTATCAACTGACTCTCACAACGGTCATTTATTCGCTTCATTGTTTGCTCAATATCCTGTGTGTATGATTGTACGTGTGTGTATTTGAACTATTGATTGCTTGTTATTTTTACCATGTTACATTGCTCAGACATTTCTTCTCTAATGTGTCACAGAGGTCTAGGAGCACTGATAGGCATGCACAAACTAAATAGGGTGCTTGTGTGATAGTCATGGCTTAAGGACACTCAATAAAGTATTGAGTGTTGAAGTCCTCTGCATCCTATTCTCTCAACAGGCCACAGCGTGAGTGCACCACATCGATTTACAGACCACATGTGACAATCACAATGAACTGTAGTCCACTCTCGTTGCAGGATAGCGAGCATGTGTGAGTATGAGGTTGTGCACAGACTCCACTCAACCCACTTGGGCAAGTTTAACCTCAGCAGATGGAGGCGATCTCCTTGTAGATACATGTAAAGAGTTATGATGTGAGAATATAAGGAGCTGATATCTCTATGATCAGCAGACAGAGCGTGCTGGATCCCTGCCGGAGGGCCTCGCAGGTTATCACTGAAGGTATCATGTTGTGAGCTCATGTTTTGCTTGTGTAAATTGCTTCTTTAATTCCACTTCTGAAAAAAAGATAATGGCTAAACCTGTTTGTCTGATTGCTTGAATCACTTTAGAGTTCATTAGCAGACCATCTGGCTTATTGCCCTTGGTTCCAAATGATCAGCTTAAATTGCACTTGAAATCAAAGGGTTAGATTTTGATATTGAAACACGTGCAGACAATATATTGTCATAAACTGCTAAATTACTTTATTCAGTGTGTGCCTGTGTCAAGGCGGTGGTGCTAAGCTAAGATAGTTATTTCAGAGTTTTAATATTTTGTACCCAAACATCGGTTAATCCACTCAGACAGATCATTTTGCAGCTCAGGGGAACAGCTGTAAACAAACACTAAATATTTAAAAAGCCAATCTTGTCCAAGTGGAGAAGTTGTGTGCTTCTGTTCATTTCATTTCCCCCATCAATGGAGTCTTTCCAGTGGAATAGAAAATAGAGAAGGATGGACTTGATGACAGACCAACTGTGAAGACATTTTAGATCACAGCATGGACCGAGATGTGAAAGCTGAGGAATAATGTGTTATTTTTATGTGACAGCTGCAATTACTGTAATTCAACAAACGCAGAAAAACATAATGCCAGCATTTTCTCATTTTCACTGCATTGGAACATCTTGAATTTTGAATCTGCAAGTGAAAGAGCAAAGTTTCAGATGGATGTTGAGTTAGATTAGTCTACTTCACACATTTGACCTTTCGCAGTATTAAATTACTCAACCAATCAGACCGGATACAATTAAGCCTAACCTTTATGATGCTTGCGTGTGAATATGTGAATTTAAAACTGTTTAAACATGCATAAAGTTATGCTCTGCCTACCTGACCTTTTTATTGAATTTTTCCCCATTTCGTGCTCTATCCCTTCTGATGCCTGGATCAATTATGGAAGTCCTAAACAGGCTAATTTAATTTGGATTTGTCAAAGGTTTTATGAGCTGTGAATGATAACGGTGTAGTGGATGTGTGTGGACAGATTAATCATCTGATTACCTCACCAGTTAGGCTGCCTTGTCAAATGATAATTCAATATCTCAGAAACAAGATCATGCAAATGTGTACTGGCAGTATGTGCCCTTGAAGATCTCTGGTGCTTAAGCCATTATCATTATTATTATTATTATTATTATTTTCTAGATCCACTGAGCTGATTATACTATGGATTCATCATGCAAACGCAGCTAAGTAAGATAAGATAAGATGAGATTCTTTATTGTCATGGTAAAAAATATACAACTAAATTCAGGTGCACTACAGAACCAGACTCAATCTATAAAATGCTGTAAAAATGAATGCTATAAAAATGCTATAAAATAAATAAATGTTATCATTTCATTCATTCAGACTCACATTCTATACATCAAAACACATGCCAGCATTTTTTTCCCATAGACTCATCACCAACATATGCCATTAAAAGTGAAATAAAAGTCAGTATTGTCCTTAATTAATTAATTATTCTCACAGATATTGTTCACGTAATTGATTGCACATTAATGGGGTGTGTTTGGTTGGTGTGTTCAGTATGGTGATGCCTTTAGGATAAAACTGTTCACAAAGCTTGCGGTGCATGTTTTGATGGACTTGGAGCTTGTGTTACTCTCCTCTATGTGGACGAGACCAAAGGTTCAGGCTCAAAGTAGTAACATTACAACGTATACGTGCAGTAGTTTGTAAATCCCAATTTCTCCTGGAAAATGTAGAAGCTCTTTGGTTTCAGTACATGTGGAGATTTTACTGTTTTCTCAATTTCTATTTTCAGCTTCTTAATATGAATGATGAGGGAGTTTTGATTAGCCCACATAAACTTCTTTCTGTGCTCTTTTCACTGGTTTCAAGTTGGACATGTTACATACCTCTGTGCACCGGGATCAGGATCAGTATCGAGAATTAGTTGAATCAAAATCAAAAGACAGTTTGCTCATGTTGCCAGGTCACCACGCCATACCCACACGGTCTTGATGAAGCACAAATAGCTGAGTTTTTCCATATATAAACCTAACGTAAATCTTGCCTGACACTGTTGTTTTTTTCTTCTGAACTTAAACTTTGACTGTTGCTTATTTAGTCATGAATATTTAATGAAGGGTCAGAAAAAGTCGAACCTTTAATAAGTTTTTAAGGGCACGGGAAGTAAGCACCCAGCAATGACCTTTTAATTTGATCTGACCGACGTGTTTGCAAACAGTTGCTAAGTCTAATATTTACTCTCCCTTTAAGCTCTGTT
Source organism: Scatophagus argus (assembly GCF_020382885.2). Taxonomy (NCBI): domain Eukaryota; kingdom Metazoa; phylum Chordata; class Actinopteri; family Scatophagidae; genus Scatophagus; species Scatophagus argus. The sequence continues at coordinate 9,996,400 of NC_058500.1, read as the reverse complement.
TTTAGTCACCACCAATTATTTCTATTACTATATTAACCATATGAGTTACGACTGCTTTTTGCTGAATTGTGTGGTTAAGAGAAACATCAATGAGTACATGCACTTTTGTATCCCAGTTTTGTGTCTTGTATTAGTTTTGATTTTATGCAGAATGAGTTTCTCAAGTACCTCTGTATATGATCATAACAGTATCATCTGAGCTCGGTTGTGTCTAACCTACTGAGTTACCTCGACAGTTTCTGGCTGCCTGAACTCTGCTGCTTTTTCCACTTTAGTAGATTTAGCTTCTCCATCTGTAATGGAAACTGAAAGGATCAGGAGAATTTATCAGTTACAGTTATAATCTTTTTTTTTCCATTTACTTATTAATTACATTATTACTTGGGTTGACAGCACATCTGCACACATGATGGAATATGATGAAGAACTTGGGCAGGGTCTTTACAGGTTGAGTATTTCAGCCAGCGCACACAGGTTTCTCAACACCGGGATACACATATTGATAACCAGCATACTCCACAAACACTAGAAACACCAGATAACCTGTGTGCACATGTACAGGCACCCACTGATCTTGTCAGTACCCCAGTTTGATCAATCCTGTTCACACCTCACATCCTGTTTTTAGACCTCATCCCTCCATCCTCCTCTTCCCTTCCTCTCTGACATTCCCTCTGAATTATCGATTGTCAGTGAGATCTAATCTTTCCTCCCCGACTCATCATAAGAGGGCTTGGCTGTGAATGGCAGAAAACAACAGACAATCACATGATCTCATCAACTCATCATTCCACTCCCTCTTTTTCCTTCTTCATTTCCTGGTGCAATTAATATTAATGTTGTGCTCTGAACCTTAATTTTACGTCTGTTCTCTCCTCTGTGGCTTGTCATATTGCTCATTTTTCTGTCTCTCTCTGTTCCTACGTTTACCCCAGGCTTCATTTCTTCCTCCAGGGCACAAACATGCCAGACCTTTGTATCCCATCTCGTCGTCTGTGTCACTCTTCTTTTTCTTCCTCTTGGGTGAAACATGTAGTGAGTTCCTTTGAGTAGGAGTGGACATGACAGCCAGCGGCCTCGGGTGGAGGAGTTAGGTGGGCTGTGTTTGTGTGCCTGCCTGTCTATTTGTGTGTCTGTGTGTGTGTTAGTTGTATCTAAAGTGATCTGTAATTGTATGTTCTTTGACATAGTGATGGATAATCAATAGTTCTGTCTGACTCTGTGGAAGTGCGGTGGGGGCCAGAGTGGAGAATTAGAGAATAAAAGTCATCGCGTCCTCAGCGATGGACCTTCCAGCTTTTTTGCTTTTTTTCCAAGGTCGGCTTGGCATTTCTCATACCAGCCTTTGTTGTTGTCTGCTATGTGCTTTCAGTGTGCAGTTGGACCTCTAACAGTTGCTCGCACAGTCATAACAGAAATGCCACCTGGGTTCTGGGCTACACTTTGCATTGTAAGCCATAATTGCCCTTAATTTTAAATCCAGAGTTCAGCCTCAATCCACATGGCTGCATATACAGACTCTCTGCAGCTTTATTCTGATTCACTGGCATAAATGAAAGCAGACAGGGATTATACAGATGTGTGGATATGTGCGAGTTCTCATGCTGGCATTGTGAGTCACATCTGCGAGGATGCCAGCATTCGCTAACACACACAATCATACACACATATTTAGTTGGCAGTTCCCTCGTTTGTGTCCTGATGAGAGTTGGTGTGTTGTTATCTTCAATCAGTCTGCATTGTGGATGTCCATTGTTTACTCCCCATTCCCTTTCTGTGTTCCCGTGACACTGATAGATTTTGAGAGGTAAACCTCAGCCCCAGCCTCTGCAACAATGTCTCATGTCACAGTGGGTAATAGACTGCAATGCATCATGGGAAAAGCCCCTGGGGTTTGGGGTTTTATATTTATTTTTAAAGCTTCAACCAGAATTTTTCTTTTTCCCCCTCTGCTCTTTCAAAATGGAGTAATTTCATGGCTCATTCCTGGGGTTAAGACCGGGTCTGCTGGAGTGGAAGAGTTTTAAATAGCCCCTCGCTTTACCCCCAACATACTATAGGACCAACAAATCTGGATCATTGGTAGATGTACTTGACATAGTGGGAGTTGGCAGCAATGGTCTGTCTGATGCTATATTTAGGATTTCAGGTTTAATGTGCTATAAAGGCATGAAATCACTCCATGATGAAGTTTCACCCCCCTTACAGATTACAGAGGGATGAGGATGAGTGTGTTTTTTGCCCTCTCCTCTTTCACATAAAACTGGGACTGTAAATAGGAATTTTATCTTTGAGTTGAATAAGAGGTGCTTGGCTTGGAGGGAGTTAATGCCAATATCATGCTGCTGAAAGGCACCATGGCACCCTCTGTGTGACGCCTGTAATAAAGTGGATTAGCCAGACCACTTCCCTCATCCTTCATGCAAGAGGCAAACACACATACACACATGTGCCCCCAGGCTGATGCCAAGGTTATGCAAAAAAAAATCAAACTTCTACAAAAAGTCTACACAGCAAAATAGTCCACATGGACTAATTTAGATGCTCGCTTTAGGAGTCAAATGAATAATGTCCAGTGATGCCATGTTAATCTACTGTGGGATTTGGCTTGGAACGACCTTCCAGGGTGCCGTACCTAAAGCTTAATTACCTTTTCAAAAGGGAATACCTCTGAGATTTAGCAGCCACTCTGCACAGCAGATATGCTGCTCAGTCAAGAGGAGGTGATATGAGGTTACACTTCACTGGGCTGAGTTGTATTGACCTAGCTACCCTCTGCACACACACACTGACACACAAACACCTGTCTGACACTTTGCCCTTGGTTTTGGCACCTCTGCCATCACCACCTCTGCCTCTTTCCCTCCACCTTTTTATCTCTGTATGTGAGGCTGAAGTTGCAGATTCCTGAGCATTAAAATTGCATTACATCATATCTTCTTCTTTCTTTTTTATTCACTTACCGTAACTCAGAAGACGCATATCACGCATCCTGCATTTCATTCGGTCTCCCTCCATCTGCCTTTTATCATCCTTCGTCTTCCCTCCCCTCCCTGGACTGGAGGTGATAAAACTCACCGGCGAGGGCGACGAGAGATAATACAACCAAGTTAGTGACAAAAAAGGATGGAGGAGATTTGGCGGTTGTCCAGGCTGATCAAATGCATGTTGAGACAGACAATGAAAGGTGACAGATAACCCCTCCTGCTGAGTGGTCAGGATGGTAATCATTTCAGCATGCAAAGACCCATTTAAAGACTCTGAGCTTTAATGCAGCTAAATCCATTCATTCAGTCTCATTTAGAATATATTGCATTTACTTAAAGCTTCCTGACTCTGAAAGCAACCAGGAAAGCATTTACTTCAATGTCATTTCAAAAGAGATGTCAGTCGGGAGGTATTTAATCGCTTTTGGCTGATTCTAAATTGTCAGCCATATCCCGTGCCAGGGGGTTAAGCAGATCAAGTCTGTTGAAGCTTGCAAAATGAGCACTTTGTCTTTGTTTTATGACGGCTGGAGGTGGCAAGCTCTGACGATGTGGCAGAGATTGAGATTTCAACGGAACTGGTGGGAAGGCACGATGCATTTCTTCATCTTCGTGCTGTCTATAAAGTGAGTGGTCTCTGTCTAATAACTGGAAAGCTCTGTCTTTAACAGCTTGTGAAATTAAGTTGTTTCGCGGCCTATTAACGTGTCTCCCTGCCTCCTCCCTGAGCTCTTTAAACTCGCTACAGTTTGATCAGTTTATTGTCAGCTTGCACAAATCTAGTTCCAATTTACAGCACCGCTCTCACTCTCCCTTTCTTGTCCGCATTGCTCTTGCTTTTGTATTTTCTCTTGTATCTCTCTGTTAGATTGGCAGGTCTTTAGGGTTGCAAGGCTCTTAGCTTCCCATGTTCCTTCCTCCTGTCTCCTCCCCCTCACGCTGACTGGCAGTAATTACATCAGGGCTGGGCTTGGTTTGCTCCAACGACCCCAAAGACCTGACAACCAGAAAAAGAGAGAGATAGAGGGAGTAACAATAGATATTTCTGCATAAGAAAACACAGAAGTATCAACATATAGAAATGGGGAAAGAGTGGCAGAAAAGGTTACACAGCAGTGATTCTTGACAGGCCTTTGTGTTTTTCATCTCCACGCTCTTTTTCATTCCTCCATCATGGCTGCGTGAACTCAGTATTCAGCACTGCTCACTTGAACAGGCGCCTTATACTAAACTCATCTGAAAGGCAACCAGGTGTTTTCTCTCACAAGTCAGTCTCAGTGGTCTGATGTGCAGTTCTAAAATATGAATGATCCAAGAGAGCTTGTTTTTCTGTGTTGGTGGAAGCAATTGTATTGTTTTATTTGTTTGTTTTTACTTGCGTTTTTTGGCAGGATATGTCTTGGATCTTCACCTGTACACCTGTATTTTTGTAGAAAGAAGTAGGAGAAGTTATAGGGCCTAAGATCACCTAAAGAAAGTGACATAATTAAGAAACGGATGAATTCATGTCAGAAAGATCTTATATAACTTGAGACAAAGCGTTCAACCAAATCCCATCCTTCTTTTTTAAAATCTGGTCCCAAAGGAGAAGGGAAAAAAAAGAAATCATTTGTTGGAGATTAAATGAGGCCTTCCTCAAAGAATGCTCTCACGTTGTTCTGTCGTAAAGAGACTTTTTTCATATTTAAAAGTAATGAATGCAACATTCATTATGCCTTGTTCTACTTTTAGTTCCATCATCAGTAATTCAGTCTCTGTCTCTGCATTTAAGTGCACTCACAAAACTGCTTATGATTTGAGGGAGAGATCCAGTTAGAAAACAGGAGGAGGTTGCAACCCTGCAGCTTGTTACTAAAAGTGAGGATTTCTACTCTAGCAGATTCTTGGACCATCACTGGTGTTTATCAATGGTGTCTTTGGAACCGAAAGGCTCAGAAAGAGAATCTTTGATTGCAAATATAACTTATTTATTCTAGGTTCTGTTTGGTTTTACATCACATCTAATTATTTCATCTGTAATGATGTATGAGCAGTTTTCTTTCATCCTCTCCCACCACGATAGTTCTGTGCTGTGCAGAAATCTGACAATAACCGTGTTACCAAAGTGTCTCTTCCTCTTTTAAATGCATTTCCTTGAACTATCTGCTCCCTTCCACTGACTCCTTTCTGTTTCTGTTGTGTGAGGCTGACGTGCAGTCAAATCCTCTTTTATTATTTCACATTATGGGTAAATTAGCACCTAAGTGAAAAGAGCAATGGCTGCATTTTGCCCTTTTGGAATAAGTTCACCGCCGCAGATGACCAACAAACACAGCACAGTAGCCTGTCCTACTTGCTGAATCGCTCTTACAGAACTGTACTCTGACCCTGCACTGACAGCTTGTCCTGCTTCACTGTCTCAAAGATAATACTCAGTCCTGGGAGGGTGAGGAGGGAAGGATAGACGGAGAGAGGGAAGAAAAAGAATCAAATATTCATGATGCAGGATTTAAATAATCAAAGATTAATCTCGTACGAGAGACACAATTCCAAAAATCCTGCACTGCCTCCGTGAATATGCACTCAGCATAATTGGAGATCACAGTGGAGTAGCATCGCTGCCCACCACCATCACCAAAACAGCCATCTGTTTGTCGCTGTATGAGAGTCAGTACACAGAGCATGTAATCTGGAGTGAACGCAGTCTGTTAAGCTCTTAGAGGATTATCAATTATTTATTTAGGTTTTCCTGTTGCTCATTTCAGACAGTGTGTTTATGCAAACGCCTTAAACAAAGACAATACAATGTGGTTGCTTATCAGTGTGTCATTCTTCCCCTTCTCCTTATTTATCTCTCCTCTTCTTCTTCTTTCTTTAACTCCTCCTCTCAGCGGCGTCCAGCTTCAGTTTTTGCCGTGCCTCCCTGGAGCACACGGTGTCTGCTGAGGAGCTGAGCTACCAGCTGCCGCGTCGCGCCGGAGGCAGCAACCTGACCTGGCACGACGGCCGAGGCCAGAAAACGGCACACACGCGCACTGTCAAACTACTGCAGCAGCCCGGCACAGAGGGCATCCAGGTACGAAGACGTCCACACAAATGGACCAGAGTGGAGAAGGCAACAAGGGACAGCTCAGAATTTGGATAGGTTGGGCCATAACAAATATAGAAAGGGAAAGAAAGCTGTGAAATGCTTAGCACGTAATCTGTCACTGATTTTCAAAAGGAATAAATTCCAGCCACTGGGCAATCACAGCTACTGAGGAAAAGAAAACATGTCTATTCTCTAACAATCTATTTTAAGAGTTTCCACTGTAATCACATTTTACCTTAGCTTGCGGTCAGTTCAGCCAATTACAGATTCAACTAGTGTTTTTAGTACCGGTAGTGTATTTTTGTCATTTTATGGTATAATTTACTGGATTTGTATTTCTTCTATCTCTTCTATTAAATTTCTATTTTTGTCCACAATAGAAAGAAAGATTAAAAAAAAAAGATTCTGTAAAGTGGTAACTTTTTAAAATTCTGTTTCTTGTTGTCACTTGTCATTCCATTCATGGAAATCAAAAGGTTCTTCTGTCTTGGACACAATGAAGATACATGACAGTATATATGAAGATACAGTATATAACAAAGTGAACAAACTGAAGCAAGGGGAAATTCTGTAAAAACTGTCTGATCACAGGGTACTAGTGCTACTAGTACAGCCATTAAGATAAGATAAGATGAGATAATCCTTTATTAGTTCCTAACTGGGAAATTACAGTATTACAGCAGCAAACAGGGTATAGAGGGTGCAAAGCACGTGAGGATAAGGGAAGGGTGTGCATTCAAAAATAATAAATACACAGGAAACAATTACCTGCAGCTGTACACAGTACAGAAAAGACTTACCCAGCATCATAACTATAGTGAACATATACTTATTTTATAACTTATATTATAATTTAAATTTAATAGTACAATTCACTTTATTATTAAATTACTTGACGGTGAAATATTTTCACTGAGTAGTTGAAGATGACTTGGGTGGGGGGGAAACCATGTGCACACTGTGGCAGATAATCTGCTGTCATCAGACAGACAAGAGAGAGAACATTAGTGCGTCAGCATTGGTTGTGCATCTCTAGTTGTCAAGTATCTGTGGTAACAGGAAGTTTAATTGTTTTATCTTGTACATGATGTTAGCTGGTCTCACCTGAACCTGTGGTAGATACCACCAGAGAGGGACTGGTTGCGTAACGGGGGAATGGTACAAGAACTGTTAGCTCACAGCTACTGATGTAATGATGCTTGTACAAAGGAGCCCATACTGCATAGAAAATGGACTCTCCTGAATATATAATTAATGCTATCTGTCCTATATGTCAAAAAATATAATTTATTCCACAGATGTGTGTGTTTTTTTCCTGAAACTCATCAGCAAATTGTACAGAACTGACTAGTGTACGCACTGGATACTTGTTAGTGAGGAATGCCTGGTTGGTGGCTCAGTGGCTCAGCAGTATAATGTAAGCATAGCAGCCAAAGCATCATTTACTTCCACACATTGCTCTTGTACAAAATGCAATCCCATCTGTGCAGAGAGGCAAAACAAAGAGGAAAATCTATTTTAAGGCATTCCGCCTGTGTTTGACCTAAAACAGCATATGACATAACAGCTTCCTTCCTGGATCCCACTCCTCACATTAAAGAGAGCAGATAGCCCAGTGGAGGTCATTTGTTTAGTGTCCCCCCTCACTGCCTTTAAGAAAGTTGGCTACAGTGAGTTAGTAAGTTGTACATATGCACTGCAAGAGTGTTCAATAATTCATAAAAGGTTGCCCCCTCAGCTATAAAAGCTATAAAAGGCTTAATAAAAAGACGAGTGGGAAGCTGTTTCCATGTGATTACACAGAGACTGGATAATTAAACCTCCTCTATACCATGAGAAGTAAGGCTTATCATTTCCTTGTGGCAACAAGCCTCTTTATGCATTATTCAACAACTGGGAGAGCAGTCCAGCTCTCTCTGCTGTGCCTGTGATTTCACAAAATTTTTCAATGTCCATTTGTGCATCTGTAATTTCAAGAATGTGTGTTTATGGCCGCGCATGAGTGTGTGGATGTGTGTGTGTGTGTGTGTGTATGTGTGTCCAGTTCTCTCAGGAGTGATGATGAGATTATTCTCCATTACACTTACTCCCTCATTACAGCTGATGTGTGCATAACCAGTTAAGTGAAACACAGCTCAGCTTTTGTATATGAGATGGGACCTGGGGAATATTCCTTATCTGTTTAACAAAGCTAATACAACACATTATATTCTCATATGCAAACTGCTGTGCACACACAAATGCACATACACACACAAATATGTTGATAAAGACCAGACAGTCAGAAGACACATTAAATAGTAACAGCAGAAATGACATAAACTTTAGATATCTATAGCTGTGTTTATGGATGCACAAACATGGCTTTTATTAGAGATGTCCCATATTATTTGAAACCACAAAAATTATACAAAGTGTGATAATTCCACGTGTTGACTATCCTTTGGATCATTTTTGAGTAATTTTCTGAAAATAACAGGAAGTGAGTTGTGTGACAAGACAGAATAAAGCCGACTCCTGCTCCAGAGGGCGTAGAAAATGTTGCTTAAAACAAGTTAATTTGTTCTGTAAACAGGGGAAACAATGTCACCCCACACCAGCATCCACTGACTCAGTGACAACAGACTAAATGACTTGTGAAAATCGAGGTTATATGCTCATTTATGATGTTGGATTGCTGCAGGTGGACCTGTATGCAGACCTATCTGCTAATAGGATTTTTCCAAATAATGACTCATTGTGTTGTTGGCACACCCTCTGTGTCATCCTTGAATTGGCTGTTGTTCGGATAGCCAGATGGGCTGAGGGGAGGGGTTTGTGGGTGGCTCATTTTGCTGTGTGACACACAGCTTGCAGTTGAACCTTTAGATGAGACTGGGGAATAGGTGGAATAACAGAGACACAAATTAGGAAGTAAAAGCAGCCAGCATGTCTTCTTCTTTCACAACATCAGAACCAAGTCTGCTAGAGGAATTAGTGGCAATGCCGATGCTACAGGAAATAAGGCCCTTATTCACAATTCATTTCCCTTGCTGGGAGGGCGAACTAGAAAGACCACTCTGTGATTATTTTTCCTGTCTCATTACGGAACACAGTGGCTGACCTTTTCAGCTGATACCAACACAGAGCAGTGAACTAACAGCGAGGAAACACACACATATTCTACACAAAACTTTGATCATTCCTTTTAAGTAAATTAATAAGATACAGTCTTGATTTTTAGGGGGCTTAGCTCATTATTTTAACCAGCAACTCGATTAATATATGGAATCCACTATTAGTTGCTACTGTTGTGACAGTCCTGCTTGTCGGCTGTTAAATAAATGCCAAATTCTATTTAACTGTATTTATCTTTTCTGTATTTGGCAACAGGGGTCTGTCTATCAGTCACCACTGTGGTCCATTACCATGAAACGTTGTACAGTCATCCACGGTACCAAGAGGATTTTGGACTTTTGACTTGATACCAGCGGTCATGGCTTGCATGCATCCTCTTTGAAACAGGCAGCACCAGGTTTCTCGCTGGTTTCCTATAAGCTTGACCATCTGTAACCGTAACATCATTAGCCTAAACTTAACCAAACGTTAACTATGAAGGTGGAACCGCAGACAACCATCATATGAGTCGTTTTTGTTGCAAGTCACTCCTTTTGCTATGCTTCCAACTTTGCGGCAACAGTTCCACAAAAACATGGTTGGATGCGTTTGGCGTGGAAGAACTTCGCAGACCCACACAGAGCCTCAAACACCTTTGAGATGAACTGGAACAGAGATTGTGATCCAGCCCTTTTGGTCCAACATCAGTGCCTGACCTCACACATGCTCTACTGCATGAATGGGCAAACATTTCCACAGAAACACAAAATCTTGTGGAAAGCCTTCCCTGAAGAGTGGAAGCTGTTATAGCTGTGAAGCTGTCTGTGTATTTAGAATGTGATGTCATTACAGTCCCTGCTGGTGCGATGGTCAGGTGGCCCAATACTTTTGTCTATGTGGTGTATTACCTATACTGTTGTGAAGAGTTTTTGGAAATATTTCAGTGATGGTTGATGGCTATGCTAGTGTAGTGATGATGCTGTGGGGAACTGACACAGCAGAAAGATACACAGAGAAACATAACAGAGCTCCTGGGCAGTGAGGCAGAAATGCTTTAGCCTGTATTGTCCTTGTCCTGCCACTCAGTGATATGTTGCTCTGTCCGAGACATGTTTGACTCATGCTAAATAGAGAGCTTTGTGAAAATCCCATCTGGCCCTTTGTCCCCCCACTGAGAGCCCGCTCACATTCGCATGAGTGCAAGACATTTACAAACTCAGAGTCCTGAGGACAACCAAAGGCTGAGTTGTAGAATGCTAACAGAGGCTGGCAGCTCACACAGCCACACACACTCTCTTGCACAGGAACAGTCGAGTAGACACTCAGAAAAGCTCACACGTAAACATTTTGGGAATCATGATGACACACTCAAACACATAATGTATATGTTTGAGACTGGACCGAACAGTGGGAAATACAAGGGTGCTAAGAAATGCAACAGAAACCACAGACACAGACAAGCAGGAGGATTCGGTGTTACTGACATGAGAGGAATGAAGGATAAGATGAAATGAGAGGTAGGGGAGAGAGTAGTGAAGGAGATATAAAAAATCATTTGTCAGGATCTGTCAGGGTCTTTGGGACAGATGAGATAAATGGAAGAACTGATTCTATAATGACAGCAAGCAAACGATAGATTGGTACAGCAGAAGAGGAGATAGAGAGAGACTTCTTAAGTTAGACAGCAGAGCACACAGAGAAGATAGAGAAGGAGTGTTTAGTGTCCTGTGGAGAAATAAAATGACAGCAAGAAAAGATGCAGAGCAGAGAGGGAAAAGTCAGGTGTGAGCTCATAAAACATGTATTCTCACATGTCCACACATTCAGATTTTTACTGCTAATTGGTGTAGCATCATCGATCAATCTCAGACAGGGTGTGGATGTGGAGACACAGAGGCAGGCATCAGAAGAGAGGTGTTATCGGTCACAGACAGTGAATGTGCAAGGATTCCCCACGCTCCCCTGACTTTTGGCTAATCCCTGATTTAGATACACTGAGAGGCCAGGCATGCACACACGCACACAAACACACACACAGACACAAAGAGAAACAAAGGAACTTAAATGGACAGAAAGTAGCTCAGAAGTCAAGGCAGAAGAAAGATCGAAAGCAGGAAACAAGAGAAAGGGATGGAGGAGGGAGGGTGTCAGGCAGGCAGAGGATAAAATTTATTAGGAGCAAGTGGGTGGCGGGAGTTAAGAGACATGATAGAACAAAATAAGCAGGGAAGGACAAATAAGCTGTTTGAGGATACAAGCAGAATGATCAATAGAGAAGAAAAAAGTCAGGGTGCAAAGACCGAACTTGTTTCTTCAAAATTTCACATCAGTAAGGGAGTTATGTGAGAATATTGACACCACTCTCCTATAGCTTAACATAAAGTGCAGGAATCAGCCAGTCTGCTCATGCCCACAGGGTACAACATATTCCTCTTTGTGGGAACCTTGAATGCTAACTAATTCAATTTCAATTCAATTCAGTTTTATTTATATAGCACCCCTGCTTTACAGAAACCCAGAGCCTGAACCCCTGAGCAAGCAGACATACACAGACACATGAACATATTATAACTTGTTTGATCAAAAACATTAAAAATGGCAAGTTTTGGTTTTATGGGGATTCATGTTTCTGGGTGCAGTGACCTCATGCAGTTTATGCTAAGCAGATTTTACCTTGTGAGAGAGCCAGATTAGCTGTTGTTTCCCCGTGTTTCCAGTCTCTATGTTAAGCTCAGCTAACATGGCTCCTGGCTTGTAGCATCATAGTTGCCATACAGACATGACAGCATTTACTTTTCAGCAATTATTTTTTCAATGTGAATCTGAAAAAATAGGCCCATCTCTCGCCTTCTGTCCCATCCATTTTGTTGCTGACTACAACATATCACTGCATATCCATTACCTTCCCCCTCTTTCTCTCCATCCTCTCTGTCCTCCACCTCTCATTAGGCTTCCGCTCCATATACAGCCTCCTCTATGCTTATGCTTACCCTTCCCCACAGCTCCATCTCCCCTTCTGTATGTAATGAATGAGGGAGCTCCTCCCGTTGGACAGAAGTAGGTCTCGGGAGGAGTGGGGGAGGTACTAAAGGGTGAAAAGAGATGGCACAGAACTGGCCAGAGGAGATACAGTCTGATGGATGGCCGAAGGACGGTGCGAGAAGTGCAGGAAAGGAAGAGGAGAGGAGGAGGAGAAATGATGGGGAGTTATCCTTCCATTTCCCTTCTGTCTGGCCTCTTGATGATGAAGGCCATTACTCACTCAAAGAGTCTTTCTGTTTGTCATTGTTTGGCTTTGTAGTTCATTCAGTGTTTTATGACAAATACTGCACAGTTAAATAACTGTCAACAAATGCAAGTCATGAAATATTCAGTAATTAATCGTCACAACTTATATGCAAAAATCTGTATCCCAGATTTGTTATGGGTACTAAATGATGCCTCAGTGGAGCTTAGGTACTTTATTTTATTCCTTCTGCGATGATGCAATACTGTGTAGCTTAGGTGCTATTAAAGATAAGTTATTACAGATTGTTGGGTCATCTTTTAGTAGCAGCTATACACTTTTATTTTTTAAAATGTGTTTTCTCATAGAAATAGGATTATTATGAACCTAAAAGTCTACTTTTAGGTTCTAATTTTACAACATTATGGGTTGCGGAGCCAGTAGGGAATCCGTTCTCTCCGGTCGTCATGTAGGCAGCACACATGTGTACTGAAACGGCAGCACACACCAAACGCACAAAACAGACAACAGAAGGAGTCATATTGGTAGTGTCTGTGATAGAAGTGCTGTTTTTGAAACATGTCAGTACTGGGAAAAACTGACAGTGATGCATCCAGAATTATTGACAAGCAACTCTAAATGACACAAATTTGCTTTTGATGAATTTCCAGTCTTCCTTTGGTTATGTGACTGAATCATTGCTTCAGAAGTAACTTACTATGTTTTGTATTGAGAAATGTATTTTTCTTATTAAACTACGCAAATGATAAACATCAATAAGCGAAAACGCAACCTAGGGGCCTATTTTTTAAAAAATAGCTCAACATTTTGGGAAATATACTTATGTCTGAATAATATATTCAACTCTACAGTTAGCAGGCAGTTAGCTTAGCTTAGCAGTAAGACTGGAAACAAAGGGTTTCCAGCTGTAGGGCTGCATTTACTGTACAGACATCAGACAAGTTCCTTGTTTGACTCTCAAAAAGAAAGCAATTGGGCACATTTCCCAAAAATGTTAAACTGTTTCCTTAAGGAACAATGTCAGTGTACAAAAAAGCTGAGTCCTTAGCAAAAACCTGGGTTCCATTCTGATTTGGGCCACTTCCTTTGGGTCATCCCATTTGTCTCTTCTGTTTCCTGTCAAATCTTTACTTTGCTTAACTTGCGGTGTGCTGATCAAAATAAACTCAGCACCAAAATAGCAAACATTTCTCTGTTTGGTCATGAGAGTACAAACAGGAGGTCATGTTGCCTTTGACTTGATGTAGACAAAGATCTGTTTGCTAATATGAGGACTGTAGAGACAACAGGGGCTAAATCAGCAAAACTGCAGCTGCACTGCAGGAACACATTGTGACTATCCACAGATGAGGGAGAATTTTTATCCTCCATACTCAATCATGCACAAGAGAGAGCACTTCCACACCTCTCCCAACTCAATCACAATTAATGATGGGGGGGCAAGCAGTAAATTTGGGTTATTAAAATGGCTTCAGTGCTCCATTGAGTTGGCTTAGAAGGATGGGTGTAATTAGGAAACAAGCAGACACATGGAGCAGAGAAGTGGAGTTGTTTTCATTCAATGCCTACAAAGCAGATCGCACTTAGCTGATGGACCAGCCAAAACTTGACATGGCTGACTGGTGCTTAAATTGACAGGAGGAGATCTCATTTCAGCAGCAGGAAAGATGTAAATAGTCATAAACCTGTGTTTGTTAAGTGCTGAGATGTGAAGTTGTTCTGGGAGCTTTGTGTCATTAATAAGAGCCGGTAGGGAGAACATTGCTTATTACAAGTTACGAGAGTGTGTGCAAGTTGCATTTGTGTGTATGACATTTCAGCATACATAATCCCATTAAATGCAGGCAGTTATGGAGTGGAAAATTTGGCAGCAGTTCTGTTTTTCTGTAGAAAATCGGCCAAAGCCTTTGTTGTGGAGTTGGCTCAGTCAGGGCATGAATGAATGGATTAAATATGAGAGTATGTCCCACAAGAGTGAGAGAGAGAGAGAGAGAGCTGAGGGGACAAGTGGTTGTGTTTTTGGCCCATATGAACTGGTTATGACTTCATTAATCCCCATATTAACTCCCTGCACGTGGCTGTGACACACAGAGACAACATGCTGGATCAGATGTGTTAAGAGTGAGAGAATGAGAAATGAGAGGAATAAAGATGTGTTCACACAGTTGAAAGATAAAAATGATAAAATCACACTAATGCGGTGCTGACTGCATAACGAATGTACTGCTGTCAAGAAAACTTTACATTTGGAAAAAGACCATACTAGCCACAATTCTGCACAACCCATGCTGGTAGAGATATTATACTGAATGGAATTTATTATATCAAGACACATGTGTCACATGTGAGAAAATGTGGTCATGCAGTTGAAACAGCAGCTTTTCATTTGCCTCTTTAAATTGGAGTTGAAAGGTGAAAAAGTGCGAACTCCTTACAGTCAAAAGAACAACATCTGTTTGCCCTTCTGGTCCTACAAGCTTCCCACCCTTATGTTCGCTGTTAATTTGGGAAACATTTGAGTTCATAATGTGAATTTCATTTGTTCCACACAAGGGAAGACTATAACCTTTTCCTATTTTAAATGGTTAAAGGTAATGTAAATTCTTCACTTGTACATGTGATAAATGAATTAACACCACAGACTACACAACACTGCATAGACCCCTAATTAGCTATTTTCCATTACGTGACTTTATTTCCACCCTGCATATTTCCTAGGTATGATTCACAAGACTACCAGAAGGGATTTTGCTGCAAACTGTGGCATTAGAAGACATCATCCCTGCTAATTTCACATTAATGAGAGAATCCAGCATGTTGTATACTTAAGCAGCCTGAGCTAGAGCAGGGAGATTATTGGAAAAAAAAGAAATGCTCCATCTTGCATCATATATTACCACAAATGCATACATACACCCACTCTCACTGGCTCTGTCTTGCTAATACTGTATCTACACACACACAAACGCTGTATTGCATCGTATAAAATAAAGTTTTCTGCTTCCTGTGTGTTTCAGTTGCGCCCAGGAGAAGCCTTCACTGTGTACCACACCAGTCCTACTCTGTCCAGTCTCTCCAAACCAGTGGTGCTGTGGACCCAGCAGGATGTCTGCAAGTGGCTTAAGAAACACTGTCCTCACAACTACCTGACCTATGTAGAGGCCTTTTCCCATCACGCCATCACAGGTAGCCTACTATACACAGCACAAAGATCATTGTTTCATACTGAAACCGTGATTCTATTCTTATTTTCATCGTTGTAACTCTTAATAATGCAGAAATAAATTGTCGATGTCATTGCTTGACAGTGATATCCTCAGACCACATTCAATGACCTCTGCCTATTTTAAGAACAGCCATAAGTGAAGCGTCTATAGACTAAGACATGCAAACCAATGCCATAAAAGGCTTAACAAATGTCACGCAAGTTTTATTTTTAGGTTTGTGGTTCCAAGGCTTAGCTTTTTCAAGTGGAAACAGGTTTACACCCAAATCTCTCCAAAGGAGATTTAAAAGGCATTCATGTGAGGTAACGAAAGGAGTGCAGCCTATTTTTGGAAAAGAAAGAGAAAGCTGTAGAAAAAATGGAAATGGTCGGCTTTCGTATTTCAAGTTCAAACAACACCCCCCACCCACACACACACACACACACACACACACACACATTTATTTCTTAGCACATGCACCCAAATGCGTGCAAGTGCACAAACAACACGAACCACAACACCAGTGAACAGGTGTGCACTCACACCACACATGCCCAGCCTTGACAGACCAGACGGTCTTTTTTTCTTCTTTTTTTTTTCTTTGTTTCTCAAAGAACAGATTGCAGTTCTTTGCTGTAGGGTCAGCCACCACTCACATACATTTGCATGCACGCACACAGGGGCATACAGACACATACATCCACACTGGCTTCAGGGTTAACAATACTGCCACCGTCATTCATGGTTACAGCAGCTCTGATCTGATCATTTTTATTTATGTATTCTCAAACAGAGGAGGAGAAAGAGACAGGCTTGGATCCAGTTCCTATTATGTATTCACTTGCTGATGTCCAGCTGGATTCCATTTTGTCTGGCTTATTTGCTCCTGTGTTTTCTTGTGCTAATGTTGGGTGAATATGTCCCTTTGTTGTTGATGCATATGGTCAGTATCAAAGAATCACATCATTAAATTGTTCTGCATACGAATCCTCTGCTTTTTCATACAAAAAAACAAAACAAAACGGATGTTAGGTCTAATCAACAGTCGAGAAACAAATTTTGTTTCTGTATCATCTTAGCTCAGTGACCCTAAAGTAATTGTGTTGCTCTCATTCTCTCAATAAGGGTGCCATTACAGTGGAACAAGCTGCCTGGGGAGATGAGTGCAGCGTCTTCGGTGTCTCTTTTACATTACATTTATGATACAAATGCAACCTTCAGCACTCCTGTAGAGTATAAGTAATGGGTAAGATTATACTGACAGAAGTGTGAAGTTCAATGCTTGAAAAATGAAAATGGTGTTTATGTGATTTTGTGAAAAAAATGATCATGCATCTTGTTTTATGGATGCATTTCTCTTTTCGTCTACGTTCTGTCGACACTGATAAGAAATTGCAAGCATGCTGTAGGTCAGCAGGTTGGAAAATTTCCACTGTCAGACAGTCAATAAACTGTCACCCGCTGTCTTCGGCTTATGTGCAGATACTTTCTCATGACTGCAAGCTGTATAGATTGCTTTTACAGAGATCTGATCAAAAAAACAAGCTTGATAACTTCCACATGTGGTCTTCCTGACCGGATTGCATTCCAGCTGCTGAGACATGAACTTACACCTTGCACATATTCAGTATTCCTCATCAAGGTAATATATCACGGTGCAGGTCACACTCTTATGCCAGGTGTAAATTTTAGGTGAGACAGATATGGAGGCACATAAAGAAGTTACAGTGTATGAAGATCGTATATTGAAAAATAAATGTGACTACAGGGTTAAAGACTTACCTTATTCTTACTGTATATGCAAGCTGAAAGAAATGTAATACAGTACAGGCCTTCAGGGACAACATGGACTGGGTTGGTCTGCTATCAAAAGTTTAATCTAAAGGTTGTTCTTTCATAAGGAAGTCTTTACCTTCCTCCTCCTTGGATTGCTTCTTAGACAGTTCTAAGTGTCATTATTGTCCTAGCCAAGCCAGAACTGCTTCCCATTTGCCCACAGACATTGTTAATAAGCAATTTATTTTGAAGCCAAATTGAGAAAAGCGATCTCTATTGAAACAGCTTTTGTTTTTGTGTCTCTTTTCTCCCTTTGACAGCACTACTTTCTCTATCTGCAGGCAATTATTAGGAGCTGTATTAAGTCTGTCTGAGGGGAATTGATTTGAGCTCCATTCATCTGCTTTGTCTCATTTGTACACACACACCCATGCACACACACACACACACACACACACACATGCATACACAGATCAAGGACAGTGGTTTTTCTAGGGCGTACTGGTACTGCTGTTGGCAAGCACACACAAAAGGGCTGTAGGGGAGATGGAGCGAAGACGCTGATGAGTGTGTGTGTGTGTGTGTGTGCAAAAGAGTGTGTGTATTAAAAGATTACTGAAACTGTGCACAAAATAAATGGGAAATTATTGTTGTTGTAACCCCAAGACACCTGTGCTCACAGAAAATGTGCTGTTCCATTCTGTGCTAGAAACAGAGAGCACCTGGACCTTGAGGAAAAGTCAATAATGTCCTTTTAAACCACATGTATACACACACACACACACATCCATTAAACCACGATGAAAGCTAACTGGTTTGTCATGGTTTTGTCTCCCAGGGAGTGCAGACTTGCCCACAGTAGAGGTAGCTATTGTCTGTATTGTTGCAGCCCATCTGGTTGTAAGGCAATGTCTGGCTGACAGTTCAGTTCTGTCCTCATTTGGCTTGCCATAGCCCCTTTAGAGCTATGTATCATATCTCAAAGAGCTGGGATGGAAAACAAAAATCATGATTACTGCTGCTTCCTGATACAATGTTGAGTAGTCTCTACAAAGTATGAATAACTTAACTTTAACAATGCTTTGTGAACAAAAATTGTCTTCCATGTTGGGGCCTTGTAGACTCTCATGATAACCAAAAATTTTCTTTGAGTGATCCAATTCAAAATTGAATTTTCTAAAAATTAGAAATGTTCCCTTTTTTTTTTTTTTTGAGCTGAATTTCATTTCAGCTTACCTCCAGAGGGTACTTATAGCAGTGGAACAGAAACACGGATGAGGAAAATGAAGATTGGAAAAGGCTGAGATGCAGATTGATTTGTGAGAGCGTGTGGATCAGCAGGAGAGTCAACTGAGTCGTACATTTTTCTGTCAGTTTATGTGTCCCTCTGTAAGCCCAGGCACAATAAACTGGTGATGAACCTGGTTCCTTTCAGGAATATAAAAGTATGAAGGGGCCAGTATGCGTTATTAGTGCATGATGATTGGTTGAAGAGCTTCCCCTACAGTCTCATGATATCAGAATGAAGTCGGGTTGCGTCCCACGTTTTCTGTAACTTTCCAAAAACCCAACATTCACACTCACATCATGCAGCAATTAGCCAGGTGTGTGGCATGGGGAGGATTGCCCAACCTGGCTATTTCCTGTGGCTGAGTTTTATTAGAGGGTTTGGCAGTTAACCCTGGGGACATACACATTTAACATGCCATTGCCTACAGTAAACAGCTTTTACAACCAAGCTGCACCCACACAAACATCAAGGCAATATGAGACATTCCTTTGTAGTAATACACACACACACACACGTTACTGTGCATAGGGGAGCTATGTCCTTCGAAGGTGCAGAAAGAGGAGGAATCCATCATACCTGCAGCAGCCCTGTGCGATGCCCAGATCATAATTAGCCTTATTACTCATGCTGCTCACTCTTCATTTCGTTCAGTTCACTTCCCATTTACTTTGCTGTAGACATCAGTACCCTCTCCTTATTGTCCGTCCTTCTGTTTCTGTACTGTATCTGTGCATTATGAATGTACTGAAATGGAAAAAGTCCTCCAGGTTATGTGTGCAGGCATACTTAATACACTAGTAAATAGTATCTTTCTCTCAGTCTCAATGTCTCACACACGTTTTCACACACAACCATACACACAGATTCAAAATGTAGATGATGGAACACAATCATTAAACCACATTTGTTGTTCCAAAATTTATCCACAGGTGTTATACGCATGTCTGTTTGAAGAGTGCAAGAGAAGAACAGGAAGCAGAGAACATGGCAAACAAGAACAAAATGAAAAAAAAATAATGATGAAAGGAGAATTAGAGTCCGTTGTCCTTTGTCCCATCTCTGAGCCCATGAAATATAAATATCCTTTATAGATAGTCGCAAGCTATATTTCATAACCAGGCCATATGGGCCAAAGAACAGATCTATGTGTGTAACAGTGTGATATACTGTGGGTCTGTTGTGATCCTCAGTGGACTGAGGCCTTAGCAAGTTGCCTCTAAAACTATCTGTAAAAACTATTGTGACATTCCTCTAAGCTACAGCATTTACAGCATCCTAACCACAGCAACAAAGCTGTGTAGCAATGGCACAGCATCAGCTGATGTTCCGCAGAACTGATACATGCCGTTTGACCAGTCGAGGGTGGGGTGAAAATCCTACCGTCACAGAGAGAGACAAGATATTTGTTTTAAAACATTTTCAGATGGTCTCTCCTGACTCTCATTCAAAGTGTTACAATGTGCTAAACACTGTGTGAAGAGTTTAAGCATTTTTAAGCAGTTTAAACATTAATGCACCTATTTGCACAGAAAATGCCAAACATACAGTTGCAAACGTATTCTCCACACATGTAATAGATAAGCCCCTTACATTCGTACAAAATGTCTAATTAAAGTATCCCTGTGAAGTGGGCTTGAGGTATGTCAGAAATCTACATGCACATGGGAAGAATATTAAAAAGGGCTATGTTTGGGAGTAGAGCTTTCACAATTGTTCAAGCAAAAATGTCAAACATTTGTTGGTTCCAGCCTCTTAAATATAAGGATTTTCTGCTTTTCTTTCTCCTTTATGATAGTAAATGAAGAGTCTCTGGGTTTTGGACTTTGGGAGTTTAATCTACTGTATCTGTATCTGGATTTTAGGTTAACTCCCCGAGGGAAATTTAATCCTGTATTCAGTGTATGCAGAGAATAAAAGGGATTTTGCCTATTGTTGGCTTGTGGCTGTTCATAGAAAGTAACTCTTAAAGCAGTTATTATTCATTGAATTGACTGAAATGACAAATATGGGCTTACATGGGCTTGATGAAATTAGAAATTAGCTCTGGTGGTAATAATAATTGTGTGGAAAAAATTCTGTTTCTCTAAATTAGCTGAGAAACTTCCTCCATGTACTCCTTCCGGCAGGGCGGGCGTTGCTGCGTTTGAACGGGGAGAAGCTGGAAAGGATGGGAATCGTCCAGGAAACGCTGCGGCAGGAGGTCCTCCAGCAAGTCCTCCAGCTGCAGGTTAGAGAGGAGGTCCGCAACCTGCAGCTCCTTAGTAGAAGTAAGTAACAAGATGGCGCACGTGAGCAACCATGTTTGTTTGTATTTCTGTGAGTAATTGAGTTTTTGTAAGGGGGGGAAGAAAAGAAACTGACAAACAAGTGGAGACCAGTTGGATTTGGCTAAATTGGAAGGAGGCAGTCTGAGACCATGCATGCCTGCTGTGACATATGTGGAGTTTGGCAATGAACTGCAATTGTTTGTGGCTGTGTGCGGTTTTATGGATGGCAGCTCTTGATTTGTTCCCTGTGAATGATGACTTCAGTAAACACTTTTATTATCCAGCCATCAATAATGTGGTTGAGTCCATCACTGCTTACCTGGATTCAGCGGTTTGATGTGACTTCTCCCAAGCCTGTTTTAAATGTTAGTGATTGTTGCAGATGATTGTTTTCTGTGTTCATTGACGGCTACAAGTCTTTAAAGTGAAATGTCCAAAGAAGAGCCCTGTAGTTACATAGGTACCCGCCAGTCAGAAGAAAAGTCCCCCATGTTCACGTTTTGCGAATGCACTGAGCACCTTCTGGCTATTTCACTCCTTTGTTTTCCTTTGTGCATGATAATCATTTCGGCATTTCAGTCGTTAATGTGGTGTCTAGTAACTCAGTACTCAAAGAAGGCGCAAAAAAAATGTCTGGAGGTTTCAACTGTTCGCTTATCATTCGTGTTGCAAACTGAAGAGCAGAACCTTTCCTGCAAAAATAATACTAAAAAACTAAACTGTCACCGTTTGCTCAAAATGTTCCAATCTTCTCTGGGATTAGTGGGTCTGACCAAATAAGAATATTGTGTTAGCTCAGGCAGAGCAATAAAGCTGTTATGCCATCAACTGATCATTAGGAGCTGATGTTGGAAGGGCTCTTACAATCAGCAGCAGCATTCTAACAAGTACATGAAGTGGTCTTTGCAATCTGACAAACTCACACTCTCACTTTCTGATCATCATTCAAGTTGCTGATGCTATTACTGCTTTTTCCCCCTCCGTTTTCCTACTCACTGCAGTCTGCTTTGAGGTAAGTGCTCGACAACAATATATAAATAACTCGGGGTTTGATGCCCATTTTAATCTCTCGTTTGGTCCACCTTTGGGACCTGAAAGTGTTTTTGTAGACACAACATCAACTGTGTATCTGAGCCACAGATTTTATGGGAGCTCCACAATCCCACAGCAATATGAAAAGAGTGTGAGTGAGAGAGACAGAGTGTGTGTGCGTGGAGACAGAAAGAGATAGACGTGATATAAAAGATAAGGATACTGCAACCCTGTGATCTACAGAGACTGAGCAAGTCATATATACGGGCTCCTGACCGTGAGATAGCATTTGAAAATCTAATCAGTTTATCTGAAGTTATTGAAGGGCACAATCTAAAATAGTTTAAACAAAGTATTTCCAAAAAATGTTGAGGAAAAGAAAGTATGGGCACCACAGACGAAACAATCCTTCCTTTGAGTTGGTGATGGTACCGAGGCTCAGCACTGCTAGGCAACAAGTCAACTGAATATCTCTGCTTGAACTGCCTTTGTAGAATATCTTTTGGCTTTTATGAATTTTCACAAGAAACATAATGAGGGTGGAATGGGGACGTATGCAACAAAGGGTGCCTGACCAGACTCGAACCAGATATGTCACAGCAAATCACCAGGACACCCAAACTCCTCTCTTACTATTTTAGCTCATTCCTCTTAGACATTTAGTGAACGCCAATCAAGCGTGTTGAATCAAATTAAATCGAATTAAATTTAAAAGATGAGATGCAATTGACTGATTGAGGAGAAAGAATTAAATTGCTGTTGAACACTTCTATTAATAGAGCAATGCAAATGCAATTTGCCAGTTCAGCAGGCTCTGACTCGAAGCTATAAGGGCAAGCTAATTTGGTAGCCTCATAAAACACCTGAGGTTCACAGGGCTGGAGAGCATTCAGAGGTGATAAAGGTAGGAAGGGATAGGAAGTGTCTGAAGGGCTGATAATGGGGTTGGTCCAATGCTGCAACGTGGCAGAGGTGAAGAAGGTCTGAGAGTGGACTGAACCATTAAAAAAAGCAGCTTACTATAAAATGTCGGATCTGTCATTATCTACAGCATGACAACTGATGCCTCAGCAAAGTTCAACCAGCAAGCTAACTCATTTCTCTGCATCTCACTCTTGAAAACAACTTAAATGAATATGATCTATTCAGAAATAATATTAAGATTAAGCATCAACTTTCTCTAAACAACTTATGCAGTATGCAAGTGACTTTAGTCAACCTTATTTGTGCCTTTAGAAATGGCAGAGTCAGTCAGTTCGTCAATCCACCTTTTTGATCCAGACTAAAATTTCTTGACAACTATTTGAAAGAATGCCATGAAATAAATATTGTACACTTATTCATGGTCTCCAGAGGATGAAGCCTATTGACTTTTGTGATCCTACAGCTAGAGCCATCATGAGGTTGACCCTTTTTTTTCCCCAAAGAAATAAAGAAAAGCTTTGACACCTGTTCGATGGATTACCATTAAAATTTGGTAGAAAAGGTGCTCACGTTGAGACCGGCAAACAGTAGGTGTTGGAGTGTGTGGAGAAGAAATTATGGAAGAATGGAAGAATCAGAGAAAGAAACAGAGTTGCTAATGCACCTGCAGAATTTGATCTCAAATTTATTTTCAAGGCTGCTTTGACTCACACTGTAGTCCACTCAACCAAACAACTGTCCAGCTATTCTTCCTGAGCAATCCTTCTGATACGTTTACAATTCAGTTGATTTAGTGAAGCCTCATGTCATGCCACCTGTCAGGTCTGATTCATCTCCACAGGATTTACCAAAAATTAAATATTGATCTCACAGTAACTGTTGAAAAGAGGATGAAAATACAAATAAGCGAAAGTGATGTGAGTTTCTCTCTGATCTGAGCCATGATAGAGCAGCTTAACACAAGACTCTCATGTTCTTCACATCACCACTTTGTAAAATGCTCTCAGTTCAGAGATTTCTTAAGCTTTTACAAGCAAAAGGTGCTCTCAAAGTTCATTTAAGAATAGCATACTGTATGTGAGACAAAATTAAGGTGGCAAATAATGAAAAGAGCACAATAACACCTGAAGGATAAGGTTTGAAAATGGACACAGAAGAAAAGCGACAGAGCAATAAAAAAAGAGAAGACACAGAGAAGCCAATGGATGTGAAACATTTAAAAGATGGAGAAAAAGACTAAAAGAGTAAAGAGGTTAATATAGGAACATGGACAGTGAAAGAAAGCTTGATCTGATAGCGCTTTCATTCCCTGGCTGTAGGGCACTTTTTTCTGTCCCAATCTGCCTGCAGCAGGCTCATGTGCATATAATATCATTTCACATTCAACATGGAATCACATTATAATATCATTTCACATTCAACATGGAATCACATTACTTCTATTGCAAATTATTGCTGAAAATGGTCTTCAAAGGCTAAAATGAGAGTATGAATTCAAAAAACAGGACGCGTCTGAAAGATGTAGTGATATATTTTGTTTCAGGGAGCCCATAGAAAATGTGGAAAGGTGTATTTATAGCCTCCATGTTTTACTGGTGTTTTCATTTGTAAATGGAATGATTTCAGGAGAAGGATTTAACAACAGAACTACATTTCTATGAAAGGGACCACTGATTTTAGATATAAAGGTCAGCTTGCTCATCACATCAGAGGACTACTCTGCCTGTCGAAACAGATTTATAATTACTAACATGACTCTGAAAGGAGCTTTTTAAAGTATGAACAAGTAGCCCTGAGGTTACCAGGGTTTTCTTGAATTGTGCTTGAGACTTCAAATATTTGACAGAAAAACAGCATTGTAAACTGAAGGTGTGGATATGGAAAGATATCTTTGCCTCTGCTGCACCATCCTTGTAACACATCTCTCACAAGTCCCTCTTAATGGAAGTGCTACACTAATTTCCTGGCATGATCCTTTAAGAGTAAATTAAATTGGTTTATGTTCTCTGTAACAGATCATGTTTTAGGTTAGTTTTAAGCTAATTAAAAAAACCAAACCAAAACAAAACAAAAACTTTAATTGAGACCCAAAGTATTTTGGGTCTCAATTTTTGGTGACCAGCGTAATTTGGCCAAACCATGGCCACGTACCTGTGGTGAAGTTTTCATATACACATGCTGGAATGCATTTTCACTGACAAACTTTTGGGATACAACTCCAACAAACTTTCAAAAGCCACTTTTCAATTCCCCTGAGGTCGGTGAACGTCAAAACATGTATTTTGGGTTAATATTATTCTAAACTTGGGGCAAAGTTTCAGGTCATGGTTTAAGTTTTTAAACTGTTGAAAAATAATGCAGTGTGGAAATTCAAAGCAGAGCCTCTAGGTTGAATGCTAATGTGCATATAGGTCCATCCAGCACTTCAACCTTCACTGCTGCACTTTGCATTCTGTTGTTCATGTTTCCTCTTGTACCTAACCCTTTCAAGTTAGGGAAAGCTGTTCCCGTTTGTGCATCAATCTTGTATTTGTACTTTTTAGACAGCATTTCATGTATTTTCGGGAGACTAGGCTGTGTTCTATCAGTCAGCCAGTGAAAGGAAAGGATGATGTCTTCCACAGCCCAGAGTCACAGCTCTCTCAGGGTAGTGTGAACGATGCAGGGGTTGCTGTAACATCTGGAAAGCTTTGGGAGGGAGGATTCATATCAGAGCCCAGTGGGGGATCTGCCCTCTTTCGTCTTCTGGTTGTTGGTATATCTTTATAATAAACTGCCAATCCCTCCTTGCTTCTCAACACATCAAATTTTCATCAGAGTCGGTCTATGCCTTTGTGTGGAGCCATCTGCCATGTTTCAGATTCTCACCGGTAATTGGCTGAAACAAGATGACGTTGTTAATAATCCCAGTGCAAGCCTCGACTCCCCTCAACCGCCTCAAAAGATATGTTGTTGGCAGCACCTTGGTTTCTGTGGGAGACTGTCTTGCAAACCTTGTTCCTCTGAAACGCTCCTGTGATGTTGCTCATCCATGCAGAGCTTTTCTCAGACCTCCATGTGGCGTCTGCCAGCTGAACTGCAGCACTGAATTAGAATATGAATGAAACTCTGAGCGTGACAGACAGACAGAAAGAAGGAACATGTCAGCTCTCCTCAGCAGAAATTTTGCCCAGTTGCTTTTCATGCCCTCCTCTTCCCCTGTGCCTCTCCTCCTCCTTTGCCGCACCTTGGTTCTGACGACTCCATTGGGAGCCCATTTAAAAGGATTTCTATCAGAGAAGCGATTTTCTGTGTGTGTGTGTGTGTGTGTACAAGCCTCAAATCTTAAAATGCCTCTCCATCCCTCTGTATCTTTCTCACTCTCTCCATCATTTCCTGGTTCAGGTTCACTCCAGTGCCACATTACATCTGTCTGTGTCTAGAGACAGGTGGCGTGTCTTCCTCGGCCGTCAAGAGAAAGGGGGGCTTAGAGTTGAAATGCCAGCAGTCTGGGAAAGGAAAGTCCGCCTTCCCACTCGGTGTCATTTGAGGATGGAACGAACTGGCTAGTTGTCAGGGAAACCACCTGGTCGCATCTGTTGTTCCTAGAGAGAGAGAGAAAAAGAGATAATGACATTGAGGAAAAAAGGCTTGTTATTACTTGATAAGTTAAATGTCATAATTTCTTCCACTGCCATGAAGCTATATCAAACGTTAACTAAGAGCGTACATTGAAACAGCACACTATAACGTGGTACAAGTCAAGCTGTACACCTGCAGTTGATCATTAAACGTGAACATTTTTTCATGTTTTTATTGCATACGTCACTATTTTAGCCTTTACCTGCATCAGCGATGCCTGCCATGTAAGTTATTTGATAATTCAGTAGGTTCTAGGGCAGTAAGGTTTAACATACAGATTCAGGAGGGTTATGAGCCCCATACTTTTGAAAAGGCTTTTAGATGCGACCGATGCTTTTCCAGGGCAAGAGAATAACAACTTTGTGTCGCATTAACAGAGACAGGCTTGTAGTAGAACTTGATATTAGAGAGTGCTGTTTCTGCTCTGTAACCTTTGCTGTTTCTATCCATGTGAATCCTAATAATGTGCCTCGCCCCTTCTCCCCCTTCTCTCTCCTTCTCTCTCTGCAGCCTCCTTTGGAAACTTCTCGTAGCTCGTCCCTGGATCCATTTGGCAGCCCTTTCCCTTATCCCCTGTCACAATACATCTCCAGGAGCCATGGAAGAGCTGCTGTCTTCAGATATGTGAGCGGAGAATCAATGAGTGAAAGGGGAAAGGACAAGTCTATAGACTACATGCCAACCAGTCTGGAGGATTCTCATTCAACTCAGCCAATCTGGTTTACAGACACTGAGACAGAGACAAAGCCCCGCTCAAGGCAGGGGTACCCACTGTAACATAGTGATAAGATGTAAGATTCACAAAACAAGTGGTGACGTAGGCCTGTCATTGGTATATGCTTGATCACAGCAAATCTCCTTTTGGTTTTCCGTCTCATTTGGATTGGAACAGTTTTGACAGAATCTTGGTGAATCACCACATTTGGGTTTATTTTTGCTCTACATGTTACCAGTTTTTTTGTCTCACAGTCTTTCCTCTTCCTTCTGGTGAAGGTCACAACATGAATAACACAGACACAGCTTCACATCACCCTAACCTTTGAACCCAGCGATGCTGAAAATGTGGCGGAAACATACATAGTGAAAGAAAACTTGGTCTGACAACACCTCCATTGGGCCACTGGATATAAAGTGGAAACTCCTGGTCAATCGCCATCCATGTAATGCTACAACGCTGAGCCTGCTCAGCGATTTAAAGCTGGTCTTAAATGTCCTTGACTGCAACGAAAACAATTCTCGAACAATTCTTCACCCACAGGTCACACGGCATTTTCCTCTCAGGACTTTAATTTTGGAATTGTAGGTTTGAAGCATCGACGAGAACACGTCAAACTGAATGTCATTCCAACAGTCAGTCTTTCCGTATTGTGACTGATCTGCTGTATGTCAGTGAGAAATTAGAAAAATATATCCACAGTATGGGCATTGTAGAATAATTGTAAATTTGGGATTACTGTAACAGTACCTTAGTCTTTTGCTAATGGAGTGGATCTGAGGACGTTAACGTGATAATCACTGACTGTCTGTGCTTTATAAAGCAATATTTTAAATGACGAAAGGCGGGGAGGAGTAGCAGCACTATATGAGATAAATATTTAGAAATCTTTTTTATTGAGCTGGAATGCGAGTATGAGTGACTGCTGAGGGAAACATACATTCTGCCACAGCTACAGTAGCAGCATTTGTCGGCCTCGTAGCTTGTCCTTTGTGTGTGCTAATGTATACCGTATGTCATCTCTTGTAACACTGATGCTAAGAAAAAGGGACAAGTCACTGTTGTATCCTGCCTGCTTTCTGTCCCGGGTGTGACACTGTGATTTCAAATGCTCAGAAATCGAGACACTATGACAGCTACCTGGATGCAAGATTCCCAGTGTGACTGAAGTGAGCACCTTTGAAGTCACTCGAGGCAGCGGCTGACAGCTATGTATGATGATGATGTTTAAGTCGCATAAATAAATAAAACTACATAAATA
Source organism: Scatophagus argus (assembly GCF_020382885.2). Lineage (NCBI taxonomy): Eukaryota > Metazoa > Chordata > Actinopteri > Scatophagidae > Scatophagus > Scatophagus argus. The sequence goes on along the minus strand of NC_058500.1, from coordinate 9,967,907 downwards.
AATGAACTTAAAACAAACAAAATCAGGTGGAGGGGAAGAAATCTTGGGGTAACATAAGTAATTGACTGTTAAAAGTGAGAAAACATGCTGTATTATTTTTAGAATACCTGATGTACCGCAAATATTGACACTTTTGGCTTACTTTGTGAGTTGGTTGATGATTTGTTTGAAATTCAAAAAGGAAAAATGAAGTGTGTTACAGATATATGAAAGGGTGTGGTATGGAATGTGATGAAAGCTGTCTTTTTAGAATAAACTAACTGAGATCGTTGCTCCTGATTTCCACATTGTGTTACCATAATGTTTAGAATTGTTTTTATTCTTGGGTTTTTATTGAGCCAGGTTAGCAGACACTGAAACACACTGAAGATAAAAACGGCCCTAGTTTATCTTGTGTCAAGGTACTGTGGAAGATTTTTTTTCCCCTATATGGAGCGACATTTTTTCCAAATGTATGACATATTTTTATGCTGGCAGTTTTACCATGATCAAATTAATTTTATTGTAAGAGCAGGACCTTGAAAATGAAAATTCAAAATGACCAAGTCTTTGTGGGGAAGGAAAGTTGGTTTGTCAATTCAAAAATATTACACCAAAATAAATCAAGCATTGGACAATCCTGAAATAAATAAAACATTGCATGCATTGACACACTAAAGGATAAAATGTGTGTTATAGAACTTGTTAATGTTTCCATACCCTTTTTGTCAAAGAACCATTCATTTCTTTCTCTGCTCATTTAGTGGAATTTAAAAAATCCCACAAATGTAGAAATAAAAGGTTCTGCTTCTATTTTAACATTTAGAAACACTACAAAATTGTTCTTTCACCGTGTTTTTTTATTTCTCCTTTTTTTTACACACACACACACAGATGCACCAAACTACTTCCATTTTTTTCTTTTAAAAAAGTTATTAACCTAACGTTCATTCCTCACATCCCAGAAGTGCCCCCAGATATCCTATTCTGGACGAATCCAAGAAATGACGCACAGCACTTTTGCTCTTTTATTTTTCCTTCTTTGCCACCTTCACTCTGCTATTTGTTTCTGGCTTCATTTGCTCTTTCCCCCCCATAATTCATTCATTCATTCATCAATTATTAGCTTAAATAGCACATAGCTGTTTCCATGTTCCCACAAGAAAGAAAGAAAGAATTCTTAATAGAAAGTACTTGAGCTTGTTAACTCACTGAAGCTGAATAAAAAATGATGGATTATAAGGACTGAGCATTATATTTGGTATCAAGTGAACACGTCTCAATGTTGCACCTGCTCTCTAACCTGTAAACCAGGGTCTACGGGTAACAACTCTGTATTCAAAACAGTGCCGTCTGTCTGAAGAGACACACGTACTTGGTCTGTCTGTAGCTCACACACACACACACACACACTCCAATTAATGAGGGACATGAAGCATCTCACCGGTTGGTAACAAGGCACATGTATGATAAACAGATTCAGCGAACAGTGGCTTTCTCAACCCTGTATAAATCCATGGAGCAGATGGTTGGATGGTGGAGTTAATTGGTTACAGTTTATTATTAGGTGTCTTTTCCTTTATGAAAGCTTGTCTTTCATCATTATTCTCTCAACCACCCGAACGCTGAGACTCTCCATTCAGCTTGTTTATCGTTATCTGCTTGTGGCTTTGATCAGCTGGATCTCAGTCCTCTGACAGCACTGAAATAGAATAAGAAACACTCTGTCCTCACTCATCAGCCTCTGCTGAGGAGCCCTTAAGCAGCTGCTCCAGTGGAGTTGCCCAATGGCATAAACAGCTGAAGACTGTAGTTTTTCTGGCTAGCACCCAAGTGTTAATATTCAGCATGCTACTACAAAGCAAGCCACTGTGGAAAATGTGTATGTGTGCTCCATCAATCTTCACTGGAGAGGTCAAAAGATAAATAACACAATCAAATGCTGGATGGACTCATCAAGAGCCTTTTAGGGCACAGACCACTCCACCTGGCCAATTTCAAAAAACCATTAGGTAGCCTTTTGCTCGCTCAGCAGAGGGGGAGTAGTAACATAAATCACGGTCACGGTAAAAGGATTAATCACGGGTCAAACAAGGCCCCATGTGAACTATTCATCAGCAGCCATTAAAGAGGGCCAAAGGAAGATCTAACAGGTGGACACACCATGCAGGAGAACGGCAGCTGTCACTCATTCGAGAGTGAAACACCCCTCAGACTCGGTGTGTTGTGAACCAGCTGATCATCCCCTCAAATATACTGAGATACATGGCATTGCCATGTAAATCAACTACATCTTTAGAAGTGACAAAGATTCTACAAGTTTCCATATCGTTTAAGAGCAGCTCGTAATCACAACACAGCACTGCCCCCTAGTGGAGGATTACTGGAGACGACCCATGTCATGTCGTTAAAAATTGAGAAAAGTTGCAGCAATAAAAAAACAGGAATTTAATATATTGTTGCAAAATAAGAAAAAGTGGAATTATAGATTTTTCTAAGACAGTAAACTAAGATATGGCATAGCAGCGTGCTTAAACACTGAACTGTATATATATTTTATTATCTTTGTGAGTTGTGCATCAATGCTTGTTCATATGAATATCATAAGAAAACACAGGTCTTGTCATCATTGCGTTAAAGTATAAAAACACATTTTTAATTTAAAAAGTGATACTCACCAAACAAAAACACATTTTAAGGTTTTTAAACACCTGATACTGTTGGCATCACACGTACATCACAATACCGTCGGTCCAAAAATGAGACTCTCCTGCCCTCCACTGGCAATTCTGAACACATTTCTTACACGTACATTACATCATGGTCATGGATGATTTCAACTAATAGGAAATATTAGGTCATGGTGACTGGCACCAATCAAAGACTAAGAGAGACCTTCTGTTGTTTTACTGAAACCCAGTGAGGTGGTGGTGATGGTGCCTACCATGAACGATTCACTTAATGAGCTGTGATGTGACTTCACACAAAATGTCCAACATTTATGATCAGCTCATTTCAAATGTGGAGGTGGAGGTGGAGTGTGTACATTGTCTGTAATCAACTTGCAGCTACAACATTTGAAAATCCAACATCATACAAACTGTAGGTGTGTGTATTATTGAGCTGCTATTGACATAAATAGGATTAATGTCTTATGCCTAAATATTGACCTTGAATTTTGGAATTGTATGCCTAGAGCAGAATATTACAAAAGCCTGGTTTTATATGTAATACTGAAGAAATTCATTTTCCCATGAGCATGAAACTGGTGGAGCTTTTCACTTTAAACTCAGTAGGTTTTAACAAATTTGGGGCATATTTGCAGTTCCAGTGGTTTTTGGAGACAGCTACTTGCCGTGACTGACTAAAGCAGTGGCCTATACAGAAAGACAATAACAAAGAATAGCCTACCACAGAATGGACTATAATAATTTTCCCTGTCTGATTTGGAAGAGCTGCTGTGGGCTGAAGGACGCACGGGGGAGATCATTTAGCGGCAACTAGATTAAAAATACTTGGCGAAGGTTGATTTAAGGAATTTAAGCCCTGACCCTTTTTTTTTTTCGTCAGGACCGAGCGCCGTTACGTCGGAGGAGCAGGACGAGCCGGTATTGCAGCTAGTTTATTAGACAGAAACCCCACTATTAATCTGCTCGATATAAGATAATAATAACGCGAGAGTTTGCAAGTTGCTTCAAGACTGTAGTTGCAACTGTCAAAGGTGGAGTGGATACGCGCATGACCTAACACACATTACTGTAATACTGTACACGGCCGCCGAGATAATATCCGTATAAAAAACCGAAATAATCCCGAGGTAAGGAGCCGAGGAGTGTACCAAAACCGACCGAGATTTGGCGTTTCTGCAGATTTTCCTTCGCTTCGTTTTCTTTTACTCCAACCAACTGTCTCGGAGCCGTCGAAATTACTGCACTAAAACATATTTTTCTGCCTCCCTTTAGCTCCAGTCAGCGCAAGGATTTTTTTTTTTTTTTTTTTTACTCCTCCTTCGTAATAAAGTCGCCATTTTGCTTCACTGCCTATATAAACCATCCCGTATTCTAATATTTTTCCTCAAGGAGTCGGGGACCTACCTATCTTTCCTGGCTATTTCTAATATTTCTGGAGTGTTTAACGAGAAGACAGGTTGAAGAAGTGCCTCGTGGTATACATATTAATGCAGGAAAGGAGGAGGGGGGGGCGAGGGAATTGGAAAACTGGGAATAAGGTGAAAGTATCCAGGATTTCTTTTCATGTACAGACGAAATTGTGATTTCTCCTCTCGTGCCCTGCTCTTTTTTTTCTTCCACCCCGTCGTCGTCTGCAGAGCGGGGGGACAGGACGACGCCGACGGCTGTCCGCTTCTTTTCAGGCCCCCCAACCCCTGTCTGACCGGTCCTTGACGCACAGCAGGTGTGATTGCCATGTAACATAACATTGGTGGAAAAACGCCCACTTAGGTGCCTGTCTCCTGACCTCCCCCCTCCTCCCTCACGTGGGTGACCCGGGGGCCACCCGGCCCCTAGTGCGGGGTGACTGCCCGACAGTTCAGGTAGGTGTGGCCGAGTCAGGGGTAAGAAAGCGTAGCGCTCGTTTTGTTAAGCACAGAAAGAAGCAACCCAGTAACCTTGTTGTGGTTGACGCACACGTCCAGCATGGCGGTGTGCCACGTGCGGAGCTAAAATGCTTATTTCCAGGTTGGATCGTCAGCAGATTGTGTGTGAAGATGTGAGTGGGTGTCACCAGGTTTTGTTGTGTCTAGCTAAATGTATGGTAATGTAGGGGGGTTGCCGTTTACTTGTGGAGTTGATCTCATGTGAAAACAACCAGATGCAGTGTTATTTTAAAAACTGTGCAAATGCCAGAGCAGCACTAAACGTTATATCCTAAAAATATTACTGGGAAGCCCAGTTTATAACCAGAAGCAAAAAATGCATTGTGTACAAAAAGTATCTAGGTCTGTTGAAACTCATAATCAAACACACTTTTTTTTTAAAGGAAATCCTTTTAAAACATTTCACCAGTCATTATTTAGCAGTCTGTCTCTCTGTCTTTTATCTGTCTCACCACATCTGTTTATTTTAATTTGTTAAATGCTTGTCTGAAGTTGTCTTCACACATCGTACAGGAACAGGAAGGTGTCTAGTGTCGAGGTGTGTGTGCAGTATTTCTGCAACTTGCAACTTGCAGCAAGCTCACGGTGCCTTTTAAAGTCACATTTATGAAGAACACATAACACAGCGTGAGCATACTATCACTGTGATATATGTGCCATCAACACTGAATGTAAAGTGAATAGCATGGCCTGTAAACAGACACTGTGTGACCCCCCACTGGGTGACCCTTTGTGTGCTGTTGTAGTTCATTAGCAGAGTGACATGAATGTGTACTAAAAGAAAACATGTTGGATCTTAATCAGTCCCACTTAGCATGATTAGTGATTGTCAGCCTCCATCCGTTAGACGACCCCATGCTGATCAGTACTGAGGGTTCGACACCTGGCACTCAAAACTGAGGAATAGGCCTACTGTGGGTGATGGTGGCATGACTTTTATAACGGACTGATGGACTCGCTTAAAACAAGAAAAAGTTTGCTGCGGACCACGTGACCTGATGAAGAGATACATCCCTTGTTTTTCGTAATAAAGAAAGACGGCAGGGCTGCTCAGGACAGGAGCTTTATGTCCCCTGTCTTTCTCTTTGACTCACCTTTTGTTTAATGGGCAGAGCATGGAGTTAGTGTGTAAGAGAGAATATTGATTTTGAAATGAAACATGGAAGGTCACACCCTCATTACCACCACAGATGATGTGTGTGCCTCCACTCAGATAACCTTCAGTCCAATAGCACAGATGGCCAATATGAAGAAAGCGCATTATAGAATGAGGAGACGGTATCATCACAAGCTATTGATGCAGTGGACATTACTAATAATAATGTTTTGACAAGCAGTGGAACAGGATAAATGAGATTCACAGAGCGTCCTGATATCACCTCCAGCTGTCTATATCTCTACCTGTGTGCTTGTACCCCCTCAACTACTTCTGCAGGCATGGAGAGCCCAAGCGGCCCCAGGTTTGGGAAGCTGTCCTCGTCAGGGCTGACAAGGGGCCGGACCCCCAAGCATGGACATCCCCAGGAGCGTGCCACACCAGACCCTGAAAACAACAAACACAGTGAGTGATGAGCCGCTGCGTTTCATTAAATGGCGACAGTTTGTGACTTTAGACATCTGGGGGGTTTCCTCACAGGTGTGGGAGGAGGAGAGCTTCCGTTTGTGTTGTTTCCAGGTTAAATTCCATGTTGTGGTGCAGTGTAAAGAATATGTTTGCATATGGTATGACATATTTACACATATGTGATCAGTATAATTGCATTTTGCACATTTGTCTCTGTATCCTATTGACTTTACATTGGCTGGACGTTTGTAATTCCATGCTAGTCGTTCAGAATTTCAGCATTGATCAATGTACCATACATATGACTGTTCATGCTGCTTTTTTGAATGGATCATATTTTACTAAGAATCAGTGGTCCCCCGGCCTCAATGTAATTCTACCCCTTTCACCACAGAAGGGCCTGGAAACTACAACATTTTTCCTCTGACTGCCTTACAGTGAGAAAACCAAACAAACAAGTAGTGCCAAGCATTGACATGAGCGAAACCCCAAGCCATCTGGATCTAGATGGAAGATTTTGGAAGGAGAGAGAGCCGGACTGGGGAATTATGTTTCAATCCAATAACCAGCAGATCATCATGACTTTGTTAATAGAGTCAGGCAGACTTGGAAAACTGGGTCTGTTTTAATATGACCCAGTTGTTTTGGTTGCTACAAAATAGCTTCTCATTCCCAGACACACACAGCACCCACACTAGACTAGGTGCTTCAGTTTGTTTTCTTTCCATGTTAATATTCAGCCCTGTAGACTGGATTTTCGTGGTTGTGTCTGTGCGTGCATGTGGCCGTGTGTGTGCGTGTGTGTGTGTGTGCTTGCCATGGACAGTGAAGTAAAGTTTATTTTGCAAGACAGAACTGAGAATGCAGGAAAAGCAGAGTTTATTCTCACAAAGTGGTGTAGCCACAATAAAATTGTTTTAATGTAATAGCTTTATCTGCCAGATGTGCAGATAGTTGGATGCATAGCACAGGCTAACAGTCTGATCTCCAGCACCTCATTGTTTACAGGCTGCCAGCTCATGTGCTTTTTTTTTTCTTCCTCTTTAAGAATTTATTGTAGCAGAACCGTGCATTTGATTGACAGTGTTTTCTCTGCAGCCTTGCAGAGTTTTATGTTTTATAGATGTTTTTTTTTTACACTATTAGTCAGTAAACAAGATGTGTTTATAAATCAATCAGTGCAAAGCCGGTAGTGACTTGAGATTGAAGTCTGGAATACAGAGAGACATGCTTGGCTTAGGTTCACTAATGAGCACCACCAATGATGTGTAATTAGTCTCTGTGTGTGTTCTGATGATGCTATCACTGGTGGTGTTGCCTTGGTCCTCCAGGTCTTCACGGGACTTTTTCTGGTAACTTTAGACTAGACTGCTTCTGCTTGCCTATTTTGTTTTCGTTTTCCTCAGTTGATCTGCTTTGAGTCTCATTAAAGTAAAACTTCTCAAAAATATCAGTACAGTAATTATATGAGTGTTTTGAATGCTGCAAGCTGGTGCTTAGGAAACTGTTTTGGTTAAGTCTGTTCTAAGGACATCTTCCAGCACAATTTGATTGCACAAGATAAAAATCTACATTCCACCATGCTGTAGTTGAAAAATTGTTCCGTTTGGCTGGAAAGTTGCTCTTTTCTGGAACATTTCCAGGGGTTTCCCTAGATTTGGAGAGACTCAGTTGGTAGCATTGCCAGTAGGCTTTTATTTTTTATAATGATGTCTGAAGATTATCTTTGAACAGCCAGTAACCTTAAGGGGCCACACAAGGCTGCAAGAAAACATGCAGAACCTAGTGTGTCATGGACCGAGCTGCTAGACCAAAGAGACACAGGTAGTTTTTTTTTGTTTGTTTGTTTTGTTTTGTGTTTTTTCCAAAATGGTTACAAAAAGTAAAACAAGTAACAAATATACTTCTGACAGTAATCCTGAGTCCATCACACTAACAACCAACTAGCAGGAGATCACTGAACAGCTCAGACTGACCCCTAAAGGACACATAGGCCTGATCAGGCCATTCAGAAACACAGGCAAGACAAAACATTTAAACAAACCACAATAACCACAAGTATGTCATTATAGCACAGTCAAAGTGTATAATTGATATAAAAGATTTACGTGTTCACTTATCTGTTTGTATACGTGCATTTACATGTTGAGGTTAAAAAGAAACCTAAACTAAGTAAATGAAATGATTGCTTGTGTTTCAACGCATGAGGAATCTTACATTTTCATTTCAAAAAGGCACTTTGTTACAGTAGCATTAGTATTCTGTAACCACAGCACCATAAGTGGTGAGTGTCATGATTCACTCAGATAGAGACTGAAGCACTAAGTTATTCATTGGCTGTGATTGGAGTTTCTGCAGTTCCTCCAACAAATCGCCAACTCGCCAACTTTTCAAACAACAAGGCCTCTTCTCAAATGTGGCCTCCTCAGCTTATTACTCATCAGCGACTGGCCTGAGCTCTCTTTTGCTAATGATGACGAGAAATGTTACAGGGCTAATCATAATGAGCCTGGTGCTAGCTTGGCTCTCCCGGGGGGGTCTGTGAACCTTGGTTTGGGCAAACAAAGGCATCAATATCTAAGGTTCCCCCATGGAGTTTTTATTTTCTCTCAGTGCTCAGTCTATGCCTCAGTCTGTGCATAGTATGTTCCTTATGTAACCAGGTAATATATTATCTGCCGCCTTCTTAGTTGGTTGTATTTCATTTTTTGTTCCATGTCCATGCAAAGTTACTATCACGCCTCCTTGTTAGAAACTTTGCATGATGTAATGATGAAGAAACCCTGTCTATTTGGGCTTTTTTTTTTCACTTGTGGTTTTCTGAAATCCCTCTATGCTTTTATACATGGAAACAAAGACTGCACATTGGCTTTGTGTGCTTTCCTAGAGTGGCGTGGTTGAGTTGTCACCTTGCCACACCAGACAACTTGCAGGGAAGGATGTGGTCCTTGAGGGTGACTTGTTCGCTCTCTCTTTGCCTCTCTTTTTTTCCCCATTGCTCTCACATTTTTTCATATTAACATCTTATTAGAGCTTTAGTTTTGTCACTTTTTCTCCTCCAGTGGTCTCAGTTGTTAAACAACCAACAGTGAAAGTATTTGTACAGAACTAAAGCTGTTCTGCCAAATGCTTTAGGCAATCCCTCTTTGCAAACATTAATGCGAGCATAAATGAGTTTAGACGAGTGTGTGTGTGTCTGTCTGTGTGTGTCACCTTCCTGCATCTTTGATGGACAATGGTACAGCAGCAGCATACCTGATACCAGGACACAACCTTTCCTTTGGGCATGCTGTGTGTTGCTGCTTTTGTCAGTGCGTGTAAGGTCTGGATATGTCTATATTATTGTGGCTATGTATAAATGTTAAAAGTGCCAGTGTGTGCTGTTTTTGTCTGTGTTTACATGCATGTGTGTGTGTGTGTGTGCATGTCTGTGCACACGGCTGTGTGTGTTCTCAAATGACAGTTCACTACTGTGACTGCAGGACCGTTATTTCAGGCTCACAGATGCCATCTGCTGACCCTGCATATTTGCCTCAGCGGCAGTCTCTCTTTCTTTTGCTTTCTCACACTTGTTTGTTGTCCCGTTCTCCATACATAACTGTCGCTCCTTTCTGTTTCATCCTCCCTCAAACTTCTGATCGGTTCCTTGCCTCGCTTATTAGCCAGTATTACCTGCAGCAGTGAATCACCGGGGGTCCAGCCTCACTTCCCCCTCCACCCTTCCTTACCTCCCTGCACTCACTTCACCCTAATCCCAGCCACTATTTCCACCACCCATCCTTACTCTCCTTATGTCTCATTTTTCTTATATATTGTAGCTCTCACATGATGATGCTTTGAGTCTTTGACTACCAAAAAATTAAATTGATAAAGAGCTATAGATCGGAAAATGTTTGTTTTGAGATGAAACAGAGAGTCCTTTGTCACACCTTTATTTGGCAGGCTTGAAGATGGCAGATGAAAAGGAGTAGAGGAAAATGGGAGCGGAGAGAAATTGAGTTGGTGAGTCATTGTCCATAAGGAGGCCACTGCAAATGGTCTGGGCAGGCATTGTCTGTCTGGCTTGCATATACTCTATGCGCTGTTGCATAAACAGGTGCCTTTTTCGTGACTGCTGGTATATGCACTGTGAGTATACCACAACATGCCTCAGTGCATAAATGGCACATTTCCCATTGCTATGCTACGTCTTCTGCTATAATACTTCTTATTTTACCAAATTTCCCCTTGGGGATGAATAAAGTCTCTTCTTATCTTATATTATATTATCTTATCTTATTTTCTGTCCAATCAGTCTTATATTTGAAAAATATTTTATGCTGGGTGTGATTGGTCAGCCAGGATCTTCACGTAGCCTTGACTTGGTATCATCTCCATTGTCACACAGGCACAAGTGCTGAGGGTGAATGTCCATTTCTGGTGTTATTGTTGTTTGTGTTATGGACTGTTCTCATGTTGCAGTGTTTTGCTTAAATATAGTTGAAAAAATTAGGTATTTTATATTGATTAAGTAGTGTTAATCATTATGAGGAGGGATTCATTTAGTAAAAAAATAACCAGAGGGCCACATATGTGGCCAGATATCTAAAGCTGTTGTGATTGGATGTCACTAAACACAGGTCTGGCCATGGGCCAAATGGGCATCAGACAATAGATTAGGTTTCCAATAATATGAAGCATGGAGCTGATGTGGAAGGCTGTAAAATCAATGCAGGTCTGAAGAGGCTGTCAGGGTACTGAATCACCCCATTATATAGCAGGAGTCTCAAACTCAAACTCTTTTCTTGGATTTGGCTGTTAGAAGTGTGGTTTAGTGGCGCTACTAAAGTGACAGTCTACCACAGATCTGTGTGATCACTGGACTGGCCTCTACACAAAGTGGTTCCCTTTACAGTAGTTCAGACACTAAAGTCAGCTTATCTTAGACTGAGCACCAGCTACCATTTATTTAGTAAGAAGATCTCCTTCTCTGTGCCTGTTTATCACTAAGTCATAGAGTTGTCCAGATCTTGAAATCAGCTGAAAACCAATAAATTATGTCTTGTGACAGTATTTTAAAAAATAGAATGTTACAACAAGGCATGCTGGTATTATTCTTGAAACATGTCTACAGTGTATCTATAATTTTGTGTAATGTTTCTATTTTGGTGCCCTGCGATTGACTGGTGAGTGAGTCCAGGGTGTACCCTGTCCCTCGCCTGTAGTCAGCTGGGATAGCCCCCCCCCTCCCCCGTGACCTTGACGGATAAGCGGTATAGAACATGAATGAATGAACATTTCTATTTTGGACTCTTTTGTACACTTGATGTTCCTTGTCTGTCCTGTCCTGAAACAGGTACCCCACCTCTGTTACTCTTCCTGAGCTTTGCTGAATGGATTTTTGGGGAGTTTTCCTTATCAGAATGATGGGTCTAAAGATCAAGGATATTGAATACCTAGTCTAAAGACTGTAAAACCCCAAGAAAAAATGTATGATATTTGATATGGCTTGACTTGGTACTTTCCAGGCCAGTTTTTTTGTCTTCTTGAGCTAACATATCTGCTGTGTATATTACTTTGAAAAGAATATCAGTAACCAAAAGGTAGACATTCATAAATAACATTCTTTGATTTCAGTACCACTAACAACACTGTTCAACTGCCATTAAGGACTAGATGGCCAACAACTTTTTAGAGCTAAACAAAGATAAGAAGACTGAGCTCCCCATCATTGCTTATGAAAGTGTAGCTTCAAAATTTGCTCAGTCTGTTGGGTGCAATCTAGTCTTAGAAATCTCAGTGTTACATTTAATTATTTGTGATCATTGATGGACACGAGTCTCGTTGCAATGTCTTCATCTGCAGCTGGCTGCACCTGTTGATTTTGACCTGCTCTTCCGTTATAGACACAAGACACAAGACTGATCAAGAGGACAGTGGTATCCGGCCATTGTAGTTTGGGGTGAGCAGTGAACAAGACATTGGCCATACCTGACTTTTGCCATATCCTGTCGGCAAGCAAGCAAATGTTTTAAATAAAGCCCCTGTAATAGTTTTAGACTGTTAACTGAGTGTAAACTGGCTAATTGTGACACAGTCATGTTGTGGCGGTCCTCTGTCAACTTGCTGTGGCTTCTTATCAAAGTTCAAGGTTGATTTTAAGGTTTTTGTTTTCACATATAGAGACCCGATTGGTCTGTTTCTGCTCCATCCTTATATCACCAGTAGGTGAAATAGAAATAGGTGTGAAATAGATAATATCTTCACTGTCTAAATCGCAGAACTAGATTATGGTGTTGGTTGGTTGGTTCAGTATTTGCTAACCCTATAAAACAAAGCCATGTATACCTAGCCTTTTGTAACATTTACTATCAGAGATAATGAGATGGCAAAAGAGCTATTTGGCATTTTGTTGTGTTTTCATGAAAAATACAAATATGATAAGGAATTAGTTTAAACATGTTTGTGTTTGTGTGTATCAGCAAGTGCATCTATGTACGAGATTATAGATACACAGTTATTCAGAAATAGAGAGAAAGAGAGGGAGGGCAGGAAGAGGGAGAGGGAGCAAGAGAGAAAGGAAAAAAACAAAGACAGAGAGTGAGAGTCAGGCTCACTGAGAGTTTGGTTTTCTTTCAGTTAGTCAGTGTCTGGGTAGCAAGACTGTTCTGGTGCTGCTCCACCTCTCCTCTTCTTCTTACTCACCGTCTGGAATCAGGCCTGACTGGGAGGGAAGTATGGGGACGTCTCCAAAGAGAGGTGCGTATATGATGGAAGATTTGCACTCTGTGTGTGTGTGTGTGTGTGTGCACAGAAAGAGGGAGAGAATGGAGAAAATTAGAGTACAGGATGAAAAATAGCATGTAGGAAAATAGGAAGTAGTAGGAGGTGTGTGTGGCAACGTGCTAACATGCCGTGAATAGAGAAAGTGAGAGTGAGAGAGAGAGAGAGAGAGAGGAAAGTTGTGAAGAAGTAAAAGTGAAAATACACAGAGATGACAGTAAGATCCCATGGTTGGATTAACCCAGGATAGCTTACATACGGAGGACATGGTTACACGCTGTCAGTGTGTTCACCCTGCAGAATATCCAGGTGTATCAACGTCTGCATCCATTGTCTGTTGAGATTGAGGAAGTAGTGATACTGAGTTTTCTGTCCATGCAATTGTTTCAGTGGTGACTGGCGTTTGTATTTCTGTGTGTTGTCTTTCTACAGTATGTTCAGATCCTACTGTGCAGACACAGACAAAGGCTCCTGTGTGAGTGTTTGTCAGGGAAAACAAATGACTGTTCTGTGTGTGCGCCTGTGTGTGTGTGTGTGTTTGTGGGTAATGTGTGCACCCTTGCACTCAGGGGGAGCAGTTGCAGGCGTAGCTAGGAGAACTCAGAGGTTATTTGAGATCATTAGACAGCTGCCTGCACTCCTGGGTCTGGACTCTTCTCTTCTCCTCTCTCCTCTTGTCTTCTCTTCTCTTCTGTCAGAACTAAACCAGTGTGGCGCAACAGTTGCAGACAGCTGGGACTAAGTCATACTCTGACATTACTTAAACAGCTGTTTTATCCCCATGGCCTGTGCCTGAGAACCGAGTGTTTAGCTTTGACACAATGGGCCTGCTTTGTTTCATACCAAGACAATGGTTGTGATTGCTAGAATATCTGAGTGCCAGACTGTGCTACTCATGCTCAAAGCAAGCGCAGCAAAGTAAAAGACAGCGAACACATTTGCATTTGCATATTTCACCCCAGGAAAGACAAATATGCTGTTGTTTTTTTCATTTTTATAGTATGTTTACACCTGCACCTGCGCTGCTTTGGCTTGTGTGTGCACAATCCTATTTGCAGTGTAGCCTTTTACACGAGATCCTAATTGTTCTGCTTGCTGCAAAGAGGCCTCTGATAGAGGTAACTAAGACGAGTGAATCTTATTCCCATAGCAACAAGAACATATCTTTCCCAAGAGCAGAATTCATTAATTATGCCTTTCTTTTACAAGACCTTTATTTTCTAAGACAGGAATTAGAATGCATGCTCAATTTCCTTCTCAGCACAAGAGTTGCACCGCCGACTGCATCACCTCTCCAGCTGCTACCCAGACAGCTAATAGAGAAATGGTCTGTCGCCTGGAGAATATTAATACACTCATATCTATGCACACACATCATACTCACACACGTCGGTAATGGTTTTGTGTACTTGTATGTGTGTATCAGTGTGCGCTTTCGTGCATGTGTTTACACCTTGTGTCATGAACTATTTCCAAACAGAGCCAGCAGTGTTGTGCTGCTTCTCATTCCATCTTACTCAACCTGGCTGTATTTTTCTTTCTACCTTATTATTGCGAGTCTGAAGTAAAAGATTACATATAATCCGCCAGCCTGTGTTTGTGTCTGTGAGTGATACTGAGAAACAGGACGAAGACAAATGAGGTAAAAATGGAAAGTTGATACTGTATAAGAAAACATAAAGAAAAATAAGAAGGAGAGGTCAGGGCAGGTTAGACAGAGAGATGTGTTTTTTTTTTTTATTTTGTTTTTTTTGAAGGCTATCCTACGTGGCCTGTTTTTGTATGAGCAATGATGGCAGGAAGTCAATTCATTTATTTGATGAAAAATCTTCCAACAATTTCCATAATCCTGGAAGGCACACAGAGTGCTCTGATCCAGTTTGGGACCCGCCACAAATGGGCTGCATTAGGCATGTGCGCATCCTGTCCTTGCTTGTCAGTAATTTGCAGGAGAAGAAAGCAGTCAGCAGCCATAATATCACATTCAGATTAAAAAGAGAGTCTGTGCAGGTCCACTGCTAGATTACACTTGATGACAAAAGACTATTATCTCTACTTCAAGTAGTTTCCCTTTGACATTTTCTAGGATCTGATATTACTGAATAGGTTCTATCTCCTCCTTGCCTGTTTTTGCTGCTATCCGGTCTTACCAGATCAGTGCAGAGGAGTTGAGAGCACATGTAAAGATATATCATTCTAAAGAGTACCGCCTCAGCTCCAACCTGCAGCACTGTCATTCAGTATTCTGCTTGGTCAGAGGAAGAAGTCATCTGCCTCTGCAATTCTCTCCCTCCCTCAGCATCCTCTGCTCTCCTCTCTTGGTCACCCCCTCCCCTTTCCTCCTCTTCTTCTGCATAAACTCATCCTCCACTCTCCCCGTCTTCCCTCTTTTGCTCAAGTAGCACTGTATAGAGGAAATAGAGTGCAGCACTGATAGTGCAGAGGTCTAATTGTAGTATAGAAGAGAGCATTAATGAGCCACTGCACTGCCTGAAGTTAGCGTGGAGAAAGATGGGGAAGTGTGTGCGGAGCGAAAAGGAAGGAAGTGAGAAAGAGTACACGCGGGGTGAGAAAAGAGGCAAGCGTCAGTATGAGAGTCGGAGGGAGGGAGCGATCAAGTGCAGAGAGAGAGAGAGAGAGGGAGGGAGAGAGAGAGAGAGAGGGAGGGAGAGAGAGAGAGAGAGCTGAGGCAGTCGGTCTGCTGTGTGCTGTGTCAGAAGTTCGCACAGGCGCATGCAATTTATAGCTGATCTGTTTGGCTCAATAGAAGGCCTTCACTGCCCTTTCCCTCTCTCTCTCACACACACACAGTCATGTTTCTGTCCCTTCACAGGATATTAAATTGACATACATTCCTTTCCTAGAGACTTACTAACCATAAAGTTACACAGCTACTTGTCTAACTTTAAGCTTTCTAACCAAATCTGACCTCAAACCAAGTCTTCAATCTGAAATTGAATGATTTAGGGAATGAGGACTTGGGTTTAATTCCTAAAAAGGAAGGAGAGTCAGAAGATTTACGTCTCCATAACATGAATAATACATGTCCACTCTCTTCTTTTTGTCTGTCAATCACATCTAACACCTGAACACCTTTCACTAGCTGGATATATTTGTTTTCATCACATGTGCTCCATATTTGGTGTGGAATTTGGAGTTCGAAAAGGCAAAAAGTTGAAGATATGTGGAGCTTTGTGAAATATTGATAATGCATCTAGAAGTCAAAGGCAGACTTGTCATGCTTCAGGTCAAGAACAGTGCAGGCTCCGAAGATTTTCAAGATTGTAATGTTAGCCCTTGTAATTAAAATGTTCTGTTCCGTCATTGTGACGCACTGGCGGTACTGTGCTAACTGAGAAATGGTCTCCTCTCTTGTTTTACCAGGTCCAGTGTGTGATGAGCCAGCAGGGGGGAAGAGGAAAGGTCGTCCTAAAGCAGAAGTGCAGGAACTGAGAAGCATCCCTGTGAGTATCTCTCTTTGAACTGAGTGGGTGTTTGAAGTAGGCTTCATTTTTTTCCCTCCACAGTGTAGGCAGCTCCCCATGAATATGCACAATATACAGAACAGTCTAGCGATAATCCTTTCTTGTATTGAACTCTCTCTTCCTCACCCCTGAGCAGGCCCATATGATAGTACAATGGAAGGAAGAGTTTAAGCGCCGCTCAAGGGTTAAGTGTCCATGTTCAGGCTGCTGGTTAGAGTTTCCCAGCATCTATGGCGTCAAGTACCACTATCAACGCTGCCAGGGGGTGAGTCACTAACCTCTGTTCTTTCCTGCTAGGCGGCTATTTCTAACTTATGCTTCAGAGTAGACTTGAACAGTGGATCACAATGAAGGTATTGGAGAAATGCGTCAAAGGAGGGGCCACATCAGTCTGTGATAAATGATCTGTAAAGTTAAATCAGAGTTTTCAGCTTCCGCAGAATTTTAATTCTCTCAGTTTGCTGTGGTTATTGCCTGAGCTATTGGGCTGTATCAAGAACCTGTGATTAGCCAACTGAAGGCTCCCAATAACAGCTGCCCACTGTCATTTTATTCGGCGTAGGGAGGGAGCTCGGTCTAAATCCCCTCTCGTCATGTGTGTATTTGTGTCAGGCCACTGTAGCCGAGAAGCTGAGTCACAGCTGTCCCTACTGTGAGGCAGTGTTTGCCACAAAGGTGCGTCTGCAGAAGCACAAGCTGTGGAACCACCCAGACAGGGTTAGTATGGAGCCCAAAGATGAGCACCATAAGCTTCAAAAGACTCCTGTCAAGTTCAACACCAAGAAAAGGTGACTGGGATTTAGAGCTCAAATTCCCACCCATACTGAGCCACATGATGGTGTTAGTAACATCATAATGCTGACTGCCCAAAATTGTCACCCCTCGGTCTGTGAATTCAGGCCCATGGAGAACAGTCCTCCGTCTCCAGTGTTCTTCAAAGTGAAAAAGACCCATGAGGTGTCCACACCCTCTCAGAACGGGGAGCTGGCCCACCAGAAGAGTGAGAGGAAACAGCACAGCAACAGCCAGCCTTCACAGCAGACACACCAGTCGCAGCCAGTCCAGCACCAGTCCCAGCAGTCGCAGTCCCATAGCACGTCGTCTGATGCAGGTGGCAGTGAGAGTGAAGGGGGCAGCCTTCCCCCTCCTTTCCCCGACGAGGACCCAGAGCGGATGAGGCACAGTAAGATCACAGGATATCTTGGTCCACATATTTTCGTTAGATGCTTGCGCGGTGTGTGTTTGACCGTTCCTTGCTCTGTGTTTTTCTCTTGAGCCAGGACGGAAGCAGAAAACGCCTAAAAAATTCACTGGAGAGCAACCTTCTATATCTGGGACGTTTGGATTGAAAGGTAAATAGGAAGAAAAAGTTGTCTTCGGCGTGTTGTGAAGAGCAAAGAATGTTTTCTGGTAAACATGAGATAGCTGAACAATCAAATGCTTGTATGGAGTGATATCCCATGAATGTGATATTAATAACTGAACAAATGAAGTTGTGAAGAAGAGATTATTGCTATTATGCTGGCTGATTCATCATTGATTACTGACAATAGAGCAGGCCACAGAATCCCTGTGATGATTCACTGAATAATGGAAACCATGGGTTGACATATGTACCACTGCTTGAAGATAGGTAGGAGGATTGTGGGCCCGTTCAAAAGAACTTCACTACATTCTGTGACTGACTATGTTAGTGACCGTGAACACTCTCAGCTGCTGCTGATCAATGGTACTGGCCTTTTAACTGTGCTAATGTGGCAACTGTCGAGGCATTTCATATTCAGCTAAGTGAATCAGTGACTCACAAACCAAGCACACATCACACACAGCTTTTCCAGCCCCTCTCTCTTTCTGTCTCATTCATACGCTGAAAATGTTCAGTGAGTCATATAGCATACACAGGGCTGTTATCAAACAGTTCATCCACAGATTGCAGGACTCTCTCTTGCTCTCTTCCAGTCTGTCACTTATTCAAGTATGACTCAAAACAACCTCCGTTTCTCATTTTTCTTTCTTTCTTTTGAACATTTTTTTTTTTGCATCCAGTACCAATATTCCTTTTTTAACATATTTCTTCAGCATTATTCTGCATCTGTCCCTCTCTGCTTTCCCTTTAATACCTGTAATGAGAGTATGCATTGCTACCATGACTCTGTGTGTGTGTGTGTGTGTGTTGAAGGAATGACTAAGGTGGAGGAGAAACTGAAAGCGGGCCGTGTAAAGAGACCAGAGGGGAGTGGGTTCAATGAGGAGCCACAGAGACGTACTGGTTCTTCGAGTCAGTCGTCAAAGAAAGACCCAGCCACCAGCAGCTCTGGTGAGCACTTAGATTTGTTTCAGGATAATTTAAGAGTAATAATAAAAGATGTTTACAAGATACATACAAAGAGAAGGCGGTGCAATGCCGAATGTGCAGTATCGGTACCAATTTTTTCAACCAAATTGTTGTAAATCCCTTTTCTGCCGATCAGTTAAGCATAACACAAGCATAAAAGTAAACTGTAGGACAAGTAAACAAGAATGCTACAAACAAATGCAAATGGGATTTTTAACCCATTAAGTACAAAATACAGGTAATGTTTGATTGGTTAACTGACAGGGGGACACTGCTTCCACATGTTTCTAAGGTGCTGTCCCCGACACCCAATGGCAGCGAGCGATCTCAGAACGAGGTGAAGTGGTGTGTCCCACCTGCTCCATCGTCACCAGGAAAACAATTCACGGCCTCAAGAAACACATGGAGATTTGCCAGAAGGTCAGTGGGCGATACAGCTGTACGTCAGACTAGCAGCAGGGTGGATGCAGCGTCACAACGCCGCACAGAGCTTGCTGTGAAACCACAACTCAAACTAGTCAATACCATTTCGTGACAAATGAGTCTTACTGTTAAAACCATGTCAATCACGTGATACTAGTTTACATATTGACAAGACTTTTGTTGGCCACAAATATTATCAAACATTTTTTCCCTGTAAATGAAGCTCTGTCATCTCAGAGCTGTAATTTCCACAGTGGATGATAACTTTCACTGCAACGTTATTAGATACCTCTCTCTGAGGACCCCATTGTGCAGAGTCTAGGGAATCTTTACAGTAATGACATTGATTGGAAGGCTGCAGAAACAACATCAGGCAGTATCTCTGTACAGTAATATCTTTTAGTCATCTGTGCTAAAATGAAAGCTAACATCAGTTGAAATGAGCAAAGAAGATGGACATTGTACACAACTGTAGTGGATTTGCATTGCACTCAATTGCGGTCAACAGTAATGAACAGCATGGGGTGAAGCTTGGAAGAAGTTAATTTCAACGACATTACTGTATATTGAGCTTTTTGCTGAGAACAAACTAGGCGGATCAGTGCTGTAGCCTCTAGGCCCCCAGAGAGATGTGTTCCTACAGCCATTTTAATGGATCTTTGGCCCAGTGGCCCGTGTGACTCGATTAAAGTGACAGTCTGCCTTTAAGCAATGACAGAATCACCACATTACCACTGGGTCACTCACCGTCAGAGCACCTCTGTCTCCAAATCAATACTGAGACAAGAAGAGAAATCTATGAAAAGGAACACTATGTGTTAAATTGGTTTTTCTGGTTCCCAAAGTTGCTTGATGTCTTCTGTCCTTCACGTTCACCAGAATTACCCTCTAATAATGAACTCTATTGGGTTACAGATGAAAGGTTGCTATATTGATAGGTACAATAAAGGGTATAGCCAGCAAAAGTGGGTTACTTGTTAGTTTCCTTTTATAGACATGTCATTTGATCCTCTGTTTGGCCTTCAATCCTTGCAGCTCCAGGATGCCCTGAAGTGCCAGCAGTGCCACAAACAGTTCAGATCCAAGGCCGGACTCAACTACCACACCATGGCTGAACACACCACCAAGGTAGATCACACATATGCACGCTTACGCACTTGAAATTCCTAACTTTTGCTTTTCATTACAGTTCCCTGTGACATTCTTTTTGGTCAGGCTTTGCCCCCATTAGCCAACAGTCAGTAGTCCAGATGAGGATGCTATGGCAACCCTGAGAGCTTATGTTTCATCACTGTCACACTGACCCACTGACCAGAGTAGTTAGTTACAGGACACCATGTCAAAGCACTGCTCATTCAGGAGGAGGCCAGACTTGCTCTTGTTACTCTATGTATGGACATCCACCATACGCTACTGCTAGTGTCAGTTTACACTCGGTTTGGTGAGGGTTGTTCTGCATGTAGGTATCCACCCATATAGGTATGCAGATATGAGAGTAAAAGAAAATGCATATGTTTACCATACATATGCTTCATTTTATCTGTTGCATATTCTTTGTCAGCTGCTATCCCCTTTTCTAAAAATTTGATGGTGGTGTTTGTAATCAATCTTACATTTGAACCAGCAATTGGTATTCTTGTCCTTGAAGTTCTCACATGTCTTTCTGCACCTGTCTTAACTCTGACAGCAGAGAGAGCTTCATTAAGATATTATCATGACACTCGTGCATTAGAGCAATGGTACTGCTATGAAGTTTGCTGAATAATTCAGCACTGCCTGTTTCAGAAAGTATCATGAAAGATTAATGAATGTATCTGCATCAAACCTGTTTGTGTGCTTTTTTGTGCGAGCACCCTTCCAATATGATATGCATATCATATTGTGTATATCTGTGTGAGGGACTTTGGGTGGGTATTCTTGTCAGTTTATTAGTGATGATATATGGCTGTGCCATCAATGTCGGCCAAGTTAAACTATTTGATACCTCCATTTGTCTTCAGTCTTGTTGTCTTTGGTCCTGTTGTGCTCTGACCTTATTGGCGCTATTCCAATCCAGCAGAGCAGAACACAGCAACTGTGCGTGTGTCTGTTTAAGGATGCTCACCAGGTATTCGCCAGGTATTTTTCCTCTACAAACTACTTAAGTTTCCTGCAACACCTGTTTTTTGAGGTTAGATAATTAAAACATCATTACTATGTTAATCAATACTCCTCTTTTTCTATCTACCATTAATTTTAAAGATCAAAGATGAGATGGAGGAGCACCTTACTCAGAATCCTTTGATAAACCTGCAGCACCTAAAGAGTGTACTTTTCTACCATTAACAAGCTAATCTATTTGTCCTTGTACAATGAAATGAAAGCTTGTAGTTTAGTTTAGTTTGGGGAAGCTGTGGCTCAGTGTGTAAAGCAGTCGTCCACGTACCAGAAGGCTGGTGGTTCAATCACCAGCCCCTGCAGTCTACATGCCGAATGGATGAATGCTTGCTTGCATTGTAAAACGCTTTGAGTCGTCGGTCAGACTGGGAGGGCGTTACAGTCATACAGTCCATTAAGATCATTAAGTCCCCTTCATGCCGCATGTATAGAACATATACAGTAATTATATTAATAATAGAACAGGATAAAAACAATAAAATAAAGGAATATATAGAGTTATTTATATAAATATACACATATACCGGTATACCCAGTAATAATAATTCTGTAGTGCATTTTTTAAATTTGCGTCTCTGAGAACGTAATTGCAACAAGAAGATGGTGATTATAAAGTGGTCGACATCTGCACGTTAAAAGTTTGACATCTGGGAAATCCACTGTGACTGCTTTTGAGCACCAAGCATCCGTGATGTAACAGACTTTATTTGTTAATTGTGATATATGTGTTCGTATTTTCAAGCAAGTAGGGCATCGAGGACATTTTATATGTATTCAGGTATAAGTGTGTGTATTTATTGTTATTGCAGTGTTATTCAGATGTGTGGAGGAGACAGATTTTTCTTTGATCGGATAGAAGAGTTTCTTTTAGTATAGATGTGTCTTGTGGCCACAGTACACAGCAGGTGTTGACAGGCTTGGCTGACTTACTACATATTAATCGATATGTTATTTCTATACATACACCGAGATGCAGTAGTACAATCATATACAGTGTCTTCAAAAAAGTATAGAAAATGAGTTCATGTACTCATTTTTCTGCTACTCATTTTCTTAGTTTCATCTCTGATGATGTTGCTGGTTGTGTTGCAATTCGTATTGAATTTTTCGATCACTTTCTATGTGAAGCAGTTTGTACCTCTTGTGAGCAGAGCTGTGGAGTTAGATTTATTTATTTATTTATTTTATTTATTTATGTGTTGTCGGTGTGGTCACGTGACACAGTCCCAGCAGTGTGGGAGGAAAACACAGAGGGCGTCAGAGGAACCGGGGTCACACTCTGAGTTTGACCTTGTTGGTAGTGTTGTTGCTACTGTGATCCTGCCACCTGTATTAGCACGCTCTTTTGCCTGTGCTTGCTCTTTTGCTCTCTTTCTGTCTCTGATAGAGGCATCAGGAATACATGCTGATGTTGTTTCATGCCCCTCCTCCCGTCTGTCATAGTCTACCTGTCTGTCATCTTGTCTGCAGGCTTGAGCATGATTTACCTGAAGTAGTGAAGCACCCTGGCAGTTTCTCTTCTCCTCCTTCCTTGTACAGAAAACTAAGTTTTTGTCTCAGTCATCTCAGTTCTTTCTGTGTGCTAACACATGAGAAAAGACATGAAGTTCGGCCTCTCTCCAGTCCCCCTGCTCTTCAGTTCCTTCTCCTCCCTGGCAGCCCCGCCATCTGTTGTTCTGGTCTCGGCTGGGGTTTGGCACCAGCCCAGACTCGAGTGAAAACATGAGTTTGACAGTTGTCATAAACATGCCTTGAGTAACAGCCTCACCATGAAACCATTTAATGATCCTGGCACAGTGTGAACATCCAAGATGGAAAACACATTTTCATAGCCATTTTTTTTAAGTCAGGAGGGAAAGGGAGGTGTCGTGGTGGGACACACACTTATGCGACATTGTGTTTGTTCCCCCTCAGCCCTCGGGGAGCGAAGGCCAGACGGGCGACACGCACAAGGAGAGAGAAAGGCTGCGCTTAGTGCTCAAACAGATGGGACGAATCAAGTGTCCTAGTGAGGTATGCACTCCAGCTTTCTTCCTGTGTCCCTTTCTCTTTTCTTTTCTCTTATTCTTTAATACTCTTTCTCATGTCCTTCATTTCCATTTGTCCGACTTTCCTGTCTTTCATGTCACATTTTCCTCTCTCCACATCTGCCAGTTTCGATTTTTGTTTCTCCCTTTCCCTCAGGCTTCTCTTTTTGTGT
This sequence comes from Scatophagus argus, assembly GCF_020382885.2. Classification (NCBI taxonomy): domain Eukaryota; kingdom Metazoa; phylum Chordata; class Actinopteri; family Scatophagidae; genus Scatophagus; species Scatophagus argus. The sequence continues at coordinate 9,944,387 of NC_058500.1, read as the reverse complement.
CTGCCTCCTTTACCTCTCTCCCTCCCTTTTCCTTTTTGCCTTGTTCTTGACATGTTGCCCAAAACCACATCAACACTCTGCTTCTCATTACTCACACTAGAGTGCAAAAGGCAGAGAGAGGAAGAGAAAGACTTGCAATAAATAGACTATGTACTGTGACCTGTCCTCATGCTGAAAAATTAGCAGTTTCCTCCTGTTTCCTCTGTCTTTATAGCAGTAGCTGCAAAATATTGACCAATTGCTGTAATATCGTTCCATTAAACGTACACTTCGTTCCACTTACTCAATTTCCTGCTTAATGTGTGTTTTCATTCTGTCTCATTTCTGTCACTGGCTTCACACAATCACACAAACATTATGTCTGCAAATACACACATATACAGGGCTGTTCAGCCCACTTTTCCAGTCTGATGGGCTACCAGTACCACCAGAAACGTTGTGGAGGAGAGTTCTCTGACGATGTGAAGCCTGTGTTTCTGTGCCAGCACTGTGGAAAAACCTACCAGTCCAAGGCTGGCAGAGACTACCATGCACGTACCGAACATTCCTCAACTATCACTACTGTGACAGCCACCATCAACAGCAACAACAAAGATAATATCACTGACACCAACAACAACACGGGCAAAGAAAGGGTAAGATCATCTTGAGAGGCATAAGCTGTTAGAGGCTCTTTTCTGTTTTCCTCTGTTTAGAGCACTTTTGCCAGATTTTACTATAATAAGAAGCAAATTTTACCCACATTTTCCACTCATAGAAGTGTCATACTGCTCCTCCAGGTGGTCTCTGAGGAATTTCCGTCAGTAGGCAAGAAGGAGCAAAGCCAGCCTGTGAAGAAAGACTGGCAGAAGGAGAAAGCAGCATCCGGCCAAACTAAGGAGAAGGAAAGAGATGCCGTGGATGAGGGCAGGGAAAAGGAAAAGGAGAGGGAGCGAGACAAGGAAAAAGCAGCACAGAACGAGAGCCAGGGGGATGACTTTGAACGGACCCCCAGTGGCAGAGTGAGGCGCCGGTCGGCTCAGGTGGCAGTGTTCCACTTGCAGGAGATAGCAGAGGATGAGCTGGCCAAGGACTGGGGCACAAAGCGGCGCATCAAGGATGACCTGGTGCCTGATAGCAAGAGGGTGAGGACAGAGAGTAGATGCAAGCACACACGATCCACATCTGTAGAGGTCATGTAGACATGAACACACATTCACGTGTTCACCTCACATACAGGCACAAATACACGTGTGTACCTGTAGTAGACGCCTCCACCGTGAAAACTTACGGATGAACACACACTTACAGAAACACAAAGAGGATCACACGCTGACAAGCATTAAAGCTAACACTTACAGTGAAAGGTTCCACAAAGTCACCAGGAAAAAGTGGCATCAGCAGATAAATATGTCCCCCTGCAGTCTCTGTCTACCACGACTAATAATTTAAACCTTCTCTTTTGTATAGTTAAACTACACCCGTCCCGGGCTGCCCAACTTCAGCCCAGAGCTATTAGAGTCCTGGAAGAATCAAGTCAAGGAGAAGGGCTTCATCTGCTGCACCAATGAAGTAAAGAACGTTGACCTGTTTAATGTGTCGCCATTTATAGAAAATTACTTTTCATATCTGAATGAAACAAATCAATGGTTCAGGGATTTCTGTTAATATTGAGTACTGTTGACTTCACAGGAATATGGACTGAGTGTTTATTTCTATTTTGTCTCAGAACTGTGAAGCTGTTTATTCCAGTGTGTCAGGACTAAAGGCCCACCTCGCCAACTGCAGCCAGGTACAAACCCTCACCTACAGCAAAACCACTAACCTTGATTACATTTGTCTCTGTGGACAAATCCAAATTTTCAACCTGGATTTGGTAAACCAGACATGTCAGGATTGGTCTCATCATAACTTCTGTTGTTGTGTAATCAGTCCTTTGCCTGTTCTTTTTTCCTCTGTAACCTGCTATTATCGCTGAAAGAGAAAATACAGTACAGTACAGCACAGCAGTAAAAACAGATTTCACAGAAAATTAAGTTAAGTGAGCTTTAGCTAAAAATAAAGTCCTGTAAGAAATTAAGGAAATACAAGAATTGTAATATGTGTATCTTATAAAAAAAAATAGTTATAATCAGTAGAAAAAAGTAGTCATAAAAGATGTTCCAGACTTTGCTAACCTGATATGAAAACATCATGAAATTGAAAACACGTGATATCAATACAACCTAAAGGGTATGAGACAATGAATTCAAATATTAATTTCTAATTTCTGGTGTTACCTGCATGCTGCAATCTGGTGTGTACCAGGTGATGTGCTGTGGTGTTAATAGTAATGTCTGCGCTGCTATTGTTTGAGCTGCATAACATACACGCTGTGATTGTGTGTGTGTGTGTTGCAGGGTGATGGAGAACTGGGGAAGTACACTTGTCTGATCTGTCAGAAGGAGTTTAGCTCAGAAAGTGGTGTGAAGTACCATATTAGCAAGACACACTCGCAGGTGGGTCAGTCTCAGCGTAAAACCTCACAAACGTCCACATTAAAAGTTAAGTTTTACTTAAATTACACTCTCATACGCAGCATTTCCATTTCTCTTAATGTACAGTAAAAACCTGCTGGGTTGCAAAAGATGATATATTGACCCTGTGAAAGTGAGTCGTTAACATGTGGGGAAACAAGCTGTTGTGCAAGCTGGTGGTTAACTAGTCGCAAAAAGTAAAGTCTTTTTCCCACATTCTAATCGCATGGTCCCACAAGGTTAACCTCTCAAATAAATACTATCTATGGGGATCTATATTACTGTATTCAAACGGGGTTGTTTGCGCTACTAATTACAGCAGAAAAGTTGTAATAATGTAATATATATGCTGTTGTTCTTTCTTTGCTAAGAATGTGTTTCAATGCCTTAGAACTGGTTTCGTGCAGCTGCCAGTCAAGTGGTCCCCAGTAGCAAGAGTAAAGTCCTGGAGAACAACGGGATCAAAGCTGAGGTGAGGAACGGGGCCACCACTGGTAAGAAGAGGGGCCGCAAGCCCAAAGAGCGCCCACCTGTGATTGCGCCTCTCCAAACAAAAACTGAAGCATCTACCACTACTCAAAGCTCAGCTCCTGCCGTGAGCCCTTCCTCTGGCCCAACACAGTCCCCAACCCTGCCCCCCGACCCAACAGACAGTGCTTATTCAGGCCAAAACAGACAGCCCACGTCCTCCGCCGCTAGACGAAGCAAACCCAAGAGGCTGTCACTGTCAGAGTAGCTCTGTTTTTGTCGACCCAGGAGCCACAGAGGATGCGTACTGTAAATGTTATGCCGGGAAGCTAAAAGACCTTTCTAACTCAACACAAGGACTTGGCACTGAGAAGAAAGATAAATCAACCATTAGGAAGTACAGACTTCAAATCTTGGTTTTGAAATCCTAGATTTAATGTGTCTACTGTTATGAACAATACTCATGTAACAGTACTGTTTCATTTCTCCATTCCACTTTTGTCTCCTTTTTAAGGCACACATTTCAGTTTCTGTACTCACAGCAGGGTTGTCAGTAATAATCCAAGATAAAATCCTGACTTCTGCGTGGATAGAATTTTCTAAACAGAGGTTGTAGTCCAAACAAAAGCAGAGTAATTCTCTATACAAAATTTATGTTGTGTTTGAGAGGTTTGAAAAAGGATATTCTATTAGCATGGTGAAGTCATTTAATGATAGATAGTGTTTTCACATTTTTTTCCACAGATATACTGTACTGTGTACATAAACAATATCTATATCTATTTACCTATATACTCAAAGCAATGATGCCATCTGTCATTTTCGAGCCTGACACGTCCAGTTGGATCATGAGCAGTCAGAATTTTTTGCCGTGTGTGCTGTAGTGCAATGTTAGTTTGAAACTGATTTTTAATTTCTTTCTGTTTTTTGCTTTAATCGTTTTTTTGTTTGTTTGTTTTTTTACTTTTCATGTTTCAAGTAAGCAAATGTCATATAAGCTAAAATGTTGGTCAGTCAACAACCTTGTTCCACCCTGTTTTTCCTACAGTTCAGTGACATTTGTTTTTATTTTATCTCAGTCACATGAGGATGAAAGGTGTCTGCTTTGACAACCACAATTAAGAGTCAAAAGTTTATCTCCACACTTCTTTTACACTGAAGTTAATAAGCAGAAACCCGAGAAAAGGTGATTGTTTTCATCTGTGATGTATAAGTTAGTTATGATAACACTTGATATGGCATTGTTTAATTGATTTTAAACAAAACAAAAAAAAAAAACTTGAAGCATTCTGTCTAAATAGGTCTGGTGAAGCTAAATGTTGGACAGAAGGATGAATTTTGTGTGAAGCTTGTTGCACCATTGCAGCACAATCAAATGATGTGACCATTTTAAAGGAGGCCATATTTTGGCTACTGCTTTAGCTTGAATCAAAGAGCTGAGGAGAGAATAAAAATACTATCTTTTATAGAGAGGTTGAGGAAAATAATCTTTTATTAAGCAGAAACATTGCAAATGAAGATTCACATATATTGATGTATATGAATTAATTCCTGGATGCTCAAAGTTATTGCCTTGCACTTTAACCCCTTAACCCTTCTTGCTCCACTCTTGTATTTTTGCACTCCAGGGGTATTCAACCTAACCTAGTGTCTGTCAGGCAACAGGAGTGGGACTATTTTACTCTGATGAAAAAAAAAAACAAAAAACAATGAAACTAGAGAAAAACTAAATTTGTCTTTCCGTGGGTAATGAGCAGCATGATTAACTCTTTTTAGATAATATCTGCAATCCAACATGAGCCTATAATTATGACTCAACATAAAGCCATAAATGGTCCTGTTGACTTTTAAGGCTGCTCTAATATTAGTTTAGCTTAAGATTTTAAAAGATATATCTATATATAATCCAATATTATTAAAGTACTTTTCAAATTTAAAATGTGTGCAATCAGAGAATATTTTCACTTCAACGTGTTAAAAGTAGATACTTGAATCCACAGTCGTATAAGAATTTGAGCAAATGAAAACTCGGTAAATATCTGATTTATATTTGCAGTCTATGTCTATAAAAACAATGACTGGCTTGCTTAAAAACAAGACAGATTATCTCTTTTATATTCTCTCGTGTGTATTTCATAGATAACAATCTGATAGCTTTGGATAAAGTTGTGACGTGAGGATATTCTGGTGAGAAAATAAGGGTGCTTTACTTGCCACTCTACCTTAAGGACCTGATACATCAGTAAGTCCATCCTGCCAAGTCCTATGAATATTGCACCAACAAATGTCAAATGTCATCTTTTAAATCAAGCACTGATGTCAGCAGAACATTTTCAAGAAACATCGAATTTGGAATTGATGTGCCCCAGGTGGTGTCATCCCCACACCGTGAGCTTTTGTTTTTTATTGTAAAGCATGGATCTGATCTGAATTCCTCCATCATTAATCAACTGATGGAGTTTATTCAGGTGGGGATGATTATGCATGTGTCCATCTCTGCTAGTGGGATGGACCTTTATCTTCTATCCAGGTTAAACTGACGGAGAGGATAAGTTAGACAAGCACTGATCGGTCCAAGGACCTTTTCGATACGAGTTGTCCGGACCTTGTATGCGTGTGTGTGTGTGTGTGTGTGTGTAAAAAAAAAAAAAAAAAAAACAGTTAGCACCTTTGTAATGACTGGATATCAGAAATGGTAAGACTTTTAGTTGGGCGTTACGCTGTGGCACAGAATCAGTTCATCAGCTGCTTGTTACTCGTTTCATCAATAACGTCACATTGACTGTGTTTACCTGACGAGCTTTGGTGTTGCAATATGATAGTTAGGCACTGCTTTTAACAGTGGGTATTTTATATTTTATCACACCCTTTACTATCTGTCTTCCTATGATGTGGAAAACACATATCTATCCCGCAGTGTGAGCTAACTGCAACATGTTTAGAGAGTACAGCAATACACCATGTTTAGCTGGTTTTGTTGGCTTGCTGATATTTTGATATTGATGTGTCTTCTCAAAATGTATGGCTTTTTTTCACTCCCCTACTTTTTTTGTTTGCTTTGAAAATTGCTTTTTACATATTATGAAATCTAACAAAAAAAACAAAAAAAAAAAGAAAGAAAAAAGTTGAAAAAATTTATAGACCACAGACAACATTGTAGGCCCATGTGTCGGCATACACTGTTATTTTATCCATTTTGATGATGCACATAAATTGAGCTTTTTCAGTACACGACGACAAACACAATGAGAGAGTCCTTTATTATTACCTATTCAATATGGGACAACAAGGCATATGTATGTATGTTTGTTTCTGTATTTAGTGCACTTATTATACCATGAAATAGGCTTGAAAAATAGGAGTGTTGTTGGAGCTTTCTAGTTACCCTGACTGTGTGTGGTGTGACTTTTGTACCGGGGGAAACAGCAGGCTCAAGTGTCTTCCCTTTGTCAGCAATGTTATTTCCAAAACCGAGGTTAATCCTTAGAAATCCCCTTAGGCAGCCTGACAATTTTACCCTTTTATTTGGACAACAGCGGTTCATTTTGTATGCTACCTGCTTCAAAAGCAGGAAATGGCATCTGCCTCTGTTGTTGGGGCCATTGTGATGAAACTGTTGAGAGATTTAAGAAATTATGTTGTAGCTCATAACTGGTTATGATATATAGGTAACAGGTGAAATGAGACTAATGATGTATTAAAGATTTCCATATCTGAAATTAAGCTGTATAGAACCTAACATGGGAGGTTATCAATACCTCCTTTGAGACTGAACTGTTACAATTTTTTTTTTCTCCCAGACTTGTTGTATTACCTGTGCATTAGTATCCCTCAACTAATTAATAAAAGTTTGTTGACTAAATTTGTGTGATCTGTATCACTTTTTGAGTGCAGTCTTGCTCACTGTTACAATTGGTGTAATTACTTGAAAGTGATAAGACTTTCACGGTTGGAATTTTGACTTGTCAAATATGGGCACACCATAATGTGATAGATGGAAAGGAGCTGTCATGTGAAATGTTGTTATTCTTTAGGTGTAATTATGTAATACTGTCTTTAATAGCTTAAGAGGGGTCTCCATCAGTGCCAGGACTGGTTTCCATGCTGCCCTTTATCATCTTCATGTGGGATTTATTTCGTCAAAGTGATCAAAATGTTTTATATGTAAGATAAATATTTACAATTATGACGTATAACCAAAATCACTCTAACAAAATAATATGTGTATGTATGTAATACAATAATACTGAACTGATATCAATCTGAATTTCGATGTAAAACCTCACACGTGGCCTTCGATACCTCACCCACTACCAGTTTGAGGAAGGCCATGTACGATTATGATACTGCCCACGCTGTAGCTGTAGATTGAAAAAAAAAAAAAAAACACGGAACAGATGCATTGTGGGTCTTGAAGTCCTTTTGGGGGGTATAATGCTATCTTAGCCCTCCGATGGTGAAGTACAATACGCCTACAAGCCCCATGATGCCTCAGCACTAACTGTGCTCTCAACACCTGATTGTCAACAGAGTAGCAATGTCTGCTGTTAGCAGCGACGAAAGGCTCGCAAAGATGGAGAACGAAGAGAAAACTTCTTCTGTGCCTGTCAGGTAAAATTTTGGGTGCTTTTCAGAAAACGTTGGATTCACGATTTTTCGGCGGTTTTTCTAAGCATTTCCGCTGGCAGTTTGACAAAGCATCTTTATGGAAACACGACCTGTCACAGGGTTTTTTCCACAAGGGGTGGTTCACTGTATCGTTACTTTTTTAAATATAAATGTAACACGTCGCTGTGACGGCAGCCAGGAAATTACAGTGTAACTGCTGGTTTATTAAAGATGTACTACAGACTCGGCCTGCTTGCAGTTTGACATTTTGTACACTGTCAAATGGTTATAACTATTGACATTTTACACGAGGTGCCCTCCAAACATAAATCCATTATCATCATCTGAAAAAAAAAAAAATTACAAGAAGAATATTTGAAAAATATGTTACCCCAAAGATGCTAACGTTACGTGTGTCGGGTATAGCTAGAGAGAAATGAATTACCCGATTAAAGCAGAAAGAGCCAGTTTTCATTTATAGTCGCGAGAAGCATGGCGTTTTCTGCTGGCACTGCAACGTGGGTAAAGTGCTCATTTTACAAACGCATGCCCTCCTCTCAGGGGAAAACCTTTTGTCAGACATTTTCTCAAGTTGACTAACGCTGTACGTGAATTTGCATACAGATGTCATATTGTCATATTGAGCCCTTTAGTTAGCTCTGTGTAGCCACCCACATTTTAAAGCCAGCCTTCAGCTTGATACCCTATTGAGCCACCAGGGGGTGGTACTGCATTGGTGTTTGCACTGAGGGTTTGTTCCTGTTTGAGGGCCTCACTAAACCGGAATCAAAAGTTATACTCACGTGGTTATACTGAGCTTCACAAAACCTTGTTGACATTGCTTGAGAAAGAGATATTTACTGAGGAGCTGCGAGTAAACACACAAGCTTGGATTTATGAGCACAATTTATATATAATATTTGTATATATATTATATTTGTATATAATGTATATACATGCATATAATGTAAGCCAACGTAGAAACAGTCCAAAGTATAGCCTGAGAAATTACCAGGCAAACACCTGACATACTCAGTAGAGAAATTACACAGTGGAAGCTTTCCAGAGAATGTATTTAGCTGCACAGTTATGATTTACAATGTATGTGTTTCCTCCAGTTATTTTCCTCCACTCTATGTATATACAGCTAGTTATGTAAGTCAGCCCTAGTTTCTAAAATAGATTAGAGTAACCATTTGGAGTTTGGGTCATATGACTTCCATTTATCACATAGGACATTCAATTCCTTCAGTGTAATAATGAAAGTCATAAGAAATATGTGGATTTGTGCCACATTATATGCTGAGTTCAGTAAATAGCCTAATATTTGTCTCGCTGTGCTTACAATATTAATATGTTTTACTTCAGCTCAGGCCTGTAACCCTCCTGTGCGTCTCTGTAGCCATAGAGAGTTAGATGAATGTTTGGCATTGCAACCAGTTCAGGCGTCTTGTTTCGACAGTGCTTTCCTGCTTTGCAGCTGTCTTCTGACTGCGCTTTAAAGCGACAGCGACAGTCCCAAAACCACACCGAAGATTAGAGAAAAACACTGAATTCCCTTGTGTGTCCCCCCCCTGTGGTTTTAAAGAGGAAGTAAACACATATAAGGTTCTGTCAGGTCCAAATGCCAAATATTTAAATGTTGGTACAAGTCATATCTAGTAGCTTCTCTAAGTGATGTGGTTCTGAAGCTGTGGCCTGGTCAGTTCCTGGGTTTGTTTTTACTGCACTGGAAAACAATTAGTCTGTCTCCTCTGATCTCGGAGAACAATGATTTGCTTGTCCCTACGAGATGCGGCCTGGGAGGAGTTCCAGTGTGTGCATGCGTGTGTGTCTATGTGTTGTATATGTGCATTGCCGAGGGCTGTGTTCCTCAGACAGTCAGCTGACAGAGCAGTAGAGGCAGTGTTGGGTTTCATCATGCTGTTTATTTCCCACTCCTCACTGTGACTGAAGCTAGGGAGGGGATATCGCTCTGTGTGTTTGTGTGTGTGTGTGTGTGTGCTGTGGTGCTGACGTCTCCAGTCTTTGGTGTAAGGCACATAGGGACATGGCGAGTCCCAGCAGGAGAAAAGCACACTGCCTTCTCTTAGCCCTTCCCTTATGTTGTATTTGCTCTCTCTTTACCCCCCCCCCCCCCCCCCCTCCCCAACATAGCCTGTAGCGTCTCTGCTGTAAATTCAGTCAACTCTGTCAGCATCAGAGGAGAATAATAGTTCTTTGTCTCTTCCTTTGTGTTTTCTTCAGGGTTTTTTTTTTTCATGTGTTTCTGTCGCTCTCTTCTGGTCCCTATTTCACCTCCAGCCACATATTGCAACAGTGACTGTCAAAGACAGATGATCCAAGCTTGGTGCGTGTGTATGTGTGCATGAATGTGTGCGTGTGTGCCAGGAGTGGGAAGGTCTGGCTCTAACCTGATGCTATTAATATCACCTAATGAACATAATCTGGAGAGTAGGTTATCCTCTTACATTTGTTGGCCGGACGACTGCGGGGAGGAGCGGCGAGTGAGTGAAAGAGGAGGGAAAAGCTGTGCTGTAGTTTCACAGAGTGCGCTCTCCCTAGCAAGCTGCAGTGACTTCGCTCTCTCTCTCTCTCTCTCTCTCTCTCTCTCTCTCTCCACTGAATGGAAGAAACAGAAAACTAAACAGATGTTTAAAGTTTCGTTTCTCCTCTAAGCTGATTCCCTCTATGTTGCCCAACCTCTCTCTCTCTCTCTCGATAGATAGCATTAGAAAACAGCACTGTTAAAATGCTTTACTGTGCTTGAGTGAACATATATACACAGTGTGTATATCTGTTGGCAGTAATATAAGTTTAAAATACTATTTGCGGCGCACATACAGAGGACACCTCCCTTATATGTTTCTCCAGTTATGAACTCGCTACCAGCTTACTCAGGAGCCAGAATATCTGGCTGTTGGACTCTAAGATCTGATGGCAGGTAAGTACATTACATTTGTTTATTTACTTCCTTTTTTGTTTTGTTTTTTCCCCTTTTTTTTTACTTCTTTCATTCTAGTGCACTCAGGTTAAGGCTGTCAAAAGTATTGATACTTTTTCACTTCCATGTATTTAAAATGATATGATATTTGCATTTGTTAGTATCAAAAATGAAGTTGTAGTTTAAAACCATCGAGTGTTGTTGCTAATCAACCCTTTGAAGTGTTCTCTCAAATGTGGATAAACAAGAAAGACCACTCCTGTCCTATGTATCTCTTGAGTGAGGTTGTCAAGATACCAGAAAAAACACACTGGATAACTTTTTTGGTACCACTGCAAAATGCATATATGCACATATTATATTGTTTTAAACATGCGGTATTGAAAAATTATCAGTATGTTTGATAACCATGTACTAGCTTTTGTGCTGACTTGGTTAATTTGGTGTCTGTGGAGTTTTGTCTGGTGCAATCACAGTAGAATATTCAATAATTCATTTAAATAAACAGTTCAATTAATTTTTTTATTCAGTTTTTTCAGAAAGATGTCATATTATTATAAATGTCTGTACCAATAAGGAAAAATATTCATAATATACACTGTATTTTTGTTAATTGTTTCTTATTGATTTCATCTCATGTCTCGCACCACTAACTCAAGATGACCCGAGCAGCTGTAGTCATGCTCTGTTGAGTTAAGGTTTGTTTTTATCAAATAAATGCCATTATGCATTTATGTTGTCTTTTATTTTACTTTGTAAAGACCGCCCATAAAGCCAAGATTAAAGGTGGGCGATCTGATGATGGTGATCGATCTTGAGGGTATCCACATCACAGGCAACATGAGTAAACTAACAGACCAAATATCTTTAATGCAATATTGGATGTTAATGGTGCAAATGGAGAAATTCTTTGGCTGTTTCAAGTCTGGCTATAGTCTACAGGGCATCATGATCATCATCAACTTAGCCAAGAGTCTTGGGCTTTCTAAGGAGGGCAAACGAAACAACGTGTAGTGATCTATGACCCTTTGTTTTGTCTACTGCTACTGTTATTGACTACTGCAGACCACCGGGGCTTAAATAGTCTTCTTGTTTGCTCAGGTAATCTGGTGTCTTGCACAGTGACCTCTCCTTTTCCTTTCACAAAGGTGTTTTCATGGATGTTTGTTGTGTGCAATGTTTAGCAGCTCCGAGTGCTGTTAACCACTGAACTGAGGGTATGATTCAGCACAGTCAGCTCGGCTAATCTTTTATGGCACCCTGGTTTGGTTTTAACTGATAACCCAGCTAGAGTGTGCTGTGCCTTATACATCATCTATGTGTTCTCTCAGCCCGCTTCTTCGCCCCAGCCAAGCTCAGGTGACCCTGGTGTGATAAGATAAATGTGTTTCGTCTTGTTTGTTTCATCTCTGACCTCTTGACGCTCCACCTGGGGAGGTGTATGGCCGATATAAGAGTGTGGAATAGCTGACCGAATCACAGAGAAATACGCAGAGAAACAGCTAAGGCTCTTCTCATAGCCTACTATATGCAGTTATGGCAGGTAAACTTTTACAGTCCTCACTGGGTGAAGTGTGGATGTCTCGGATACTGCAGTAAGTGTTGCTAGCAACTATTACCTGGTTAGACTTGTCATTCTGATGGTGTTTGTTTTTGCTAAACAGCTAAGGCAGCCTCTTGGTGATATTTATTGTGCTATTATAACATTAGTGAATTAAAAGTGATTGCTTTACAGCTGATGTCCAAGTAGATTTCCCTTGGGCTATAATATTAAAATGCAGCAACAGTGCCTCAGATTTCATGTGACTGAACTTTTGTAAAAGAGGAGAGAAGTTGAGTTCTAGTCGGGTTACTCGGCTGTGGGTTAGACCAGTTCTTTGTACAGTTGTTCTCTGCTCTGAATCTTAATTAGCCACAGCCATTAACTGAATGTCAATGCTCATTCTTTTTCACTTTTTTTTCTTGTAATGTTGCAAACTAAAACTTGTGTTCTATGTGTGGCTCAGTCCTAACTATATTGCCAGATACTCTTACCAAAGTCTTTGCACAAGCCTGAATTGCATTTTTTGGTGTTGAAATACAGCTCACTACTCCTTTGTTTTTCTCTTAGTAGATATTTGGTCATCAGCATTGTAATTGTGTTGCGGAGAAGCGACTGGCCTACATGTTTACTTGGTTTGAATAGTTGCAAATTCATTCTGTACCTGACTCCCACAAGAGTCTCATGCCTGTTTTGAATGAGCTTCCCGTCATTTGTTCCAAAGAACATTTTTTATTATGTTATGTTCATAATACAACAATCCGTTGGCCTTAGTCATTGGTGACGCCCTGGGCATATTGCATGCACCTGTTTCACATGTATACCTGATCGCAGGACTGTAGTCATGTAGTTAAGTCACCGTTTTCCCATCTATATTTGTTAATGTATAGTGTCTTGAACTTTGGTACCAACAGCAGTTGTTCTGTAGGTTGGACAAAGCTCACCTGTTGAAGATGTAACACTAAATATTAACTTGTGACCTAGAGGTAACACAATTCTAGCTCGTTCTTGTTTACTCTCAGTTTACAGGCCCACTGTTTTTTTTGTTAAGTCCACCCCACAGGTACACACCCAAACTGAGACCTGTCTTTGTGTGTCTGTTAAGCAATCATGCACAATATGTTGAGGAGACAACACAGGCGCTTTTTTAAAGGTTAAATTTATTAATTTGTATTGTCATATTCTTGACAAAGGGGCCCTAATTAGCAGTGTTTGTATCATTGTGTTGTGCTGTCTTGGATTGTGTACTTTATTAACATGAAAAACACTTAGACCAGAACCCATTTAATTATGTGCCACTTGATAAGATGAGAGTGTTGGCACAGCGTTCAAGTAGACAGTACAACAAACAAGAAATTTGTTGTTGTATCAAAGACCAGTAATTTGTCCAGATCTATAAAATGTAAGAGTGATTGTGTGCTCTGTTGTGTGTCTGTTGCTTTGCAGTGGAGTTGGTGAGGGATCGCTGGATCGGCTTCTCCCCTCAGTAACCACAGGCCTTTCACCCAGGAAAAGGACCACCAGCCAGTGCAAGTCTGAGCCTCCTCTCCTACGCACCTCCAAAAGAACCATCTACACTGCCGGTCGGCCACCCTGGTACAACGAACATGGGACACAGTCCAAAGAGGCCTTCGTCATTGGTAGGACACATAAAGAGACGCTTAATCTTTGCTTAATGTAGAGTACATTCTCCTATCAGTACAATGTCATACGTCTTTAAAGAGGGTACAGGCTAAATCTGAAGAATTTAGTATCTTACGATTTCACATCTGTTCTTGTAGGTCTTTTGGACACAGGAATATTTATGTGTCCTAAAACAAAGTTAATTGATACTCTGTACAAGCAGAGAAGTGTTTTTTTTGCAGAAATAAGCGATCATTGTAGTTACTGCTAATGGGTATTGACAAGCCCATTCAGTGTCAGTATTGACATTTTGACTGAGTTAGAGGTGGCTCTGATTCGCTACTGAGAAGTATTGTATGTAGGAGTGTGTTTTGTACAAAGGAGTAGGAATTTCTTAAAGTACCGTCACCATATAATGGCGATGTGTAAGCCCTGGTCTCTGTTTCTGCCTGCCTCTTGACTTGCAAATGATAGCCTAAAGCAAACTCAACATTCAGGGTGTCCTGTCAAGCTCGTACTAGAATTATCCAAGCAAAGGCACTTTAAAACTGAACATGTATGCAAACATTATGTAATGTCTTCACGCTAACACTCTGTCACAGGTTTGTGTGGTGGCAGCGCTTCAGGAAAGACAACTGTGGCCAGGAAAATAATTGAAGCTCTAGATGTCCCATGGGTCGTACTACTCTCAATGGACTCTTTTTACAAGGTCTGTACAGTTTGTGTGGTATGTATTCGATCCGTTAGCATGCAGGAACACACCTGTTCATCAATGCTATATGTGAGGTACTTAAAATATAGGCTGCGTGAGTTTTGACATGTTTGTGCATGTCTTTACGTCAGTCAAAATGCTTTTAGATAAAACCTTGGCATCAGATGAGTCCAACAAATCTCTTCTTCCCTTTATTATTCTTTCTCTACTATTACTTCTTCTATGTCTTATGTGGCTGCTAAACCCCAGTGGCCTGAAGGAAAGGTTGGGAAGAGAGGGTGAGACTGAGTGCAAAAGACAGAGTGAAAGAGAGAAAACAAGATTGTGTTTGGGTCCCAGAGGGAAAGTGAGGATCAGAGGAGCGACTGGAGAGAAAGGAGGCGGAAAGGATAAAATATGAGAAGGTGGATGAGTCCAAAGAGAAGTGATGAGCAAACTGGGGAAAGTAAAAAATGGTGGAGCACAATCAAGCAAGAGCCATCCTTCTTGCCCTTTCATATCTCCACTCACTCTCTGGTTATGTAATCGCATCACAGTCTGACAGCAGCAGTTCTGACTGTGCCGAGTGGGAGGGGGTTACCACTGGCCAGTGGGCTTGCAGCCCTCACCACACTGCGATACCAGAGGTCGGCATTCAGAACATTTCAACTGGTCGTTATGTCTTTTTAACTTCATGTTTCCTGCACTTCTGTTGCGGTTTTCTCATGTTTGTGCACAGTCTCCAGACTGCCTGTAACACCGGTTTATCATAAGTATGTAATCAGTTCACTCAAGAATGAGGTGTTGCTGTTCTCAAACTGCCAAATACCAGATCTAGGATTTGAATGCACAACCCTAAGGGCACACACACACACACACACACACACACACACACACACACACACACACCACCTGGTACAGCCGTCACAGTAGCACATGATGTTCTACTAAATTTAGGTCCCTTAACTTCGACTACTCTTGAACAGTGATCTGTGCCCACCTGCTTTTGCCCAGGTTTATGCAAATTATTGGCAAATTATATTCCACATTTGAGCTTGAGTAATTTTGCATTTATGTAAGCTTGTTTTATCAGCATTATTATTCTCTGTGAACAAATGTTAATGTGTGTCGAAGCAAGAGGCAGAAACTGAGACGGAGAGAAGTATTTTGCTCAGAAAATCAATTTTGTTGTTGTTGTTATTGCTTTGTAAGCGCCATCATTGTGGAAAGTTTACGGTGAAGTAATTCCAGCATTGTTGCCATCCTCAGGTCCTGTCTCAAGAGGAGCAGATTCTGGCCTCCAGTAACGACTATAACTTTGACCACCCTGATGCCTTTGACTTTGATTTGCTTACACACACCCTGCGCAAACTCAAACAGGGCAAGAGCGTGAAAATCCCTGTGTATGACTTTACAACTCACGGGAGACAGAAGGAGTGGGTGAGGATGAATGCATGCATCCAAACACATGACAGTGCAGTAAGTTAATGAGTAGCATGTCAGAGTTACTGAATATAATCTCAGTTTCTCGATTACCTAAGAGGCTTTTAATCTCCTTCGCTAGAGGTTTAGAGTCACATTGCAATTCTGCTACGCCAGATGGACACTGACAAACCATTATTGTCATTTCTACTTGTTTTTATACTTCAGTGTCCATTAACCACAGTTCGACATCTCTTATCAGTGGTAGCTGTCAAATTATGATATTATTATGATGAGTGCATCAGTGTACATAGACGAGTTGTGTGTATATCCATATACTTTGTATGTACATTGTACTGTAATACACTCGCATGTGTGTCCACCACAGAAAACCGTGTATGGAGCCAGTGTTATCATCTTTGAGGGAATCATGGCCTTCACAGATAAAGAGCTCTTGCAGGTAGGTCATGGTTGTAGTCCTCTATTTGTTCGGTTGGTCACTGGAAGGTGCAGGTGTCAGGTTTATTTTTGAGCCGTGCACGTGGTCTGACATGTTTTTCTGTACGTATTTTGGAGGGAGCGTTTTCATTTGTTTTCACTCAGGCCAACCAGTTTTGTCTAAGCAAAAACTAGCAAATGAATTGTGTTAAATGTTCAGTCCATGGTTATAATGCAAGCAAAACACTGGAACCGATATACCAGCCAATGTCACCAATATATTGATATCTACATATATGTTGATAAGTGGAAATAAATTGCACCACAGAAATGTTTAGGACACGTTTTAAGTGATTTAGAAACTGTGTCTGCATCACATACTTTGTCCAACAGAAAACATTGAAAAGCTAATTAGCTAGTAGTAGTGGATGCAAATTTTTCAGAAAGAAACATTTGACTACGCAGACATTTCATTTTCAATTATGTCAACATGTAATTTAAATGTGTACTGTAGCAGCTAAGCAACACTTAAAGCCCCTTGGGGTCTACACTGTTGTGTTCGCTGTAGCACCGCTTAGCAAGTCCTCTGAAATAATGCAGTCCGACTTCTGCTATTTGTCTTTGATGGAAAATATTCCATCAAAATGGTCATCATTGTGATTCCATAAGCATTATCCATAAATCTCCATACAACTCAGCATTTCACCAGTAAAATAACACAGCATTCGTCTACCACAGCCCTCAATATGTACCTAATATTGTAAGTGAACCAAGGCACAAAGGTGACACCTACTGGACCAATTTGGTGTCCTACATACATTTAGCTCTAGAAATGGCTCCTACATGTACATTAATAGAATAATAACAATTAGTTTAATAACCAACTAGTATTTTTAGTGCTGACTAACAAGGGGAGTAACATTTAAACCACCAGTTGACTAATCGCACACATCCCTAATTTGCACAATAATACATATTGTCCTTTTAATCTTGTTTTATGGACAGACATATGGTAAGTTAAACAGATGCCAAATGCCTTGGCATAATTTGTATATCATGACCCTCCTGTAAGCAAAACTGCGCTAGCACTAAAACACCACCGAGAAGCCAAAAAATAGAATCAGGAAGGGATATTTAGCTTTCTATTATTTTGCATGTCATCTTTGTACGAGTTCAAGTTATAAATCTCTATGTTCAACTGTCTCCGTTTTATGTTCTCCCGTCAGTTGCTCGACATGAAGATTTTTGTGGACACAGACTCTGACATCCGGCTGGTGCGTCGGCTGAGGAGGGATATTACAGAAAGGGGAAGAGACATTGAAGGTGTCATCAAACAGTACAACAAGTTTGTCAAGCCTTCATTTGAGCAGTACATCGAACCCACAATGCGCCTGGCTGATATCGTGGTGCCACGTGGTACGCGCATACGCCATGCACACATATTTACATACACACAGGTTCAATATTACAGGACAATTAATGTGATACTAGTAAATATAAACAGGACTGAACTGTTTGAACAGCGCAACAGAGAAAGTAACTGTATTCAAGTATGTTGTTTTTAGAATTTTAGAATTTTCTTGCATTTTACTACTGTTAAACTGAATTAGCTGCTGTATTTTCAAACTCCTGTGATTCCAAATGAATGTCATGCTACCTTATTTTTGTCTTTGTCGTCCTGTCAGGTGGTGGCAACATGGTGGCCATTGATTTGATCGTGCAGCATGTCCACAGTCAGCTGGAGGAGGTAAGAGAGCTCATACTCACACACCTACATGCATACAGTATGCAGGCACACTCATACTCGCACACAGGAAATGTGCCTTTAGTAAAGGGCGTTATGGTCCTTCATTCATCCCACCTGGTGTTACTGATATTTTCTGCATGATTTCTCATTGAGTACATGTTATTGTTACAGCTGAAAAGATATTTAGTATACTGTGGAGAAGGTCAGCACTTTTTTTGTGTGTAATTACAAGCTCAATCCCTCCCTCTAGTGGACAGAAAATGCACTACACACATTTTAGGTGAAGATAAATGCACCAGAAGTTACTAACTGAGGTCACTTGTATTTGTTTCAGAGAAAAATAATGTAATTTTGACCAAAACATTATAGTTTTGCTCTAAAATTTGTAAACAATTACTTAATTATACAGGAGCACAGTTACAGCCCTAAGGGTAATAAGACACAGAATAAATACTTGATAGTCATTGTTTGATAAAAGTCTGAATTTGAAGCCAAAGCAGCGTGTTTTTACTTTAAGGACAAAGAAAGACTTGTAGTTGTAGATGGTTGTTCAGCTTTTTCTCTGCTTCTTAATATGTCCTACAAGTGCAAATGTCATAAATGTGAATGTAGACCTTAAAATATGCATTCAAGGCAGCTTTAGGTCAATAGGATATTTGTTGTAACGAGGGGCCTTTTGACGATAAAAAATAGGACTGATTAAGCATCTGCAGACATTTGCAGCTCCAGCTTGAAAGTGTGTTTTAACAATGTTAACACCGAGTTGATATTCATCCATATCAAACCAATTTTTTTTTAATACATTTTAGATTTATACTTTTAAGTTTCCAGATGAATTAATCACAAAATATTTATTATTGTGGAACAATTTCATCCTCATACATAATTGTGTGCCATTAATTGCATGGCCCAAATAGAAATCCGGTCCCCATCGTGCATTCTGCTTCCTCTTCAGTGTAACATCATAAGCCTCAGATACTGAACCAGTGTGTGTGCCGTTTTGACTTTTGGATTAGTTGTGCAGCACACACTAATTGTCACCAAAGGCACATTTTTGCTCGTGGGGAGCACTTTGTGCCACAGTGCAGTTTGCTTTAGTTCCCTCCCAACTATAAAGACACATTAACACACACGCTGCTGATGAACTGCTCTCTCACTCTCTCCCCTCCCACCCCACCCCACTTTCCCTCCACCCCAAATCCCTTCATGGCTCACAGCGCGAGCTCAGCGTCAGGTAGAGTGGCCTTTATCCTGTCTATCATTCTCCCCTCACCGTCTGTCCATTTCCCCAACTGCTCCAGCTTCTTAATGGGAGAGAGAGGAAAAGAGACAAGTAAAACCAACCTGTACTTTCCACTGATCTGCCGGCTGCCATGGCACATCACCAGGCGGCACTGTTGTATCTGTAGAGCAAATATACCTGATTAGTGATCAGTCACAAGAGCATGCCAAAATACTCTAAAGACTTACTCTGCACCATCATGGAATATATATTTAAAAACTGCTTGAAAGCTGCTGTTAACATTTGGGAAGCTGAACAAAGATCAGAAGTTTGGATTTGGTGCGGGGCAGCCAGCATTTAATGTGAAGACGTTGGTTTTCCTTCTCTCTGCATTGAAGCGAAATGACAACTTGCACTCTTTCTGCCTTCTGTGTCTAAAAATACACCAGTGAGACAAGTCACTGACCCCTCCTTTTAGTGGCAACAAGAATAAGAGAAAGAATGACTATAATAGAAAGTGAGAGAGAGGAAGCCCTTTGCTACAGCTATTGTTGACTATCATGTACCTCAGCCACAGAGAAAGTTTCCAATACCCTACTACAAAGCACTTAGTTTTTCCATTGAATGTCGGCCACAGTATGTGAGACAGAGAGAGAGAGGAAGTGAGCTTGGTGTCTGTCTTTAGACACAGGATGTGCTGGGGCCTGAGAGCTGAAATACCAACCTTTACTGTTCTACACGGTGAAAGAGTGACAGCAGCACGATAACTTGCGCACCTCCCACGCAAACACACAATGGATGCACATGTACAGATATCAAAATCTGTTCAAAATTATTCTGTGTTCTACCCTGGCAGCTGTAAAGCTATTAAAGCATAAACCTGTTCATTTCTTCTCTGAATCATGATACACTAATTAATAACTGAATTTTTGATTTTTTTAACCTAAAATGGTAGTGTACCTCGGTGGGAACCGTATCTTCGAGACATTAGACATTTTCAATTCTCAGCTGTCACACTTTTCAGTGTGTGTAATCATCCCTTCATCCACCTGATGTTGTGTCTCTTCTCATTTTTTCCTCCGCTTATCTGTTGTTTTTCATCTTTCTGTGTCCCCCCTCTGTTGTGATTGTTGTTGTTTCATCGAAAAACTCTCCCCATAGAGGAAACTTCGCTGGGATATGTGAGCAGATATGCTATGATTTCTCTCTTATTTATTTATTTTTTGCATCTGGCTAATGTGTATCTCAGTGACATTGTGGATACATGTAGTGTCAACATGACTGCATCACTGAGCATTTGTGACAGTGTGTCTGATCCTCTATACAGAGCCCAGACTCTACCCATAAACCTAAAGCTTATGGGCAGAATCCGTCATTACAAGGAGTAGAGACCAGTTATGGAAAAGTAACCATCTATTTACATGACACAGTGAAATTTTCTTTTATTTCTATATAATATTGATTTTTAAATGAATCAGTTTTAATTCTTGAACTTTCCAAGAAATTGTCTAATTTCTTTTCCATCATCGTGGTCTCTGTGCTGTTGTAACTTTCTGATAAAATACTCAGCACTGGCTCTGTGGACTTTGCGTCTGCCTTCTTCCAAGTAATCATATATCGCACACTACCATTATCAATTTTGCTCTAACTGCTACTGGAAACATTATTTCTGATGGGTTTTGCTCTCTGCATGTACTTACACGTCTGTGTGTGTGTGGGTGTGGGTGTGTTTTCTGAATGTGCACACAGTACGTATTATACACATGCGTGCAGAGTATTGCACTTACGTATTTTATCTACGTGTGCTGCCTTCATGTGTCTGTCCGTCTATCCTCTTCCCGCTCCTCTCACCCTGCACTGCCCCCGCGCTACTATTTGTTGCCGTGGTTACAGGGCAGCCCTGGCTTCTGCACACCAGGCCCAACCCCTCCCCCAAACCCTCAGTGTTCTGGAGAGCACACCCCAGGTCAGGGGCATGCACACCATCATCAGGTAAAAGCTGAAAAAGCTCATTTGTTACATGAACAAGTACAAGAGTACAGCAGAGCCTTCTGTTCTAACTCTTGTATCATTTTTTCCCTTAATTACCCACATTTAGAAACAAGGAAACCAGCCGCGATGAGTTCATCTTCTACTCCAAGAGGTTGATGCGTCTGTTGATCGAGCGAGCGCTCTCCTTCCTCCCCTCACAGGTGCCAAACACTGACACACACTGTTAATTAATTCATAGCACTGCATGAAGGTTCTGTAATCACGTGTATTAAGTAGGACATTGACTCTGAACCATTAGAACCTGAACCTTTGCGTAGATGGAGGCGTGTAGGAGAAGAAGAGTGTGAGATAACGAATGGATGAACACAAGCTGACAAGACCGAGCAGCGCAGTGAGATACAGTGCATAATGTGGCCTTGAAATGTGAAAAGAAGAATTAAAAGATAAAGATTAATGGAAAAAGAGTGAGCGCTTGTACTCGGTAAAAATAGACATACACATGGAAACTTCACCGGGCTCACCACTGTGGAAAGTTTCCATACCTTAACCATAAGATACAGGTTTGCATTACACAAATACACATATAACTGAGAGTTTAAAGTTCACTGTAGCTGATCAGAAATCTATTTGACTTCTAAAGCACACCATAGCAGTCAGCATTGTACTCACACTGTTATGATTTTTAATATTATCTCAGGTCCACATAGTCCAGACCCCCCAGGGAGAAGATTATGAAGGCAGGACTTTCCATGGGAAGAGGGTGAGTGAACTCCATTTGCATCCTGCTGCCTTCACCACTCTCTCTCTTTCTCTCTCTCTTTTCTTTTTAAAGACCGTTCAGAAGAGTTTTACCCAAACTCATGCAATTAACCTCTGTTAATTGTTTCTTCTCCTTTTTTGTTTTTCTTCAGATCACAGGCGTGTCCATCCTGCGAGCCGGGGAGACCATGGAGCCGGCCCTGAGGGCCGTCTGCAAAGACGTCCGCATCGGCAAAATCCTCATCCAGACCAACCAGGACACAGGAGAACCAGAGGTACCGGATTTAAAATTGTGGCTTACAACACTGGTGTACAAGATTTTGCTATAACTGCCCTGCGGACATCTTTAATGTCCAACTTTCAAAGAAAAATTTTATCAAGGAAATTCCCAGATTTTTATAGTATATATTTTTCATAGTGCTTTCTTTGATACATGATAGTACTGATATGTTATGTGTTGGTATCAGCCCTCAACCTGTCTCTAACCGTTTTCAGCTTCATTACTTGCGTCTACCAAAAGACATCAGTGAAGATCATGTGATCCTGATGGACTGCACTGTGTCCACTGGGGCTGCCGCTATGATGGCTGTTCGAGTCTTGTTGGTGGGTGAGCTTGACTGTTCGCTAATCCATGTTGCCTGGAATGAATTGCTTTTCTCGTGTAGCCCATTTTACATGCCGTGTTTACATTTTCAGGATCATGACGTTCAGGAGGACAAGATCCTGCTGGTGTCTTTGCTAATGGCAGAAATGGGAGTCCACTCAGTGGCCTACGCATTCCCACAGGTCAAAATCATCACCACAGCTGTTGACAAGAAGGTCAACGATCTCTTTCACATCATACCTGGCATAGGTGAGAAATGGAAAGAAGAGAGTGTGTATGTACATGATTTTATACAACTGTGGTTTTTCGGTTTTAACTTGAGTTTGCCACGTTTCTCGATGTTGTAGGAAACTTTGGGGATCGATACTTTGGAACAGATGCACCCCCTGACTGGAGCGACGAAGAGATGGATGAGCCCAGTTACTAATTAAATTATTGTTTTATGGATTATAATTATTTTCTTAATGGAATGCACTGACTTATTGGGTGGTTCAGGGCTGTGCCCCTCTGAAGACAATATGAGGACATTTGCAACCGTCGAGGCTTAACTTGAGTCCCTCAAGGATCCAACAAGGTAACCTGAAAAATAAACTGAAAACAGGACAAAACATACCTTGTTGAAATTTTAAATTGTGTAAATGCTGTTGTGGAAAGGTGTGTTATAAAGTCTAAAATATTTTTATATGTACAGTATGTTGTTACTGTAACTCGATATGTTTTATTTGAGTATTTAAATTGTGACAATCTATGTATTGAAATTTACAGGCGCACTGTTTGAAAAAGATCAATCGAGCCTTATGCCATTAACTGTGGACGACACAGCTGAATGTGAATTTGCACGTCATAAAAGAGAAAAATCTCAAATTTTTAATGTCTTTTTTTTTTTTACCACATATTTTCCGCACAACTTTCACAAAAGTTAAATCAGAATATGAACTCGTGTTGCTTAACTTCTATCACCATGAGCACTTTCTGAAGGACCATTCAGGCGGAAAATGTGTAGGTGTATCTGTCTGTTGTTTTTTTTTTTTTGTCGCTTTTTTTTTTCTTTTCTTTTTTTTTAGCTCTTTGGTTCAGCCTTTTCCTTCTCTCTAGATTCTGACCTAACCAGTTGAAATGGGTGTTGAAAACCATTTTTCATTGTACAGGAAAAGTATGCACTTCGTGTATATTTAAGCAGCTTGTATTTGATTCACATATTTGGTTATGGGTAGGCCAGTCAGCAGGAAAATCATTTTATGCCATCTCTTTGCCGTTGTGAAAATGGGTCATCTGCGTTTAACAAACACAGATTAAGTGTTCAGTCTCTGATTTATGCCTCTGTTTTTCATGCAGGAGATGGTATCGTTTGTTTAACAAAAAAAAAAAAAAAGAAAAAGAAAAAGGTGGGGGCGAGCTGTTCTGTTGAGGATGCTTATGACCTCAGAACATCTGCAAAAAGTGTGCCGTTGACAAAGTGCTGTCAGTGCCTGATCTTTTAATTTGCTATCGGTATTGAACTGAAAGGAGATCTGTCTGTTGAAGTTGGTGCCTATTTGCTATTGCCTTGTTCTTTGTAGAAAAATGTTGACAGATGTTCGGGTCACACTCCACAATACTCATCCATATGGTTGTTTGATGCAATGAGACATGAGAGGTGTTGCATAAAAAGTTCATTTTGATATCATTATGTTTTGTCTTGAAATAATTTAATATGATGTCGTCGTCTGCAAGTCCCCAATTATTCATCATATGGATTTACATGAACATTATTTATTTTGACTTACATTTCCGCAACATTAAAGGGAAGGAACATGAAATGTACCTTGTAGTCACATTAGCCCCATGTACTATTACTACTCACTTTTACTTTTTTCCATTCAGTCACTGTTAGTGTACAGTATGTGCTTACTGCTGAATACAACTGTTGGTGAGTCATTCTGTGCTGAAAATCCATTGATTGTGTGTGCAGCCTCGGTGTTTGACTGTGTGCTGTTTCTGTGTTTACCACTTCTGCTGCATGTGTTATTATTATTATTATTTTTTACATATATTTAATAAAAGTGCAATAAAGCTCTTACGTTGTTCGCGGTGCATTATTTAATTTCTGTCACATGCGATTTGTGTGAATCCAATTTAACAGAGGTCCTATCATAGTCACAACTGACAATGCTCTTTAGGCAGTGTCATTAAAACACACATACATTTCTCACTGTGTTGAATCCAGTGTTTTGTTTTTTTTTTTGTTGTAGATATGCTTTCATGTTTTTTTCCTCAGACCTTTCAAGACAGAATGCTTACACTCTGAAAGTGTACAGGAAGGATATTGTGGTTGTCCTCTTCCCATGGAAAGGAACCTTGATATGTTCCATTACTTTCCATAATTATCACTCTGACAGCTGTCGAGTCGGCAGCCATGCTAAAGTATGATTGACACTCATTTGATGAGGCTGATGGACAATTACAAACCGGCAGCCTATTAGGCAGAATCTGACCCACGAGAGCCTCTTTTTTTTCCTGAGGGAGGAGGTGTGAGAAGGACAGACAAAAGACGTGCAAGAGCTAAAATGTCAGGAAGTTCAGAAGCTCAGTTTTTATGTTTTCTATGCTCTGGTTTATGCATTGTTAAATATGCAACCGTCGTAGATTTGGATGCTTTTATTTTTTTGGCAACATTTGAAATGTCTGTCTTTTGATTAAAATGTAATAAGTGATTTTAATTTGTTAAGTTGGGAAGGAAGAAGCAGAAGTTTGCTTGCGATTAAATCTTCCATTGCATGATAACTTTGGCCTAAATAGTGTCTAAATTCGGTGTCGATTTTTTTTTTTTCATGATAAAATGCGTGAAACTTCACATTGGTCGTTTGACTGGAGATGTCAGTGGAAAGTTTACCACCAGCACTGACAAACAGGAAGGTAGTGTGCCTGTGTGTGTGTGTGTGTGCATGAGTGTTGCATTGCCATTGGTAGTACAGAGCATGATGAGGTCACAGCTTAGTAAAGATAGCAGGAGTGGCCTTTTTCAACTCATCGACCTGAGTTTCTTTTTCATCCTCATTTCACCAGCTCTGCTCCAGGTTGCTCTGCTCTCATACTGAGTGCCTTCTTTTGGGTTCTCCACTTTTACATGATGAAGATTGTTTCCCTGTCTGTCTCGACTGTGTCTGAGGAGTCAGAGGGTCTGCCATGTGGGTAAGAAGTATCCAGAGGAGGCTTTGAAAGCACTTAGAGAGAAGGAATCTTTCACAAACTTGCCACAGTCCTCCATTATTTTAATTATTGTCTGCGAGATGAGAGGGAGGAAAGTAACTGTATTATTGTTGTTATTTGTTGGGTTAATGTGCTATCTGGCAGAGAGTGTGTCTGTAAATGTGAAGTGATGGTGTGAGTAGGCTAACACAATGCAGTGGCTTAATGCAGCTAGTTGAGGATGAATTATTCAGACAGTGAAGTATTTCTGAATCATGTGAAGAGGGGTTTGGATTAGTCGTTTGTAGAGGGCAAAGTATTGTCTTTCCCTGTCTCTCCCTCCTTTTTCTTTTCACTCTCTGCATCCTGCGTTTCTCATCTGCATAGTTTATCATGAGAGCGGCATTTCTAAGAGACTGGACTGTCCTAATAAAGTCAGACAGGGGTGATTTAGATGTTTTTAGTATGAGGTGCAGTTTGTGCATTAGGCCGAGTTGGCTTGAGTGTTTAATTGCTCTCTGAGTGGTTTCAGTGCAGGTTAGCTAACAACAGAGAGCCAGACGTGGTGTTAACCTTCCTATTCCGTGCTCTCACTTTTCTGAAGGAGAAAATTTGCACAAGTATGAGCCAGATGTGTTGCTGAAACACATTTAATTGCCACTATTGGGGTATGTCATTAGAATAAACCTTCATTTTATTAAAATGACATTTTACAATGGGAGCAACATCTCCATTCTCTTATAAACATAAAGACCTATTAGAATTTTATTTTATTTTTATACAGGAGGAAGTGAAATTATAAAAACTCTGTTCTTAACTAAATCCTTGACATTAGTGTACTTTTGAGTGTATTTTTGTAGATTTTTTTCAGTCTTTGGCTAAATCATGTTTCTGGCGCCAAATTTCTAACATCTGTGAATAAGCATGCAGCACGCAATCTAAACTACTTTACATTATAGATGCTATATCATTATTATTATTACTATTACAGTCATTTTTGGTCACAAATACCAAAAACCCACAGTACAACTTATTTGAGTAGGTGCTGTGATTACATTTAAAGGAGTTCAAAAAGGCCTTATCAGATGATGGTGACCAACATTTTTACCTTATTACACTCTCTCTCCCTTTTTTTTTTTTTTTTTGCAGCGTACCACCCATAAGATGTACATTTTCAGATGTGTGAACAAATCTGGACCAGAATTATCCTAAAATAGAAATATGTTTTCCATCCTTTTATCAAGTGACTTTGTCTTTGTCAAACTAGGAGTTGCGCCCAACGTGGACACAATAAACTGAGGCTCCTGAACACAACACCAAGTCCTGTTTAAACTCTTGAGTGGTTCTTTCGAGGACTGTCCAACCTGAGAATGGTGATTTGAGGCTCAATCTCAGGTTCGTCAGCCCATGAAACGCTAACTCACCTCAGCAAATTATGGGAGGGACACCAAACAGCCCCAAACCTACCTGGACTATGCAGGAACATATTTTGATATTCAGAAAGCAAGGTTTTGAATTATCTGCTCATCATATAAACAGCTAGTGTTCTTTATTTATATTTCATCAATTGTGTTTATTATGAGTATTTCCTTTCATGGCTAAAATCCGCCTGACTTTATCATGAGAAAATATCCATATCCGGTTCTATCCACTTCCTCTTTAATATATTGAATCAAGCTGAATATTGTACATCAACCCACCAAGGGGGGAAAAAATCCTTATTCCACTGATAAAATCTTCAAAATAAATGACCTTTGACAGGGTCTCCTGTCATCACACAGAAGTGTGCTGTTCTAATGATGAGAGAGCAATGGTTTCCTCCAACATAACACTGCATGCTTGCCAGTAGAGGGAGCAACGCACACATTAACCAGAGAGCAGCGGCTGTTACTGCTTGTGGAAATTATTTTGATAATTTTGATTATGAAACATCAAAGCTAAATTGTCTGACTCACCCATTTAATGATTTCCAGAAGAATGGCTGCTGCCTTTGTTGAAAATGTTAGAAAGAATAATAGAAAAAAGACTTATTGAAGGTTACCTCACATGCTGCATTTGCGTTATGACGGTAAACACGTGATCTAAACTGTAATATTATAACTAGTACTATTACTAGTAGTAGTACTACTTTAGGTGGTGATGTAGTTACCACCGCTAACACTGATGTTTGTTCCCTCGTAAGCATATTGTCGTTAAGCAGCTCTGCTCTTCCTATTTGATATCTGAAAAAAACATTTCTGTTAATAAAAATATTGTTTAAGACTAGGAATAATGATGCAGGCTAAAGACGTTTCAAGGTGCAGTCAAAGAAAGTGTTTTCATATACTTGTATAATAATAAGTATTCATATTTGCATACCGTATATGGGATGTGTGGGCAACTTTATAAAAGAAGGCTGAATATGATTATGCCGCATTTCTTACTTAATCACCAATAATTTGAACAAATTTTATTGAACCTTTCAAATAAATTACAAAAATAGTAGACTGTTTTTTGAATTTTTTGAATTCACATCTACAGAGCACATTTGATTTGGTTTCAAGTGTTTTTAAGTGTTCAAAATTTTAAAAACCTTAAAAATAAAAGTGTTGTAACCAATCATATATATGTATATATATATATTTTATTTGCTGATTTACAACACAAATGTAGTTCAACATTTACTGAATAGTACTGCATAAAACAGAACTCAGTAGCAAAGGTATAATAGGAGGTGTATGAAAATGTAACAATATTCACAATAAAATGAAACAAGATAAAATAATTATTAGTGCATTTGGAGTTAAAGAAATTTGCTTTAAAAAGTATGTCTTTCTTTTTCTTAAAATGGTCCAGAGATTTTATCAGATGCTTCGTAGAATTTGCTCGTGCAGATGTCGGACTTCAGTTTCCTTTTATTCTCTGAAGGCCTTTTAGAGTCTTCTGGTCGCTTAGCTTGTCAGTCTGGAAGATTCATTGCTTGTTTCATCCCATCTTTTTTTGTCTCTTTTGTCTTTTTGCTTTCTGATTTGTTCGTTAAGATCAGCTTTACCACAAAAGTAAAATTTAAAGTATAAAGTTCAAGGAAAATAATTTTTCTCAAGGAAACTGAACATTATGGAGACCCTGCAGGCATTCTGGCAATTTTTTAAAAATTGCTTAATTCTGGTGGTGGTGTACAGTGGCGCATGCAAAACCATTCAGGAGACAAAATGTAATTTCATTTTACATTTTGACCTCTCACTGAGACTAATATGTAATTCAATCTAAAAATCACAGGTATAAAATGAAATGCAAAATGAAACGGAAGATCTTTCCAAAGTTGTTTTATATTAAGCACAACAGTTTCCAGTTCCGGTTGGTTTCCGTTTGCAGGTATAGTTAGTATTTTCCTCTCACTATCCCTGCAAATGTTTCCATAGGAGATAAGAAAGCACTTAACTATTTCCAGGTTATGCTAGCCCTTAGAGAGTATGTATGGCCCACATTCAGACAAGAGAAGACACTCATTGAGCGTATTCAAAGAAAAAAAAAAAGCAAAATAGATGTGACTTCTCAATGCATGTCAGCCATTTTTTTCTGCAAAGATCGAATTACAGATGAGGCATATTATTTTAGACAGGCTGTAAAAATTGATGTAGCCTTAACACTCACTACATGTGAGCTGCTGCAGAGCTGTGGGCCGCAGCAAGTGCTTGTGGTCCGACCGCATGCTGTGAACGTCCTTTATTGGTTATACTGGCCTGTATTGGTTGCCTGTATTGTATTAGCTTATAGGTCTTTATGTTCGCAACTTAACATCAAAAAGTCTATGTTTGATTCTGAACGAGGACTAAAGAGACAGCGGGTGCACCCTTCCACACTCCTGCCAATATACAGAGGACATGCCAGGTTTGTCAGTTTTGTTTCCCTGGCAGCATGATGTCATAATATCTTAAATCTGGTCTGCAGTAATCGCATCAGGACAACTTTGTTACGATTAAAGATATTCAAATAAGCTTTCTGCCCATGAAAAGCAATTTTACTAGCCCCCTTTCAGAGGAAAATGGCCGTGTAGAAAATGGATCAGAGGAGTGTGTGACCCCAGTGACCTTTCTTTCATAGGGGTGAAGGGTCAGATTGGGATCCAGCTCTCTGTGGAGAGATTAAACCCGGTCACCAAGGTAACGTGATGTGCAACCCGGACGAGCAGGGTCACCACTGTACACTGACTCCGCTATTAGAGCACACGTTGACTTTTATCTTATGGGTGGAGAAGACAAACTGTTTTTTTTTTTGTCATCATATCGTTCGCATTTTCTCAATTATTGCATTGAGTAACAGGAATGTGCGTGCGTGTGTGTGTGTGCGTGTGCCTTTTCATGGCAGCTCTCCCAGCTTCAACCTCTGTTGCCCCACAGCGTTGTGTTTGTGTGTCAGCCGACCAGGGCTGAAGCATCTGAACCGCGTCGCCTGGGGTCAGTTGGCTGTAAATGAAATGAATGAGTTGAATGAACATGTGCACAGACTGAGAAGCCAGATCATGGTGGTCAAGTGTGAGCCAAGGTGGCTGACGTACGGCGCAGTCCGAGTTCGGCTCGGCCCGTGTCACGAAATAAAAGGAAGGGCGCTTAAATTCATGTGTACAAGCGAAGACTGAAATATCATCATTTTTCAAAGAGATGATAACCAGATAATCTGCCTCTGCTTTAAGTGCTGTCATGTTTTACCAGGTTTTTTTTTTAATCATTTACAAACATGCTAGTGGTTTTGTGTATTTTAGTTCATTCCCCAGAATTTTTACACATTTAAATTGTACTTTTTAAAATTAAAGATTTAGTTATCATAATAAATATCACTGTCACTGTTTTGTTATTGTTGTGTAGCGACGGCCTGTTATGTGTGTGTGACAAAAAAGGTGTGTGATGGTTGACATCTACTTCGTCAGTTGCTGTTCATGTGGGCAAGTGACCATGTATAATTGTGTGTGTGTGTTTTACAGGGTTAAAAGGTGTGGTGAGCGCTGTGAGCTGAGGTCAGTTAGTTCTAGCCCCGAGGAGAATGCCGCCATGGCCTTGGAACAGTGTGGGGGTGGTTCACTTCCCCTTTCCCTGCCTCACGGCTTCCTGTGAGCACTATAACCGTTAACCACACCCTCCTACCCTGGCCTACACCACCTCACACCACCACCACCACCATACACCGAGCCCTAGAAAATATGTGCTCACACACCAACTCTCCCCTCTTTCTGTTGTATTCTGCGGCCAATCAACACACGCACACGCACCAACAATAGTTATCTTCCCCCATATTGTAGCAGTCACACCTCCCTCTGCCCTGACAACCATCTCTCTGTTTCTCTCTGGTGCTCAGTACCTGACCTCCGCTGGCTAATTATAAAGATAAGTTAAAATGAATGTACGTGGGCATGTTTATGCTCGAGCCATCGTGGCTATGCAGGTAGACTCTCACTCGTGACAGGTTCCCGTCGTCTCTCTCGATGCAAGTTTCATTAGGCACAAACCACCTCGCTGAGAGACATCCGAAAGATCCCGTCTGTGCTTAGCAACAGCTGAGTCCATACCGAAAGATGTCGGTTAGCAGCATAATCGGAAAAGATGAAATGATCTTTTTTGAGTGTGTCATTGAATGAGAACAATAGAACAAGAAAAATAAAGCACAAAAAAGGCCATGTCTCTCTGTCCTGTATATCACACCTACAATACCAACACTCCTACTATACTCTGATCAGACATTATGCTGCAGAAGAGGAGAACGAGATCTTCTGTGTCAGCGTGTATGCGAGTGGGCGTATATAAGCCTGTGGTCTGCAGAGGGACAGCAGAGATGTGTTCAAGAGTGTGTGTGGGGAGTTGTGTGTGTGTGTGTGTGTGTATACATTGGAAATGAGAGTGTGTGCACAGCGGTAGTGGTGTTTTTGGGGTGGGGGGTGGAGTGGGGAGTTGAGGTCCACTCCTCTAAAGGGAGTGCTGTTCCCGTAGGGGAGAGGAGGAGTGGGGTGGAGTGCGTGGAGTGAGTGTATGTGGGGGAGTGAGTGTGGGGGCAGCTAGGCCATCTGGACTGCGAGGAGGCTGAAGAAAGGGAGAGTATGTGTGTGTGTGTGTGTGTGTGTGTGTGTGTTATTATGTATATGTGTGTTGTGAGAGAGAGAGAGACAGAAAGCAGGAAGGAGGGAGTAGGGATGAGAGGAGGGATGGAAAGAGGGAGGGAGAGTCGAAATTGATGGTGTGGGAGAAATGGATGGAGGTACGTGAAGAGCAGCAGAGGGAGGAATGTTGCTTGTGGTCATTACACTAAACATTTTAGTAATGCAGTAATATTCCTGTAATATCTGCTGGATTTTACTTGACAGAGACACAAGTGAGGCTCGGGAAAAGACATTTCAATTAATATCATGTACAATATGATCCTCTGTATCAATGCTTCCTGGCCTCCAGAATGCAGTCCAGTGAATTCAAGTACCCATTCATCAATACCACGATTTATTCTTTTGAATTAATTACCAACTTGATGTTACTGAACTATCAATCATATAAGCGGCTACAACAATGGATGTTACAATATTTTAATACTACTGAACTGTCAGTTTTTAGTTTGGCTTGCATTCACACTACAACCATGCAGTGATGAAAGCTGGACCCTGAATATTCTGTACACCCTTCTAAAGCTATCCCTTAACATTTATCTCGCTAGTTGTGCTGTCAGTAGCTTGCAAAATGAAACAAACGTAATGTACTATGTCCTCAGAATCAGAACAGCCGAGTAAAAATTTGAGCATAACCGAAATGATCTTAATCCATTATTTATAGGCACAGACAGGAGAGTTCAGGTCTTGGTTGCTGCATATTTGACTACAGGTGTAAGAACATGACTGTGTGGTTCGGTAATTTTATTTCTGTTGTGAAACTGTTGTGTTGGATATGGACTACTGTTTAATGTTCTTAGTTGATCATGTAAAATTATGCATGTAACTTGTGGATGAATTATTTTCACTATTTTAGGCCATCTGTACAATAGATGATGGCAGTTTTCTTTTTTCTTCTCTTTTTAAGAACGATATGACCACTCAGACTGCAGTGATTTTATCATTATTATAGAAAAGGACACACGGGCCTTTATTAGCAGTCAACCTACGAGGACTTTGGTTTGTATCAGCTTGTTATTTGTTGTCTGCCGCTAGAGCTCAAATGTCTGTGAGATGGAATGAGGTAGAGACAATAAATAACTTGAAATGATGTGCATAAGCTTCCCATAAAACAAGGCTGCAAATGGCAAAAAAGATGGTGGTGCTATAATTCACATTCCAAAAAACAAAAGACACACACACACACACGGTGATTCCAGTTGGAGAAAATCATACACTTATTGAATTATTTGAGAATAGGTCAAACAAAGCATTTTGAATCCGACCCATAGGGGGCATCACATTTCACCAAAGCAGTGTAGCTGCTTTGTACTCTTTTCGACAGTCATCATTACGAGCCCTACAGGCTCCAGGCCACCGCTCGTCTAAATCAAAATATGCAGAGAAGAAGGTGAGAACGTGTCCGACATCCACAATCTCCTGTTGGAAGTAAGCAGCACAGTTTTGGTCACAGTACTGACAGAAGTAACATTTCAAATGTATGATTAGCTAAAGATAAAGAAGTGAACACACCTGCATTCAGCTGACAGTGATGAACCATCTCAACATTAACCAAAATGGGTCATCTGATATGAGACAGACAGACAGATAAGAGACTCATTTGGTCTCTTTTTAATCTTATTGTCTTCGTGTGATTTGAGGCCTGGACTGGCCATTGGGAGCACTGGGACAATTCTCAGTGGCCTGGCAAGCTGATTGGCCTGGAGTGTTACAAATGCTAAATGAAATGGGTAAATCAAAGAGAAAACAACACAGGACAGCTACAGTGCCTCAGAATTGTAGACCATCAGCCTCCCCCCGCCGCATACTGGCATGATCTCTGTCATCACACGGGTCTGGTTGACTGCACATACACATCAACGCAACCTTCAGTCAGCACATGGAGTGCATGTGCAATTACAATGGACAACGCAGGGGAAAGAGGGAAGAGGAGAAAGAGAGAAGGTAACACCGAGATGGAGCATATTAAAAGAGAAAAGCCCGGCAGGAATGTGCTGCTAAATGTGATAAAATTACAGATATCATCACGAGCAACGTATGTGGCTGGTGTTTAAAAAAAAAAGGAAAAAAAAGAAAACGCATACTAGCAGCAACTCTCTCAGTACGTCCTATCAGAGCTACCTTTGCAGGGTTGATTTTATGTTTTTTAAAAAACTTAATCTATAATGGAAAACAGAAGATACATATGCATGGGAATAATAAAAAACAAAGACCTGTATACTCAGTAACTGAATTATTGAATTATTATCCCAGTCTGCCTCTGGGCTCACACCTGATCTGGCTTTATCTGCGATGGGAACTGGAACAGTAGTCTGACAGTGTGTTGTTGTTTTTTTGTTTATTTTTTCATTTTTTTAAAAAATCGCTGAAATTACCTACTGTCACCTTTGTATTCTAATTTAAGCAGTAATTTTAATGGCTACTTTTACTTCTGCTTGAGTACAGTTTTTGGCCACTCTGCTCACCACTGATCAACCCCAAGTATACTGCTTGATTAAATTAAACAATTCTACAATAAAAATGCATGATTGATCCAAAATAATTGATCAAAAAAAAAAAAAAACTTTTCATGGGTGGAAATAGGCCAGAAATCAGGCTGTCTGGGAGCAATGAGCACTACACTAAATTACTGAAATGCTTAAAATTCTTGGGTTTGTGAAGCCCTAACCCACGCATTGCCGCTTGCTGCTTTAAGTTTGGTCAGTTGAGTTGCTTCACTAAATAAGGTTGAACCTGCAAATTGCCATTACAATAATGTCATCAACAGGGAAAAAAGATAAGTCTGCCAGACTTTCTATATGCAAATATTAACAAAATTCATAGATAGTCCTGCCTAAGTATGGTAATCTTCTCTTTAATATATTCATTCATTGCTACAAGCTACTTGTAGTCTTCGATGTGGGATTTCAACTTTAACATACATTTACTGTGTTTAAACAGGATGTGTGTGTGTGTGTGTGAGAGAGAGAGAGAGAGAGACAGGTGTATGAGAAGCAGATACACTGTATGTTTTTTTACCCTGCAGACCTTCAGGAGGATTTCAAAGCTATGAGGTTCACATTTGGACAGTCATAAACATTCACTGATTGGAACCATACATGTTTGACCGTGTGTCGCCTTGCAGCCTGAGATTAATACAGTGTGTCATTCAGCAAAATAAAAACAATATCACACACTATGTTGCGTTGTAGTACAAATAACCACTTTTCACTTAGTAAAAGCATAGCAGGCCTTTTTCACAGCACACACAATTAACTTTGTAGTTGACACAGGAAACCTGGAGCATTCAGGGCTTTTGATGGGGTCCCCAGGGCAGGTGTCTTCTTTGCCTAGTTGGTAACGCAGCCTTATCAGTGGATGATGATTGTTGGTACTTGATTAATGACTAGTAATCTCCTTATTGCAGGGCTCTCTCAAGAACCATACCAGACTATAAAACAGCAGATGTTTTAAAGACACAGTATGACATTTTTGACACTAGGGGTCTCTCAATCAAAACAACAAAAGCAAAAGATGCAATTTGATGACATAGCAAAGAAAAGTGGGATCATGGGACCTGTTGTTGTCATTGTTAAATACCACCATTGCAAAAAACATAGTTTTTGATGTGACAATGGCAGAAATGTTCGACGACGAGGTAAGGTTTTAAAGTCATATTTTCCGTCTTTTTTTCTCTCTCTCTCCCCTGGGTGTAGCAGCACTGTTGAAAACATTTGGGATACTGCAAATACACAATTTAACAAAATATAAAACAAACGTCTCGTTGCTTTTAGATATAAATAATGTTCTTCACAGTGAACGATTTTTCTCCAAATGCAGTTTGGTATGAAATTATTCTCAATGGAAAACAGTGCCAACCGCAATGTCATCCAGCCAAATGCGTGACGTGCACTCAATGCTAAACGACAGTCAGGTATCAGAATTGTTTTTGTAAAAAGACAAACAGGTGCAGGAGACAGATGTGAGAATCGAGGTGAATTAAATGTGGCGGTTTACAGTGATACACCACATGTTCCCACTGGTCATGAAGAGAGGAGAGAAAAGGCTTCCACATTGTCCTTGGATGGTCGGCTGATCCCCCCAGTCTCCCTGACCCTCACCCTCTTCAACACATCATGCACCCCCACCCTCACACTCACTTCAGTATTGCCACCTCCCTTTCCGAACCTCCCCCCAAGGCATTCACTCCTGCCCTCCCTTGGTCTGAGCTTCTTAGGCCCTCCAGGCTGAGGGTCAGCAGTGAGTGGAGGGGAGGTTGTGACTCCCTTGTTTTCTCTCTCCTGATCCTGCTCTTGTTCTATCACAGCTCCGTCCATCTTTCTCTCCCTCCCTCCATCTCTTCTCCATGCAAACGCTCCTTTCGTCTCATTATATGACCCACTTTTCCCTCTCTCCATCTCCCTCCGTCTCTCTCTCTCTATCTATCTCCATCTTTCAGTTTCTCTGTTCCTTCATTGGCTCAAGCTGTTCCTGGATGGCGTATTGATTGGGGTTTCTATTCACCTTCGCTCACATCCTCTCTCTCCCCGTGTTTCTCTCTCTTTCTCTCTCTGTCTATTCTTTTTGTTCCCCAGTGTACTGTAATGCTCAAGCCTCTTTGATCTGTGTGTTTGTGTCTGTCTATCTACTGCTTTTCTAAATGTCTCCATTTACTGTAAGCTCTACCACCATGCTGCGCTCAATCTCTCCCTCCAGCACACACAGACACGCACGCGCGCATGCATGCACACACACACACACACACACACACACACCTGAAACGCTGTCAGGTTAATATTTGAAAAAAAAAAAAAAACTGTTGGCGTCAGATGTAACACACGGTTCACATTTAACACATTTGTCTGCTCCGCTAGTCTTTTTATCATTACTGTAAGTCAATGTGTGTGTATACATGACAAGCCCACATGTTTCTCTGCGTATTTATCATGAGTCGCATGTGTGATGCTTGTTTTCCCAGAGGCCATTGGTGTTAAATCATCATTTTGAAGGAGGGCCGCACAGCTGAAAGACTGAGTACTTTAGGGGATCTACATACAAGAGGGTGTGTATGTAGATCCCCTACACATAGACACATGGTGCAGACACACACACAGAAACACACATACTTGCAGTGCAAACACAAACACAGCCATGGGGAGGGGCTGTACTTTACCCCCACATAGCTGAAGGGAGAGGAGATGAGGTACAGAAAAAAAAATTAGAAACCAAATTAGAGGAACTGGTCAGGCGAGGAGGAGAGGCAGAGAGAAGCTGGAGGGGAGGGAGGGTGAGGAGGGTTGAAGGAAAGGAGGACTAGGACAAACAGAGCCAGTGACCTGAGGAGGGAGTGTCTGAGAACCTACCCAGCATGCATCAACAAGGAGGCTGCTGAGAGGACAGAAATACGAGTAAAAACAGCAAGAGCAGCTCACAGAGAAAGAGCGTGAGCACACAATGTCGAACGCGTGTGTTGGTGTGAGTCGTCTTTGTCCAGCCGTCACCCTCTGACCCTTCCCTTGTACGTGTGTGTCTATTCTTACATAGTAGTCCTAAATGATCCCTACAAAAGCCTTTCTTGTGTCCACCCTTATCACACCCTGCCCCCATGCTGAACCCCCCTCAACATGCGTCATCATCACCCTCTCACACCTCGGCGAGGCAAACACAGGCCTGAACACACATAGGCCTGACAGTAAGAGATTTTTGAAACTCACACAGCACACCCCCACCCCCAACCCCCCACCTCCCCGATGAAACCATCTCTTGACTGGTGCATCCCACGCCTTCTCAGTGAGTCTCTCCTCCTCAAAGAGTGTAAAAATCTGGGAAATGTTTTAACTCTGACAGAAGAATAGTCAGCTGGGTGGAGCTGGAGGAAAACACTTATCACATTATTGTACTGATGACTCTGCTTCTTCCAGTTCATCATTGTGAATGCAGTATAAACGTCACATTCAGATACATGACAGACACTCAAACTGCACTGGCATAATGAGTGATGAATATCCCCCACATAAGGCAAGTCTTGCTTGGTGTGAAGACAGGCAAACTGGGATACTTACACATTACAACCTCCTACAGCCGTGACCTCCGCCCCCGTCCTCTTCTAACTCTCTCCCATTCTTCCTCTCTCATCCTGTCTGCAGCTCCTTCTCCCTTTCTGTCTCCCTGTCTTCTATTGCCTCATCTCTTTCTCTTGTTGGTGTAAGTAAGCAGCTTAAACACCTACAGGGTGTGACATTGGGGCCCCACGCGCCTCCGAATGCAGTCAGTGCGGGCGGGAGGAGGCAGCACTGAAAAGGAGAGCGTTTCATCCGTCTATTCTTTCCACGCCGCTCCGCCTGGCATCGACGGCGCGAGTGTGGTTAAGGCAAAGCCAAGGCTGTCCCCTCACATTAGCCAGGGCTGAGCCAGACAAGCCGTCATCCCCCCCGCAAGACTGTCCTCCACTGCTCATCACCCCCCTCCCCACACATACACACACACACACTCTCACTCTCATCCTTTTTTCCTCCTCTCCTCCGCTCAGCTCAGCTCAGCTCTGCCATGGGCACCGGTCCCCAATCTCCAAGGTGATTATGACAAAAACGAACGACCCCCAAGAGACGGGGCCAGCAGAGATAAGAGAGAAAGAAGAGGATGGCAGAGGGAGCGAACGAAGAGGAGGAGGAGGAAGGGATTGGAGATGGATGATGTAACAAGGAATTTTGGCTGTGCATTGTGATTTGGGTCGAGAGTTTCAGGACCAGCAGTTCATATCAGACATATCTATCTGTATCTCATTTTCAAACTATTTAACGCTGAAAGAAAAGGCCAGTGATGCTCATGGTGGAGGAAGGTAGCTGAGCGTATTTACTGATGTACTGCACTTGAATACAATTTTTACTCTACTATACTTATTTGAACATTGTTGTTTAAGAGTTACTTTAGAATAATTTAACTTTTAAAAATTCTGTATAATCAGTACTTTTAAGTGCAATTAGTTGCTAATACTTCTGCAGTTTCACTTAAGTAAATGTGGGACTTGAACTTGTAATGTATTACTGATTTTATTTAAACCTGCAGCAGGAACAACTTGGGAACACGGTGTCGACTTTTAGGTTGATATGGCACACTTGTTAGAATTAGCATGAGCAGAAATATGCTTAGTTACTCAACAAGCAGTTTTGGGGCAACATTATCATTAACTTGGAATCATGTCTCAGGCAAACTAGCAAATCTAAGTCCAAGACGCACTCTCTTCTAGCTCTGTGTTTGGTCTCTACCAACTGCATTATGTTTACCAACTAATCCCTATCTGTGTTTGTCTGTTGTTTGGTGATGGGCAGTTAGAATAGGCTACAGTCGGTTTTCACTGAAAACAGCCACATGATGCTGCAGCTGAAACAAACAACACTAAGAGAGGGGTGAGGGCAAACCAAAGCAGTAATTTGTGAACAGCTAAACAGTGAGCGGAAACTCATTATAAATTTCCTTAAAGCCAACTGGAGCTGCAGATTCAGGTGACAAGTCCCTCCATATTCATCATTACAAGCAATGCTTTTGACATTACGATTTCATACACTGTTGTAGAAAAAAATATTGATAGCCACTCAGATAGATAGATAGATGGTGAATAACACAAATAAGATCCGAGCCCCTCCATAGGGGTCAAAGATAATTTGTTGTGGTGTGGGATGGGGTCGTGACCCCACACGGTCAGCAGGGTCAAATCAAACAGTGGCACTGAGCCCAACAAGGCCATTAAAGAGACAGAGAGGCCTGATGGGTGGGGATGTGGGGGTGGGGTGAATGGGGACCGCTGTTAACCCCTTCCACTGCTTCCCTGCAGAAATGAGCGCAAGCAATGAGAAAGGAAATGTAGTGGAGGAGAAGAGATGAGAGGTCATATTATTGTAGCATAGCAACCCAGGTTTCAGTGTGGGTTGAGGCAAGCAATAATATATAATATTGCTGAGAGGTTAGACAGCTTAGAAGAACCTTTCAAGATGGATGTGGAAAGAGAGGTGCACTTTCTGAGCAGAAGAGGGGGAGGGAAGGTATGAGAGGGGGTGGGGGTGAACAGAGTCGGCAGAAAAAAAATAGCCCAATCCTCCCATCTCCATCCACTCCCCTCTTTCTCTTTCTCTCTCTCTCTCTCTCTCTCTCTCTCCCTCCCTCTCCCTCCGCTCTGTGCATCATTAAAACAAGCAGAGTAGTGTTCAGAGCGTGGGGCTGCACTGAGACGGTGACCTCCACAATAAGAAGATGTTCTTGCTTCGGGGAAAAGAAGGTTGTTTTGTACTCCTCTCTCTCTCTCTCTCTCTGTCTCTCTCTCTCTTTTCCTACTACTTCCAATGAAGTAAATGAGATTTGGAGTGGGGCAGGATAGTGGAGGAAGGGATCAAGAGGGTAGACATGCAAAAAGAGAGACGGAGATAGCAAGATGCAGAGGAGGAGAGGGCAGTTTAATGTGGGACTCATAACACTGAGAGCTAAGCTATGATAAACAGGGAAAGATCTGAATTCCCCTAAAGTAAAGTGGCTAGGAGGGTTAGAGTGAGGCTGAAACCTCAGAAATCCAAGGCCTGAAAAGCCTGAATATGAGTCTGCCCATTTTTCATTTGTGAGGAAGATTATTCCTGCCCTGAACTGGGGGGAAATACATGTGTTTTCTCCACACATGCAGACGGACAGAGTGAGGTCAGCCAGGAGTCGTCCTTATCAAAGAAGCCAGTGACTTGAGGGATGACTTGTGCACTATCTGCATCCTCGTTCAGAGGCATCTCTCCATCATATACATACAATAGGCACAAAGACCGACCACTGCAGGGAGGACAGGAAGTCCTATGGGTGACACAAGGACAGGCAGTGGCGTGAACAGCCCCAGCAACCCCCCCCCCCAATCCCCTCCTGCATGTCGTCTTCACACAGGAACAAAATGTGTGGGCAGCGAGCACAAACACATCCTCTGTATCCTCCAGATGATTATACATCCTTTAAATCCAATAACCTCGATTCATTCTGCTTCTCCTAGTGTCATTCTTCATTGGAATTCATTCATTTATACATTCTTTGAGAAATCTACTCATTCTCTGTGTTCCTTTCCTCCTCTATTAATGCCATCCTTCCTTCCTTTCCTCTTAACCCTCAATCCTTTCCATCCTCTCTTCCTTCCTACCATCAATGCACTTGGTTCCCATACTTTTAATTTGCTCTTTCTCTCTGAGGGAGGACTCTTTATAAAAGCCTTGTCGTTTCCCAATACTGATTTGAGTATCACTAAGCTGCACCTTCACACATATTGTTGCCTCACACCTTGTGCCAAATATTCCTTTGTAAAGCCTTCCCCCATCCCCTGCCTGCACCTGGTAGAGATAGTGTTCTTTCAGCTGCAGGCTCTGCTTTCTATACAAGCAGGGCTAGGATGGCACAAGCAGCACACAGCTGTTCCCCTTGGTAAATTGATAGTGAAGGGTAGTGGATGGGGCTTTGAAAGCGCCTTGTGCTATTTTTATGACAGTTGTAGATTTTTTTGGGATATTTTTGCTGTTTAATTCGATGTGACCAATTACGCCGCTGTGTTCCTCAGCAGGGGGGCATTCTGGGCGAGCAAATTAATGCCTGACTTCAAAAAAGTTTTCCTAAAGTGCGTTTACCTACCTCATTCCTTTGTTGCAGATCCAATTCAAGCCGTCCTGAGAGGACCTGGTCTCACCTCCTGCGCTGAGCAAAGAGGTATGCATTTCTCCTTTCTGCGTCTGTTGTTTTTAATGTTTTCTCCATGGCTCCACTGACAAACCTTTAAAGTAAACAACAACAACATGCTTACTTTCATTTAAAAAAAGAAAAAAAAAAAAGTCAAACTTGGGAAAAACAGAATACAGTAAAAGAAAGAAAGAATATCCCTTTGGGTAAGCAGCAATTCAGCCAGATAGACAGACTCACACCCACCTCCTGAATGCAAACACACAAGACACAAGAACACAACACACCCATAACCTTGTGTTTCAAGGACCCTCTGCGAACATAAGCACCACACACACACACACAAAACCACTGTCATGCATAATTCTTACTTTCCCCTCATACCACGACTCCCTCCTGAGTGGATTGCTGTGATGAGTGTTCCTCGAACTGAATACACATGTAAGTGGCCTAATAATGCCTAAATCCAACCATGAGGAGATAGAGAGAAATAGAGGGGGAAAGGGAAAGAGAAAGAGAGAGAGAGAGAGAGAGAGAGAGGGCGGTTGGGTTTGAGGAGGTGGCTTAGTGGGGTAGACCGGGGTCATGCTTGTCGTGTCAGGCGGATTGGAAGGCCACGCTGGCGTGAGGAAGCACAGCTTTGAGTAAAGCAGCTTGTTTCAGGCAGGGATTGTGTTTGTGGACCCTACTCTGACAGAGTGTGAGTGAGCGTCTGAGAGATAGACAGTGAGTGAGAGAGAGAGTGAGAGAGAGAGAGGGAGGGAGACAGAGAGGGAGACAGAGAGAGAGAGAGAGAGATCTGTGCCCGGGCATTACAGACCTACATTCTTAATCCACATGGCCTGACATTCTCCGTTATCCAGCCCTTGGCAGCCAACTCCCCAGAATGATGGAGGCACAGCTCTACCCCCTGCTGTGTCATGCTACACATCGGTCTATCTCCACACACACGACTACAATATGTCACACACACATACAGTACTTTACTTTTCTGTGCCACCCGGTCTCTTCCCCATAAACTTTTCTCACTTCCTCAAACCTACAGCGATTCCTGGTCACAGTGCTTAAACTCTCATTTCCTAAGAAACAAGCTCCTCCACAGTTCCTCATTATTAGAGACATTCACCCACAACGATGGACTGGCAGTGACATACACACAGACTCACTCTCACGTACATTTACTCAAGCGCTGTACTGAAGTGCAGGTTTGAAGTACTTCCACTTTACTTGAATATATACAGATTTAGTTGCTGTGTCTGCATCTTCCCCGCTACATTTCTAGGAAAGTGTTGTAGTTTTTACTCCACTACCT
Organism: Scatophagus argus; assembly: GCF_020382885.2. Lineage (NCBI taxonomy): Eukaryota > Metazoa > Chordata > Actinopteri > Scatophagidae > Scatophagus > Scatophagus argus. Next base: position 9,901,564 of record NC_058500.1, on the reverse strand, counting down.
TTATGTGGCAGCTCTAATCACTGTTTTTTTTGAGATTAAGATAATCTGAAGTAACAATGATAAAGTTAACAATGTACAACACACTGTCAATACTGACACCCCTCGCGAATGCATGCCATATCTGGGGCCCCTTGTCATATTTCAGATGTCTTTCAGTTGTTGGAGTTATTTCCATGCTAAACCTCTGAGGTGGCCTCATTTAAATAACCATCTGAGGCCCAAACAGGTAAAGTGTACTTCACAAAAATCCAAAGATTAGAATATGGGGAGCTGTCCAACCATATCAATCATTTCATGACCCCTCAGGTTTATTTCCTGACCTTTTGGAAGAGCCTGACGCAGAGGCTGAAAAGCACTGGACTTCATATATATTAGTTAAAACAGCTCCACCTCAACCAATCTAATGATGTCAAAAATCATAATGTATCAGTCTCAGGGTACTTTTACTTACTTACTTATGTCCTTGTTGCATTGGTGGTGTAAAAACTTCACCCCAGAGTATCTGACCTTCCTGTTATCCCACATGTAATGTACAGTCCTGTGTATATAATATCAGGAAGTACTATGTATTGCAGTACAGTTTTCTAACTGTTTAGGAAACACACACCACTTCCCCACATCTTTCTCTCTCTCTCTGATGTCTGATGAGGTTTAGAAACAGTTTGTCACCTCATAACCCCCCCCACACACACACACACACAGACACACACACTTAACTTAAAAAACAAAGTGTAATTAAAAAAAATCCATCAAGTGTCAGAGGGAGAGACCAGGCTTTTTGTGGAATTACCCCAGACTTTTTTCCAAAAATTGGCTCGCATGTCGCACATCACGTGGCTCTTAAAGGTGTTTTCCAGGCAGACAATGACAAACTGTAAATGTCAATTCTCTCTCTCTCTGTCTCTGTCTCTCTCTTCTTTTCATATGACTGACTGGTGTTTTCTTGTTGTTGCCACAAGAGGGGGTAAGTTACAGTAAGCCCCCGGTCCTCGCTGAGCCCTATGGCAACAGACGCACAAGCCAGAAGCCCCGTGAACCACACAGGACTCACGACACCCCCTCCCCCCCACCCCCTCTCCAACACACACCGCTTACATCACAACGCCGAAACATCTTCACTCAATATTATAATCATCACCATTATTAGTAATATTATTTTCGTTATTATTACCCTTACTTTTACATATTTTTTTTTGTTTGTTTGCCTGAATGGGACTCGTCCAAGATCAGATGGATACGCGCGGTGTGTGCGTTCACGTTGTCTCATTTCCTGACTCTGCCCAGAGAGAGAGAGAGAGAGAGAGAGAGAGAGAGAGAGATAGAGAGAGAGAGGAGATACGGGGACACGGAGAGAGAGAGAGAGAGAGAGAGGAGATACGGGGACACGGAGAGAGAGTGAGAGAGAGAGAGAGAGAGAGAGACATGCACAGAGGAGGAGTAGGAGGAGGAGGGGGAGGCTCCTGATACCAAGACACGGAAAAGCAGGGGAGGGAAAGAGAGAAAGAAAAAAAGGGGCTGGTGGAGGAAGAAGAGCGGGGAGTGAGAGAAATAGGGGGAATAACACTTAAAGAAAGCATACAGAGGAGAGGAAGGACAGTACCTAGTGCTGTGGACATCCCCTCCTTTCTTCTCTCAGGCTGTCACACCAGATTGGACTCCGAAGGACCGACATCGCGTCCACCCCAGACCCCATGGGGTAACAGGTATGTCTGACTTCCTTATATTAGTAGAAGCCCTTTATTTTTGAAATCGGCATTCCGCCCGGCTACCCTGCCAACAGGTTTGCTATTTCATTCAGATACGGCGGATATGGCAGGATTTCCATGCCTTTATGTCATGTCAACAATTAGTTTTCTGCCTCACGGAGCCAACGCGTCTACAGCTGATAGTTGGTGGGCGCACAGGTTGGAGACATGACACAATGCAACTCTTCGCAATCGCCACGGTTATAGTTAGCCATCTGAAAATGTGTTGTATATGAAGGCCTGTCTGTCTGTTGTTTTTTTTTTCCGCTGCTTTTTTTTTAAATTATTATTTATTTATTTCAGTTCATTGGCATCATGTTAGCCACGGCATGAGTATTCTGACAGCTAAACAGCCGACCGAGTGAGCAGGCGACAGTCTGAAAGTACGCCTACCTGTTCCATACGTGACAGCCAGCTGTCTATTGCGCTTGTTGATATTTGGAGAAGCTGTCATCCGTTGACGGGATTCGCACATTGAACATTTCACACATTATGTAGCTGATTAGGAAGACAGTTGTCTTACAGAGACAAAACGCGGCTCGACTTTCTGGGCATGTGTTTTAACAGACATAGCCAAACTGCTCTCAAATGGAAATTATTTGATATTGAGTGGACTAAATGGATATTTGGAAATAGTTTTAAATGGGAAGATATGTTGTGAACCGCTCTTAGGAAGAAAATCTACATCATCCCCAGTTTGTAGTATATTATTTTGAATGAATGCCACCTTACCCGCACACATTTACTCTCTGTACGGCTGTACTTTTAGGAATATCCTCAACATATGCTCAGGTATGTGACACTCGCACACACATGAATCATTCTCTGGTGTTTTCATTCCAGTTTGGTTGCAAACCAGCGGATCGTGGTGACATTTGCAAAGTTTTTGGGGGGTTTTTTGTTTGTTTGTTTGTTTTTCTTGTACAGCATGTCAACCTATCGCCACATCGCTCGTAGTGAAATGGTCATGCACAGATATCGTGGTACATAAAATACCGGTGACGCACCGTGCAGCAGCCGTCTGGAGGGGATTCAAAATGAAAGCGCTCGGAGCCTGAAAGACAAGGGCTTTAACCCTCCTCCTTCTCTCCTCGATTAACCTCCAAAAGGGGGATTTCTCCAGTTGGAAATTTTTGCTGCGTCAACACCCAACCCTAGAGGACCAGACAAGACAGAAAGGGGGGGTTGCACATGGTGCTCTCGGGTAATTTTTTTAAAATTTATTTAATTTATTATTATTTTTTTTTTTGTAGTTGTTGATCATCATCTGATCCGCATTCAGAGTTGAAAAGTGTGGCGTCAAGTGTTTTCTGTTTTATTGGCGACTGAAGCCGAAAGTGTCCCTCCCTCGCCGCTTTCTGCCCGTCTCCTGTGCTGTCTCCTGTGCTGCTGCTGTCTGTGTCTGCCCTCTCAAACCGGTCAGTTCCGTCTTCCTCCATTTTCTACCATGCGTGGAAGGGAACAACCACACTTCGCCGACGCCGTGCATGTACACGGCACTGTGCACCTGCCCGTCGTGCACCTCCAGTGCAGCCTGCAGCCAGGTGTGTCTTCATCAAATGTTTCGAGAGCTTAAGCTGCCTCTGCATCTAATGATAATCTTTGCGTTGGGGGCTGCCAAACTTTTTGACAATATCAGACAAACTTAGATTGACACAGGGATTTCTTTTACTTGTGCCATGTAAAGCCTTGTTGAGAAGCTACTTAAATCCATCAGACCAGAAAACACTCACCCGCTGTTGGAGGCTACTAACTTCAGTTTAATGAAACAACTGCACGTTTTTGCAGGGGTCCTTTGGCTGTTCTGTTTCTATTTGAGAGCTGCTAATGTGTTTCTTTATTTGTTTGAGGAACTTAACAGTACCATTTTGACTCAGGTTTGAAGTGAGCCCTATCAGCTTGCGTATCTCCCTCATTTCCTCTGTTTGGCAGATCAGAATTGTCTTAGACATCACTGGATTTGTCTGGTTGCTTTGTCCCTACTATTACAGAGTAGCTGTCCAAGCTCAGTAATTCAGTTACTGTAGGCTTGTTTGTTTGTGTGTGTGTGTGTGTTTTGTGCGTGCATACCCATCTGTCCACATTGTGTCCTCATGAGCAGAAGATAGCTTATCTAACTACCGTTAAATTAAAAGAAATAAACTTGCCAGCCACACCTTAGCATCTTGACTTGCACCATCTACTAGCATGCTTTGCGTCTGCTCATGGGTTTGGCCCCCTGCTGCCCCTCTGAGGTTGCTTCCTTGAGTTGGTGCTTTGTAGTTATTACCATTAGAAGAGCAGTGGACATAAGTGGACATCATTTTGTGTGTGTGTGTGTGTGTGTGTGTGTGTCAGCACCTTCTCCATCTGTGTGTTCCATGGGGAAAACACAATACAGACCAAGACAACAGCTACAAGGATGAGTGGAGGAGGAGTGTAGGCGAGATCGGCCGAAAGATGGAAAAAATTTTAGCTGCTCGTGTGCATGATGGATCGAAGCATTTTTCCACTTGTTTTCTCTCTCATGAATGAACCTTTTAGAATTGATTAAACAAGATAAGAGAGTTAAATTTATCATTTTTTTTTCTTGGTTAAAGTCAAACTTGCATGCAGTGTTTGCCGAAGGTGGTGAAGCTTGTTACACTGGTTATTATCCACACACTTGGTCACAGAGTTTGGGGGTTTGTGGGAAACAGTGACAGGGTGTGTGACTGTGTGTGTGTGTTTGTGTGTGTGGGGGGTGGGGTAGTCAGGTTCAGAGCGCTCGTGACACTCTTCCCTGTGTGTGTGTGTGTGTATATTTTAGCCTGCTGGTATGTAGGTGGTGCTCAGTGGTCCCATGCAGGTTGTAGGCAGAACTGTGTGGTGGTAGTTTAGTCTGCTTCAGCTAAACAAAACCTGGGGGATGTACAACCCCCTCACAACAGTATGTGTGCGTGTTTACATCAAGATGACAGTAAACTGTACAGTAAGTTTACCTCATCGAGAATGCATCCTCCAGAAATAGAGGAGAGAGGGCAAACGCTCCATAAAGACACATTTGTCCCCCGTTAGCAGCCTTGTACTCCATTCATCTCTCTGTCTCCATGTCTCTCTGCCAGTTTACGTGTCCCGATTCCCCCTTGGAGCTCACTTGTTAATAGGAACACCTGCTTGGCTAACACGCTGCAAAATGAACCGTTTACACTCGCATGTACGCGTCTTACATGACACGTTTCTCTGGAGTTTTCTGACAACTCTGTTTTCTATCTGTCACGTTGCGAGTATTATCATTCTCACATCTGATTTTGTGTCAAGACAGTTTTGCACACATTAACCCTTGAATCCAAACCAGCGCCACCTGTCTCCCCCCACCCCCCACCCCCTAATGACTCCCAAGGCTTTTTAGCTTGACTTCTTCTATTGCTCATTGTGCAGTGCTGAATACAGGTGTACCTAATCCCCATGGGGTTACAAGGATGCTGTGGGGGCTGTGTGTGTGTGTGTGTTTGGCTAACAGCTGTCTTCCCTGTCCACCTATCTGACATACTCTCCCTCCCCCTCCCCCCAGCAGAGAGAACAGGTGAGTTTGTCATCCCCACCCCAAACACGTACACAATCATATGTACACACAGAAATACTCTGTACCTCTCCACCACCCTCACGTAGGTGTTAATATTTCATAGCTGTGTGTGTGTGTGTGTGTGTGTGTGTGTGTGTGTGTGTGTGTGTAAGCATGCGTACACCTGCGCACAAGATAGGATGTCAACAAAAGCAATAAGCTCTCTTGTTCTTTTCTTTTGTTCTTTTGTCCCTGAATTTTAATTTGGAAGGTAATTTGCAGCTTTCGTTCTATTTTATTTATTTTTTTTCTAATCTATGAGCAAGGATCCAAAGTCCACGAGTGAAATTGTCGCTAAAAATAAGTGAAGGGGTGGGGGGGGTTTATTTGTGCAGCGAAAATGGCAAGATGTCAGAATTTTCTCTTACGATTTGTTGATATTGCGAAACACCTTTTGGATCACACATTCCTGAGGAAGCAGATGAGGGATTTCAGTTTGTGTGCTTTCATCAGGGTGTGTTTTTCTTTTATTTAGGAATGCGGAGCAGGATCGTCTCTTTCCAACCAGAGCCTCGTGAGCACACAGTGCTTATCAGCATCATGAGTTATTTTCTTGAGTTTAGTACATTTTCTAACATCGACTATCAGTTACATCAATGTCCAAAGCTGGAACGGCATTGAAATCTCATCCGTCCGTCTCTGCTTTAATGTACACCTAATTATTGGTTTTGTACTCTGTGCGTTTTCACTTGTTCAGATGCTGTCAAAACAAGCATTGCGACAACTGAAGTGATGATGGCAGTTGTTTCACACGTGAGGTAGTGCAAGCCAGATAGAAAGCATGCACATATTATCTTTTCAGTTAGGTTTCTTTCTGGTGGAAGGAAGGAATGGAAAATTTGATCTGTTTTTAATATGATAAGCTTTTTGATTTGCCAGTGCTTCCCTGTATAAGGCAATTGGCAACAGTGTCCTATATATATTCAAAGCTTTACATTTAGACTCGTCTGATTTATGTGATTCACCTTTTCATGAAGTTCTGGCCGAATCAGACATTTATATTTCTGCGAGATTCATGGTAGAAACTGTAACATTTCTCCTTTCTTTGAACGCTCAAGCTGATTTGTGGCAAAGGTTCACTCATGAACACGTTTTAAAAATGACCACCACTGATATCTCTGCTCCCAGGTGAGGAGCTACGGGACTGGTTATTGTTATTTCCACAGTTTGCTTTTTTTTCCTTTTTTTTTTTTTACAAGAAAAATAATTTATCTTCCAAAAAAAAAGGACTTTCCGACCTGAATTATTCACGTCTTTCCAAATCTTTTACAAATTGTATTGTTTGTCCTTGAATGGTTTCAGTTGTCACATTTGGCTCAGTGTTGCAGATGTGCAGGTTGGGCATGATTACCTAGCAGGGCAGGACTGGTAAACCAGTGTGGTAAGAGCTGTCTACACAAACACACACTTCAAAGTACTCTATTGACAAGAGCGTCCTTAGCACTCCACTCTGCAGAAAGATCACCATCTTTTTAGATGAATTTATATAAGCTATTAAGAACTTGAAGGCTTGGGCTTGGAAAATCTCTTTGTTGAAGTCTGGGCTTTGCAGCCGCCAAAAGTCTTGTATAAGTACGTGGTAGTTAGTTGTTATTTTCCCTCTGAAAGAGTTTGTCTTTTATACACACAGTGTGAGCATTTGATGAGAAATTGAGCGTCTTTGAGCAAATACATCTTTAGAAACAGTCAACTGGCCTCGGGCTGTGGCTGGCGAGAGATTTCCATATCAAAGCTCAGGTGAGAGAGGGAGACAGGCAAGGCAGAGTGAGGAAGGAAAAGAGGGAATGTGAAGGAGAGAGAATGGGGAGGAGAAGGGGGTGATGAAACAGACATCCACTGCAAAAGAGTTCTAGCCCTTGTTATTCTATCGCCTTTTTTGTGTGGCACAGTTTAGTCTGTGTGTGTCAGTGCTGTCTGTCTCAATCTAAACTCCTGCATTAAAAAAACACACACAGAGGGAACGTTGGAAAGACTCAAATACAAACCAACACCTTTCTCTAATACGGCACAAATACTGTCTCTTCAACCTTATGTTGACTCGTGCTGACCACAGTGTGTGGAGCAGAAAATGGTTTTTCTCCCACCAATACTGCCTAACATCTGACCTGTGAGCTCCTGCCAATATTTGGATCCCTGTTTAATATTATTACTGAGGCATAAAACCATCATTTTCCCTGGAAATATTTCTCTTCTTTAGCTATAAGTATCAGACCTGACCCCGTGGAATTGATGGCGACACTCTAATTAATGGATAGAGTTTTCGTTTGGCGCTTTAAAGGTGTGTGTGTGTGTGTGTGTGCCTCTGTATGTGTGTGTGTGTTCCTGACGAACATTATGCTGCTTTGTAGAGTTTTGTAATCCAGCCATGGACTCTGGCTAGAGTGCTAAAGTGCTGCTAACAAGGCCTGTTTAACATTCTCTCCCCTGCTCAACATACAATTATTCCACTTCGCTGCCATTAACATGTACAGTAGGACTGGGCTTTTAATTGGCCTGATATGACTAATGCCAGATCAACTTGGATTTGCTAATTAGTTTTTGCTTTAAAAGTGCCATCAGGACATGAAATATTCATTGATGTGAGGTGGAGCGAGGACTGTGGGTGGTATTAGTGGGATATTAGTGGTATAGGCAGGCTGCTCAAATGTGCTGGGAGAAGAGATTGAACCTACATTGGCCTGTTGTGGTCGGTTATTCATACTTTGGGTGAGGTGTTAGTTTTTCGTCATAAATTTAGACACCCACACACACACACACACACACACTCACAAAGAGACGCACACACACACATTCATCCTGCGCATGCATGCACCACCTCCATTCTCGGCTTCACAAGGCCACCTCTTCTTCTTCAGCCCCCACCTCCTCTCTCCCTCCCCTCTCCTGCTCTCACCTCCCCCTCTGTCCTCCCATTATTTCATCTGTTCTTTTTTCCCCCCTTGCCTCCTCACCTCACATCCTCTTCTCTCCTCACCTTTTCCCGTCCCTTCACTTCACCCTAGCCCCCGTCCTGCCTGTGCCCTCTGTTCTCTCCCAGCTGCATCCTCCTCGCCTTTTTACTCACCTCCTCCTCCTCCTCGTCCCTCATTTTCCTCCTCCTCCACCTTCTCCTTTTCTTTTCCCCTCCCACTCCTTAATCTTCCACCTCTCCTCCTCCTCCTCCTCCTCCTCCTCCACCCCCTCCTCTGCTGTAAGTGGGCCAGGTGCCTCCTGTGGCCTCCCCTACTCCATTTCTCATTTTTACCCTTCCTCTACTCCCTTTCTCATTTTTACCCTCTCCCTGTTCTCTTTCTCATTTTTATCCTTCCCCCTGACCCTAGCTCATATTTATACATCCCCTTAATGCAACAGCTAGCAAATGTGGACACAGGCTGCAGTTTTCTGCTAAAACGCCTACATTTTTTTGTAGCCAAATGTTGTCTTAGCAGTCAAGGTGAGCCGTGCAAGTTAGAATAACTTTTCTCTTAAGGTTCAAAGGTGAAGTCTCCAAGGAGAAGTTGGATTATTTTGATTTATAAAGGCCTTTTCAGCTCTGCAAAACAGTTTGTTAGTGTATTACCATGTGAACTTTACCAATCGATGAATAACGTCGAGTTCTGTTGTTGCTGCTGGACATTTTATCTCTCCTGTGTCAGTATAGTGAGTGAGAGGTGAGGCCAGTCCAGATGTGAAGAGAAGTGAGTAGGTTCACATCCCTTTTTCTGTGGCAAAGGGGGGAAAACTCCCCCTACGGCCTTCTCGCTGCTCTATCCAGTGAGTGCAAACCCTTCAAAGTCACGCACCCACACAAACTCAAACATGCATATACATAGAAGTCTCATTGTTGCTGTCTTTTTGTTCTCTTCTTGCTCTGTGAATGTGCACGGTGAGCAGGCAATGCGCTTTTCACCTCATCTCGTCCTCTCTACACCCCCCCCCCCCCCTTTTTCACTCATCCTTTGTCTCCGGCTGGCTCTTTTTCTTGGCCTCTGCATTTTACTCTCACTTTCTCACCCCCGCGCCCATCCCTCCCTCTCTACTTCCCTCCTGCCTTCTATCTCACCTCCCCCCTCCTGGTTGTTTTGGTGTGTGCGCTGGTGTGTCACGTAGGGGGTGGCGGTTGATCAGTGGTTGGTGGTTTGGACAGACACCTGATACTGGCACTGCCTCACAATGTGGGAATGTGTAACTTGTTCAAAATTAGGTTTCCAAGGTGGGTGTTGTCCTCAGCGATGGTGAGCACGATCATGAGAATTTACACAGTGGTCCTTTTGTCTCTGCCTTTTTCTTTGTGTCTCTTATGTCTGCCTATGACACTTCTGTAGATGAATTTGCAGTTTTTTTCCATCGCTGTCAGGGGGGAAAAAAGCAGCCATGGTCCTAAAAGCCTGCAAGCCATGGCAGCCATTCATGTTAGTCAACAGGTGACAGTCAAATGTCAAACTCCATTGGAGTAAACACACTCTGAGTGAAAAGACAGACAGATAAGGAGGAGGGAAGAAAGGATGACAGAGGGGGAGGGGACAGGACAGAAGTGAGGATCCAGGTGAGGCATTTGTCTGGTTGAACCTCACTCTTCGTCAGTCACAGTGGATGTGGTAGCCTCAAGCACCTTCTCAGTCCATGCAAAGCTCCCTATAAAAGTTACTTGTTTTAAGCAGTTACATTTCAACAAAAGAAATTTTAGTTTTGAAATGTGATGTCCTTGTTGTCAGTGGCTTTAGAAGACACCACAGCACAGCACAGAAACAAAGAAGACAATGAACTCGAATGATTTTGCATCCTCGCTGATTACGAGTAGAATTTACTCAGCAGAAGGAGTCAGTCTGTTAAAACTGTTGAAAAGATCACTGAAGGGACAGACCCTCCGCATCGACACTGTATTGATGAACGTCTGTGGTGACACACCGTGCAGTGTATTGAACTCTCAAGTCTCGCAGACAAAATTGAGTGTCCTCTATGTCCAGTTCTTCAGTAGTCCACTAAGCAAAGCTTACAGTAGATGAGAAACCCACCGAGGCTCTGTAGCCATCGATCGGGAGCAGCGCTGATGCTTCTTCTTTTTTCCATTCTTCTTTTTCTGCTTCCGCACTACCTTTCCCCCCCATCTCGATCTCTTTCTTACTTGTTCTCCATCTCTCCTAACTTTTCCCTTTCCTCTTCTTTTATTCTTTTGCATCTCCCATCTCTCTCTCCCTCTTTCTTACCCTTCACTGTCTCTTTTCTGACTCCAAAATGTGCGTCTCTCTATATTTAGATGCTCCGCTACTCTCCCCTTGATTTCTCTCCCTTTATCTCACCTCCTTTTTTTTCTGCTGTTGAAGGACAGACTCGCTAAAGCGCTCCGAGATTCATCAGTGTTGTATAGTAGCTGCTTTTTGATCAGCTTGATGAGTGACAACACAGCCTCAGGCTATTATATACAAATGTGTTTTTAAAAACGCTTTTACTATCTATATGTAGATCACTGTGCTGCTCAGTTGTTGTACAGCAGGCTGTGGGAACATTAGAAAGTTATTAGTGAATGTTACATGTTGAGGACTAAGTTAATGCAGTAAAATTATGTGTTTTCCTTGTTTGTGCGTGCTCTGGAGTGTTTGTGAATTAGATTAGCTGGGAGTAAAGTCTCTTAATATTTGCTCAGAGGGGGGAAGGAGGGTGTGCCTGTTGTCCTTGTGAGTACACACTTAAGCTCCAGCTTTTTTGCTCCCCTCTTTGCATGAGCTCATTGTAAGCCGTGGCCCAGTGAGGATTTGAGAAAGATGCCTCTGTTTGCCGTCTGACAGAGCGACAGTCACACCAAGTTACCCTTACACACACAAACACACTCTCTGGACACCCGCCTCGGCACCAGATAGCGACTGGCCACCAGCAGTGAGTCACCGCCGCTCAGTCATTCACTTGTGCATTCAAAAACCACACATTTTAACAAACAACAATTAGCTTTTAGTCCACAGACATTTAATCCTTTAGGATGTGTGTTGTTGTACCATTAGCTTTTTTTTCAGATTTTCTTCCTCCTGGTAACCCTTTGTTTCATTTCCTCCATACTGCTCTCTTGCTGTATGTATGTGTGCTCTTGTATGAGACCTTTGTAGCTGGTGGCTGCAGTGACTGTTTTAACAGCTCGGGAACAGGCTGCCTGTGTTCTGTGTGGTACAGTCATGTACAGTCGTGTCTCGCTGAGTCGTGACAGGTTGCTTTTTTGCTGTGACGGGTTTTGTGTTGAGACCTATAGAAGGGTCCAGACAACCACACGCATGATCACACACACACACACATACATAATGAGTGGCAGAGAGAGAGAGAGACCAGGGTGGGTGTTAAATGTGAGTTTTAAACCAATCCATAGGCTTATATTGTCTTCATCACTAAAGCCACAAAGCCATTTGGTGATTTTCAAAAGGGAACTGAAATTCACCAAATGACAAAGAATCAGTAAAAATGGAGGAATAAAGCAAAGCAGTTTTTTTCATCACGTCTCAGTGTAAAGAACATGAGAAAATCACACAGTTTGGGGAAGAAAAGAAAAGTGGATGCACCCAAATGAGTTATTTTTAAGTCTTTATTGAATAGAAAAAAAATGTAAGAACTCGAGTATGTTATATGGCCAAAAGTATGTGGACAGATGTTACTTTCCAGTCTGGTCTGGGTTAGGTGGCTTCTTTCTAGTTGTGAGAAATCTACAGTCTGCTTTGATATCTTAAACAGTGGTGTGCTTCCAATTTTGTGGCAACAAAACTGAAAGCACACCAATCTTGTGGCAACAAAAGTCAAAGGCCTTTCCTGTTTCAGCCTGACAAAGAAATGGGTTTTTCAAGTTTGCTGTGGGAGATTTTGACTGGCCTTCACAGAGCCACAAATTCAACCTCATCAAACACCTTTTGGGATGAACTGGAACACCAACTGTGAGCCAGACCTTATCATTCAACATCCCTGCAACCGGGCTTGGAAATTCTGTGGAAGACCCTCCCAGAAGAGTGAAGGCTGTTACGGCAGCATATTAATTCCTGTGGTATTGAGATAGGAGCTGCATATTTTGTTTTGGTTTGCCCATGCACTATTTGTGTGTGTATGTAGTGTACAAAGTAATACTAGAAAGTCAGTATCCAAAAGGTTGGATAGTTTGTCTTCATTTCCCCTTTCGATCAAGCGTGGTTAAACGGTTTCTGTGCAGCCCATGTAATCATTGGACCTTTCATGTTTGTTTGGTTAACTCAGCATCAAATAAAATTTGAATGAAATGTTCTTATCATTACCTAAATTTGAAAATGTACAGAGTAAGACCTGTTACCTTACGAACCCTGGTTAGACAAAACAACATATGATGCATCTGTGGTCAGAAATACCGTTACACAACGCACAAAGTTCCCAGAAGTCATGAACTAATCCTGCTATTAGACAGTGTCACACCTTAAAGCTCCACCTCCACCCATGAATTCCCTTATGATATCAGGGGTTTGTACATCAGCAGATGAATGTCCCAAGTGTTGCAGTGATGAAACTGGGTTGTGCACCAGGAGACCATACAAGGTGATGTGGTTATTGTCACATGAAACTCCCCTCCCCTTTACCACTACCGCCAGCCTCCTCCCACCTACAGAGCCGAATTCAGGCACTTCCTGTAGGTGATTTCACTTCCCTGTACCATACAGATATGTTTATCTCTTTCCCAACTTAAACTTAACCCTGAGTAATTAGGGGAACATACTGTCATGAGGTTTTTCTGAGGTGATTAATGATAGAGCTGTTAAGCTAAAAAGTAAAACTCAGTAACTAATAATCCACTCGGAGCATAATAAAATTATGACTCAACACACATACATATATACGCTGACCTCATATTCTCATATTCTTTTAGGGCTCTTTTTGAGAAGCTTTCATATTACTTGCTCATACATTACTTTTGGCTACACAGCTGAAATGAAAGACTGTGGACTGAGTGTTTGTTTTCAAACTAAACCTTGCAGTGAGGTAGATAAATTGAAGATTCCTCGATTTGGTCGTTTGACATCTGAATGACATCTTCTCACCCTCTACAGTTCAGGTCATTAAGGTTCCACCCCGGTTTGCATAGGTGGTCAATCCTGACTGCTCACACTACATATCAAACAATAGGCTCAGTGTCTGGCTATCTTTTCCCATCTTTTCACCTCTCCTGTCCTCCCCCCTCTTTAGCGTTTCACGTCCTCCCCTCACTTTTTTTTCTCCCATCCTTTCCTTTCCTTCTTCCACTCCTTTATTTTGTGTTCTCACTGTCTGTTTCTCCCTTTCCTCTCAACCCCCCCCCCACCACCACCTCCTTTATAGCTACCTTTTCTCCTGCTGCTTCGCTGTCTTACTGAGTCCCCCCCCCCCCCCCCCCCCCCACTCTCCCCCTCCTTTCATTTTGGGTTCTCCGACAGTGGTAATGAGATGTTTCATTATTTGCATTTCACAGCTTTTAATAGAGAGAGAATTTAGGCTAAGCCCCGGGTCGTCAGTCAGGGAGTTACCATGGGAGACATAGCAAGCTAAGGGGCCTAGAGAGAAAGATAGCCCAGAAACTACACACACATACACGCACACATGCCCAAGTGTAAAGGAGGAGGACACAGAAAAATGATGGAATGGAAGATGGGGTGATATGGCATTTCTCCCTTTTATTTTTTTGGAAGATCTTTAAGCTCTCATGCCAAGTAGCGCCACTGACACTTTATGGGTCATTGGAGGAACCCGACATACTCAGCCATTAGGTGTCAGGCTGAAGGACATCAACATCTTAGTGTCACACCTATTTTCTGGTCATTCTGGGATGATCCCAGTCCATCCTTACTATAGCTGGATTTCCATAAGATCACTCAAGGCTTAACACCTTTGAGGCTGAAGGTGAGAGCGTGAGGTGGCGAAGAGAACCTGCATCTGTTGGACTTGACACATTGGTGCTATAGTTAGAACCAAAGGCTTGTAGAGGCAGATATTTTGGTAGGTGCTCTGAATGTGCAGAAAGTACCATGAGAAGCACAAAGGTCTTCAGGTGTAGATGTGGAGGGTCCAGATATTGTTCTGGGGTGTGTAGGAGGATACTAAATGGTTGGGGTGAGGGGGGGGGGGTGGAACAGGAGTGCAAGGGATGAAGCAAGTAGCACTAAGTCTCCCTAAGCCTCCTGGATCCTCTTTGGTCCCTCTCCATATGACATGGCTATCCTTCTTTGAGTCAATCTCTTCCTCCACCTTGACTCCGTGGATGCCAGCCAAAGAAACAGAGAGTGGACAGAGAAAGGGAGAACGAGGTAGAGGTGCAAAATGTGGCATGATTAGAGCTGGTGAGGAAGGTGGAGAAAATAAAGGTGGACAGATGGAGGGTGTGTGATAAAAGAAACAGGAGAAACTGGCAACATGAACACGTGCGGTGAGATACAAAGAAGTCAGAGACAGATAAAATGAGAGACAAATGCGAACAGTAGCTTACTTTCAACAGAAAATAAGGAACAAAGAAGCTAAGAATGAGGCTTTCACAGCTAATAGCTTTGTTGTGTTGGTTTTTTTTTCTAATTGCAGCTTGCATGCCTGTCTGTGTCTAGCTGTGTGTGCTTGTGTGTCATGTGCATGTGTGTCAGCATGTGTGTTATTTTCGTCCGAGCCTGCCTTGTTGATGGGCTGCCACCCTGGCTTGTCCCGGAAGGCTGCCAGCTCCGTCGGATTGGGGATTAACCCCGGGATAATGGCCTTGATGCCCAGTTGAGTGGAAGCAAAGCTGTTTAAAAAATATTGGCTGCCTGAGTCACTTTCCCCTCTCTTCCTGTCTCCCCCTCTTTCTATCTTCTGTCTCTATCTTTATAGGCTTGCTGTCTCTGCGACTCTATCTCCTTTCTCTCTGTTTTTCACTGTTCTTTATCTGTCTCATTCGTCGGCTCTTTGCCTTTTCCTCCTTTCTCTCCACTCCTCACCCCATGTTCATTAAGACCTTTCATGGGCCTCATGTTTGTAAATGCTTTTGAGTTAACATTCGTAACATTTATCTCACACTCATGATTATAGCGCAAATTTGAAAATAATAGCAGTAAACTTTAAAGTCCAATACAACTTTAATTTTATATTTAAGTGGATTTTACTCTGTGAGGTAATGGCAATCCTAAATCATACTGGCGAGTGTTCGAAGAACAGTCCCTCCTTTGTCCAGCTGAATATCACTTTAATTCCACTTATGCATGCTGTCATTTTTTTCCAGTATTTTCTCTCATTATATGGGAAAAGTCTTCTTGCAAGCGAGCCAAATTTTTCTTCTGGTGTCCTTTTAATTTTTCATAGAAATTAGCATATTGTGTCAGAGATTCTCTATCTTTTCCTTACGGCTAACATCGTTTATTTCACTTTGTTGTGAAAGCTTTACATAATACAAAATTCATTCAGTGCCAGCCTGTTTGCATTTTCCACAGAACCTGCCTGCTATCTCGGGCTAAGGTGCTGGTGCAAGTCGCTGCTAGAAAGCATGCAAAACGGAACGTGTATCTTTTTCAGCTGATAAAATTTTGGAGTCGAGGTATGAAGCTGGGATAGTTGACAAAACAAATGCCAACTCGTGGCTATTGAATCCCTGACTTGATATCTCCTCCTCTCTCTTCACATCCATTCACTTCTTCAATCTTTGGACAGTTTTTAACGTGTCCTCCCTGCTGATTTTCAACGAGAGCCAAGATAAAAGTAGAGATGTGAAAATGAGGGAATTCGCTGCTAAAAGAGGATCTTTAAAAGTAGAAATGACATGAACTAGTAGTGTGTTGGTGTATGAAGACTGGAAATCTTTTGCAGCTTTGTGCTTAGACAAGTAAGCTCTGCACAACAGCACAGTCAGCTGACAAATAAGCCCAGCCTCATTCCCTGGGCATCAAATAGTACCATTTTGGCATGTCCCTCGGCATCTCAGCCAGCTGTAGAAGGTATCCTTTAGAGTCTTGATGAGACGCACTGGGCCTTAATGTTCCTCCAGTGCACACAAACACATCCGCTTCAGTATACACACACAGCTTGTGTCCTGTGTGAAACGAAACCCACCAACAGTTTTTGTGCCTTAACTTAATCGAATTGCCTGTTCATGTTAACCACGTGTCGAACAAAGTATTAGTGTTAACACAGAAAAAATTCAAACCTCCATTAACTGATTAAGAACATCGTCATAAAGCTAACAGGGCAACATGTTTACGTGTCCAGCAGGTAGGGTGCAACATTAGCATTAGTCAGTCCACTCTCATTTTGGCTCCGTTTTGTTCTCCACCAAAATCCAAGATATGCAGCTCTTTTGCTGCTAATTGCTCACTAGCTTGTCGCTGTTTTCTATTTTACTGAAAAGCTGTGGATGCTAGAAACAACAGCTGACGAGAGCAGTCAGAGAGAGTGAAGCTGTCGGACGTTAAAACACAAATGGATTGGTGTTGGTTGATGTACAAAAAACTGAAAATTGCGCATACATATTTATTGCAGCAAATGTATATTAGAACAAACCAGTTCAGTCTGCAATTAAAATGTTTTTATAGATGTTATCATTTTATTTGTCTATTTATTTATCTTTATTTATTTTACCACACGGAAGAGTGTGAACTCTACTTGCTCGTTTGATGTGCTTATTCAAACAAAGCCTTTTTTTTTTATCAAATAATAAGCAGCAGAACTGTTACATTTGTTGAACAGAGGACCGCAATTTGAATGTAAAGTGATTAGCTGAGGGTGGCAATTTTGCAAGCAGCACACTGGCTTCTGAATGATAATTTGCACTGACCAACTGGAAATCCCTTAATTCAAAATAAATATAACTGCAAGTGTATGAAACTGCTTGTATGGTGCTAACACACATGCGTTAACCTACAGCCAGTTAAACCCTACTCCTGCACGATTGTTAATTAGGAGTGAATCAACAGACAGGGTACACCAAAAAAAAAGTACCAAAAAAGTGTGCTTCAAGTTACTTTTAATAGTTTAAGTATATTGCACAATGATGTATTAACACCATGAATAGATAAAAAGACATTTCACATGTTTTCTTCATCATCCAGTGTGATTTCTGAATACCTCATAAAATCACAGCATGAGCCCGCCGTGGAAAGCTGTCTCTGTTAAACCCCCGTACAAAGTATTGCTCTGGCTTTGATCCACAAGGACCTTGCGCTCTGTCTCCCCACAGTCCTGTGCGGTCAAGGAGGCACAGAATTGGCTCGGAGGGACAGGCTGCATTAAGAGAAACACAAGAAGGAGGAAGCCCCATTCTCTCACTCCATCACACGTCTCATCTCTTTAGTCGTCTGGCTGGGGCCTAAAGTGACTTTGCTTTGATGTGACCAGGACAAACCGGGTGTGATGCCATGACGGCTCTGATAAGCATGTGAACGTGTGTGCCTTTAGTCCTCGCATGTGTTTGTGTATTTAGGAACAGGGGTTGTGTGTGTGTATGTGTGTTGTGAGGGGAACAGGACTCTCGATGGTGTGCGTGTTTTTGTGTGAGGGAAGGGAGGGGGGGGAGTTAAGGAGGACATTCACTTTTGATTTGCCCTCAGAAGGGTGACAGGGACTTGGAGCTCTGGTGGCATGCTTTACTGAAACAATCGTCTCTGACCACAAATAAGGGCTCACAGACTGTCAGCCTGCCTCTTGATGACTTTTTCCTTGCTTTTTTTTTTTCCTTGTGGTGGAATTTCAAAGAGGGATGAAAAGTGTTTTTTTCTTTTTTTTTGCTCTGTGACATCCTGAAAGCTTTAGTTTCTGTAGCCTTGGTGAGACTGCTAATGCTTTGGATGTGACACAAAAGTCTCCCTCTCTCTCTTTACTTGATTGTCTGATAAGTTCATTTTATTTGACACTCCCATCTTGTGTCAAGTGTATATTTGGAAAAATGTGTTCTAAACATCAAGGCTGTACTCACACGGTAGAGGGTGCGTCTTTTGGTCTTGCTGATGGTTGAAGTTTGTGGGGAAAGATGGAGCAGCTTTCTGAGGAAATGAAAAGCCAGGATGATCACTGGCGAAGTATTAGTGGGTGTTTATGTACTTTAGTAGGGGGAGCGTTGGGATTGACTCCTCAGGAAAAGGGGTCTTCAGCTGGAGGGAATTGGACATGCTGAAATTAAACAAGCCAATTAGGCAAGCAAAGAGTTTAGAGGTCAAAGCGCACTCGATTAAAGTTTTTCTTCTCTGTCTAACTACTAATTCAGTAGGTCTGTGAGATTGTTGAAGCAATAAATCCGATTAGAATTCTCCCTTTCAGTCTTTTGCTGTTGCTTTGTCCTCCTTTGAGCATTGTTTTTGTCAAAGTTGAGACCAGATTTTGCATGTCTTTGGGTGCAATCCTATCCATGCAACCACACTGCATACACACAAACCCACACTCGCAAGCTTGCCGAAAAGCTTGAATACTCCCTTAGAAACATGGCCTGCCGTATCAAGAGTTCAGTACCGCACTGACATCACCATTAGCTCTTTGGACACGCTTTACTACACAGAATAAAAAGTTGAACTAATTAACCTTTTTTTTTTTTTTGCTTGGTTGTTTAAATTTTCAAACTGAAAAGTTTTCAAGGTTTGTGCTGTACTGTACAACAGGACTGTCTCACCCAAAATACAAAAAAAACTATTTTCTCAATTACCTCTAGAGCCGGGAAGATAATTTTGGTTTTATTTATCCAATTTTTTAGACATCACCTTGATTTCCATCCCCATTGCAGGACAGGGAATTGAATTTTGTAGCACAGATTCCATTCACTTCCATCATACTGGAGTGGAGGCAGAAATCTCTTGGTTTGATACAATAGATTCTTTCTGTAATTTGGATGAACCTGCCTGTAAAATTAATGTACCGGTATACTGCTGCTGAGTAGAGTACTGTGGCTGCCATTAGTATGCTTCTTGTTTGCTCGAGTGTCATTGTTGTTGGTCGTTGATATTGGAGTTTCAAAAATGGTGGCATAGATGGAAATGGAGAACGGGAGGGACCTTGACCCATACAACACTTGAGCAATGGCAGCCTTATTCCAGCAGCTGATTCGGTATAGCTGGCTTTCTTTCACTGATTCCTCATAGCTGCCAATATGTTTCCAATGGGCCTGACCCTGTATTTCACCATCCACATTGGCTGGAAAAACAAGGAATAGCCAGGTATTGAGGTATTTCTAAGTGAATAAATGACTTCTTCTATGTCGTGCATGTGTGCGGCTCTAAGAGGGAGTCCGCCTTATAGACTGGGCCAGCATACAATGTACCAGTGGCCCTGAGAGAAGAAGAGCAGAGAGAGGAGGAGGTTTGTCTCCAAAGGTGATAGGTGAATACTCTCAATACTTCCATTAGGGTAAGGCAGAAAGGAAGGAATATCTCAAGGTTAAAACGCCAATAGATTTTTTTTCTCCTAAAAGGTGTGTGAGGTGGAGGATAAAAACACAACACATGTCAAAACTTGCCTTTTGAGACTCTGAGGGACACTGGTATTCTGTATTCAATTCCAAGTTTCCTTCCCCTCACAAACAGTTCTTTATTCCTGTGACTTAAAGAAACTGAGACTGAAAGGTTGTGAGGTAACTGCATTGATCAGACCGAGGACTTTCTTTTTTTTTGTTTTGAAAAAGAAGAAGAAAGAGAGGCTTCAGCAGTTGTCACTGTCAGTCCATCCACTCGTCCACTGCTGTTCAATGGAGGTGTGTTTGTCCAAGTGGATGTGGGAGACACTGTGGATTTATCTGATCTTACAAGCCATCAGGTTGAGCAGAGCTTTGCTAAACATGACCTGAAGTGTGCCGGCCCCCAAGCAAACGCTGCTGTCACCTTGGCCAGCCTGAGCTGTCATCTCTCAGAATGGCCCATGAGAGCTGACAGCTGTGGCGTTCCCAAAACAAATCACTGCTGCATTTGGTAACACTCTGCGTCCCCGCGATTTAGCCCTCACCAAGACGAGAGCGGGAGCGGCGGCTGCTAATGCTCTGGCTAATTCACTGTCTGAGTGTGTGTGTGTGTGTGTGTGTGCGCGCGTGCACACGTGTTCATCTTCTTCTTTCTCTCTCTCTCTCTGTATGTTTGTATTTGCTTGGGCTTATGTACTTTTTCTTTGTTGTTTCCGCCACCTCATTGAATGGTTCGAGATGCGCCCGTCTCCCTTTGTCTCCCTGTCTCTCTCTCTCTCTCTCTCTGCGTCCTTCCTCTGTATCTCCTCTGTTGCGTGTTGTGTTCAAAATGTCTCTTCTATCATCCAACCTGTACAACATGGAAAAAAACAGATTTCTGCAGTTTTTTTTTTATCCACCCTCAATATTTCAGATCAGTATTTGGGACCCCAAAAGCCAGAAGAATCTTCGTGGTATACTAGATTGTGTAAATTGAAATCTTGAACTTTTCTGTAGCTTTTATTTTGTAAGAGAATAAGACATGCCAGCGTTCCTGTCAAACTACCTAGAATCCTGTCATCTAATAGTGAAAATTTGGATGTTCATTCACTGGCAGTAGAGCAGCTTCACAAACTGTCATTAAGGCTCTTTTCTCTGTAGTTTTCAGAAAAACTTTGTGTTCATAACCCAGACTGAACTGTTCAAGATCAGAAACACCGAGGTGAAGGTTCAACAGTGAATTTTCCTCTTAACTAGACGGTTGATTGAAAATTCACAGTCGACGAAGAGATGGAAACAAAAAAAGAACTGTATTTATTGATAAATCTTATGGCAAAGTGGTCTGTACTAAATGAGGTGTTTTTCGCCCTCTCAAATGTTTTGTGAAAGTGTTAAGCTTTTTAACTGACATTTTTAATGAGCTTACTCTCTCTCTCTCTCCCCCCACTCTCTCACACACACACGCGTGCACTCCCACGCACACACACAAATGAACCTGTCAGACACGGTTTAAGCACAGAAATTTTTGACTATTTGTTACTGGGTTGTTTTTAGACATCAAACTACAGCAGTTGAGATGTGGTTTCTATTGATGTCATTGTTTTAATGTCACAGTCATTACTGAGATATCCTTACCCTGGCTTCTCTTTAAAGGAGTGGTTCAGCTAAATTTGCTTATTTCCCCCCTTGCATGAAAATGAAATCAACGTGTTTGGATATAGCTACGACCGACAACCTTATATATGGTACAGGAAGTTAATGTGTTGTCAGAAATTAACAATGGCTTAGATTTAATCGCTCCTATACAGTGAAATTTTTCATGCCGTGGGCCTGCATTTAATGGTTCAACGTACCGTATATTTACCATCTTTTGATACTACGTGACATCTGACGTTAACTTCCTGCTTGTCTTCTTTTGTTTCGCAACAGACGTTTGGAGGAGAGGCTTTTGTTCAGCTACACAGATGAACAACAGGAAGGAGGACATGGAGATCGCCTCTCACTACCGTCAGCTCCTCAGAGAGCTCAATGAGCAGAGGCAGCACGGCATCCTCTGCGACGCCTGTGTCATTGTGGACGGAAAGATCTTCAAGGCCCATAAGAATGTCCTCCTGGGCTCCTCACGCTACTTCAAGACTCTTTACTGCCAGGTAAGTGACTGCTGCGCTTGGGAAGACGGGTCAAGAGAGTCTGTTAATCTTTGTGTCTTTTGCTTGTTTTGCTCTCGGGCCATCAAAGTTTTTCAGATAAAATGAGGTTGTGTTATCCTACGTGGGATAAATAAACAAGAAAACCGATACGAACACTCTTTCTCACCCTTCAGGTTAAAAAGGGGGCAGAACCTCACCACCAGACTACTGTCACTCACCTGGACATTGTCACAGCAACAGGTTTCAAAGCCATCCTGGACTTCATGTACTCAGCGCACCTTGCCCTCACCAGCAAGAACGTGATTGAGGTCATGTCAGCTGCCAGCTACCTGCAGATGACAGATATTGTTCAGGCCTGCCACAGCTTCATCAAAGCTGCGCTGGACATCAGCATCCGCTCTGAGATGGCTGACGAATTAGCAGACTTTGAGATGGGAGCTGTTGCTGCTGCTGGCCTGGGCGCAGGTGGAGGAGGTGGAGGAGGAGTGAGTATAGCAGGAGCAGGGGGTGTTGCGGGACCGGGTTTAGGAGGAGGAGGAGGAGGCATAGTGGGCATGGCTTCTGAAGCCCTGGCCTCCATCATGTCTGGTCGCAGCACCTCCCCTTGGCTGGCGCGCCGCACCAGCCCAGCCAACTCTTCTGGGGACTCAGCCATTGCCAGCTGCCACGAGGGAGGCAGCACGTATGGCAAGGAGGACCAAGAACCCCCCAAGAGCCATGAGAGCCAGGAGGACGCCTGTCATGACTCCCAGCCCGCCTGGCCGCACGATTACAGACCTGTTACCGTCAAAGAGGAACAGGTGTCCCCTGCCTCCTCCACTCATCCCCGAGACACAGCCAGGGGGGCAGCCCAGAACCAGGGGGAACAAGGGGCTGCAGGGGCTGCTGGAGGAGGTGGAGAGGGGCCCTGGCAACCCCTGTCAGGGTCAGGGCGGAGAAAGAACAGGAAGAACAAGGACACGGTCAGACATATTACCCAGCAGGCTGAAAGGAACTGGGACAGAGAGCGGGACAGGGAGAGAGACAGGGACAGTAGACCTGGATCTCCTCTGCCCTCCATGCTGACTGTGGCTGGATGGAACTACAATGGACAGGAAATCCCAGGTAAGGCTGACAAACCTGCTTCTTACAGCATGTCCTGTCTTCAGAAAGTACAACTGCGTCTTTTTATCTCGCAATATTGACAGCACAGTAGATTTGGATCAGCAGTAATGAAAGCAAGCCATGCAGTTTCAGGTCCAAACACACATTTTTAGTGTATTTGTTGGTTACGTTATTAGTTTAGTGTCACAGCAACAGCTGGAATTAACTCGGACTCGCTCTCTCAAAATTGGATTGATGGATGCAGGCCAAAAGTAAGCAGACCTGCACTTCTGTCTTTGAAAGCTCTGTGCGGTGCTGCTTTGATTACTTTGGAGGCTTTAGAGTTTGTGTAGTTGCTGCAGTGTTGTCATGTTGGCACCTACTTTGTTATTTATCCAGTCATGTAATTAGTGAATGAGTGTTGAGATAATGCAGTTAAGTTAGATAATTAGGTGAGAGTGTTGTCTCAACACTCAACCACAGCAGCACCTGAGTTATTCGTACTTCTTGACTTTTATTGAACTCAAGTTCAACGGTGCTGCTTACAGCAAATATGTACTTCATACTTTGGGTCCTGCATGGATATTTCAATACATGTCAGCTGTCCACACAGTTTACTAGAACAAAATGACCTCTTTTCCTCCTCCGGTTTGAGATTAGTGAGCTTCTACACTAACGTGTTAGGCCTAAGATGATTATCTCAAATCTTGGAGGTGTGAGGTGAAGCCTGGGTAAATGCAGATGGATAATACAATCGTGTTCTTACTGCAGTTTATGTAACACACACTCCCACATAGACAAGCGAATGCAAACACAGCACAAACACACTCACACATATTTATTTCGAGAAAACGTCTCTTGATCCTCAGCCTTGCAAAATTGTTAAGTGAATTCCTTTACACTAAAAACTAATACATGAAAAACACTTAATTCTGTGTGTGTATGTGAGTGAGTGTGTGTATGTGTGTGTTTGAATGTGCGCTGATGGGCCCAAGGCGTCGATAGGTAGATCATTAAAAGTAAGAGAAGCTAATCCTGGGCGCATTAAGGGAGTTGGCTGTGAAATGGGCACACGCGTCGCGCAGCGAAAGAAAACAGGATAATTGAATTGACCTGGGTCACTGCACGGATTACCAGCGCGTCCTCGCCATCCCAGGCTCCTCCCCCTCTCTCTGGGGTTTAGGGAAGGACCTTCTAGAAAGGGCAAGAGGAGGGAAAAGAGAGAGAGAGAGATGAGAGGGGTAACGAGAGAGAGAGAGAAAGAAGAAAACCAGATGGGAAAAAAAATCAACAAAGACAGAGCATCCACACGGGCTTATGAGGGTCTTAGATCTAAGTGTCTTAAGTCCCAGATTTTGTGACCTGCAGCCAGACTTTGTTACAGTGTCCAAGTACATCTTGTCTTGAGCTTCAGAGCCACATCCACGCACACACACCTACCAAGTAAATGCCACTCCAGGGTCATTGGCCAGTTCCGTGGTTCTGTAAGATGGTAGAGGGTAGAGTTTTAGTCTGGCTATGGTGAAGCAGCCATTACAAAGAGAGGTGTTTTCTCACCTAAATGTTAGAGGAAGTCAAGTGTTGCTGCTGGTGTTAGCCAGAAGACATCATCATTTATCTCTTGCTTTCAACTGGGTTACAGGGCTGGACTCACAATGGAGAAGAAGGAAGAAACCGAGAGGTATCATGAGGTTATCTAGCTATGTGGGTCTCCTTTCAAAGGCCGATCTTGCCATTTATAAGTAAAATATTAAAAGTGAGCTTGTGCGATGTTTAAGAGTGATAGCACATGACAGGCAGGATGTTTCACTACTGTCTGTTGACTCAGTTTGTAGGAGGTGGAGTCTGTGTGATTAGTGAAGGTTTGGGAGATTGCTGAACAGGTTTAATGAGATCATTATGGGAGCCTGTATGGGGGATGATGTTTTGGTCGTGGGAGGGCTCTTGTACTTCTATCATTGTGATGTCTGTTCAATCTCTAAAGTTCTCACTTTAGAGGACTTTTTCATTTGTTGGTTTTGACCAAGTCAGGGTCAAAAATACAGAGGCTCTCGGAGGGCTTATTGTCTACTTAAGTCTCCTTAAATCTCCTTAAATCCAGATTTTGTCACCTGCAGAAGATCTAAATCAGATGTTGTGGGCCAAGGAATTAGAAAGTAATGCATGATTCTATTTTAAGTTTTAAATTACGATCTTGCACAGTATTGCAACGCATTCAAAGTAGGGAGTAAAAGAGCAATCACACACACAGATTTTAGCTGTTCTTTGATGCAATGAAGAAAGCTTCTAACTAACGAGAAAACACTCGAAACTACCACATAAAATATTAACTTGAATGAAACAACAATAGAATGATGGTCGGATTATAGCAAGCCCACACTGCATTGTTTTGATGATGTATAGCATGGCAGGTCTACCATTGTATTCTTTTGGCAATAAGATGCATCAAAGTAATTAGACATTCATTCATTCATTCATTCAGGACTTCATTGATTCTCTTGCAGTGTGTGGGACAAGTTCATCCAAGCAAACAATGATGTAGAACAGAGAAAAGAAGCAAAGTATTTCAGCATATCAAGCAATTATTTAGTGATTATCAAAATCATCAATTGATTTTTTTTGTCAATCGGGGTGATGGGACGTTTTTGCAGCAGACATTTTGACAGCAGGAAAGGCACAGGTGTAATTAATAACACTAACAATGGCTCTGCTGATGATGGGTCTGTTCCATTAAGCCATGACAGCAGGCACAATGTCAGGACCCTGAATGTGACAGACCTAAATAGAATGCAGCCGTAATTACACCTGTGCTTTACCTGCTGTGACATGTCACGACGTCTGCTGTGAGAAAATATAACTTCTCTTTGTTTGGGGCGAGGGTTAGTATTTGGCAAGCGGGATTATAATCCAAAGAACATTTCTGATGAAATAACACATGTATTTGTTAGTATGCGTTTTTGTGTGTGTGTGTGTGTGATGGGGGTGTTGTTCCATTAAACCCAGTTGTTGGTTTCTGTGAAGGAATATGGTAGGTATAAAGGAGAAAGGGCACCTTCAGTCTGAGATTATCTTAATTGCTTCATTCTTTATTGATGAGAAGTGCAGAGACACACTCTCTCCGTCTCTCTCTCTCTCTCTCTCTCTCTCTCTCTCTCTCTCTCTCTCTCTCTCACTCACTCATTCGTGTGTGATCGCTGTTCATGCTTTACTATTATGTTACATACAGCGCAGGGGCTGCTTGACTGAGGATTTCCACTGGATTATTCTGTAATATAGGGATAATATATGGCTGTGTAAAGGCTCAGTGTATTAGCATGGAGCTGTTTCAAAGTGTTTGTATGAAAATGCTGTGTGCCCGCGTTGACATAAACAGCTGCAGGAATTAGGATTTGTTTTCTTTAGATCCCCTTCTCTTGCAAACATCTGCTGTGTTCACTCGATGTCATTATTGAGGCCACTAAACAGTCAACTTCCTCCTCTCTCTCTCTCTCTCTCTCTCTCTCTCTCTCTCTCTCTCTCTCTGTCTCTGTCTTGCTAGCGCTTGATCTCAGCTTTTCTTCTGCTCACCTTGTCTGCTGACAACAATATTTGAAATCTCGAATTAGAGAAAAGAAATCAGGAGCTCTTGCATTGCCGTGATCTGATCATGTGTGTATGTTTTTCCACATAACATTATATTGGAGGTGACAATTTTCAAGAAAAGGAGTTTTAAATAGGCTCTGCTTCTCCTGCTTATGTCGTAAACCTTTAAATAATTACCTGAAATTATTTTTAGTTTGGCTCCTGCTGCTTCCTTCACACCTGGATTAAAAAGCATCTGGAAATCAAAGGTGTTTTGAAAAATCAAGCACCAAGCTATATTAAATAATTCTGTATATTCTTCTGTGATGCCTCATATCTCCCTCTCTTCTTCCTCTCTTGTAATCTGCGTACTGCTGAAACAATGAGGTGATTTATCCATTAACTGACTGACAGAAAATTAAGAGGTTTTTTCCAGTGTTGTTTGATTGTAAATCAGATATTCGTTCCTTTTGAGCCACTGATTGTCCAAGTTTAAGAAACTTGATATGATGATATAAGGTTAAAATACTTCATTTATCTATATCTGTCTATGTATCTATCTATCATCTTTGCTAGAATATGCCCCTCTTAACTGCCACTGTATTCCAGTATTTACTTATTCAATTCCTTTCACGCTCCTTTTCTGAGGAGTAATGTGTAAATAAAATCACGACTGAGTATGTATAAAATACAGCATTTTCTGTAAATGTGTCATTTTGTCCACAAAGGCTTCACTTTCTGCCATTCGAATTTTTCATTATTTTCTTTTCATCTCATGTTATTATTTCTTTTATTAAAATAGGTGTGACCTCTTCAAAAGGCATGTCGTTTTTTTGTTTTTTTTTGAGGCAGAGCTTTGCTTTATGGCACCTTCACTCTGAGAGGACTGAGAAGAAGCCTGAGCTGCTGAAGTTAATGATTGATTTCTTTCCTGCTTCCTTTATACTTGGGGCAAACACCAACTTGATCTTAATCCCACATAATAACAGCACTGGAAATACTTCTTGTTTGTTTGTTTCACTGGTATTAAAAAAGCATATGCGCACACACACATACACACGCACGCATACACACACACACACGCATGCACGCACGCGCGCGCACACACACACACACACACACACACACTGTGACCTTTAGTGGCAGCTTGGGGGATTTTGGCAATCCAGTACATGGCCAGTGTGATCTACACACACTCACACTCTCTCTCTCTCTCTCTCTCTCTCTCACACACACACACACACACACACACACGCACACACGCGCACACACAGCTTAGAGCATCTGATTATGTAGACATGAACAGTTCAATCACACGTGGGCTGTTCTTTCCATTTCCCTCTAGCTGTTGCACATTGATTACATCGCCAATCTTTTTTGAAATCCAACATCTTTATCTGACTCTCCTCCTCTCCTCTCTGCAGCCTCAGAGTTCCCCTCCTCAACCACAAATACACAAACACAAACACACACACACACATGCCCACAGAGACACCCCAAAAAAGTGAAATCATTTTTTTCCTCTTCCTGTTTATTCCTGTAAGCTCGGGACTGCTGCATGTTTTGTTGGCTTGTTTGAGTTCAGACCTTCATCCTCTGGAGCTCCTGGACTCACCTGAGGGCTACAGACAGGCACTCGCAGAACTGCCCTCTAGTTTGCACTTCTGCATAAACTTTCTCTCTCTCTCTCTCCCCCTCCTCCCTCTCTTTCCCTGTGCTCGTCTCCCCAAGTCTCCGCAGTCTAAAGGTGAACACTTGAAATAATGAATCGGATCCCCCTTTCGCCCCCTTCCTCTCTGTATTCCAGTTAAGACTCTCCCCATAGTATTTGCACTTCATTAAACTTGAAATAGGTTTAATATTTAAAACACCTGAACAGATTTCAACCCCCTCACCCCTCGCACACCTCTCCACTTTTTCTCTCCCTTCTCCTCGCTCTCGTCTTTATAATCTACTCTCATATTTCCTCCCTAATTCACTCCTCCTTCATTAAAAACCAAAATAGATTTAATATTTCAGACTGTGTGGAATATTTAACCCATTTCTGCATGGCTTGCTGCTTGACGTGCTGTGGGTTAGATGACTACATTGTGTGTTGAGGCCTCGGCCCTTGTATTTTCTCCTGTCTCTCTTGGTGGCTCCTGGTTCATCTTTCTCACTTTTTCCACAGTCAGTCTATTATCAGTTCTGTCTCACTTCTGTGTCTTTGTACTGCAGACCTCTATGTGTGTCTCACTCTGTCTCCCCCACCCCCTGTTTGCTCTGCCTCTTTGTCCTCTGACTGTGCAGATGAGTTCAGCCCTTTCCTCCCACCCTTTTGACTTTTGTGGCCTGCTCACCCCACCTCCCTCAGTTTCCCCTGCTCCGTCCATCCTCTTCTTCCCCTTTTTGTGCCCTGCTACCACACATACACACAGTCATTCCCCCCCTTCGCCCCTCAGTTGCACATTGGAGGGCTGAATGCTTTTTTGTTCTTGAGGGAATTGTGACAGATGACTGAAATGCTGTTCTTTCCCCTCTTTTTCGTCTGTCTGTCTTTCTGCCTCACGTCAGCCTCCTGCTCTTTCCCCACTATGTTACGAAAAAAAAAAAAGTTCCATTATCACAGAGATAACCAATCATTTCTCACCGCCCACCAGCCATCTTTGTCATATGACCTCACGTCCTGCTGGACATTATGGGCAGTCCACCAGCTAAAAGCCCCTTCTCCTACTCCACCACGCCATCACACCACACCACACACACACATTCACACAATTTTTCACACTCTTGCTGTCTGTCTTTTTCTCTCGCAGCACTCTTTTTCTCCCTCTCAGTTCTCAATACTGACACCTGCTCTATTTATAATTTTCTGGCTTTAAAAGAGCCATTTTGGACAGGAAGCTGCCCCCCTCCCCACTACTGACCGTGGCTTTTTTCCAAAACGTCAGCACCCCCACCTCGCCACCTCCTGCCCCTGGAACAGAGCGGAGAAGAATTGCTGGGTGGAGAAGAGGAGGAGTGTGTGTGTGTGTGTGTGTATATATGTGACTAAGTGTGCGTGTGTGTGTGTTTGGGGGGGGGGGGGGGGTAAAGAGTAGCCATCCCACCCTGAGTTCACCTGGGTTGGGCCCATGTGTGTGCTTTAGTCAGCCACAGCCCACACACATATTGTACACACTCACCCACTAACTTACGCAAAAGTATATAAACACATGCATTCATAACACCTGTGCATGTTCTCTAAAATATATGTGCAGTATAATCCTTAAATTTCACTTAAAATGTATGTAGTTAAAGTCTGTCTACACACACACACACAAACACATACACACACGCACACACATCTCTTGGCATCAGTCGCTCAGGTCTAAGAAATAAACTACCCAGAATGCATCCTGACAGGATGTCCTGTTGGCACGGCACAGGGGTGGGCGGGTCAGGAGGTTTCTGTGGTTGAACATTCACAGCAGTACCCCCACAGCTAAATCCCCACCCTCACACATCAACACACACACACACACACTTCAGATCTAACTCCAAATGTCTGTGCACAGACATATTAATAGTTCTGGTTAACTTTGTAGATCACACACAAACATGTGTGTTTAGATTCAGAAGCATGAGAGCATTCTCAGCATCCTCTAGAACTCAGCAGGGTTATTTAATCCAACTCTCAAATCAGATGTGATCATACCTGAGGGGCTTTGAATCATTTCCCTCTGCTTCCCTGCTAGCTTTACAAAACACTCTTTTCCTCACATACTTAAAGAATGAATGCTGTATGATTTCAGCTCATTTTCGTATCATTTTTGCTTTCTGGAAAAATCAATAACAATTACATCTGGGTCAAAACAGATTTTTTGAATACCATGCCTCTCAACTGGCCAACCGATTCAACCAATTAATCACAATATGTTACTTTCTCAAGTCATTTGAGTAATAAATAGGTGAACAATCAGCAGGGCAGTGTTTCTGGTAGCTTTGTCCAAGCACTGTAAGGCATTGTGCCCTGTAACAACCAAAACAGAGACCATTCAACTCCAAGAGCAGCCAATATTAATAGTGAAACATGATGGATTTTGTAACTGCTTGATATTCTTTATCTTACTTTGATTTCCAGGGTAATCGTCCACCAAGGTTTGTAACTGCAGTCCCCACAATGCTTTGAGATCCGTAAACAGGAAGTATAATGTTGCAGTGGAGTCAGTTAGTTAGCTGTGGGCTACATACATTATTTAACTCACAATGTTGTTTACTTTTTGGCAAATTGGCATCATTAAAGGTATGCCAAATTAGCAGTTCCTGTTTGCAGTCTAGCCATGGATGCACAGATAAGTAGTCAGTCTGTCACTGGCCTAGTTTGATACTGAAAACATGACGATTCTCAGGCAAGATACGCAACGTCTTTTATTTTTTTCTCTCTATAATCCCCCCACCCCATCACCATGCGAAAACCTTTGAACAAGAAGATTTTATTTTTCCCTTTTGCATGTGGTTTACTTGCTGATTTCATCTGTTCAAAGCAAACATTACTCGGTGTTTGAAGTGGTTAAAACCCATCGAAATAGGCAACATGTGATGAACAGTCGCGAGTAGTCTTAGCTTTCTTTTAAGAGGTGACAAGCCAAAAACGGTTGGCAA
The DNA here is from genome assembly GCF_020382885.2 of Scatophagus argus. Lineage (NCBI taxonomy): Eukaryota > Metazoa > Chordata > Actinopteri > Scatophagidae > Scatophagus > Scatophagus argus. Next base: position 9,870,505 of record NC_058500.1, on the reverse strand, counting down.
CCTCTGATCTCAAGTTGTCACTGGAGCAACTTGTTTACTGTTAACTGTGATGATCTGTGTCCTCTTTCAGCAGGAAACTTGTGGGTGACTTGGAGCTTTGAACCCTTATGGAAACTGGTTTAAAGCAATACGCTGCATTAAAAACAATATCGGTTTAAAACAAAAAGGAGGCCTCCTTCTCCTCCTTGATGAGAGATCTGTGACAAGGCTCCTCTTCTGGAGATAGGAGATGGAGATGTGATGTGATGTGAGCTAGGATGCCTCTCTCCTCTCTCCTCCAGTGATCTGATAGCCAGTAATGGGCCCTGTAGCCGTGAGTCTGGCAGCTCTGCTCTCTGTGGCTTATGTGTCGTCCTGTACTAAGAGTTAGTCGAGCGCAAGCAGCCGGGATATTGAGACTAGTAAAGTGTGTGTGTGTGTGCGTGTGTGTGTGTGTGTGTGTGAAAGAGACAGAGATATACACACAAGCAGCCTGATTGACAGGAAGAAGCAGATACTGTAACTTTTGTGAAGATTTAAAAAAAAGAAAAAAGTGCTTTACAGTAAACCCACGGCTGGATTTGGGCTGCCTTTCTCTCATTTTGAGTCAACCCAAAGTTCCTCTTTCCCGGTCTGTTTATTTTAGAAAGGTGGCTTTGTTCTATTTACCGTACCCACTCCCTCGGCAGCCTCTACCCCTGTCAGACCAGTTAGAATAGGGGAGCGACGAGGAAGAGGAGGAGGAGGGGGGAAGCGAGGGGAGGAGGGGTGCATAATGTTTGGACAAACGGACAACCCGAACAGGATATAGAGGTCTGCAGCCTGTGGGTGTGTCGGTTTGGCCGAGCCACAGCTTGAACACACACACACACGCACGCACACACGTACACACACTCGTGGGAGTGTTCCCACTGGAGGGCAAAGTCTCCCTTCCTCTTACACATTCATTCTCTCCTTTTCCCTCCTGCCCTTCATTCCCCACTTTTCAATCGTCACACCCGTCCACACCTCCTTCCTTTAGACCTCTCTTTCTCCTTCATCCCTCATTCCTTCTCTTGTGACAAACCACCCCTCCTCCTTTTGAAAAGAGGGAAAAAAAGAAAGTGTTAAAGATACAGAAGAGTTGGCCAACAGCAATGAGAAACTTGGAGGGAGAGGCCAAAATCACCACAGGGGACAATTATGGCTTGGGCTGTGTACATACAAGTGTGTGTGTGTGTAATTGTGTGTACATGTGTGCGGTTCCTTTCGGATTTGATAGTTATAGAGGCGCTGAAGACAGTCCTGGAAGCCACTATCTGTCCTTCACAACTATTTGTCCCCTCCTTCTCTCCTCCATCCTCCTTCCCTCGGTCTGTTTGGACCTTCTTTTCCATCCTGTCAGTTCACACTGTCACTTCTCTTTTAACTCATCTCGTATACTGGAGCAACGGCTGCTGCTTGCGCACTGTGTGTGTGTGTGTGTGTGTGTGTGTGTGTAGTTTCACATTGACTCTGTGGGGTTCAAATAAAGGCAGGGCTGTGGGTCACACTTCCTCCTCATCAGTAGGATCTGTGAGCTTCTGTTTGTTTGCTTTTGCATAACTGGAACTTCCAGGTTCTGTTAAGTACCTGTAATTTGAAAGGGGCTGCTCACAGAGAAATACCACCTGCAGTTCCCTGCAGCCCTGTGGAACTTTTTAGGATCTTTCAGCTAATAGTTTTGATTTTCATGCAGTGTCTCCATCAGCTGTCTACTGTACACTACCTGCTAAGCACCAGACTTTGAACAACATTAGCACATCAGTTGGGGTTAGCAGCTGTTAGTTGGTGAACACAGTGAACTGAATTTAGCAGCTAAAGAAACAAATGTTTTTCTCAGGAGTTAACGGACACACACTCAGCATGTCACCTGAAACGTGGCTTCAAATGAGTACTGATGTTGCTTCATATCTGTGGGAATTGTAATCTAAAATAGCCAACTGTTGTGCTGGCAAGTTCATAGGAGCTGTAGGTAGATACTCATTTACCTGGGGAACATGTTTTGTCTTTTTAGATAAAAGAAACTCTCAGTGTGAGTTTGCATTCAGTTTTAGAAGCTTGTATAACAGCAGCCATAGCCAGGAATTGAAGTCAGGGCTCTGTGTATCCTCTGCTCATTGTCTTTAGACATGATGCAAGTTTTACAAAAAGGAGGCCAAACCCCCCTTTGTTCCCTTTCCCGAGCCCTGATCACCTGCCTTCCCGTACTTCTCATTGTTTCCACCGTCCGTCTTTGCAACTCTTACTATTCTCACGCACCAGCAGCAGCAGCAGCAGCAGCAGCAGGAGCAGCAGCAGCAGTGGCAGCAGCGTAAAAAGAATAACTTCACCTGATCCATTTGATCTCCTTTCCACCCCCGTACCTCCTCTGCCCCCATCCCTCTTCCTCGTAATTCAGTATCTCTGAATCTAGAATGTTTCAAGGGTTTGTTTCTGGTGAGACCTCCCACAACAGGAGTACCTGTAGATACTTTTTTTTTTATTATTATTAACACTAATTCCCCAGTTGAGATTACATCTGACCTGAGTTTTAAAAAAATTTAAGGCACCTTTGTGTGAATTCGGAGTCAGTGAGAGAATTCTTCAGTGCTGAAAGGTGACTGCTGGTAAGAAAAGTAAAAGAGGTTTTCAGAGTTTGTGTGTGGGGGGGAAGCACGTGAGATAGATTGAGAGGCAGCGAGGCAGTGCAGTGTGTGTGTGTGTGTGTTTCCATGTGTATAAGGTGGATTTGTGACCCTGACTTTTTTTTTTTTTTTTTCTTTTTCGCGGTTAGACTGTTTGGCCTTCCCATAGTTCCTCCAGCCTCAGAGACATCCAGCTTCAAGGTTTAGTTTGTGTCTCTGTGTGTAGATATGTGTCTGTGTTGTTCAGGAGGGGAGAAAGGGAGCGATGGGGGTTAGAGGTGGATTTGATAGTGCAGGACCCCCCTCCTCCGCGTGCCCCTCTGTTCAGGCCTTGATAAGTGGAGCCGGAGTCTGTGGGGGTTAGGGATTCCTGTCTGGCACAAACACACACATACACATAGAAGCACACGCACGCACTGGGATCCGCCCGCTCTACATTCCTGTGTCCGACTAAGGAAGCAGCCTAGCCGTCTTCCCCTCCACTCCCAAATTATCCCCTTCTCCTAAAGTCACTGCATACTTATCACACGCCTCTCTACCTCTCTCTTCCACTGTGACTCATGCATCTCTTCTATCTAACGCGTTCTCGTCCTCTCTGTCCGTCTACTGAACGCTGCAAAGAGCGCGTGTCTAGTCGTTCTGTAGTAAAGTTGCAAAGTGTTACGTTAGTGAACGAGATCCGACAGTAAACTGATGCGGTGTCACCTTATTGCTGCGCAAATACGTGTTTAAAACATGCCGTGTGTCATTTTCATGAAGTCATTTAGTACGACAAAGACACCAGATACTGCATCGGAAACATTGGAATTCACACATTATACAGCCATATATTTTAGGAGGAGTTACTTTCAAAAGCATCGTTTTGGATATTTTTTCTGCTTGCTGGGTGTGGAACAGAAATGTTTGATTTTTCACCTATTTTGGGCTCACTCCCCGAACTTTCTCCTTTACCCCATCTCTCGCTTTCATCCTCCTATCATTCACCTTCTTTTCTTCCCTCCTGCTCTTCCAGGGATGTTTAACAGGGGTTAGGAAGGGGTCATTTGGTCTCACTCTGCCCTTCTCTCTAACGGCTTCTTAATGAGAGAGTCAGGGAGGGAGCGAGAAGCAGGGAGAGGACCGATTTTGAGAAGCAGGGTGAGATATCAGCAGTTTTGCTCAGGGCACTGGCTCTGTGTGCGTGCACACGCTTGCACTATTTGACCGACCCCTTGCTCCATTTTGAGCCCTTTCTGAGCTCTGCGTTCCTCTCTGGGGAAAGAGGAAATGACATGTTTGTAGCGTTGAATAAGCGCAGGGGCTCGTCATACGCATTGTCCACTGGGTCTGGCTTGGGGGTGAGGGAGGAGGGGTAGGGCTGGGCCTGCTCTTTAATTTGCACAGCTTTTGCTGATTTGGTCATAAGCAATTAATCTCAATGGCTCAGATGAGCACAGTCCTCTATATGCACGTTTCCCTCGCTCTGGTTTTCCCCTCTGTCCACACAGTGTGATTTCTACTGCTCTTACCCCTTATACTTGTCTCATAGAGGAAGCATGCTGTGGCAATTTTGTTTCTCTTGCCCCACATGATTTCCCCCTGCAGAGCACTGTGGTTTCCTGAGCAAATTTTAGCTTTGGAGACAAACATAATGAAAAAAATTTTAGTTTGTTTGAAAAGATTTGAAAAGTCCTCAGATCTTGAAATAAGTCACTTGTAAACTTACAATTCAAGTGGAAAAAAGAAAATGAAAACTCATAAAATCAAACTTCACACAATTTGTGCACGCAATCAGCCCCATGTTGGCTGCACTGCCAGTACTGTGATTAATTAGCTGAGTCAACCACTGCCATCTTCTATTTCAGTGGCGTCTTTGCGGGCTTTGGACTGCTGGGAAGCTCGTGGAGGTTCAACGTCCAGATCCATCCTGCCTTGATCTTGAGTTCTGTCCAACATGTATCAAGAGTTAAGAGTTACACGGATCTCTACTGATCCACTAACACTAAGCTTGCAGCTTGTGCAGGTTTGGCTCCCTCGTTCACGTCTCATCTGTTCGCTTCCTTCCCCCGTTTAACCCTTCGCTCTCTCACCTCACTTTGACCCACGCGTCTGTGCGCGACAAACACTGTGACTCGTTCCTTCACTCTCCCTTTCTGCCCAGCCTGTCTGCCAGTTTTCCATCTCCCTCTATCTCCCTCGTCCTTGCTTTTCCTCTCTGTGGCACCACACTCCTCCCATGCTGAGGCCTGAGCTCTCTCCATTGTTGGAGGCAGGTTGCCAAGGATACAAGCACAGAGAGGCAGAGAGTCTTAATGTTATAAGATGGGAGAGATGAGCAGAGAGAGGGGAGAGGGGCAATAGCTCTCGTACTCTGTGGTCACTGGGAAGCCCGACAATACACTAATACTGTATAGAGAAGACAAAACACCCCCTGCTCTCCGCCATGTGGAGTGTCCCTCTGTGGATGGAGCACAGTGACATTGACTGTTTGTGGAGGGACCTATTGTACTGGTCATCTGCTCTCTGTTTGCCTGTTGTGACAAGTGTATGATTTGCAGTGTGCGTCTTCCTGTGTTGTGTTTTTGTACATTTGTCAGGCAGCCACTTGATGATGGTGGCCTCTTGGGTCCCCTGTCTGCACAGCATTTGTTCATCTTAACAAAAGTCTCAGAAAAGTCAAACAGTCAAAACTGAAAAATATATGAGGATACTGGAGTTGGCAGAGGTCTTGTTTTGCTGGGTTTTCAGACTCTGCAATGGAATAAACAGCAAAAATAAGTGACGTGTTTATAAATCTTATTTTCTTGAAACAAAGTGAAAGAGTCTTCTGTTGCAGCAGTACTAATTATAAATCAGCCCGTTCTCCTGAAACAAGTGTAATTGTTCTCAGTTCTGGTGGACTGATAAATAAAGAATATGAAAAAGAAGGCCAGTGTAAGTATTTAATGATTCTTGAGGCAGTCGATTAATTTTTTGGCATGCTCATATTTGATAGCCAAACGTATAGTGGTAGACAGGAAACTGGAATCAACTGGTTTGTTGCGATTATGTGCACCTTGACCAGATGCACTGTGACACTTTTGCATGAGCCTGACATGAGCATGTGACAATATTTATAGCTATGTGAAAACTGCTATGGGAGCGTAAGATTGAGATACGTGTTCCTCACTTAAAGCTCATTTTACTGAGCGAATTCACATTTCATGTGTCGCAACATTTAGTTTCCTATTTCGTACATAGCTCTGTAATACACCCTTAAAAGTCCGCGGGGAAATAAGTTGAATTTACCAGCTTTGTTTGGCTCTTAACCTTGTTTCAAATTCATTTCCAGGGCGCAGTAAAACGACTAACTAGCTAACTATGACTAGTTATCTGACCTGGTCAGCGTTAACTGTCCAACCAGAGTCTTTGTCAGTTTGCTTCCCCCTCGTTTCCCTCCTCTCGAGCTCTCTCTGTCTTTCTCTCACCTCACCTTTCAGTTTGACCCTGGACCGGGCTGGACAGGGCTTTTGGGCACATGCCCGCTCACCAGTTCCTCCCCTCTGCATAAAACCAAGACGTAACCTCTCTCTCACCCAATCTCTCCATCTCTCTCTCTTTGCTTTTAGCACAAAGCCCTGCGTGTCTGCCTTCCTTCCCCACCCAGCATTCTTTCCCCATGCAGAACTCTCCCCCGCTCTCTCTCTCTCTCTCTTTCTCTCTCTGTCGACTTCCCTCCTACTCGCCAACTCGCTCTGCCTCACCCTACCTTTCATTAGCCCACTCTTTATCTCACACACTCACTAGGCTCGCTCTCTCCCCCCTCCACTCTCCTATCTCACCAGCTTTTACGCTCCCTGTCCTTTCGCGCCCCCCCCCCTCCTGAGTTGCTTCGGCTTTTGTTTCTGATACATCTTCATTTATTCCCTTCTCCCTCTCTTTCCCTGCTGACCCTATTATTTTTATATTCTCTGTCCCTCTTCCATCACTCTCTGTCTCCCTCCCTCTCTCTCTCCCTCTCTCCCTCTCTCCCCCTCTCTCTACTTCCCTCCCACTCCTCTCAGTCCCTCTAAGCTGCATTAACTCCCCAGATTACCTTGAGCCCTGCAATCCTCCATCCCCCACACACTCACCGCTCCCTCTGTCCCTCCCTTCCTTCACTCATTCACTGAGACAACGTCCACGCCAAGGCGGCTAATTTTGAAAATGCAGTTTGTGTTTGAACTGGACCTGAACTGGACCACACCAGAATTTCCACTGTATTTCTGTAGAGATCTCCATCCACACTGAAGCACAACAATGGGAAATTTGCTCTCTGCTGTCCTTTTCACTGTGTATCACTGCCAACATCTGGTAAACAGTGGGAAAGACGCAGCCACAGTGTGTCACATCCCGTTCTCCTTGATTACCTATACTGTGTTTTAATGCAGTGGAACTCACAAATACCCAGTTGTTCTCTTTTGCAATTTTTTTTTTTCTGCTTTTGTTGTCCGAGCATAAAAAAAGCGATGTAAATGTCAGTCAGCAAAGCCAACCAGAAGGTTGATAAGAACTGAGTTAAATGTACTAGACTAGTGGTAGCGAGGCTGGTTAGCATGTTCACAGTTAGCTTGCCAGTTACAGACTGTGGCCACTTTCTGTTGTGACCAGCCTTTTCAAAAGTAGGCTACAGTCTATTTACTAGGCAGCAGATGAAGGCCAAATCCCCCATGGCCGACACTGTAATATCTTTCTATTTTGCAAAATGCAAACGCGAAGAAACATGACGACAGGTTATTGTGTTGTTAGTGAAATGATATGGCAACAAGGCTTTAAATCCTGATATAATGGCCCTGCTGCTTGTGTGCTTAATTATATCTTTCTGATGTGTAACGTTCATTTTAAACATGCACACGGCCCCTGTTCTGGGGTTGTTTTCTCAGAGCTTCCTTTTCGGGCGTCAGAAACGGAGGCATAGCATTGACGGCGTGCTAAAACGTACATTTTCAAATTTAGCTGGCTTGCTGGAGACGAACTCTTACACACTCACTTGCTCACCCCCACCCTCCCTCCCTTCCTCCCACAGCCTCTGTAACCTCCCCCTCACCTCTCCTCACTCCCCCTTCACTCACCCACCCACCCACACTCCATCACCCCACCGTCCACCTCTCACCCCACCACTCTTGCAATCGCTGTGCTCCTCTTCTCTCCTCTCCTCCCCTCCACCCACACTCTCTCTTTTTCTCTGAGCCCCCAGCAGTACCACCAGCACCACCAGCACCATCCTCTCTCTCTCTCTCTCTCTCTCTCTCTCTCTCTCTCTCTCTCTTTCTCTCTCTCTCTCTCTCTCTTTCCCTGGTCTTTTACCACTCTCCTTCCCCCTGTCTCTCCCTCCTCTAAAGCCTTCAGGCTCTGCTTGATTTATGCTTGCCCTCCCTATCCACACACACCACACCACCACCACCACCACCACCAACCCTTCCCTATCTCTCCTGGAGGTTGTGGCCCGGCTAGTCCCTAAAAACAACAGAAGAGAAAGAGAGAGAGAGAGGGAGAGAGGAAGACAGAGAGAGAGAATAACAGTCTCTTACTTTCCATCCTCCCTCCTTTTTAACCCAGCATTTTTTTCATTCCCCTCTCCCACACTGCTTTTTAAATTGCCTCTGAATTCTTTAGCTGTTTTAGTGCCTCACTCCCCCTTCTCGGCTGAAATTACTTTTTTACCCTCTCAAACTCTGGCATGCTGAGGAAGCAAGTTCCACCTTCCCTCCCCGCTTTGTCCACTCGAGGACAAACACGTACTAATCACATGTACAGTGTGCAGAGCTGTTTGTGCGGAAAGGTGAAGGAGGGACTTGCGTTTTCTCGTTTGGAAGCGTGTCACTGTAGCGTCTCATAGACGGCGTCTCGCGCTCTCGTACTGCCTTGTCCTCTTCAACTCCAGAGCCGAGCTGAGCCATTAACCAGGCCGACTTGGGGCAAGTCTGCTTTCTGCGTCTTTATCTGTCACACACACACACACACACACATACACACAGACACACAGTGAGACAGAGTCTTTCTCTTTTGTTTGCACACCCATACTCAAACATGCACACAAGCCCTACTTTCTTCTCTGACAGCTCTCTTGTGGTCGACAAGCCTCAGTAACTCGTTGCTTAACCACCCTGGACTTTTTCTCTCCATTGTGTTTGGCTACTGTCTCTGTTGATTTGAAGGCGTAGTGTATGTGGGACCGAAGGTGATAAAAGACTGTGTCCATCAACAGCCAGGTCATGTATGTGTGCACAAGTACCAATGTGTGTATCAATTTATGTTGATATGATATTATGTATGTGAATCTATTTATTTATCAAAAAAAATGTTTTGTTTTTTTTATATAAATGGAAACTCCCTTACACAACAGTGTTTGGCTTCATTTAGAGATGAAGGAGGCATTTGTGGAGACACACACACACACACGCACACACATGCGCACACACACACACACGGACACACTCCATGAGCACAATCAGAACAGAAGATCAGAGGTCAAACCAGGTCAGCTGACCCTTTCCTCCCTTTTCAGGCCTTCTCTCTCCTCCTCTTTACTGCGTCAAAGTGCACTCTCTAATAACACAACTCCCCTTGTGAAACACACACACACACACACACACACACACACACACACTTCTTCACTCAGATATACAGTGTAGCCTCCAACCACAGCACATAAAACTGTATCTTCTATCCATTAGCTGTAACTCTCTCAATGGATGATAAATGCAGTATCCCTCACAACACATTTGAAGTATAGTTCGACACACACATCTTTTATTCCATGGCAAGTCTTATTCTGCCTTTGCTTTTTCCCACTCAAGCCCCCTCATAGCTTGCAGCATTGCTCATGTACACACACACACGCACGCGTGCGCACACACACACACACACACACACCACAAACACACATGAACAAAGAGAACCACCATTTCCACATATTTGTCTCTCCTTTTAAAAGGGGGTTTTATTTAGCATAAATGTTGAAGCCAAGGGTGCCCGGCTACCATGGCAACCAAATTAAACGGAGGATCTCTTCAGAAAGCAGAAATCTAAATTATTCGGACTCTTTTATGAAGGGGAAAATGAAAATTCCCTTCACTGTACGGAGACCGCTGCACTGTAAGGCAGAAGAATGGAGGAAAAAAAGATGAGGAAAATTTCATTGTTTTTTTTTTGTATCTGACCATGCAGTTCAAAGCCATATTCCATGCCATTGAAATTCATAGGTTGTCTCATGACAACCAGTACATGAGACAACCCTCAGCATATGTTCACAAAGAAATGATGTAACAAGAGTGTTTCTAAAACTCCAGATAAACCTATTGCCTTTGAAAGACACCACAATATGTGTGTCTACAAATCCTCAGCAAAACCCAGCACACGTATGATGAAATCCATAAGCTGTGTGCATGGGATTAGGTGCGACTGTTTCTGGTGTGGTAAATGATTTTATCTGTCAGAACAGGATGAGGTTTAAGTAACACACACAGCTATGGAAGGCCTGATAAAGCTTACATAAGTGAAGGAGGATTATGTAGTATATTCATATTATTTGGTGCGAGAGCCTGTTTGTGATCAGCTGAATACTAATTTCTAATATGTCATGTGTCGGGAATGTGGATAAATCCTCAGGAAGCAGGATACTGTATGTTGCACGGTAGAGTGTGTCAGCAGGAGAGAGCCGGTCCTCTGCTAATGTGTAAAACACAAATATGAATTTCACACATTTTCAGAATTTCGACTGTGATGTGCGAGGAAATTATGAAGCAACCACTTTTCCATAACTCTGCCATTTAATGTGCAGCGTGTGACTGAAGTGTTGTTACTGTATGACTGTGAGGAGTGTGGACATGTTCCATCTGTAAGATCCACGTGTCCAGGGGATGCTGGGAAAAGTGGTCAGGGGTCATTCACTCGTCCAATGAACAGATGAGTGGAGGGAGATGGGGGTCAGAGGTGACCCTCTTTTCTCTCTCTCTCTCCCCTTTGCTTCCTCTTCTTCCATTTGTCTGCCTCTCCTTTCTCCATATACGTGTGTGTCTTTGTGCATGTGCGTGTGTGTGTTTGTTGTTGGCCCACAGCAGATCTATGTTATTGATTGACTCCTGTGGCTGCTGGGCTGCCCACTGAAGGAGGGGGCAGAGCTCTAATGAATTCCTGCACCTCGTGCCCCTTGCGCCAACCCCTACACCCCCTCCTTAATTAACTTTGTGTGTGTTTGCGTGTATGTGTGTGTACGGGTGGGGCGGGGGTGTGCGTGGATGTATGCGTGCGTGTTTTGTGTGTATCTTCCTCCACAGCTCGACACCCCCGCTTCTACACTCCCCTGTCTTTTTTTCTCTCTTTCTCTCTCTCTCTCTTTTTCGTTCTGTCTGTGACTCCTCTCTTCTTTCTTCATTCGTCCTCCTACTATCTCCTCTTTTTATATCTTCCTCTGCATCTGCGGGTAGTTTGACGGCCACTGATTACTTCGTATGTATGTCATTCTTATCTGTCGCACCACGTCCTCCATATCTCACTCGTATCTCTATACCTTTCAGACCTATGCGTGAAGGCGCAACCATGCATGCAGAGCTTGTGTCCATCCTTCCGATCTGTGATCGTTTATCTATACTGAGCATGAAAAATGACTGACCGTGTGTGTGTATGTGTGTGTGAGAGTGGTCAACATTGACCTAGTAGTCTGTGAAGAGGCTGCGTGCCCATCGGTATTCCAGACGTAGAAGCAAACTACTGTCTCTGTCACCTTGACTCTCCCTGCGGCAGATGAGCACTGGGCTACACAGGAAACACTTAGCACTACCTGACTGTAGTTAAAATGGACAACAGGCTTCTTTTGTGAAGTTCTTGCTTCCATTGTGTCTCTCCACTCTTTTCTTTCTCCTTTGCTTTTTCACCCGTTTCTGTTCTCAGTGCCCCCCCCCCCCCCCACATCCCCCGCCTCTTGTCATCACTTTGTTTATTCCTCATTAGCTTTAAATGTGATTTCATCTGTCACTGCATGGGCTTCCTGGAGCAGTGGACTTATATATAAGGATGTCAGAAGTTTTCGGTCCAGAGCAATCAAACGTAATTTTGTGCACACCAACCCCCACCCCCCTTCCCCTCCACCCTCCACACAAGGCACAAGTCTGCATTAGCACTCAGAAGTCTGTCTGTGTTTGTTTTAGGTGTAGACAAGCCATTTTTTCAAAGTCTCTAAGCCCTTGATGTGTATTTTTGTCCAAGTCTTTGTTAGAGAAAGCAACCTGTCATCAGTTAAATGTCAATTAGGAGGCAATGAAAGTGTGTTTTTGTGTCACTATTTGCGTGTGTGTGTTTGTGTGTGTGTGGCTGTGTTGAGCGGAGCTGTCGTCAGCAGTGTGGTCTGACAGTCGCGTAGATCTACAGTGGAACCTCCAGCGACATGTCTACTGCTGACAGCTTCTCCACACACTCCTCTTTCAAACACACTGATGGCTAAACACACTCACGCAGACATAACGCACACACCACGTCTGTCTCTCTCTCTCTCTCTCTCTCTCTGACTGTCTCCTTATGATCTCCCTGTATTTTTGTTGACTGGTGATGATGAGGTATGTTAGGGAGTTGAGGAGAGAGAGAGATGATTCAGAGCGGTGACATGTTGGTAGCTGTTACTGAAAACACTGGGTGTAAGCAATGACTCGACTGAGAGGGAAGAATTGGTTTAATATGGTGTTTTGGGTTTTTTTTTTTTTTTTTTTTTGCATTTTCATTCAAGCTTCTGTCACTGTCAGGTGAAATATTTACAAAACAACAACTTTTCAAGCACAGTATTTGGCATTTTAGTCTGACCAGCATTTCTTTTTATAGCCTTGGAAAGGGCTTCACAAATCCAAGAGTGGCGGGATTTTCAGCTGCGGAGTTTCAGGAGCATCCCTCAAATTACTTTAAAACAGAGCTCTGTAAAATGCTTGAATTTCCCTGCCTTAGAATATGTTGTTTAAAATAAAACACACACATTTTGCTGTCAGTCAGTGATGACTCCAGAACGACAGAACAGCTAAACCAATCCTCCATTACTTCATGTCTTCTCAGGGGCAGACGTGACCGAACCCAACAGCTCAGACAGCCGTGGCGAACGCCTCGACTTCTTCCTCAAACAGGAAGAGGCTCTCACCACAGAGCCCAACTACCTGGGTTCCAACGAATCTGAGGAGGCTGGAGGAGGAGCCGGGGGTGGAACGATCTCATCTGTAGCCAATCTGAAGGCGGCGTTGATGAGTAAGAACAGCCTGCTGTCACTGCGGGCTGAGATGATGGGAGATGATAACCCGTTGCTGTACGAGTACCTGCCCAAAGGAGGACACTCCCTGTCTTGTAAGTCACTATTTACTAACACTGCACTCACACTGATCGTTACACACATGCACACGCACACCCAGCCAGCCACATGCCTCATTATAACTTTTAACTCAGGTATACGCAAACTGCTACGACTCTACTGGTGTACTTTTGAGTAGCTGCTCGTGTGGTCACCTGTGAGACATAAAACATACAGGCTTGACTGCTTTTGACACGAGTATCCTCTTCCTCTGCAGAGTATTTTCCCTCATCAGCCAATTGTACTTGGATAACCGAATGCATGCATGTGTGTGGTGCCACTTGAGTGTGCAAAGGGTTTGTGTGGCAACACCAGTGATGACTAGTCAGCGGTGACTCAGTGAGAGAACATTTTGCTGGGATCGCTCTCGCTGTCGTGAGAAAATTTGTTTGGTTTTATGTGACAGCTTCTTTGTGCAAAGCAGTGGGTCTACGGCTGTGTTTCACAGCAGCAAAATAACACAACAGGACTGCAGCAACTGTTCATATTATTACTAACTTACTGTATTTCATCACCAATAACGATGAAGCAATTTGCTGAGCAACACGACATGCCTCTGCTACCTCTTGAAAGCACCTTTGAAATAAGTATGATTTTGAGAATTGTATCCTCAAAAAAATGACCAGCATTGATATTAAGTTATGATCTTCATCGTGATTGTCAACTAAACATAAAAATTTCAGTTTCATTTAAGTGTTTGTTCACCGTCAAATCATTTTTTGGGGAGATTATGCATGCGTGTGCAACCTGTATGTGTAGTTTTGTTCTTACTTGTGTCAAGCCTTCAATAATCATGTATGAATATCTCACCAAAAAACAGTAAAATGACTCTTATATCAATGAAAACTTTCCACTTAAAGCCTCTTTTAGAAAAACTAATTCTTTAATCATAATAATATTAAAATCCTTATTTGTGCTTCATTTTCTCACGTTAACAAGACATTTTTCATCGTTCAGTCAGATTTTTGCCTTCAGTGAGGGTGTTAAACTGTCAGTGTATCTACATGTGTGTGTCTCCGTGTGTGTGCTAGCGTGAGCGTATATTTGCTTGAGTCCATGTCCGCGTGGGCACATTTCTCTGTGTGTATGTGTGTGTGTGTGTGTGCAACTCGTGTGTTTGTGTTTCGTTGCTTTCACTGGCTAGTAATTGGATCTTTTGTCCCGAGTTCTGCCTGTCTTTGTGAGCTGAAGAAAAGCATAGGAAGGGTACAACTCCGAGCATAGTCGTGCCTTTCGAGTTGAGCCCCACTCACCTACAAAATAAAAGACCAGGCCAAGACTGAATGGACCAAAACACACGTTCGCAGTTGCACATTCGTGCTCGCAACTGAACGTCACATCACATCACCCCTTTTGTGCAAGTGTTAAGTGTGTGGGATTGAGATGTTTCTGTTGGCTTAAAGAGGAGAATCAGATGCTGTCACAGCACAGATAGACAGCCTCACAAGCTCCAGAAAAGAGAAAAAGAGGCTTTTTGATACACACTCACACTTTACAGATACACCCAGCCTTGACTATGTGAATAGGAAATTTAGAGAATTCAGAGAATGTTAATCATTTGCTCCCTGTATAGAAAAAAAAACACATGTTGAATGAGTTTTATAGATGTATTTCATTTGTCACAGAAGAAACCTCGAGGAGGTTTTTGGTTAGCCAAACCCTATTTTGAATTCCCTACACAATAGGGGTTGGGGAAATAGGCTTGTCGAGATGGCCAACAACCTCCCCTCCCTCCCCGGGTCTGTCCCTGTGTCTAAATGAGGACAGAAAATAAACACTGTACCTCAGATTACTGGGCGGAGGATAAGTCTGCCTGGTTTGACAGATCGCTGCTCCCTCCCTCCCACTCTTCATTCAGCCCTATTTCCCCCTCCTCCTGTTCTCCTCCCTGCCTCTCCTTCACCCCTGCTTAACATCCTTCCTGTCCTTTTTTCCCCCTCTGTGCTCTACTCCTCGCCATCAATCCTTCCTCCTTCCTTCCATCTATTTCTCCTTCACCCCTCCTTAATACTCATCCCTCACACTCTCCCTCCCTCCCTCCCTCCCCTTCTGGCCGACTCCTGCAGCTCCTTCTTATTTGTTTCACTCCTCTCTCTTCCCCTATCTTTTACTTCCGCTGTGGAGCATCAAAGTATGTTGGTTTTAAAATCCTGGGAAAGTATTGATCTAGGCAGAGAGGAGGTAGAGCAAGGTCACCTGGCCCAACTCAGGAGAGACCACTGAGTATCAGCAGAGGCCTTGACTTAGAGCTTCTGTCTCCCCCGCCCGCCCTCCCTCCCTCCCTCCCTTCCTCTTTCTCTCGTACTCTCTTTTCTGTATAATTGACTGTTTAATAAAACATGTTTCTCCTAAAGATTCCTACATCCAAAATCAGCCCAAACGGAGAATCAATGTTGTACAGTTTAACCACTAAGTACCTCTTTACGTTTACCAAACTGATTAAAGCCTCACCTTGTTGACAGGGCTTGCGATTCAGACGCTCCTCTCTTTGCTTCCCTCTGCATGTGTCATCGGCTACATCCTCCTAACATACGGATTGCCAAAACGCAAAGGAACCAGTTTGTCAATCCGCTTTCTGAATCCAATTAGGATCATTGGGATTTGGCCACACTGCCCCTTTGTACGTCAGACAATCAATGCCAGACAATGGATTTTGCTGGACCATCCCTGCGCACCTGTCCACACTGCCACCGTGTACCAGCTATAAAGAACATCCAATTAACTTTAGGGATCATACTGACATTATTGAACTTTTCTCTCCACTGCCTGCTCTCATCACTTCACATCTACTTTTGAAAATTGACTCTCCCTGTGCCATAGCTCCCACAGGCTCCGTGGCCTCTCTCTAGAGGTTTTATTATTTTTGTTTATGATTGTGACACACATTTTGTCAGTCTGGCGCAAAAGACCTTTCAGATTTAAAATCTGGATCCTTTATGGCAGTGTCATACCCCCTGCCTTCCTTTCTAAAGACAAGAGTAAGGGAAGAGCAGTAATAGATATAGGAGATGGTAATAACTTTCAATCTGCCAGAGATATTTTCTATTAATGGTCACCTAATCCACTTTATATATATATATATATATATAAGCTTTTTGCAATTGCTGGCACTTTTTCAAACATCTCTTACCTCCATCCAACATATTTTTAAAACAACAAAAGTGGAGTAAAACTGCACAGAGATTATTGTTTACAGGACCTTTCCAAAACTGAGTCACCAATCCTATCAGGCTAGTTCCTCCTAACAGACTTACCAAGTTTTAGTTGATTAGCTATTGGCAGTCGGTTAATCACTTTACCGTAATTGCTTCCCTAAAACCTAAACAGACGTAATTGTTCTTGATCAATGGTGGAACACAGTGTGAACACAAAAGTGCATTTACTCTGGTGTGTACCTAAGTAATTCCAACGCACATGTACTTTATGCTGATTTTATACTTCTGCTCTACTACAGAGGCAAATACAGTACTTTTTATCACAAGTTTTATGTTCATAATATATTCCGAGTTTCTAAAACATCATTCGGTGCAAATTATTATTTATTGATATATATTAAACTATCTAACACTTTTAAAAAAACAGGTAAAATTAGTGTAATTTTTTACCAAATATGTAATAAAGTGCTGCTCACACAATAATGTATTACATAACAATACATCAGTGATTAAGGTCACACTGGTAAGGGGCCATTCTTTTTCCTGGCAGGTACTTCCTTTTGATATTTTAAATATGTTTTTCTGCTACTACTTCTGAACCTTTTTTTTAACAAAACCCTTTTAGCTCCTCTACAGCCGTTCTGTGTTGAAGCAGTTCAATTACCACCGTGTGTTTTTCTTCTTTCTACCTCTTTTTACTCATGTCACTTTGCAGTGAGTGAGCCTGCTGTTATTTGTTTCCTTTAAAGCCTGCCAGACTCCACTGCAATATTAAACTCAGTGAGACAAGATTGCAAAAATTACAGTCGCATGTTGGAATTCTTCAGGAGGCTTGAACTGACACTGTTTAACCCCGCTGACGTAGTTATTACATGGTAGTCCTTTCTTAAGAAACGTCCGCTGCCAGAACACCATTTGTTAATGAGCTGCTCCCTCTCACCTGCAGCTCATCCTTTTAGTCTCCGTCTCCATTTCCCTCTCAGTGTTGTTCCTCCCGTCACTGCCGGGGGTGGGGAAGAGGAGATGGCAGTTGAGCACTTGTGTGTGTGTGTGTGTGTGTGTGTGTTCTCAGTAAGTGGGAATGGGGAGTGTCGGGCGCGGTAGTTTAACATTCCAGGAATCCGTCCACGGTCGAGCCTCATGGTTGTGTGATTCTGTCCATTGTGCAGAGGAGGGCAATGAATGGCTAACCCACTGCATAACTCTGGAGACATTCCCCAAAACGCTGCCCACACTTGCACATACTCGTATCCGCACACACACTATCCAGAATAAACCTGCACATTATACTTTGATTCATATGCACTATAATAAAAAGCGATGCACCCTCAGTACAATTGGGGATGTTCATGTAGCAGGGGGAAAGAAAAGCCTCTGTGTTATGAGGAGTGCAAGGTCTGGAAAAGAAATTTGAAATTCTTTATCCAGCATGCTTTAACTTGTTGCCGGTAAACATCTTACATGGTCGATGTAGTCGTCCTTTACCCTGCGCGTACAAAAAGTCTTCACTTGAGCTGCAAGATGGCTCCTCTCCAAAACAATCTCCCTCCACGGTACAGAGGATCCTCAAGCCCTCTCCTTATATGCATTTTACTCGCTCACACATCACATGCGCACACTCTCACAAAACACACACACACTGCCATCCTCTGCGCACGCATGTGGGTGGAAGGAGAAGGAGAGCAGAGGAGCGAAAGAAAAAGAGAGAGAAAGAGAGAAGAGAAGCCCTAACCCTTTCCCCTCGGCTGGTGGAAAGTGAAACTTCAGAGTTTTTCTTCCTCCCCCTCTCCATAGTGTTTGATAGTGTAGCACTGGCAGCCTCTGTGTGCCCCCCTGCCCACTCTCTCCCGTTGTGTTCTGGTGGCCAGCTGCTAGCAGAGTTGCAGTTGTACGTGAGTGGGTGGGTGAGACTCGTTTCCTGTGCTCCTCAGGGCTCCGCTCCAGCAACTACTGCAGCACGCTCCGGCCAGGGGCCACGGGGGCCACTATTCATAACAAACAGGGGGCTGGCTCCTCTCCTCCTCCTCCTCCTCCTCCTCCTCCTCTTCTTCCTCTTCTTCCTCATCTTCCACCATCACCACCACCACCACTACTGCCATCATCAACATCAGCATACTACCCACCCACTCCACCCACGCCTCTGCACCCCTCTGAGCCTCGGCCCCTGGAGTCCCCCGGTCTGCGGGCTGGGGCACCCCTGCAACACTCAGAAGGCTTGGACATGGAACTGGAAGAGACCCCTGAGGGCCCAGAGCCCTCCACCCTGCCTGAGGTAAGCACACCGAGCCTGGCTCGTCTCCAGGGCGGAGGCTGTTCTCTGGGTGCAGCTTCTCCAGTCAGATGAAAGTTTGTGAGTGGAGATGAGCATCCAGAGGGCCACTTCACCCTGTTTCTGCAAACACACTGAGGGGGGCTGAGGGGATGGAGATCGTGTCGTAATGAGTTGGGGGTTGGGACTATTGGTTGTAGAGAGGGGAAATAGAGGTTAATGGGGATCGTTTTTCAACACTGGAAAGTCTTTTTTACACACAAGCACATCATCTCTCAGCCCCTCTTTGTATCTCATTCTGTGTGTGGAATGTGGCATATTTCCTTCTACATCAGAGAAGAAACACTATTTTCCCCTGTTTGTCTTTCTTGTCTGTATGCTTTGTTTGTTTACTCTTCCTTTCAGATTTCCAATTCTTCAGTCTCGTCTCCCTTTTCGTGCAATCTTTTTTTTTTAATATAGCTAGACCCGAATCCACCGCCAGGACAACAGTCTTTGCTCAGCATTAGTGGTAATGTAGTTTATAGTGGTTACATTAGAGATGACACGTCTAGTGACAATGGCAGCTTGTGCTTAGAGATGACAGATAACAGGCAAGGCACTGAGATGAAACTGAGTAGAATCAATACAAGTAGACAATGAAAGGTTTGCTCTCGCAGCCCAGGAAATTGTTTGCTGTGTTCAGTGTGTGTGTGTGCGTGTGTGTGTGTGTGTGTGTGTGTGAGTGAGGGAGAGAGAGTGAGCATGGCAGTTTGAGCATGTGTGGTTGTGAGTTTTGTGCCAGTCTGTGTGTGTGTGCTGGTGAGCATTTAGGAGCAGCA
This sequence comes from Scatophagus argus, assembly GCF_020382885.2. Taxonomy (NCBI): domain Eukaryota; kingdom Metazoa; phylum Chordata; class Actinopteri; family Scatophagidae; genus Scatophagus; species Scatophagus argus. The sequence continues at coordinate 9,851,315 of NC_058500.1, read as the reverse complement.
TTTGATTTCAGTGGACCTGCCTCCCAACAAGCCTCCCTATCTCTACGGACAAGCCATCTGTTTGCCCAGTGCATGGTGTTCTGTTCTTAGAGAGGAGGAGGAGGAGGAGGAGGAGGAGTGTAAGGGCCAGAGAAAAGGGTGGTGGTGAACGAATGGCAGGAGTCTGATGGAGAGTAGATGGAGGAACGAGTTTTGGGATGTAGATGAGAGAAAAGAGAGGGGACAGGTGTCTTGTGCACCTTGCTCACACCCAAGGGGGGCTTGAGTGTGTGAGCACCAGGAAGATGATATTATGAAGACTGTAGATCAACGTAACTGCTCATTCTGTGTCTCATAGGACAACTCGAGCATCCAGGAGCTGTCAGCTGTTTGCAAGATGTTTTCTGTGTTAAGTTACTGATTTTTAACAATTTATCTATGTCTTTAAATCATTGTTATCTTTCTTTTCTCTTCTTTTTTTTGTACTTTTCTGTTTTTCAGTTCTGTTTCTCACATATGGGAAAAGCGGTTGCCTTCACAGCTTGTCTCACCTGCCTGCCTCCTGCATGCCCGTGCAACAATCTATACACTCGTTGTAAATGTGTGTGTGTGCCTTAACGGGGTGTTTTTGCTTACAGGATGGTGAAAAAGACAAAGGTGATGTGAAAGAATACGACACAGGTATGGTTTAAGCTTTAAAAGTTGTCATGTCCGGATAACTTTAGATAGATACCTTTTGTACCTTATCTGTTTTTCTCATTTTCACTCTCGCTTCCCTTCTCGCTCTCTCGGCCTTGGAAGGTGACCAACCTCCTGTCGAGAGGGATCAGATGGGCGAGGAGGGCTTTGCTGGTGGCTTGACTGTTCCTGCGTCAGTGTCCATGGCTGGCAGAGGGACTAAAGGGCTGAGGGTGCTGGACGAAGAGGTTGGCTCAGGGAAAAGGCTCCTGCCAGAGCCCGGTGCCTGGCCCTCGCAGGGGTTTGCCTGCTCCCTGTGCAAACGGCTGTTCAGCAGCCTGGAGCATCTCAGGGAGCACGAGTTCCATCACACCCTGTCTTTGATGGCTTTGTCCCTGGATTGGCCTGCCATGCAGGGTCCTCACCAGCAACCTACCCAGCCCTACCATCCACAACCTCTTCACCAGTCTCTCTACCGCCCTGCAATGGCCGAGTCTGCGCCGGCGCGCTACCTCTGCTCCCAGTGCCCTGCCAGCTTCACCCTCAAATCCAACGCAGACCGGCATGAGAAGACCATCCACTTCAAGAAAAAGCTGATGCAGTGTGTGTACTGCCTGAAACACTTTAGAGACCGCACAGACCTGCACAGGCATCTGTCCTCCGTGCACTCCAAAGAGAGAGGGTACACCTGCCCTGCCTGTGCCAAGGCTTTTAGCACCCAGAAAAATCTGGCGACACATGTTAAAGTGTGCTGCCAGGTGGGGTCAATGCCAGGAGCTGTACTGGAAGGCAGCACTGGGATGAGAATGTCGCAGGGTGGGGTTATAGAATCACTATGGCGGTTTTCACAAGAGATGAAAGTTGACAATCACAAAGTCAGCATCAATGTGGAAAACTGAGAGTGTATCTAGAAGCTGCAGGCTTATTTACATGCATTCATGCCCATCGGTTATCAGCGAATCCTCTCGTGTTGTACGTTCATGCCAAAAACGCTCTGTCGTAACGTTGCACTGAGAAGGGAAGAGTTCGTTTGAAAATCGAGTGTCTGTTGACATGATTACAAATACCTAGGGGCACCTCTGTTTTTTTTTTTTTTAGAACTTGGTACATTTCATGTCTTATTTTTAACTTATTATTTTTTTAAAGGGCGATTCAGCAGGAATCAACAGCTCACGTGTCAACAATGCACAATTGCTATGCAAAGGTTTAAACAAGTGACCGAACATATATGTAGAGAATTTTATTTAAATTATCTGTAGGTTTGTAAATGCTTTCAGTGTGCACTGAGTGGACCCATGAGCAGGTGACTAACTTTCCGCTGTGGTGTCGAGTGGAGAGACGAAGGGGTGGGGGAAACGTCTTTACGCCTTCCAGATCTAAACGGCTGACTCTCTGCCGCCAGTCACCAGTCTGACTAAAGTCTTCTCTCCTTTTTAGGCAGAGAGATCTTTATCTTTGTGTCCACCCCTGCATTAGGGTGTTCTGTTCTTAGAGAGGGGCACACAGATACTCAGACACAGTTCATTTCTGCCAGGCTTTGCTGTGGCTCAGAGCGCACACAACCACACCACCTGCAGGAACTTTGTAGAACTACAGCATGAAAGCAAAATTCAGACCCACATCCAATTATTTCTATTACCTGTCACAGTGCAACTCAATTAACTGCAAAAGTACCATCAAACCTAATTTAAAAATTTACTTAAAAACAACAACAAGGTTAGTTTTCTTTAAACTGCAACTCAAAGAAATACAAAGAAATTCCATCATGGAATCACATCCACTGGACACGTAGAAGCTTGTCCTCGGTCCTCAGTCTGACATGATTACCTCCAGCGAGTGTCGTCTGATCGGTGCAGATGGAGGGGATGTGTTGAACGAGACAAAGCAGGCTAAAACAATAGACCAGCAGCAGCTCGTATGGGGGTTGGGTGGTGTCATTTTCTCTCTCTGTCCAGAATCTGTAAGTCTTCTAGTGGCTGAGCGTGGCTCAGACTGGACAGTAATTGGTCCTTCACGGCTCCGGCCCTTCTTAACCCCTGAACCTTCATCTGAAGAGGAAGTGTGGACCGAGGAGCAGATGCCCTTTAAACCAGATAGTGATGTCACTGCTGCAGACAGATAATGGTGTGGTTGTGAGTACAATGTAGAAAATAGGGGATCAAGTGAGACAAGTGGGAAAATGCAGGGAAAGAATGAAGGAGTTGGTGAGTTAGGTGGAGGGTGTTGTAGAGCCCGAGCAGAACTGCGGGATACTGGAAACAGCATGAACACTGGCTTCAGAATTATTGCTAATGTAAATTCACACCAATTTCTGCCAAATTTTCAAACCCTGCAACTATAAACCAAGATTTTTCCTCAATACAGCCCACTTGTAAAGATGTATTGTGTGCACCCATACTGTGAATACTATACCCAAAGGGAAGATATCCACTTGTGTTTCACTCCAGTATTTCATGGTCAGTCCCAACACACATAATTGTAATTTCCATGTGCTCAGTAAAAGTAGAATATGGGGACTGTATCCCCTTGTTGTTGTGTATATGTACATACACAGGGAACTCCCAAATGCCAGATCCCTTCTAATACAAAATCCCATTTCTCAGGTAGCACACTCTGTCCTGAACAGCTGCTGAAACAGACTGACAGGCTCAGAGTCAAAAACCCATCAGGAACGCTTCAGAGCCAGCCATTGAGTAGGAGTGGCAAATACAGTATGGATGTTGTGTGGCATGTTTGAGTTTTAATGTGTTTTGTTGTAAATATTGAAAGATGTTTCATTCTAGATAGTGGATTTTCTCACTGAACAAAAACCCATGTACTGTACACAGATATGTACTTTTCTAAACAGAATGACATTCTGCTTGTAGTTTTTAATGCTGTAATTAAACCGTGACGGAAAATATGAAAACTTCTCGCTAGTTTTTATCTTCTGTCTGTGTGTCATGCGCATATTCTCACGGCCACGATATTCCTTTGTCTTTTCATTTTAACTTGCCACTCAAAACACAAAATGTGAATAAGATGCTCAAATCTGTTGTGCAGTTGATGTGAACTTGCATGTTTTTTGTCGAGTGTTTAATCAGAGCAGAAGTCGATTTGCTGATGGAGGTAATTATATTGTCTCACTTACAGCTTATAACCCTGAACTGTGTGTGTGTGTGTGTGTGTGTGTGACCCCACCCCCCACCAACCAGCCCTTAAACCCCCTTCAACCTTTGTGAACAGTAGATGTGTACAGTAGTGTGTGCTGTGCTTGTCTACTCATAAATCCTGTCCTGATGTCTCAGGGTCATACAGTGTACGCCTTGGTTGTAAAGTTTCTCTCATGCACGTCACACACAACCATACACACACACACACACACACATACACTGTTTTAACTTGGATGCCCTTCACCTGGCTTAACTACCATTTAAGTCTAGACTAGACCTTGAGATAATTGGATTACCAGCCCTCTACACAAGATAGGGACATGTTATTAATTTATTTTATTTTATTTTGGGGAGGGGGGTTGTTATTCTTTTGCTGAGGCCTGCCTTTGTGTGTGTGATTTTATTTCCCAACCTTCAGTCTTCTTGTCACTGTCTCTGTTTGTCTTTCTGTTTGTGTTTTCGCTGTCCATAGCAGAGACCTTCTAGAGCAACTAAGGCAGGCTGACTGTTGTGTTTATAGTATCTCTTTGCTTTTATTGCTTTAGTATGGAGGAAGAGCTGTTTCCAGGGCAACTGTAGCTTTGACTGGGATTGGGGTGGCCATGGGAGTTGATGGTACATTTCTAGACCATGCTGCTAATTAAATGTAATAACTGAAAAGTGACGTCTTGGTTTATTTAAACAAGCTTCATTCAACACTGATGCCCCCCCCCCTCTTTTTTCTCTACACCACACCTCCCTCCCTCCCTCCCTCCTTCTGTCGCTACAGTAAATGACTTCACGGTGATCCGTAAAAAGTTCAAGTGCCCCTACTGCAGTTTCTCTGCTATGCACCAGTGCATCCTGAAGAGGCACATGCGCTCCCACACAGGTGAGAGGCCCTACCCGTGTGAAATCTGTGGCAAGAAGTTCACCAGGAGGGAGCACATGAAGAGGCACACGCTGGTGAGTGCGGCTGTACACACACCAGTAGGGGGCGGTAAATGACACCTTAAGCCAACATTAAAGTTTTGAAATTATATATCTCCATCCAACAGGTCCACAGCAAAGACAAGAAGTATGTGTGTAAAGTGTGCAGCCGAGTCTTCATGTCGGCAGCCAGTGTTGGAATCAAACATGGCTCTCGGCGTCACGGCGTCTGCGCCGACTGCTCAGGGCGGGGCATGGCCGCGCTGCTGGACCACAACGGGGAGGGGGGAGGAGACATCTCTCCGGAGGAGGAGCTGTATCCTGGCGATCGTTTCCACGATGACCAGGCGGAGTGCGACGGTGATGGAGAGGGTGAGGAGGAGATGATGGTTGAAGGTGACGGGGAGATGATGGGAGAAGCAGAGGAGGAAGGGGGAAAGTGGAAGGACTCAGGGATGACCACTGAGGCACATGGAGCACTGGACAATGAAAAGGAGGAGAGTGACTCCTCGGCACAGGAGGGGGAGCAGCAGAACGGGAGCGAGAGGGACTTCGCCTGGATCTCCTAGAATCTGTCAGGTTCCCGTCAGTGGCTCGTTGACCAATCTCTGAAGATCTCTTGCGATCTCTCCAGCAGAATCCTCTGCTCTCTTTACCCATTCGTCCCACCGTGGGCAGGCCTTCCTTTGAATGGAAATGCTGTAGGGTGATGCGCGACAATGATCATTATGAGTAAACACACTCAAATGCACACACACACACACACAAAAACACACACACACACACAAATGTGCACACACACTTAGGCTATTCTCAACCTTGACTGCCACAGTAGAAGAAGAGTGGTCACGAGGTGGCTCGAGTGCAAGGCTTTTTCTGCTTACCTCCTTTACTTCTGATGCAGTGTTTTTGTGTTTCTTTTTTCTTGAGGGTTCGGGCCAGAGTCCAGTAGTTTTCTACTCTGTCACAACAGGAATCAACGAGGACGCTGCCAAGGACATGGCCAGTGCTAGACTGCCACTTTGTATGTTTGCCACCACAATCACCATGGAAACCAAGGATCGCTGACAGTGTAGGGAAAAAGCCAGGAGTGTGTGTGTGTGTGGGGTGGGGGGGTGGGGGGGGATGTGTTGGAGGGGTGGTCCTGCCTCGGCTGTCATGCTTCTGAGGAAAGTGTCTCTCCACGAGTGAAAGGAGAGTCTAAATCTATTGCAAAGCTACGCGTGTCAGAGGACCGGGCAGCTCGATGGCACATAGTTGTTGCAGAGTCCTACTGCCACAGACTTGCACTTTAATGACAACTGACTCCTATCAAAGCCCTGAACCCGTGGTTTACATTTTGGATCTGATCTTTACTTACCTAAACAACTCGGTGACCGCACCTACCTTTAAGGATATACTTTATGTCCTCTTGACTGTTATCGCGAATTAGAAATCACTGAATCTTTGCGCAGATTGCTGTTTATATAGCCTTTGCCTTTCAGTGGGGTCCTTAGTCTTTTCTTCACTTAAGTTTACCAACATGGTTTCTATCGATCCATTCCAACAAATACTGGAAATTTGACTAATGTACATACAGTTTTTTTTTGTTTTGTTTTGTTTTGTTTTTTTGAATTTAAAAGGGGAGTGAAATGTGTGCAAGGCAGAGAGAGATCGAAAGAGGTTTTTACAGTGTGTGTGTAAGAGTTTTTACCCTCTTTATACACCAAGTGGACATCACTTCTGCTTTCCTGTCTGGAAAATCAACACAAGCACACAAGGGATCCATATGACCTACACTATTAACTCTTTCTGTCTCTCTTGCTGTCTCTGGAGGTTGTGATGATTGGACGTGAGAGCCACATCCCCCACACCTGAGGAGGAGCTGCCTTTTTTTTTGTTTTATTTTCTTTTTTGAAAACAGTTTGTGTTTTTGTTTTTGTTTTTTTTCTGTCTTGGTCAGTCACGTATTTCCAGTTTCTCAATACTGAATATGCAGACTCTTTACATGGTTTAATCTTTCTTTTTGTGATATATTTTCTCCGGCTTTCTAAGGTTAAAAGAAGAGGATCAAAATTGTGCTTGAAATTCCGAGGTTTGATATTGAGTGTAATATTAATTTGCTTTGTTAAACAGCTATTTATTGAAAAACCTGTTTGTGGATTCCTAATTTTTGAGAAGTCATTCCCTCCTCTTTGGCGCTCTGTGTTCAGTAGAGCAGGATGGGTGTTTGTATGCGAGAATGTTTGAGTGTCCGGTGTCCAAACAAAAAAAAAAAAAAAAAAAAAAAGAAGAAGAAAAAAGTCTATATTGATTTCTTAAGATTATTTCCATGTTATTGACAATTCAGCTTATGATTATCAGATCTATGATTACTGTTGTTGATGTTACTATTATTAATTATTATTAAGTGCTGGATGCTAAGCTTTATTGTGTGTTCTTTTTTTGATATTTTATATCTTGTATAAGAAAAAAGCTTTTATACTTTGCCTTGTTGTGGACAGCAAGCCATGGGGCTTTTATCAACCTTTTATTGTGCCAGTTTACGCTTTTTCTGTCGTATTTGCTTTTTTTTTTACAAAGGGGAGAAACAACTTCACTGTCAACCTTCTCTGTTAGATATTGATTGAAATGTATATTTAACACACGCTTTTGCATCACTAATGTACACTAATTGATTAATATCAAACCAAAAACAATCTAGTACCTTGTATACATGAAGTGCTTTTGTTTCACAGTCTGTGTGTGCAGGTGCTTTTGGATTTATTGTTGTGGTTAACAGTTCTGTTGTTGAATTGTTTTTATTTTTGAACCTGTCACTATTTGTCACAGTTTTAAAAAAAAAAAAAAAGTGCACATGTTATGGTATTATTGTGAATATGAAGGGCTGTGTGAAAGGACCAGCTAGATTTAGAAGACGACATCTTAAACCCGAGCTGATTATTATTTTTTTTTTTCGTTTCATTTTTACAGTCTCTCCCGTCTCACGCCTCGCATGACACACAATCAAGAAAGAAATGCAACATGCAGACAGAGTGTTGAGTCTACATGCTGTATTTCTATTTGCCAGTGTTTTACTGGCTCTACTTGTTTATTCACACAAAGGGAAAGCGAGCACTGCAGCAGTAACTCTGGGAAACATTTTGTTGCCAGTGCAGGTTGCACACATCAGGCCTCTCTGCTTACAGGTGCCAACGACTCCCGCCAGCCCCCCACCGAGAAACTCTCAGTACAACGCGATTTGTGATGCTTTCTTCACGTCCAGCGACTGTCTTTATTTTATTTGTATTATTTATTGAGTTTTTTGTTTGACCCATTTATATTTAAATAGCTGTATTTTGGGAGGGGGGGGGTAAAAGAAGAAAGACAATGGAGTTAGGATCTTTATGAATGTCAATGGTGGGTGTGGAAGGAGCCCATGATCGGCGACAAATCTCTGTCCTGTGGTTCTGCTGTGGCCACTGAGAGACATTGTGGATGTATGTGTGACTCCCCGGCCCTGCGCTCTTCTCACGACCTGTACTGTATGTCCTCTTCCTCATACTGGGTTGTACTTCAGGAAAACGTCTGCCATCAACCCCTCAATATGTGCCTCAATGACATTTCACCCGTGTGCTTGTGAGAGCGTTTGTTTCCGAGAGACGAGTACGTGTTTGTGTCGATGGATAGAGATTACTAAAAATGCGACTGGTCAGATTAGTGGTGCAAAATGTTTTTTGGTTTTTTTTTTTTGCTTTGGTTTGTTTTTTTGAGCATAAAACTTCAAAGAGACAAATCATGATGGGCAACTAGATTCTCCTTCCCACCGTGTGTTGATGACCTTTTGTGCCCTGATTCTGTGGTCTTAACTGCATGCCTGTGCTCATTTTGTCATACCAAAGCGACGTCTTCGGCATCTGCACACACTTGTCTCATTCCACACGATGCAAAACTGGAACTGTTTGCTCTATTGCAGATGATTATGGGTATTCTTAGACGTGTACAAATTGCAATCCTCATTTAGCCTGTATAGCTTGATTCACACGTGCAAATCATGAAGCCATAGATATGGGTATATCTATATTATACTATATTTCAAAATTGTCGCTTTTTACTTTGGATTTTGTTCTACTAAGAGTGATGTGTGTATACCTTCATATATACGAATTTATATTACTATTATATATTATTTATTTTCTCTCTCAAGTTTCAGAGGGTCTTTAATTTGTAAAAGGTCGCACTTGAAGCTTGAGTTTTGAGTTTTGTTTATTTTCATTGGGAATATTGTTCAATATGATACTGACTTTATATTGATGATTATCATAAACCTGTGTTTGTAACAAAATGTGTTAAATAATCAAAAAAACCTGTCCTGTTTTTACACCCGTTTTGTTTTGGGCAGATTTAAGTGCTCTTGTGCAGATATTTTTTCGGTTGACAGTACTGATCATAAAACATTTTTACAGCCAACCATGAGCCTCCTGTTTTGATGTTGGGGTTGTCCCGCCGGCCTTCCAAGCCTCTTTCTAACTTCATGTTTAGTGGAAGAATTAGCTTGACTATTATTTGCAAAAACCAATCAGTCTCAATAAATTTTGAAATTGCTGCTGTAAAGAAGTGACCAACGTGTGGCGTGCCTTTTGTTTTCCGTTGCCTGCTGGAGGTTTCATGGGAATAGTGTTGTCTTAACCACAAAGTGTCCACAAGGGGGCAGGATAAACAAGTCACAGAACGTAGACCGAGGACTGGACTGAGTCCTGTCTATTGATCTTCCATTGTCACATTTCCCTTGTTTAGACAATTTGTCATTATAAACATCTCCTGCAGCGATTTATCCACACAGATTCTTATTCTCCCTCATATAAAAGATACATAAATAATCTGACAGCAGACTTCTTCCGTTCAGGTTTATTTTCTTTCCATCACATTACATCACATAGATCACATTATCAGCATCATACATGGTCATCCATCTTTTCAAGCACTAATCATAGGCGTGTCATTCACACAAATACTCCTTGAGTGCACCACTCCTCAGAAAGTGCTTCCTCCATGTGCGTGGGACTGCTGATGAAGGCCAGAGGCCGAGGCCACACACAGGAGAAATCTTGTCTTCCAGTGAAGACCCAAGGCTGACATCACGTTTGCTTCAAAATGCTTTTAGTTGTGTGTGTGTGTGTGAGTGTGTGTGTGTGTCAGGCTGAGCTGAGCATTTTTTTACATTTGGAAGAAAACAAACCACATCAGCCTTGGGTTATCAGTTACTGAAAGGGGAAATCTTACACATAAAACCCTTCAGTGTTGTATCTCCTAACAAAAAAGAAAAGGGGAAAAAAGAGTGATGCTAGACATGCAAAACAACCTCAAACTCAACCAGACAATCAATCAATCAATCAATCAATTAATGAAAAAAAAGCATAAGTCAGTTTTCACACCAGCCAGTGTAAGGCTCAGTAAAAACACAACAAGAGGGAACAAATGGTCATCAAATGAGAGAACTGACAGACAGAGGGTCAAAGCCTGGACAAACAATAAGAGCTCAGAAGAAGAAGAAGCAGAAGACTGAGTGGAGCTGCCATTGCAATGCATTACATTACATTTGATTTGGAAAGAGATCTATTGGCTTGGCTGCTGCTGGTTTACACACAAATGAAAACTGACATTCAAGAAAGCAGCACATAAATTTTGACATATGTGAAAAAAAGGCTTTTTCAATGCACATTTCAAGGGTTTAGTTTAGCTTAATATACTGGGTAAAGGCTTGGGTGGGACCACAGTAAAGCTGGATAGATTAGATCAGAGAAGAATCACTGTAGTGAAAAGGAAATGGGAAGGATATGTCTACTACGAAACAAGTGGAAGACACTAAAAGCCGTGCTGTCTGCTGGAATGTGCATGGCAGGATTAAGATTCCCACAAGGACAAAATTTTCATTGTGACCAAAGGTCGAAGGTTATCCTGCCTAACAACAACTTAACGTCACAACAACAACAAACAACATCTACGAGAATGATAACCACACACATTCAGAATAATGACAATTTGGCAGGGAGAAAGACAAAAGATGAACAGCAAGTGTGAGCGAGTAGCCCAGACGTCACCAAAAGCTCAAGTTAGTTCTTGTTCCATTATAAAGCGTCTCATTGCACAAAGTAAGATAGTAAAGCAATACTGCATGGTTGGTTTATTTGATATGATTTTGCAGTGTGGCGACAGCTGTATGTGGGTGTTAAAAAATTTGGATGCCAGAACCAGGACGCACTACAGGTTCACAACAGGCAGTACAAACTAGCCAGCAAATAGAACAACATCAACAACAACAACAACAACAAAAAAGACGTTACTTTTGTAGGTTTTACATTCAACATGTTTTGTTTTTCTCCCCTTTGCCTCTAAGCTACAATATACATTGAATCTTTATGTGTTATGTTCACTATAGCTTCTCAATCGACTTTTTTTTTTTTTTTTTTTTTAGAAAAAGAAAAAGAAAGAAAATATTCTGAGCAACTATACTGTAAAAAAGTTTACTTTTCGTATATCAAGATACAACAAAGAAAACAACAACAATATATGAAAAAAAGCCTCATGGTTCTCTTAATGTTGCATATGTACAAGAAAGCCCTGAAACTGCAAATCCATCAATATCGTCACTGCGTCCCTCGTGCCTGCTTCCCATCGACTGTAAATCTCCGCTCGATTTCCCTGCACACCCGTTCACAGTCAGCTTCAATCTCCATCTCCCATTTTCTAGGCAAAAGTTGTAACTGTTGATCTATTTTCGCAAACAATTACCATTGAAGTTCTCTTGTCCAAGATCTGTGCACTAGAGCAACTCTGTACCCACAGTTCTTCCAGGCCACAGTGCAACGACCCACATCACTGAGCCGAGGTCTTGATGGGCCTTGATCGGCACAGGCCAGTTTAGTGCAAAAAACCAAAAAAAACCCAAAATAAATGGAATAGTGGCCATCAAACGTAGGCACGTGTTAGCTTAACGTGGCCTCTAATCCTGCTGGTGGACAGTGTTTACGCTGAGGATGGAGAGAGACCTGACGGGTTGCATTTGACACTCCATCAATGACCAAACTAAAAGTGGTATCCAGCACTAATAACAGTATCTACACAGCTACTACCTTAGCTCAGTAAAATGTAAATAAGCAGAAAACTGTTTTGCTTTAAGTAAAAAGCACAAAGTTAAGCTTTATGGATTAAAAAAGTGTGTGAGTCTTGTGGAAAAAACAGAACACTCCAGGCAATAAAACACTGTAAAAGCATCATGAAGATAATGTATAGCCACTGACTGAGACCGATATTTTCCCATCACTGAGACAAGGCAGGTGCTGCTTTTGGCCCTTGGCACTCCTCCAAGGAAAGGCAAAGTGACTACCTAAGTACCACAGTGTACTTCCCAGTACCACACTTCTAACCACAACGGCCAGCATCACTATGTTTACTACAATAACTCTGACACAGAGAGCAAGACATTAACTGTCAAGATCACTTGTTAAGAATGGGGAACCCCAGAGGTACAGAACCCCTATCCCTGACACCCCATTTATTCCAAAGGGCAGTGACAACATCCCCCCCCCCCCTCCACCACTTCAAAGAAAAAAAAAACTTTGAAATTTCACTTTGAAATTTATGAATATAAAATGTCCATGTATAAAAACACGTCTTTGCGCAGTGCAGTGTAGTGCAATTTCATTAGGTCAGTATACCTTTTTCCTTTTTTATGTTCTTTTCATTGGCACTTTGTGAAGTTTCTGACCAGAAGAGGTCTGCAGACCACTCTCACAAGCAGAGAGAGGGGGAGAGAGAGAGAGAGAGAGACCTAGCTTATCTGGGATGCCACTGAAATAAATGGCTTACAGGCAGGATAACTCATTTTGAAAACAAAATGGTGGTTTTTAATGGGAAGTGAATGAAATATCATTACCTAAAAATTGTGCTTCATGTGTTTTTGCCCACTGACTTCAAGCCACTGATTAACAGTCAAGCCTCCGCTTCCCAACTTTCATTGAGTAGTGATAACTTGTCTCCCATAACATGGTTTTCAGCCAGTAGCAGACAGCGTGAGTGACCATATGGTGACAAGGGGGTTGGTGGGGGTAGTACAGGTCTGGCACAGAGCTCTGAAGTCATTCTGTGCCTCAGTCAAAGAGTCTGCTTGTATAGGAGAGGAAAGGCACTCTGTGTGTGTATGTGTGTGTGTGTGTGTGTGTGTGTGTGTGAGTGTTGGTCACACGCTGCTATGGTGATCAGGTCAAGTCAGGTCAGTGTGAGGAGCGCTTAGAGAGCAGAGGACAAACAGCAGAATCTACATTCAAAAAGCTGCAAACAAACAGCACGAGGGTGTATCTCTTCAAAAATATAAAAATATCTACGGTCACGACTCCACCTCTGAGAGCAGGTCAGAAAAAACACCTCTCCAAGGTTTCATTTTTTTATTTCTTTTTTTTTTTTTTTTTTTTAAATCCGAGTCACGTGTTGGAAGTTTGCGATTTTGGGCTATGAAAATAAATAAATTAACAAGGCTATGATTCACGGGAAGCAAGTTAACAATGAATATATGCTACAAATGAGGGGGAAATAAAAAAATAGTTTTAGTTTTGTCTTCAGCTCATCATTCTTATCACCAAGAAGACATCATCACTTAAGCCAATTACAAGTACAGCCTGCAGGGGTCCAGTTTTAGGCTGGTAACCTTCAAAGAATAACAAGTTCACTTATTTCACCATATTTGTCTTTTGTAGGAACCCTCCTGTGTTGCAGGAAACCACGATTTGTGCACTAGGTAAGGTAAGTAATGATTGTTGGGTCACAATTTCCAAGTTATTCACCTACATGCACAAATTACATCGGTCAGACTCTGAGTTAAATTTTCAAAGGGCAATTATTCACGTGTCATTGTGGTAAATGATCCCATCAGGAACATCATCTGTTAAAGGAAGAAAACTGAGCCTTTCTGCCTCAACTCACCTTAACGACAACAATGACAACCACAAAGAAAGAAACTCTGCTGATTGCACAGTGCAACTGCTAGTTGCTTCAGCAATTCAATGCTGAAAATAAACTCTATGTAAGAAATAGATATCCACTCTCTCAGACATACGCTGTGGTTACAGTGATACTCTAAAAGACGACTTATTTCTTCAAGGTGCATTTCTCTAGGGTAAAAGTACAGAGAAGAACAGAGGGAAATATATTTTATATATTGTGTACATCTCTCAAAAATATTTTGCAAAGTCAAGGGGAAACTTTTTGTACCACTTAATGTTAGGGTTCTGTGCATCTTTGCAAAATTACAAGAAGTATAGCTGGCTGAATTTGCTTAATGAACTGAATTTGCTTAATGCGCAGGTAATAGATACTGAACAATATGTACTTTAACATACAGTTGATATTCAGTAAGGCTGCAGAAGACAGTGATGCGAGATTCAGGATTAAGTGAACAGGCTTTTTCGCCTTTGGTAGATCTGAACTGAAGTCCCTTAACCAGTGACAATGAAAAACGGATATGCTACAGAGGTCTTACTGAGCAAATCTGGTGCTAACCCTTGAACTTCCAAAGAGTCATGATCCACCCCATTAAACAGTAGATTACATGATATTCCTATAATGAACAACAGAGCATACCAAAAAAGCTTATCTGTAGTCTTTAAACATTGCCTTGAGTCGAGCTGTGAAAAATGGAAAAAGAAAAACAAAAGATCAAATGAGAAGGTTCAGAATCAATTTAAATGTTTTGTTTTCCTCATTGATCAGAGTGAAAAAGTTTCAGTCTTAGAAAAAGTCTCCAAACCTGCATTAAATTCTTTTTTTTTTCTTGATGTTTTTTTTTGTTTTTACCCACCAGTTTTATTTTCTCTTTGTATTTAGAAATGGAAAATAGAGAGAAGGCGGACTGGAGGAAGCAGCACGGAGAGCTCCGTCATGAAGAAATCTCTACCCCCTCTGTCTCCTCAGTGGAAGAGTCCACCTGGCTGTTGCTCTGAGGTGAGGAAGAGCTCATCTCATGGATGCGGGAAGGGGACCAGATTAGTCGGTGAATCTCTGACAGGCTTTTTTCCAGCGACAGGCTGTGCACCACATGTCTCTCTTCTCCATGCCGTACACCTTTCGGCACTTCTTTGCCTCCCCACGGGGTTTCCTTGGTAACAGCAGATGTGACAGTATAAGGACATGCATGTAGACATCCAGACGCCCACACATATATATCTTTCCTTTGAATAAGTCAATATACATGCAATTCATAAAAGAAAGTCAATATCTGAAGAGGTTGAGGATGTGATGCAACTGCCATTTTGTCTTTTTCATCTGATGTGATTCAGGACCCAAATTTTAGGTAGTGCACAGTGTCCTTACTATTGGGTCCTGCTATTAAACAAATTTCAACATTAAGATGGGGAGTGCAGTGCCAGTTTAAAATGTGCTGGTCAGCTTGCAGCTTTGGTGAAAACTACACATCCAAACTGCTTTACACAGTCGGCACCGACTGTGAAACCTGACCATTAAAACTGAAATTAGGTGATGCCTCATTATACCCTGCGCTGCAGAGACGGGGTCAGTTATTACTGACCGTCTATGGAATCCATCAGTTGGTTCAAGTTTAGGCTTAGCCACTATATTACAATTAAATTACATAACATGACATATGACATGACATGACGTGATGTGCACTGAAATGTCATGTCTTCCTGGTTAACTGTTGTGTCTCAGACATAAATCAAGAATATGATCAATGGCTTAAAATGGCTCTTACACACAATATTTTTTTCAGGACAATATTTGACCCTATAAATTAAGCTGCACTCAAATTTGACTGTTTAAACATCAGGTACTTTAGTACTTTAGTCGTAAGGAACATCCTTCTGGAACAGCCTCTAACGAGTTTAAAGATATGACCACTTTGGATTGCAACTACTGCAACCACACAGTAGAAATGGTTTGTTTTGTCTGACCAACAAGCCAAAATGAAAAGATATTCTGTTACTTATCATGTAAGACCTAAAAAAAAGTAGCAAAACCAGGAAATGTTTGGCAAAAAAAGGACTTCAATTAAGCACTTATTTCAGCCCATGACCACTTGCAATTCATTACAGCAATGTGTTTCTAATTTGCACTCAAACTACCATCATAGTCAGAAGGGGAAAGCAGCTCATTTCAATTGACCATGATAGGAGGACAAAGCAAGGTGGAAGAATAAAAAAGAAACACAGAAGATAACATAGACGTTTTTGTCTTAAACACATTCCCATTCTCAAAGTCCCATAATTACAAATCACCAGATAACTGGAACAAAACCAGCAGAATCATTTAACACTCCAAACTACAATCACCCAGACACATGCACACTGCTGCATACCTGGTTCCTGGCGTTGATTTAGGTGCTGGTGTGATTAAAGCATGGTTCTTGTTAACAGCTGTGTGTGTGCTGGCGGCCGGTTGCCGCTTTTCACCGATGGTAACAGTCCTGACATGAGTCACCGGCCCCTGGAAAAAACGCAAAGACATCGTAAGTGCATTGCTCTGCATCAGACCGGTGCAGTGCAGCCCAACTCTGTACTATATTCTACACAACAAAGACATACAGAAAGACGCCATCAGCTTTCTGTCCCTGTCAGAACAATGAAGAAAAAGTTATGACATTATTACTACATCCAAGGGGTGTGCAGATGCTTTTATCCTAAATTGTCTTTTAGCTCTAGCATCCTCCCCAACAAGTCTTTATGTGGACCCTTCACCATGGTAACTGACAAAGACACACGGCCCAGGTCTGCTTCAAAGGTTAAAAGGCGTTTTTTTTTCCCCTGCCACTGTCACCAAGCTCATGCTCATGAAGGAATATCAGAGTTCTGTATATTAAAGAGTATGGTCCAGACCTGCTCCTTTTGGAAAGTGTAATGACAGAACTTTTGTTGTGATTTGGCACTATATAAATAAAACTGATTTCACATGACTTGAGTGAGTACTTAAGGGAATAATACTAAAAATGAAATACTCTCTAAACAGCAGATATGTTCAAATTGGCCTAAAAAAAATTAATGAATTGAAGCAATAATGTCTGCATTTATCAATAAATGAATATAAGTGATTCTGTTGTCCACAGCTGCTTTGTGCTGTATGTAAAGCTCAGTTCATTAAATCCCTGCAGCCACCTGAAGGTTGATTAATCACCATCAATCACCTATCACTATATACACCATCACCCTGTCGTTTTGCACTTTGCACACATATGAACAAAAATAGAAGCTGCTCCTGGAGACGCCCACACGGTCTTTGTGCCCAAGACACATCGCTTTGCGTTTGTTGTTGCGCGATTTAGACAGGACCCGAGAGGTTAACGGCACAGAGGCAGCCTTAGTAACAAGTGTGAACGAGTTAAAGATCAGTGTTGTTTGTCTTGTTCTTCTCAGTCTCAGTGCAGCTTTAAATGCTGTTGAACAATATCACCCCGTAGAGCACCGCTGTACTCTTCTGTAAGCTTTCTATATCATCAGTAGACAGGCACAAGCTATTACGATTACACGGATGACATCCAGTTTTGCATGGCTGACGCCAGCTGCATCTATGATCATGCAATGCATTTCAGTTTGCAGGTGTATGGCTTTAAGTTTTATGTAACGCAACCGTGACAAAACAGAGCTTGAGTGTCATCCTGGGCCATGATCTCAAGGATCCTCAAAGGCTGCTTTTATCACTTTTCTCACAAGCTGCTGCTCACATTGCTTAGGTCGATGCTGAAAAATCAGTCTGCACCACCTATCTTGATGCAGTCCTTTCTGGTCTGCCACAAAAAAAAACCACACTCAAAATCACTTGATTTCAAATTTATCTGTACAACCAGGAAAGCTCACATTACATGTTGTTTTGTGTGTGTGTCCCTGGCTACAGTGGTTGTCTGTCAGTTTTATTATTGATTTTAAGATGCTTTTATTGGTTTGTAAATCTTTAAACAGTTCTGTGCCTGAGGACATCTGATGTGCTTTTAAGATACAATATGTGCTCCCTAGATCCCTCAGGTCCTCCAGCTGTCTCCTGGCTGTCCCCGTGAGCCAAGACTCTGATTCACGACAACGCTGCCTTCAGCCATTATGGCCCCAGCCTTTGAAACAGCCTACTAGAGGCCCTGAGGATATGACAGAGTGCATTTGAAAAATTTTATATGTTCTATTGGAGTATTTGATTGCCTTTTTTTCTAATTTTTCATTTCATTTCTGTCTTAAATTGCACAGATCTTACATAAACAGGAAAGGGACACGTGCAATATAATGTTGGCAGCATGTTATAATATTGCACCTGCATGCACCTTTATTTTGATGTGTTCTTTTCTTGATTATACATAAAGCAGTCTGACTAGCATTTTTGGTTGAATAGCGCTATTTAAAGGAAGCTTGAAGAGCATAATGTTGAGAAGCAAGGGGAAAAAGAGGCGACAAACGGAAAAAGCAAGAGAGGAGTTGAGATGAAGATAAAAAGGCGTGAGACAAAGCCTCACTCACCGGAACGCCTTTGAAAATGACAGGAGGGGACTGCCACGACACACTGATGCCATTCTCAGTCCCAATTCCAGGCCCGGTTCCATTACCACTGCCTAACCCAGCCAGCTCAGGACCCACTGGGATACTCACTGGAGCAGTGGCCTGGAATATGGACAACCACCCCACCATAGCCAGAAGAGGATACAGCAGAAAGGAGGAGGGGACAGGTTAAAAGCAGACAGAAAAACAGAGGGGGGGAAAAAATTACGTAAGGAGTAGAGAAAGCATTTCTCCACTTCTACATCTAAAATGCGCCTTTGTATCAACTGTGATCGTACCGCAGCTGCCTACCACAAAAACACATATTTTACGTAAACCCAAAATGTTAGAGTTTCACAATTGTAGACAGAAAATGGCAGAAGTTTCCAAGACAGAATAAAGAACAGCAGAGAGAACATGAAGTTAGGTGCGCTAATAGAAGAGTACAAGTACATTGCAACACGGAGAAAATGAAACACGAGAAGGGGTCAGTGTAGTTTCAGTGCGTATGCATAATGCAAGTCAAGTTTTTCTGCACAATCTGTGTTTTCATGGCAACTGAAAGTCCAATATTACCACGAACCACTGCAAAAGACTGATTTCAGTACTGAATATTTTGGAGATTTATATTTTAACCAAATGCATTTTTCCGGCTAAAACCATTTAATTTTTGCCTCCAAGGGCATGCAAGCGGGGAGAGCACAGGAACTTGTAGAGTTAAAGAAAGAAAAGGAAGAAGGACGAGAGGAAGCAGGGGGAGGAGGCGTGGATACCCAGAGTTGATACAAAGCAGTTCAAATTAAGTGTCGCAAGCAGGAATTTAAGTATAATTAAATCTCATGACTTAAACTTTTCGACTTAAAAAATATTCAGACTTTACTCTTCATGTGACCTTATGTTAACAATTGCAAGAAAGTTTTTTCTTTCTCTCCCTGATATGTACTCCCACAGCGATGTAGGAGTTAAGTTATTCAAACTGACCTCAGAGCCTTTTCTTTTCACACTGATCTCTAAAACTGCCTCTGCAGATACCATATGATAGAAATCAGAAATTCTGTGGATTGGAAAACACACCGACTGCTAAATGTTTTGTCTTGTTTTCAGCGGCGTTGCACTTTCATTAATTTGCTGGAAATTACATTTACCTGGTACGCGTGGTCAGTGCGGATGTGGCAGAGCGTGGAGGGAGCCGACTGACTGAGCAGTGTTGGGGCGTGGCTCTGCGAACCATTCATACTGATGTGTTCAGAGTGAGGCACCTCAGTGAGCGGCAGAGGGAAGACAGGCGGTGGACCAACCGTGGTGGGGGAGGTGGGCGTGAGGCTGGACAAGCCCTCTGTTAAGCTGTCCATGTTGACCTCTATCTCTGAGTAGTAAAAGTCTTCCTCTCCATCACTGTAGTCCGAGTCGCTGTTTCGGCTGCAGAAGAGAGTGAGCAACAACTTAGAGACTCTTCTCTTTAGGATTTCCCCAAATTCTGGTTATTTTACCTTCCTTATAAATCCAGTTTAAAGTCCCTGTTGGTAATGTTGTAATGTTCATATGTCCCAGTACTTTTGTCTATATAGTGTATGTATGCTGACATAATTCACCTTTTTCTGTGCTGGATGGTAGTTGGGTATGGTTATGGCATATCCCAGTGCTGAAAATCATATTAAATAAAGCAGAATAATACTACTTTGTGCTAGTTCAAAATTCAGTATCGTAATTTGCTTTTGTTTTGAGCAGATTTTCATATTTTAAATATTTTTAATTAACAATAATAACTATAAAGGATATGATCAAGCTTCTGTTTAATTAAGATGCACCAACAAATTTAGCACAGGTATGATTTTTTTTTAAGATTAACAGTAAACAGAAAACCAAAACTGGGAAGAAGAAAAGAGTTGGGTGCATTTTAAAATACTGACTTGAAATCATAGCGGTCATGATGGATGGCCATGTCTTTGCCTGTGACGCTCCAGTTTACTACAGCACCAGTGACACCCATAAACATAACCACTGCTGTCAACCAAAAAATAGGCAGGAAGTTATTACTCTTTCCAGCAGCAGGGGGCAGTGAAAGCCAGCGTGCTGCAGAGATCTTCAAACAAAGAGCTGATGATAACCTGACAATAAATGTGAGGACAGTTTTTAAGGACGCCTCTTTCCTCAAAAACTTTATGACTTTAAACTATTGTACAAACTAACAGTACAAGACTATGTAAGTACTGCGCTACAAATGTATGTGTTGCTGGTTCTGACTGGGAAATGTTAATAGTTTAATTCTTCTTTAGTGGACAGTATACCAATGAGCACAAGGCACATCTCTGAAGAAGCAGTAAGACTCAGCTCAGTTAGTCCACCGAAATGGCAGGTAGTGGTAAAGGATCCCAGCTGTGACAAGTCAAATGTGTGTTGCTATTCTTGTTTGAGCATTATTTAACTCGCCAAGTTTATCACTGCTACACCTACACATTGTAGGTCTTTATTAAAGTGAAAAACAAAGTCTGCAGTTCTATGAAACAAACAGACATGACATGACAGCCCACATTTACATAACTGATTCTGAATTACAAAAGCATAAATATGGGTACAAATAAAAATAAACTTTTAAATACTATTATTGTCACAATGAAGACTCAACCAGATTATTTTACTGCCTAATGGCGGCGTGTGTGTGTGTTGTGGTTCAGCTATGACAATAACTGCGACTGGGAACGTAACAGACTCAACTGGGTGAGGACAACAGGTGTGAACATAAAGTATTCTAACGTCAGTATCAGTTTTACTGCACATCTACTAGACACGTGGAGAGTACAGCTAAAAGCCGATCATAAACCCCCGCTTATGGGACTGCTGAAAACCAAGAGAGACTAAATGGGTGCTCGGTTTTCCTGTGATGACTTGCAACTCACCCCAGGTGGACGGTGCGGATGTGCCGCTGGATCCCTGAGGAGGTGCTGAGGACCTTTTCACAGTTCTTCCACAAGCATTTGAACATCACCTTCATGGAGTTCTAAAAGAGACAATTGCCAAACAAGTGACATGAGTCAAAAGACAGCTGATTTGGACAACAAGCGTAATTAGAAACATACCTCTGCATTTATGCCATCAAATCCACCTTGTGTTTATTTATTCATCCTTGATCCTACTTTGTCAATCATTTTCTTCACTTTCTGTCAACCATGGAAGACACAGTTATAAAATCCACCATGTGAACTGTGGAACACTGACGACTGTGTTATGGGAAACAGAAGTTTGTGCTGCCTGTATCGTTACGTTCCACCGTGTAGCTCTCCTTTGCGGACTCAAAAGAAAGGCCTTTGTGGGGGGCTGAGTGCCACTCTACAAGGGGCCAAACACTACACCTCATTAGAGAGCTATTAGAGCACCAAGCCTATAAAAATAGAAACCTGATATCTGACAAGTTCGGACACATACAGAGTTGAAGAGAAAGAGAGACACAGAGACAGAAACGGGGACAGAGAAGGGACAATGAAACGGTACCTTTCTGTGTCTACTTCACAGCATTTTAATGTCGGCTGACAGATTGTTGAGCACAAAAAATGCATTATTTTGATCTCTCCCTGCTGTCTGTGCATCTTACTGGAAATGGTTTGGTATTTAATTTACAACTAAAAATACACACAAGCACTCAGACTTCCCCATAGACAAGCACACCTGTGAAAAACAAACTGACCTCGTTTTAACCTCTCACCAAAAGAAGCATTTGAAAATGCTTACTGTATTTGATCCTCCTCTAATGCGATTTTACATTAGACCCAGGATAACTCCCCATAGTTCATAAGCAAGCCGTGAAGAGATGGACAGATGGGGGGGGTGTTCTTATTTCACTTCATTTCTCTTTCATATATCAGGGGCTGGCAGTCGTCCCATGAGCAGGCAGGGGCCTGCATCACTGCTAATGTAAGACTGTGGGTGTGTACCGTCAGTGCGTTTCAACAACCGCTGGAGAAATAAGGGTAAGCAGAGAAGAGAGGGAGGAAGAGAGTAGAAAAGACAAAGAGAGGAGCAAGGGAAGTGAGAGTAGATTTGCATGGTTACGTTGATTATCTGCTACACTACTACACCTCTGAACTATTTTTGGTCGACTGTCACTATTTCATTCTACTCAACAACAACAAAGCATCGGACTGCTCAGGTGGCACTGGCCTTACACATGTTCCCTACCACGCTGTTTAAAACAATCCTCCTAATAAAAATAACACAGCAAAGCTGCCCTTTAATCCCACAATCACAAATCACTTAATTCCCTAAGCGTTTTTCTTGCATCTTAACACTGTTACAGTAAGACCAGTGATTGCCATGTTTAATAATCCTCTTAACCCACTGAGTGCACAAAATCAAACAGCCTAAAATCCAAGGGGCAGCTGCTCATATATGGTTTGGAACTCTGGGGCCTGGTGTCAGCGATACTGCCACACAAAACGAGCCAGCAGGTAAGCTCATATTTTCACCCTGTTCCACGCAGTTTGCGAGTCTGTATTTCTCCCAGTGACATCCAACTTAATTTCCTGTCTGCTTATCTATGGCATGGCATGTGTCTGGCACTGTCGTCCTTAAAGTCTTTATGGTTTTATGTATTCAGCAGCTCAACAGTGCTGGCCCATTCCAAGGAGACTGAATTGCAGACTTCCACATGTTGTACAGTATATGATCCCTGTCACTGTATGACAGAGGATGCTCATGAGTATGAGACTCAATTCTTCTCTCCTTCTCTACAACCCCTGACTCTGACTGTCCTCATTTTTATGCATCGCTTGAACCTTTTGTTGCTTCATGCTGTTCATCTGTCCCCTCTCTGTCATTTTTCCTAAAGCTTCCCACCTCTGACCCTGAAAAAGATTGAAATGGAGATGAAAAACTTCTTGATAGTGAAAAACACCATAATGTTTAGGAATATCTATAGGAAAAAAAAAACAGTGAGGGAGAAAAGCGATGGAGAGAACATAAAGTAATCCATCATCCACAGAAGCGAGAAAGAGAAAGCAACAGGCCTTATGTCATGGCTTTTCAACTGCATGGTGCTTAAATTTTCTGAAAGTTTCAAAGGTCTCTCCCTGCTTTTACATCATAGAAATAACAAAAGCACATTAGAGTTGTTTCTCTACAACTGTGCCCATGAAGTATTACTTGGCATGTGCTAATTTTTGGTTTACATAGAAAGTGAAGTGGACAGCATGTGGGTCTACTGAGAAAACCACAAACCACAGCTATGTCAACAAACTATACCGAGTGTGGAAGCCAACTTATTTTTTTAATTTCATTAGTTCAATACATCATCTTCATGATACATAGTTAGGCTTATTAGATGTGTGTTAAACATAATCTGAATAATAAGCAGATGTGTTTTGCTGTGCTGTGCTGTGTCATCAAGCCATACTTTTGACATTCTTTGGTCTATATAGTGTATTTCCCATTAAGGCCTTCCTGCTGTTCAGTCAAAATCAATTCTCCAGCAAAAACAACTTTTCATTTGCAGAACTGCTGTGCTAAGTGCAAAATAAACCAATTCAAAGATAAAGACAAAAAAGCAACCAATCAAATCCTAAACCTAATAAAGATGATATTCTGGGGCACTGACAGAAACGTCAGTTTTTACATTTTTACCTTTTCTGTCATCAGTTCAATTTCCAGTTTCAGTATTTCCAAAAATAACAGATGTTGCACTTGCAGATACTACACTTGGTATGTTGGATTTACAATAATTGGGACATTACAGACAGAAAACATGAAAAGGATTATATTTTCCAATATATGAAAAGAAGTCAAAATACAACTGACCATATTTGCATTACAAAATTCCCTGTAATGAGATATAACATTTAACTTTAACTTACTCTGCTTCTTGCAGCAGGACATAACCATCGACATTTACCTTTCGCTTCCGAGGTATGGGGTCCTCAAACATGAAGTGCGTGCTCTCTGTAACATCCTCACTGACATCATCGCCCTGGGACGAGAGCAGGAAGTTCTTATTGGTATCGTTGGAAAGAGGTGGGGACGGTGTGGAGGGCACTGACTGGTCGCTGGCATCCCAGCTCCAGTTGCCACTGGTTGAACTGCTATAGCTGGCTGACAGCACCTCTTTCAAAACCCTGCTGGCTGGCTCTGGGGCTGTAGTTTAAAGAATACACACAATTAGTTTCAGATTAATGGCAAGACATGGCTAAATAGAGGATGTTTCATTTTAGAAAAGAGAGTGTAAGTATATACCATTTTAAAAGGCCTCAGATAAAAACAATAACAACATCGTGGTGGGACAGTATGCATAAAAACCCTGAACCAAATTCTAAATCTGTAATGGAAATGAAAACATAAAACCTCTCAAAAGACCATAAATCATGCAGCCTGTTTCATGCACAAGTTCTAATATCTTCAAAATCTTATGTAGAGTAATTACTTCACGGTCCCAACATTTTTCGTGTAGCTATACTGAACTCTGGCCACTAAGCTCAACACAGCTTTAATATCCTGGACAAGGCATTATATTATTTCTCTAAGTCTCGACCTACAAACCTTTCAATACACTTTCACTTTTTGACCAATCCCATAGTACTGAACCTATAAGATAATCATAGTTGCGCCAGCTTGACCTGACTTTCACTGTGGCAAAACATCATAACATAAACCTGAACCCCAACACAGACCAAAGCTTAATATCATGTATGTTGGGGATTAACTTAAACCAACCAATAACTGTTTCCTATAAAAATGTAAGGAGATGAATTCCAGCTACTGTGAATATGTAGCATAGATCAATTTGTGTATAAGGATTACTGTACTTTATTGCTAAGACCCTGAGATGAACCATGTGTCTCTCCCACAAGAAAGAGTCTTATTTCAGTTTATTTCAGTTTAGTTTCAGCTCAAGATGTCACACATTTTTAATATTATTTGATATTTGAATTAAAAAAAATTAAATGGACACGTTTGCCATAACCTCCTTTGACTGATAGGACCACTTTTGCGTATGTAAAGAACAAATCAAGCAGTCGGTACGGATCGGGCACTCACACAGGGCTACATAATGGAGCATTTCACCAAACTCTAACTTGAACAAACATAAAGACATTTTTATGAAGCTTGACCAAACTGCGATAAATCAAAGATATCAACCAACAATCTCTCTTTGTAACACCTGAGCTTCCTGACGCCAAGCGTATTCTGACAAGATCCAATGACTGCTGAATTCTACAATGAAAACTTTACTTGCAAGATATTTATTTATACTTTAGGCAATTTGCAGAGCTGGTGATATGGGGATGTGAACTGAACGTGTTTCCTTACTGAGAACACAAACAGTAGCCTTGGTTTAATGCTGAGCTTAAAAAAATACAAAAAAACAAAAAAAAAACCAAAAAAGCCAACAGGACTTTGACCGTCTGGCATGATGATGGCAACCACACTAATACGGAAAACAACAAAATGAGCTGTTGCGATAGAGTCAAGGCTGAGCAGCTGGCTGTAAGGGATGGGCTTGGGTAAGCACACATGTATACAAAGATACAGTAATAGTGCTGATAATGCTGTAATACTGCCTTCCATTAGATGAATAATGATGAATATGTAAACGACTCAGCAGCTCAGTCTGTGTTGGGGTAACCGTCAAGTGATTTATGATGAGCTTTTCCTCCCACTATCCCCGGTTTCACCTGACTGAGACTTAGTAACCCTGGGCATAAATCAAAGTGAGTGACCTAGATTTGTTTAAACCAGTGGATGAGTCATTATTTGATGGAGGAGCTTTCACAGCAGGCACGTTCAAGGTAAAATACACCTGACACTGTGGCAGGAGTGGTACCTGTGGTTGCAGAGGAAGGGTTGAGCACCAAAGGGGATGTGGACAGTGAAGTCAGGACGGTGGCAGCCATCACCTCCTTATCAGCATGACCTGAGGGCTTCCTGCAAAACACACAAACACAGACTGACTTATCAATGGTGCTCTTGTTTCGGCTTCACCAGGAACTCATGATATGTTTGAACAAATTAAACTTAAGCCGCAAAAAAAAAAAAAAAAAAATGTTGTTTTGAGTAAGCAAGTAAATGTTATTTTAGAAAAAAAATAGTTTGGCCTTCTCCCCAGAGAAAACTGCAAAAATATCAACGGATGTTAGAAGAAATTTAGATGATGCAGCAAGCAAATATGACAAAACAAAGAGGCAGAGCATACGTGACTGTATGTACACTATAAATCTTGGCCAACCGACTGTTGTGTGTGTGTTTGTTTGAGTGCTATGTATGTGCGTGCGCGTGTGTGCACATGAGGATGCAAAAGAGTGCCTCTCAAGTGAAGGGGTTTTGTGGTGTGTTTCTGCACAGCTTGTGCAACCTCGCTTAGCGACAGGGAGAGAGACGTCTGTTCCTCCCTTCCTGCTCAGTACACCCCTTGCTGAGCAGTCCACCCTCATCTTAAAACATTTATGCTGCCCACCTGAACTAGCCGCACACACACAAAAACGGCAAACACGCACAAACAGCAAGCATAAAGAGCGAGCACCTTGGCATCGGCATTCTAAAAAAAATGACCAAGCATGGCATTAGGTTTTGTCATCCAGCAATGAAGAATGACAAAAAAACATTCATTTTGCACCCTTCACCTCCGTCCCTGCTGTCCTTGAAAGTAAAATGCGGAGAAAAATATTTGAGGGCAAAGAACTTATGTACACTTGCACACACATAAATTGATTGAAATTCTCACGTAAAATCCAGAAAAAGCAAAGGCAACACAACAATGTGAATATCTATTCACTATGTGGTGCTACAAATGTAACATGTACAAACACAAAACGGACACACATACACAAAGATAAACAGAGGCAGAGATACACATGTTCTGCAGCTTTAAGACGTCCTTGTCCCACCCCCAGACTTCACTACACAACCAGAGTAAACTGGTTTGAGGCGTTCTCTCAGCCAAGCCCTAAACCCTGGCAGAGATCCACTCTCAGTGCGCACACACACACACACACACACACACACACACACACACACACTGAGCGCAAAAAACTTCACTCTGGAGTCCACAAACACGTACAGGAGTACACCGTAAATCAGCAAGCGTACGTGCACCTACCTCTGCAAACACACACACACACACACACACACACACTTAGAAGTGGACAGGACTATTTTATGGACACAGATCAAGTTTGTAAAGTGTCTTAACTCTGATGCTGGAACAAAAAGAGGAATGTACTTGATATGAAGAAATCTTTGAGACGGTACACGCAGATGTTGCACAAAAAAGACAATGGTTTTACAGTTTTACAAGCAAAACACAGGTTAAGTGTGTATTTGTGTGTGTGTGTGGGTGTCGGTGCATGCTCACAACAAATATTTATTTGTCCTGAATGCAGGCAATTGGCAAAACTATTGCATATCATTGTTAAATACCAACATGCAGAGAATCACATTATGTAAGAAAATAATATCCACACTTCAGCTCAAACAGAAGACGTAGCCAGAGGAGAGTAGGTTAACACACACATATGCACAACACACAAATACGTATGCATAAACAGACACACATACACAGTCTGGACGAGAGATAAAGAGATAACAAGATTAGCCGTGTCCTGTTTGAGTCATTAGCCTTGTTTTCAGCACAAAACAGGGCCAACCAGGGACATGTTTTTGATTTATGGGCCTCTGTCTCATTCTTATTGCCTTTTCTGTGCCGTTTTGTTGCCAACAAGGATAAAGAGTTGTCTGCTTCACTGTGTGAGTCAAGGAAATGGTGTTTTCAATCCTACAGCATGTGAGTTTGGAGTCCTGGTTGAGTCCAATTTGGCCTGCCTATGGTGGAACAGTGGTAGACTAATAGCACACCACTTACAGTCATGCACATGTGTTATGTGAGTATTACCTCTGGAATCAGTTACACACACACAAACAGAAGGAACACACACCAGCTCCATTAATATCCCCCACTCCACCCAACCCACTCTGATTTCCTGACATTGAGCTTTTTCCTTCCTCTGCTTCCCAGCAGAATCATGATACTCCACCACAGTTTCATTACATCTGGTGCAAGTATCTGTGTGTGTCTGTGTGTGCATCTGTTAACCAATAAACAATGCTAATGGTGTATTTTGGAAAGCCTTTCCTGGACGGCCAACTGCTGAATGACTCTTACTGATTCTGACGGCGGTGACGCAATTCTATTGTTGTGATTAGGCTTGGATATCAATGTTTACACTTGGTTAGAAGTAGATGGCTGCCAAACTGAGCCATCATAAAACCAGTTCATGCAGATAACAGCCCCAACAATCCTGTTCTTAACTTATACTGATGAACCCATACGTGCATGGAGATACTCTAAATGACATAGTCTGCGACTCACTTTGTGACTCTTCATTAAGCCTGGGCGGTATGTACCGGCCGTAAGACACTTCATCAACAGTAACAAGCAAATTGTTCAACGGTTTTACTTAAATGCAAACCACAATTAAAGCACATGACGAGTACGTCCTGGCTCATAAACAACCTAGTATGAGTAACACACGAACAGGCAATAATTCACCAGGTGGTTTGTTAGGTTGAACCATCGACACGTGACGCAATAGCAACATAACAACAATAACAGCATGGAGTGAGGTGAAGTAATGAGCGCAGAAGATGAGGAAATTGTTAATAAAAAAAGGACAGGTCAGAGATGTTTTCCCATGGCCTGGTTATGAGAGTTTACCTCGCCAGTGTGGCTTTTTTTTTTTGGGTCCAAGGTGGACATATTATAATATATTATAATACTTCATTTAACAACTGTACTCGACTCCAAGGTTTTGACCTTTGCTGGCGTTCAGCTACTGTGGCACTGGCATTTAGTAGTTTCAAAGTCATCCATAGATAGTTTCTTGGGTTGCACGAATGTGTTCAAGGTAAATTAAAAAGGCACAATTAAGACAAATAGCCAGAGCAAATTTGCAAGTCCTTGCACACTACAGTTCAGTAATAAAAACTACTTTTTTCTACTGGTTTTCATTAAAAATATGTCAGGAAAAATTATTAGTAATTTTATCTTGATACATTTTTCAACCATTTCCTTATCTGTCTGTGAAATAACTATGGAGTCATTAAATTTGGTGGGAGAGAAGGACAGGCAAATAAGCAACTGCCTGATGCAGACAGATTTACTTTAACAGTAAATCTGTCTGCATCTTCTTAGGAGAGGTTTTATTTTGGAGCACGTTAAACTGGGGATGCCTTTATTTAGAGGCCAGAAGGAGCTGATTGGAGAGCAGAGATCACTGTCAACAAAGTTGGCTGTGTGTGTGTGTGTGTGTGTGTTTTCGGATGGGGGTGGGAGTTTGGGGCTTTTCGACTCCGCAAATTTGGATGTTTACAAGTCTTTCAGTCCAACCATGGTACATTTATGGAGTGCAGTAAATTTCACAATGACATGATAAACATAACAGTCCTCCTCACACATGCAACATGTGTAGGCACATACACACTCATTGTGGTGGTGGTATTTAATGTAGAGAAGGGACACCATTCATTCTCAGAGCTGTCAGAATTACGAGCCCTGTCACTGACAAGCATGTTTTATGAGACAGGTACTATGCCTCAGTGAGGAAAGTCCTAACCCCATTTACTGTACCTTTACCTGCGTGTGTGTCTGTGTGGGTGTGGGTGTGAGAGACTGAGTGTATGGTTTGTGCATGTACTTAAGTGTGCCAAGTTCTCCAACCAGAGGCATCCAAATACACACGTACCACACACACACACATACAAAACACACCCTCTTACCCTCCTTCCTCCCTCAACTGTTATTGGCCTTGGCTGGGCCAAGAACCATCCCCTCTGGCAGCAGCACAGCACATAGGCCAGCTAAAGTCAACAAGCCAGGCCCAGGCACATACAGAGAGGGAAAGAGGGAGAGACTCCTGCTCCGAGCCAAGACACAAGTAGCAACAACAAGCTCTGAGTGCGGAAAGGAGGGAAGTTAACATGTGTCCAAGCATGTGTGTGTCTATGTGTTGTGTGCAATGAATGGATGAGCTCTGTACATGAGAACATTTCATCCAAGGAGCACTAAGTTAAAATGAGGGTGGATACGCATGGATGAGAGCTCCTCACGTAGTAGATTTCCACACCATGTCCTAAGAGGACATTTGGACTTTGATACTACAAATGGTGATATGATGCTGCTGTGCTGCTGTTCGGCAGGCCCTGCCCACCACTACCATCCAGTATTACGGTGGGCTCTCTGCTGTTGTCGGGGAGATGACCGGGCTTTCTCTCTATATTTAACACACCACCTCGACTCCTGTTACCAGCCCGGCAGAAATCCCAGGGATCTGCCTGGTTTATAGAACATAGTGCACTCTGTATAAGCTCACTTAAGGTGCAGGCCAACTGCCACAAAACACACACAACAACTTTGAAAACTAACAAGCAGGTCACAAACAGGACAGGACTAAAAAAATTGTCTGTCAATGGTGTATCGAACCTCCCAAGGTGTATTTTCCGTCTCAGTTTTTCTGCCTGATCTAATCTAATCAGCCTGCCTCCCTGCATGTGTACTCCACCTGTTTGGCACAGCCAAGACTCAGCTTTCCAGAACCTGACTTCCCACGGCCTCTTTCTTATAAACAGCTTTTGCTGTTTGTGAAGGAGCAAACTGTGAACATTTTGTAGAAAGCCTTCAAGTACACAAGTATAGGTGGTGGTGGTTGTTTCATTCTCTGAAGACCAATATCACTTTAAGCTCTGGGCCGCACACTAGAGGTCTATCTTGTTTACCTGGAAAAGACATACAGACTGCTGGGAAGAAACCAGTTTTAGAAGGCCAAGAGAAAAGAGAAAGACAGAAAAAGGGGCTGGGCAATATCAGCAGATTTCATTGTTTTGAATTGGCTGACCACAAAGCTTATCCATATCAGGATGATTCAGAGCTGCAGAGTTCAGTACAGTACGTCTAGTTTTCACTGGGCTTATATACGCTGTCAACAATACTCTCTTATCTCCTCCTCACCCCCAGTGGTGATCGCTTTAAATAGCACTCATCCATCCAGTGTGATCATGTGATCGACATGATCCCCAAGACAAGCATCAGGGTGTAGTTGTGTGTCTTTGTATGTATTGTATGCACATGTGCCAGCTTGCACATGTTCTATATCCAAAGCAGCTGTGTGTGTGCCTCAGATTGGCACTGAGAGTGGTGTATGACCTTCACAGTTTAACAGAGTCGAAAAACACGATGAAACAAACACATGAAAAGAAGTCCAACTTTCAAACACCACTCTGTACAAGCTGTGATAGGACACACATTCACCAGACACTGATGTGTTTTCATACTGCTTTCTGCTCTCTTTATCTCTCCCTTACACAAACAAATGCAAATGTATGCTTCGCGGTGGTGACCAAAAATAGGAGAAATGTTTCCAGTCATGAGATAGACTTTTCCTTAGGCAAAGCATTGCATTTATTCATCTCTAAAACATATGTTTGCGTTGCTCGTGTTCACGCACACTCAGAGGGAGAGAATGTGAGGGAGGATGAAAAGTGACAAAACCACAAGCGCATTGTTAACCATTTTCCTATCACATGCTCTGATATGCATCTCTCTCTCTCCCTCCTTTATCTTTTCAGCCTGTCTAAGACTCATCAGATTGTGATCCCAGCTCTAAAGGGAATTCAGATTGCGCACTGCTTATGCAGGTGAGTCACTGGAGGTATGCTAAGGCATAAGAAATCATAAAGGAAACAGTATATGGACGCTTTGGAAAATGTGACTTATCAGTGCACACATGTGTAATGATACATGCAACTGAGGCTATTAGAGCTGACCTGGCTCAAGTTGATGATCGTCTGCCTGTTGTGCAGCTCGACAGTTGCCCCATCCATACCCATTCCCACAGCCCCTCCATCCCCTATCATCCTGCCTCGAATCCAATGTATTACATAATGTCCTTCACCCCCTTCTCACTCTCTATTTCACTTCTTCACTCGCTCTGCAGACAGACAGTCGCGACTGGCAGCAAAGAGTCCACCTCCCTCAACTTAACACAGGCCCCCCATGATTACAGCTGTGTGCCCCATGCCATGGTCCTGATCAGTCACTCCTTTTTTCTTGTTTTTCATTTATGTAAAAACTTTGTACAACTAAGTATGCATTGTAAATACAAAATGGAAAAAAACAGGTAAAATGCAGCAAACTGATGTAAACATGGGGGGGTAAGCATCTAAGTAATTCACCCATTAAAGTGCAGTCTGCACACATGTTGTAAGTCCCAAAGCCCTAAGCCCCCTGGAGAGCGAGAGGCTGTCAGACAGGAGCTGTGTCTCTTTAATGTGGGATGCGAATGTAATGGCTATTCAGTCCTGGGACAAAAAGCCCTCTCTGTCTCTTGATCCTCGAATGCAATCTGTAGCCTTAGGGCTGAGCACAAACAACGGATAGCTTTGTTCTGGCAAAATAATAGAGGATAGACACAGAGCAAAAGGCATGATTCCCTCTGTGGTGTTTGACTCCCCACGTCTGCATGCAGTATGTCATAAACTACACACACACGATCACTTAGCAGCCTAGACGTCAGTGAAAAGCGGTTGTGCCATGTGTGCCAACCCAAGCGGACATCAGTCCTCAAGATCACAGGCATGTTTGTAACACACGTTCCTCAGAGAGAACGCTGACACTGCACAAACAATTAACTGGTTGACAGCAGAGAAGATCATGATGCACTACCTGACAGGCTTGCCCTGCCCACATCTTGTGGAAACAGCTAGACACACAGATAATGTGGGTCATTACATGAGCCTCACATAAGTCAGTCCAGTGCTGGCAAACACAGTTTGAACTTGTGATGTTTGATGGTCTTAATTAGATAATACAAAGCACACAGGCTTCTATAAGCACATTAAAAAACCTTCACCAAGTATTCTTTAAGTTGCATTTGTTATCTTAGGCCTGACTTAGTATCTCTACTACTTCCACCCCACTTTAAAACATTAAATTGTTAACAATCGGTTGCGTTTACTAATACTATTAAAACAGCTGACAGCATGTCAAAGACAACTGTAATTTACAAGGTATAGATGGAACATTCACATAATCACACATACTTGCACATGCATATTTATGCTGCACATGCTAAAACTGGCTTCCTTATTTAAATGTTTAGTTTTATATTCTATTTGTATTTAGCTTATATATTTCGTTTTTATTTAGCTTATATTTCTATTTTATTCAACTTTTCATTTCATATTTTTATATTCTACTTATTGCTCCCGGGACCTGAGTCCTAATTTTGTACCATATACATGTAAATGTGAGCTGGTATGACAATAAATGTTCCTTGAATCCTAGAACAGTTTGACAAGATGCTATTACACAGCACCTCTACTGTTCATGTCTGGGAAAACTGGCTAACGGCTAGAGGTGTCTTACTTTATTGACGGACTGTCGCTTCAGGCTACACAGCAAGATCAGCTTGCAGTTATAGCAACTTCCCCCACAACTTCTGTCAGTCTCCTCCAATAACAAAGTTGTTGCTAGGGGACTGCAAGGCAGCCTCTCGTAAGTAGTGGACTTAGATTTTCCCCTCTTCCACAAAGAGGGTCAGGACAGGCCCTTCTGCTTGAAAACACAGCTTTCTTATCCAAACGCATGTCATTTTTCATTTGAGTCATGAGTTGATGTAGTGAGCCAGAGAAGTCAGCTGAGTAATATCTGTGTGTGTATGTTTTTTTAAATTCCTCCTGGAAAATCATTTTATTCTAGTCTGGCATCTGATCAAGTTATATTTTTATGTATCTAAATAGCCCAAACCACTATGGGCTTGACTGAAGTTTTGATTTTCTCCAGAATCACAGATACATGTCATCTCCTGAGCTTCACGGACAGCTGAGCTGCCTGCTGTTGTTGGACATTAAGAGAAACCAGACTGAAAGTTCAGTCGGCATTGCATCAACTAAGTCTGTTTCCTCCTGATTTAAACAAGCGACAGGAGAAGAAGCTGGGAATGAAGTCACAACACAGACTTTGATATGAAATTTAGAAGTAAAGCAGCCAGAACAAGAGAGCTCGGAACCAAAGTGAAGAAAGGGAAACATGTCTTGAATCTTGGAACACAGATTAAAATGGCTAAGAGCCCTGAACAGAGCGGTCAGTTCTCTGTCCTTAGCTCTCATACTTGTATTTTGTTCCTCATTCTTCACTTCCCACTCTCTCTCCCCCGCCTGCTCTTGAGATTTGCCCTTCTGCCATCACAAGCCAGAGCAGGCCTTTGCCTGGTTTCCTGTGTTTTGTGAAAGCAAACCAACACAGCTCCAAAGCCACTTTTCTGTGCTTATTCCCATGAAGCCAAATATCTGCAGGGCAGCATCAGACAGACAAAGACTCCAGCCAGTAAAATAAACTGATCAGTATCTTTTTCAAAAAGAAAAAAGTGAAGCTCGGAAGAATACTGTGCTTAAAACCTAAAAAAAAAAGCAATTAGTGGAAAAACAGCTGCACACTTTACACAGAAATCCTGCAATACTGCTGCAACGAGTACGCTGGGTTTGCTTTTTTACACAAGCAATGTGGCATAATGCATGCGTGGGACTTTAGATAGCATGCCAGTGTTCTGGAAACAAAAGCAAAGCGTGTGTCCCATTCTGCCGTTTCACCCTTTTTAACACAGATGTTGATCGGGCTCAATTACCACCTCCACCAGTGGAAGAGCAATGTCCCTTCCCCCGTTCAGTGCTCGTACCTTTTACAAAGAAGGTCAAGGTGGAACAACGGTGGAACATTCCCATCTTTAAATGGCTGTGTAAAGATTGTGTAAAGTGCGATCAGGTAGGTGGAGACTTGAATCTTCTTAGACTCCTATATACTGATAGTGAAGCAAGTGCTCTTACATGGCTCTAGTGCATATGATTCTGCTGTAGTAAAAGGTGCAGAAGTAATGATGAAATCATTTTAAGGAAAACAGAAAAATTTCAGATAACCATTATGTATATGTGTATTTAAAAAAAAAACAAACACTCAATCAACTTTATAGAGGGATTTAGAGCGGGTTATATTCTGAGTTTTACATTTCCGTGGTGGTTGTGATTGTGCCTTTAATTTCATGATGTGGCCCCAGTCGTTCAGTGACTGAATAGCCTTAGCATATCAAATCATCCAGTGCCCCCCACTGAATTCAATCAGACTGCGCTGAATACTAACCAGTACATAAAAAAACCCGAAATAAACCACATATTTAAAAATGTAAGTCTCTCAGTGAAGAGATGATGATGATGACGATAAAACAAGACAGCATCTACAGCCAGCTGTTGAGAAATTGAGAGCTGCTCATCAATGAGACATCCGAGAAGACATGAGTGCCTGACTCTGGACCAGATTGCTAGCTTTTCTTTCTTTGTTTTAGCATTTACAAACTTATGAAATGTGGTGGCTGAGTTTCACAAAATGGGGTGAGAATCACTGCTAGTTGCATGCAGCTGGCAGGTCTCCTTCTGAGAACTGCATTTTCTAACAAGGCCAAACCTGGGCAATGGTCAGATTAGAGCTCCTGAACAGACAAGCAGACAGATCGGAGAGCTTGACAGACAAAGTTAGCAGAGTTACTGTTTTTTCCAAACAGTAAGGCCTCTCTACAGCCATGATATTTCATTACCACACACAACCAAATACACACGGATTACAAACACACTATTGCAAAGTTCTTAAATTGTTGTTACATGTGTTACATTGTTAAATGCATTTTTGTATGACTATCACACATCTGCAAGGTCTGTAGCATGAATGCTGTTCCAAAGGTCATAAACGGACTGTCAAATTAAGTGCTGCAAAGTAAATGTGATGCAACACGCTGCTGCATAATGTAGCAACCTCACTATTAACATTAATCTGTGATCTAATCTTAACATCAGCACTTAGAAAGTAGCTAATTAGAGCAGCTACAGTAGTTAGGCAGGTTTAAAGGGTGGGTAATACTGTTTGGACGGCAGACAAGGCTAGTGAGGCTTCGGAGACTTAGAACAAATCCAGCCTTAGAAATACCCACATACCACTACACCTCATTCATTCACACACAAGACATGCAGACATGCACGTACTTGGCACTTCAAGTCTGCTTTGGAGCATCTACATTCTATAGTAAAAGTGGTTAAATCTAAGACAGGCCCCACATTAAGGGGAGCTGAAGTGAAACCAGAGACAGAAACAGCTGCTCAGTATGCCTATAATATGAATTAATGCTCCCTGCTTCCCCTATGGTCTTGTATTTACAGAGATGCCCCTACTTTTCCCTGTTTCACTTCCCCTTTTTCTGTGTCTTAATCTAACAGCTTTAAAAGGACAGTATTGTTGCCTCTTAGTTATAGCCTATTTACATCTTTTATCTACATTCCCTGCAAATGCACAATACATGTTAAATGATAATGTGTCATTTTTGAAAAACTTAAGATGAAAGGTCTGCAGTAAAGCCAAGATAAGACCCAAAACAAAAAGAAATGCATGTTGCAATAAATTCTTGTTAACATGTTTATGAAGAATTTCCTCATGTCTTCCTGTGGATGTCACATGACCAACAGAAAGCAGAAATTTAAAGTGATATAAAGACACTGGTGTTTCTTTTTTTTACCATATTGGACTATAAGGCAGCAAATGGACTCTTCTGAAAGTAGCACAGCAAATTCCTCATATCTCTCTAAGGAGATGACTGTTTTTTTTTTAATTTACTGGTATTATCTTATGCCCTTGTCTTTCTCTTTGCTCTTCCATTGTTTCCTCATGGTGTAATTATGGTCAACAGTGTAAACACAAGCTAGTATATGTATATGTTACCATGGTGCTGATTCTTCGCCCAAACCAGGAAGGGGCAAATTGCACAGGAACGAGGAAAAGCAAACGCTGTTATACAAGGAACTGGATCTGGTTCAGCTGCAGCCGTGTACATAAATCACAACAAGACAAACCTCATAAAATGTCAAGATGTTAAGCTCGAATCGACTACACCGATGTCTATTGTATATCAACCAACCATCAAGAAAAAAAGTGCTCATTTTGATGAAAAATAAGTATGAGTGGAAATGCAGCTCATCAGAGAAAAATGAGAATTAGCAGACTGTGAACATCTCTCAATATTTCCATGCTCAAAACCAGTTATAGGAGTTTCTGAGTCGGGGCTATGCTCTGCACCTGACTGGACAACCTTGTACACTCAACACTTTGTGCAGTGGCATGTTGGTACTGGAAGCCACCACCACTAAGGTTAAGCAGGGATACTTTCTACCTCCCCCCCGGCCGGAAATCTCTACGTTACCTTGGCAGCAGTCAAAGGAGTCCAGGGGTGTGTGACTGCTCCTGCTTAAAGACATAACTGGACTCAAAAGAAAAACCCTACAAAACCTTTAAACACATTTGAATTTCAGCTGTTCTCCTTTTAAAAGAACTCATGGATCTCGCGCATCGATACAAAACAACAGGATCAATGAGGTTTATCTACCTGAAAGTCAGAACTTATGAAAAAATCTATCTTTATATTTATAAACAAGCTTATAGCTACAGGGAGGAGACCATAGATTCCAAGCTGAGGGGTGAAAAAAACAAACATTGTGCACCCCATCCCCCTGCATTACTCCACGGAGAGGGCTGAACATGAACATCGGATATAGCCATACACGTAAGGAATCGCTTCAAGGCTGTAATTGTGGATGTGTGGACATGTGTGTAAATATTGCTGGCTGACTCAGCAGAGAAAATACTTTCATGCACGGTGCAATATCCAGGAGGTGACAGCAGAACAGCACTATTAGTAGACCTGTGTTAAATAACTTCTGACCACCTCACTACAGGCACAGAATAAAAGTGTATGTGTGTATTGTATTGTGTAAGAGAGGGAAAAGAATAACTAGGATAAAAACACACACAAGCAGAATAAATAAGGGGGTGCTAGGAACTTACGAGGAACTGGGCCCACTAGTTCTAGCAGTCTGGGTGTGGCACACTGTTTAAAATTGTTTATTCAAGGAAGTTATTAGCCATATAACAAGTCGATCAATTTATGCAGTGCTTTTCACACTTTGATTTACCCAGTCTCTTACAGGCCCAGGCATTTTGAAAGGTCAGCGCTCACATTACTTAACTATGTCAACACAAAATCAATTGGAATGCCAGGAGTTCAGCACAGCGCTCCCTTCCACAACCAAACTAAAAGACAGGGCTGCCAATAATCCTTTAATTACAAATGAGATCACAAACATCTGACGTTCCTCAGGATGCAGTCAGAAACCTCAGTCAGCACTGGATTTTCCTTCTCCTACGCACTGCCACAGTGAGATGAAGGTAGCCTTCATGGGTTAATGATACCAGAAAAGAGACAGCAGAGATGGTGGAGAAGACAGGGAGAGAGGGAGGCTCAGATATTTGAAAATTCTAAACATATAAATTACAGAAAACTAAACAATGGCAAATGTTTTATTGAAAAAAAAGGAATCTGGATGAGAAAAGTATTTAGAGATTTCTTGACACAGAAAGCAAACTAAAATGGGCTTTCTACCAAGGAGCGAAAAGAGAAATGGTATTCGACTATATGCTGAGCTCTAATTAAAAAGCAAAGACATTAAACCAGTTGTAAGACACTCAGCCCCGTACAGTACAAAGTGTTTGGCGTTTCTCAGATTTCTCTCTGTTTGCAGTCTGGGCTGAATTTCACTGCTTGTCATCAGCAGACTGGGATGACTTATGGTAGAGTTGAGCAAGACTGTGCAAGCGTGCGCGTGAGTGTATGTGTGAGAGAGAGGATATTTATAAGTGATTGAGAGCAGGAGAAAGCAAAATCCATGAAACTACGGGTTTACAGAACATATCAAAACAGTTACTTCTGACTTTAAAAAGCTTTCTCCCTGCCACCAAGGATCTGGTTTTGGAAGCTATTTGCATACCACAGCTGCATTACACAGTGCGTTCAGAGAATGTAGATTCAGGTTATAATCTATGGTTTGAATGTATAATTATATCATCTGATCTGATCAGTCAGTGTGATTTCAAGAAACTCACATCCTTAAACTTGCTGAACAGTGTAGAAATATTTCTAACCAAAATCAACCCTTCCTTTGTGAGTATGTCTGGAGATCCTATTCCAGTCCTAAAAGAAACATTGTGAACATGCCAGTGATGAGTATGCGAGAATTTTTCTACCCTATGAATGGATACAGTCACTGAAAAGAAGTAAAGCTTAAAAAATAATCACATATGTGCTGAATACATGTTTGTGAGTGTTTAAAGAAGAGTGAATAGGGAGAAGCATATGCA
Source organism: Scatophagus argus (assembly GCF_020382885.2). Lineage (NCBI taxonomy): Eukaryota > Metazoa > Chordata > Actinopteri > Scatophagidae > Scatophagus > Scatophagus argus. Next base: position 9,811,863 of record NC_058500.1, on the reverse strand, counting down.
CAACAGACAGATTAGAACAGACATTATTTTATATAGAAGTATTGAATAATCTTTCCAGACAGAAAGCGGCTCTATATTGTTCAGAGGACTTTATCTTCTCTGGATTTGAGGAGGATTTAGCTGGTCATCTTCTTGGCAAAGCAGAAGAGGGCAAAAGGCCAAGAGAAATAGAAAAAAGGATGTATGGAACAAATAAAACGTATTTTAAAAAAATGGAGGCAGGGACATTTTAAAAAGCCAAAAAAAATTTTGCCAAAAGTCTTGGAAGCAGTGGAGCAATTTCTCATTGTATATACTGTGCCTTGTATGAACAAAAAAAAAATTTAACTGTTGGAGCTTAATCTCCCTACTTTTAAGGCACTTTTATGAGCATGTCAGTGACTCAAGACAGAGAAGGAAAGGTACCAAGGGAGTGATAGTTGTTGCATGAAAGATCAAGAAACGTTGTGGGAGGGATATGATGAAAGATGAGAAAGGTGGAAGAGGGGAAAGCCACAGTGCAGCTGCTGGTTTGAAGAGTGGGGTAGAAGGGCAGCTAGATTTATTGAAGACAGAGGAAAGACAGTTGACTGTTGCATCTCTAAACGCTACTGAGGCAGAACAGGAGGCCTTATGTAAGTGTCTATTAGTGTGGGTGAGCAAGCGATAAAGCATTTTACTGCAGCGGTGCCAGAGCTGCGCAACTAGAATTTCCTTTCCTCTTGATAAGTGTTTCTTTCTCTCACCGTCCCTAAGGACTGCTTAAGGACAAATGTACAGTAAACAACCAACAATGTGAAGATTCCTGATGTAATGTATACGTGATACTTAATACAACACCATTTCTGACTTTGTCTACAAAACATTACTTTTGCAGCAGAGCAGACTGTTTGCAGAAAACATTCCTTTATGCCTCCTACTCTCCTCCTCTCTTATGAAATTGATTTAGCCTCTCCTCTTCACTGCATAACAGGAGATGATTAATGTCTCATTAGGGCACACACACATACACACACACACAGTGCACATATTTCAACCATTACCCATAGCGGCCCTTTTTCAGAGTTAATGAATGAATGGTGCAAAGCCAGCCTCAGAGCTGCACCCTGAAAACACAGATTACATAAAAAAAAAATTTCAGCACTACACACCTAAGTAAGGAAACGGTAAAGCCTCAGTGTTAGGTGCTGAACTGTCTGCTACAATCTTCTGTGGTTATAAACTGTCTGTGCAGCACATAACCCAGATCCTGAGGCTGACCTATCAGACATGTCAGATGCCTGCTCGTGTCCCAATCTGACCCTCTCCTCTCGCATGACTCCATTCACTGACAATGACCTTTCACCTCTGCCTGTGTCAGAGACGAGAGCTTTAACCTCTTGTGGTCTGGAAGCTAACGCTGCATCCAGTTCAGAGGGAGTTTTGTGACTAATGATAACACACAAACAGATAGTCTAGGCAAACGTGGAAATGTTTATATGGAAATGTTAAAGAAAACAACCACCTGAACAGAAGCTGGCTGCTCCACTTTGGGTGCCTTGTCAGCAGTCTGGATGTGGGTTAGACATCCCAGACTAGAATGGGGGCGGGTAGTTGTTCCTCTGACTCTGACCTTCAACAACCAGCTGTAATGTCTCCTTTGGGAGAAGAGGATTGGTGGTGGGGTGGTCTGAGGGGGATGGAGAGGCGATGGACTCTGCTGCTCCTCCTCCTCCTCCCGCTCTGCATAGCCTGAACCCTCCTGGTGACTCTTAACAAGTAGCGTCAAAGACTGGTCAGTAATTATGTTAAAACAGAGCGCCCCCCCCCCTCCACTGCCTCAGTCACTGCAGCTGGTTGCTCTGGTTTCTTGTTTACGCGAGCTCGCTGTTTTCTATTAATGTTACCCTCCTGCTGTGGTGACAGAGTACCTGGCCAAGGAGAGATAAGAAAGAAAAGCTTTTTGCATAAAAACAAAATGCCCCCTTCCCTCTTCATTTCATCAGACCTCTTTTTCTTGTTCATTCAACCTGGTCTTTGTCCTGTTATCAGTGCAGGGGATCCCACACTGATGAGTATTGACAAGTAGAACAGCTTTAGGGTGTGAGTGACTTAATCAGAGATAGAACAAGAGAGCGAGAGAGAGACTGGGAGGCATGGCTGACATTACAGGTGGGAGTGTTTAAACATAGGTCTGAATGTGTTTAGATGAACATGCACATGTGTGAGTCATTGAATGTATTGGTTCCTCCTCTTTCTTCCTACAAGATCTTTGCCTAGGCATGTCTAAAGGGTTGTGACCTACTTTGCAAGTCTTGCAAACTGACAAGACAAGGTGTGAAAGCACAACGCCGTGTGCGAGAAACAATATGCCACTTAAACAGTGGCTAATGTACAACACACAAGAGGTGAACGACAGCTTTGCAGCTCAGGCCCATTTGAATAATTTTAATCCAGTAACACAATGGCAGTATTACCTAAGATGGTGGGGAGCAAATAAAAATATGATTTTGTTGACATTATCCAAAGCAGGGCACAGAGTCCAATAAATGAACAATGGGTCACACCCACATACACAGATGTGCACACACAAACCGGGATGTCAAACACAAACTCACCACTGTAACCATTTCATGGATAAAAACAGCTGCCATGGCACTGCAATTAGTGAATGTAACACAACCAAATGACACAACATCTAAAAAAATAGACAAAGCCATGATGAGTTTAACAAAAATTTATGCGAGCATTATCAATTCATCGAATAGACTGAAGACTAAAACTGTTAAACCAAAATGTTAATATTGGCTAAGAGAGCTGCTTGTTTAATTGTGAAAGAGGAGAGAAGAGCCTCTCCTCACAGCCGCAAAACAAAAGCCAAGCTGAGAAGGCTAAAGACATGGAGTTTATCTGAAAGGTCAATGAAACACCAAAGAGGCCTGGCTAATATGACCATCATAAAGTTACATAATGTTACGTAACCTCTTTTAGCGGCTGTGTAGTGTCAACTCAAAGTTTGTTATTGTGATAGCGATGTGCTGTCAATATGCTGTGGAGGAGAGATGTTTAAAAACTGGCTAAGACCTGGGTCGAGTGGTACATGTTTGTGGTCGGCATACACACTCAAACGCACTCAGGAAGTAGGCACGACACCACTCTGGTTTAAAAGCATCTGCAGTCTTGCATGCTCCCCGGGGAAAATCCCTCACATCATACATGACCAGTGGCACGTGAAGTTCACGTGACGATGAGAGAAGGGAAGAGAGAAGTACGTATGGATGAAATCCCCTGACGCTATGCCCTTTATCAGGAATGCTCTCAGAAGCTGAAACCTGGTTTGCCGAACGACTAAAATCAGTTTACAAACTATCTATGCTTGAAATTTTACTAATCCTAATATTTCTAAAACATGTCCATAAAGAGGCTCTGAAAAAAAAATCATGTTTCTATGCAGATTAACAAAGAGCTTCTCAGTTTTTAGACTGTACTGTACGACCAAGTGCCATCCGACAGACAGAAACCGTCTTGACAAAGTCAGTACCCAATAGCAGTGTAAAATGAAGGAGCAAGTGCCTAGGCACCGCCTACAGCCTCTCCCAGTCCTCTCACTGTTACATAATCACTTATCAGCACACTAGGCTTGTCCCTGAATGTATTTTCTACTTCATCTGTGTGAAACAGCCTGAATGTGCATGCAAGTTTGCCTAAGAACTAAAAATGTCCCAAGCACAAACGTGTGTGTGTTTGAAAGTCAAAAAATAAAATAAAATAAAATAAAAAATCACTCCACTGCACTTTACAACAAACAGAACAAGCTTGCACAGAACAGAGCTCATCTTCCTGCCTGACACGCAGACAGCACATCACGCTGGCACCTCCACTAGCCTGGATAGCATTGTACTAATGTATTGCAGACACAGTCGAGCAAGACACTCAGACACCTAATTTGTTAAAACATTCCCAAATGTATTTAACTTATTTATCAGTAAACAACAGCACATACAGTACTGAATTCTTCCCCAGTCTTTTCCTTCAGTCAAATGATTGGGAAACCCAGGCCCTCATCTCCAGCTATGGCTCTCTTAGGGCATATTTCGAAACTACTCTGGATGGAACACCAAACATGTGGTCAGTTGACCAGTACACCCCCACACCATTCATGCCCAAACCACTTGTTGCCAGAGGGTGAATTCCACTTCTAGTCTGTTAAGGAACACAGGTTTGGAGTTGAGCATGAAAATTCTTGATTATTTTTTTATCACCACAAATTCTGTGTCTTAACTCCTAGAGTAGGCTGAACAGAAAGAAACGAGTCTGATAGTTAACAATGTGCCCTCTCTGGGCTGATTATAAATCTGCCCAAATGTTCATGTTTAAATGTTTAAGATTTTGATCATATCAAGTGACTGCATTGCTTGAAAGCGAGGTCTCTTTCACAAAATATGCAACATTATGAATAAAACCAAATATGTCAATATCACAGGGGTTCATATAAACATCATCAGCCTCTTTGTACCTGTTTCTGGGGACAGGGATGTGGGAGGAAGGGAGGGGTTGTCTGTCTGTCTGCGGTACATTTCGCCCTTGTGCTGCCCTGAAGTTGTTGGCCATCTCTGCCTGTTTCCCTGGGTTCCTGATGTCCAAGTGTATGAAGCCGCCTGGCAACTGCCCGTTTATGCCTGGGCAGTGAGTAGGACTGGCCCTCTTCAGGATCCCAGTGGAACCAGTGTCTTTTTGGTCCCCCATGCCACTCTACAAAATTAAGATTAAAAAGATTAAAAAGATTAATTAAGATGAAAAAGATTAAAATTAACTCATTAAAGTCAGTCATTGCGAAGGTAATTATCTGCATGTCTTTCAGCAGCATTATGTGTGAGAGTTTAACTTAAACTTAATGCATTCACTTGTTAATTTACAAAACCTATATTTAAGATTTGCTTCACACTGTCAAGTTAAAATAAACAGACACAGAAATCAAGCGAACTTATTTGACTAAAATGCCATCTGAGCCATTTGAAAAGTGGGTGTGGCAATTGGCCATCTTTGCATATTTGACGTTGCTGGGTCAATTAATAAACTAAATAACTAATCCATGATTAGATCCATGATTAAATTACTGACCCTGCAAATAGGAACACGCATGGGCCACGGAACACTCGGGTGCAATGCAAATAGATACATGCAGTGCAAGTTAAAAATACAATGCAAACAAAAAGCGCACTGCACCGCAGGAAAATATATCACATGTCCACTAACAAGTGCTATTACTGTTCAGTAGTGTGTTGAGAAGCCGGGTCGTGTTGTGCAGCCAGGAAGCCCTCGCTGTGGCTCCACCCTAAACTTACGGGGGAGGGGTAGTAGTTTGAGGTCCCTGCCCCACTTTTCTGTAAACTTTGCACACAAAATGAGCCGCCATTTAAACCATTTTTGGAACGACGTAATTACCGAACGAGCGTTGCCAGCAACTGGTTAAATGTACTAGCACTTAAAAAAAAAGTGTTTTAACTGTGGTACTCAGTATACAATATACAACATGCGACCGTGTATGCTTACTGAAACTGTTAAAATCTAATAACGGCTTGTGAGAGCTGTCAACCGTAACATTAAACAGCGTAATGACAGGATAGAGTTACAGGCGTAATACCATCCGTGCTGTAACTTGGGGACACAGTTGACTTTACCGGCTAATGGAGTCGTGCGCAACGTTCCACACTCAACGGATAAACGCCACTTACTTTTTCCATGTGCAATATGCGACCACCAGGGGAAAGTCCGTTCCCTTTAGAAAATATTCTCTCGCCTTTAGCTTCCGCCGCTGAGCCGCCGTCCGTCACAAATTTGTAGAGGACGGCTCCGTTTGTGTACGCCGGCATGGGACCATTTTTCTCTACCGTGGGTACTCGGGCGTCGCGGAGCACTGAGCGGCCTGCCCGGCAGTTAAAATCCGCACCAGCGACCCTCGTTCCAACCGACGAGCTCTCCAAAATATATCTGGAATCCATATTCAGACAGGGCGAGTGGAGACTAAAGAAAGAAAACCAGCTTTCTATAGATTTTAGTGCAAATTGCTGGAGTTAGATACATTTATTAGGATTGTCGCGAGTTGATAGGTGTTGTCTGTGCCTTAACTTCTATTCTAGCCTACATGTAAAGTTTTCCACCACCAGCGCTACCGCCGTCACCACCGCTGCCCAGGACATCCAAAAAGCCGCCCGGTCAGGAGGATAAAAGATTGTTTTGCCTCTTTCCTCTCAGAGAATGCCACGCCCCCTCCGCTGCTCTTCTATTGGTCCGCTGCGTACATAAACATTACACTTTGGCACGCGTCCACGGCTAGACGGCTTCTGGTTGGCTCGTTTCACCGCGTCAATCATTTTTATCTAATTCAAGTAATGTGGGTGGAAGAGGGGGAGGGGGCGTGTCCTACAGTTTACCGGCCGGTGTCTGACAACGACGAAGAGGTCTGCGAGGCAAGCTAGGGAGGAAAAAAAAAGCTAGGGAGAGCAGAGGAAACAGTGTGCAGGCCTCAGCAGCAAACTGCGCATTTACGTTTTTAGCTCATCAAATGGCGTTTTAGCGCACCGTGTTTCACTTGCACCCACCATACTTTACAAGCGGGTAATTATGAATGAAATGAACATTTTTGGTCAGGTTGTTTCCACATAAAGAAGTTAGAAACCTGTTCATTTGTCGACAAGTAGCAGCAATTCATATTATCAGTAAACACAAGAGGTTCATGCAGCAAGGTTCAGATTTATGAGACTCTCACAGGGCTGTGTCCGATGTAGCAAAATAAAATACCGAGATCCGTTCACTTAACTGCATTATATGGTGATTAAGTAATACCCCCTGTCAACAAATTTCTTTACCAACAACAATTCATAAGCACGACAAAGCAATTGTTAGTACTTAAAGATATATTACCTTTTTTTAAATTGAGGAACTTCAATGTCTCCTTATCTAACCTATTCTAAAATTCCTGCAGAGGCACGTCTACATCTCTGTTTATTGTGTAATTGTACAGAAACACGTTTTATTGCATGTTACAGTTATTACTGTGAGGCTGTTACAGAGCAGTAACAACTGACACTGTAGTGCTGCCCAGTTCAGACAAAACAATAAGACTACAGGCAAAAGACAAACACACCTTATAATGTGCCACTTTATTAGAAAAGTAAAAACTCACTTTAATATCTTATGAAGGTTAATATAAAACATTACAATCTCTTGCATATCTGCACTGTCACACTATATTTTATATTTATTATTTTTAAACTAAACCCTGTGCTTTAAGAACATACAACATTGGCTACAGCTGTCACAGCAGTATTGGCCCATAATTATATCTGAAGACAATTAACAAACAGCATCTGTATCTGCATGGAAAGCATGAAACATTTTGCATCCACAAAGTACAATGTGTCTGTGATAACCACCTTTTTTTTTCAACAAATATACTGTATGTTACATTGGAACAACATCAGAACAGCAACAGAGTATTTTACACATTTACATCATCATACTGTATTTGTTTGTGCAATGAACATCTGTCTCGATCAGTGTATGACAGTGCTCGACAAAATATATCTTATCAGTGCTATCTCTCAGGATAAATAAAATGTGACACATAAGTGACAGCCAGATAAAAAAAGATTGTGATAGTGATTTCCAGCCATCCGAGCTCAGCTGTTAGCCATTTCTCATATCAGGCAGAAGCTGAGCCGTTGGTGCATTGTTGATATCAGACTGGGTTTGGTCTGACCCACAACCCCATACCACCCCCCTCCCCCACTAACACCACACATAGACATACACACACACTCACACACACACACACACATCACTCCCCGATTCCCTCAGAAGTGGACATCGAAGGCCCCTCCCCTGCACAGCGAGGGAGAGAGGTGAAGAAGAGAAAGAGACGTCTGTGTCAGTTATTAGAATATGAACACAGCTGGGCGAGGGAGTGTATTCATGGGCTGACCATGTGGTAGAGAAGTGTGTGTCATCCCTTAAATGCACATGGCTCCATGTTGCAGAGTGTGTGTGTGTGTGTGTGTGTGTGCGCGCGCATGCAGGCAAAAACACATACTGGAAGGAGGAGGGTCTTTTTGGTCAGTGTCCGTTTGCAGTGCTCCCCATCCAGTTTTATACTAGCTTTTATTTCTCTCCCTCCTGACCTCACCTCTTCTTCCTCACCTCTATTGCTCTTTCTCCCCCAGAGAAGAGGATAAACAGCACTCTGCCTTAAACTCCCAGTTGCTTTTCTCTATCTTCCTATTTCTTTCTCCTCCTCTCCCAAGATGTTACTTTGGAAAAAACAAAAAAAAAAAAAACAACTGACTGCTGCTTTGCATCACATGTAAAGAAAATACAACAGAAAAGATTAACAAACAAGAGATCAAATAAGTACCACAATATTTGTTTTCATCTCCATATATCAAAGCATGCAATTTTTGATCAAGCAGGAAAAAATTGCACCAACAACATAAACATATTGTTTTCATGGCAGTGGCATGAGCTATATTCATCCAAAGGTACTGTCAGTAGGTAAGAAAAAAGAAACAGTGCATTAAAATACAGAGTGCATTTGTTTTTACATACTTTTGGACACAGTAGCATTTATAAATCCACATTACTGGCTTTTCTAAACCCGTCTTCTCTTTGCATGGTTGTCTCACAGTGAGACATTGTAACGTACCCTTCATGCCTCGGCCTGTGAGCAGCTTGTATCCCTCTTATCTTTATGCCCATTAATTGAGCCTCTAATGTTTTCTTTTCTTCTTTTTTTCTTTGTTTTTTAATGTTCCCAAAAGCTACATGGGAAAGACATTGTTTGTAATGGAAGAGAACTTGGTACAGAGCCTGGAGACGATGGTGGGGAAAGGGTGAGGGGCACCCTTCCAAAGGACACTCGCCAGTAATTTTTATGCCCAGTTCTTTATTTTCCTTGGAGTCCAAGCCCTCTGTTGCTATTTCAACCACCAGACTTAAGTCTGGTGAGCTGTGGGGAGCTCTGGCTTTGACTTGAGACCTGAGAGCGAATCAGAACTGTGCTCAGAAACTCCCTTTACAGCATGTTGATGTGCAATTAAGCCAACCAGTCCTGCAGCTGTCTTGGACAAAATTACAATGGTCATAAAATTTGATGTGTACAGGACATGACATATTAACTGCACAGGATGGAGCATCCTGTATTGTTTTGGACACTCTTTGAATCCTATTTTTTAAAAAAATATTTCATTTATTGTATTCATTTTATATGTAGTCATAGTAATACAGTAAAGGTCTGGCATTGTGAAATTTGCCTCCCATATCACTCTGGGGAAATTCTTGCACAACCCGCTCGATGTCCCTGACTTGATCGCTTTACCCTGCACGACTGTGCCAAGTGTGCGTGTATTTGTGTGAGGGAGCAACAGGGTGTGTTATCATGACTCTGGTTAAAGATGTTTGTCAACGCTGAGCATGGATTACTAACTAATCTCACAATTTATGTGACCATTGCACTATCGATCAAAAGTCACTTTCTATAGTTAAAAGTCACTTTTTATAGTTACCATGAGGCCTGCTATTGATAACTGCTAATGTTTGGGGCACATTGATGGTAAATTGTCTACAGGGTACTAAAGCGTTCACTTATTTCTGTGTTTGAGGAGCCCTAAAAATTCTAGGCCTATGTTTGAACAAAACACCACACTGCTGTCTGCCAGGCAACAGGCTAGAGAACAGAGAACCTGTTTTAGATGTTTGCTTAGGGAGAGCTAAGTACTGCAAATCTCTGTTACATCCATCTGCTTATATTACATAAGCCCCCCCCCCCCCCAAGATGGGGCATTTATTTGTGTGTGTGTGTGTGTGTGTGAGAGAGAGAGAGAGAGAGAGAGAGTGACAATAGTTAACAGTGTGCCTCATACTCTTAATATGCCCATTTTCCTTGATACTACTGTTTATTTTCAGGTGTGTGTTTGCAAAATGCATGCACATGTCTTTTTTTTATATATTAAAGGTTGTAAGTTACACCACATACTCTTTAAGGAGTACAATGTTCATATAAAAATAAAGATATGATGGAAAATGATGCACAAACAGGTGAGTATGGTCAGTGACACAGTAGGTTGAACACGTATATTCCAGTTTTCTTATCTTTTTTTGTCTGTTTAAGCATATTTGGTCCATATTTGGGCTGGACTGTGCTGAGGCTGGTTCTGAAATACAGACCAATCAAAGGAAGTCTGAACCTGGATTAAGACCCTGTTTGTACCTGATGTCATCACAAAATGGAGCCTCATGTTGTTTGTCCATAGAGGGCCTTGTATCTATGTACATCAACCTGCTGGCCAGTGAACAGGAGGGTCCCTTTCATGACTCTGTACCCGTGGGTCCTGGGCCCCAGCTACAGGCCAGTGACGTACATCTCCATCCCATCATTGAATGTGAAGATGGTGGTGGTGCTGGAGCTGTTGGCTCCCTGTTTCACATCGCTGATGGTCTCATAGAAGTTTTCCCCACCAGGCATGCCTCGACCAGCCAGGGCAGTGGGTCCTGAGGCCTGAGGTGCCGCAGGTGCTGCCTGCTGCTGCTGCTGCTGCTGTGGTGTCTGCTTCTTCCTCTTCAGAGTGGCATTACCCCCAGCTGTGCTGTTATTGGTTCCCGTCTGCTCACGTTTCCGGTGGGTGTCGATAGTAGCGTACGCAGGATCAGATTCAGCCACTGCACACGTGGACCAGGACCTGTCTCCCACTGGCTCGTAGCAGGGCTCCTCTTGGGAGCGCGTCGGACCCTGCACTCCTCTGCCACGGCCCCGGGAACTTGCGTTTCTCTCTCCACCGAAGGAGCGCGGGAGGGTCTTCGATCCGTTGTTGTCCATAGGAGGCTTCTTCTTCTGGGTTTTACACACAATAGAGTAGGTGTCTGCAATCTGATACGGCACACAGGAGGAGAGCACGGTGTTGATTAATAACATTGAACCACAGTACAACTCTATCTCATAGCCTACACATGCTGTTCTATGGTGGTATTTAAAAGAACTGGCACTGTATCACACTTTTCCCACATTTAAGTCTTTTTAAGTTTCTGAGTTAACCGGGAGTACATGCATGTCTGTCAACATGTATGCCAGACATTAAAGGTACAACACACGAACATGAAAGTAAACATATAATACTGCTAATATGGTATGTACAAATGAATGTGTGAGCATGGATTCTGTGGGTGAGTGTGCACAGTAGTTTGCACATGTGTTGACAGAGCTCGCTCTGTGCTGTAACCTGACCTATTTTTACAGGTTAGGATAAGACAGAGTAAACTGTGTTATCAGTCTGCTGAGGTCTAGGCAGTGGATGAACCTGTTAAAATTTCACCACAACTGCTTTGGCAACCAAACAACGGGGTATGGTGTGAAAGATCTGGACGCCAGCCAACTTTCCGGGAAAAAAACAAACAAACTGCTAAGTGGTGTTCACTAATGGACTTTGCTCTCATTGGTTTGAATGAGGCATATATGTGCATGATTTTGTGAGTGTAGTGTACTGTATGCATGTATCCGTAAATGCATACACATAAATGCTTCATGTGTGCTTCCAGTGAACCATGTAAGATTTGATATCTAGGACTCACAACTGAGAGGCTAGCGTGAGGTCTTGCAGGGTATTCGGATAAACCAGTGCTGTGACCTTTGGCATTTCTGTGTCAAAATTCCATAAGGGGAGCACAAGAGCAGAGGATTGTGGGACACGGTAATGTTTACCTACCGTGTTCACACCCAGACCAGCAGCTTTGCTCTAGTGGCCCTGAGAAACACTTGCTATGCAAACTCTCTCTCTTCCACACACACACTCACAGTTTAGCCTTGTTTTTGTTCCGCTCCCAAAAAACTGAAACCTGAGAGCATAGAGACAATGGGCAAGACTCTGTGTGCATGCTTACCTTCCCTCTACTTTCACAGTACCTTTACATTATATGTCTTACATATGAGAAAACACAGTACTAGTTAAACTGTGGAAATATAATCTAAGTGCACAACACAGTGACTTCAACTGAGAGTACATCTCCCTCTTTCTGCCTGTCTTTCTGTCTCTGAAAGACCTCAAGCAACACATAACCCAGCCCCCACAAACCTCTTGTGTGACCTTTTTGGATAAACAAAGACCCTGGCGCATGCTACAAGTGTGTGCACACACTGTGCACCGCGTGTGTGTGTGTGTGTGTGTGTATGTGTGCATTTGTGCACACAGTATCTGCAGCTCAGTGCAGCAGAGGAAGGAAGTCACAAGATGATGGGGATTTCAAAACTGGGCTGCAGCTGTTGAGGAAGCCTGTGCATTAGATATTTTCTTTTCTCCTCCCCCCCTCTGCCTGCGCTCCATTCTGTTATGTCTCCTTTGATACTGCTTTAGCTCTGTGCTCAGACAAGGCTTTAAAAATTCACATTTAATTTCAGGATACACTGATTATCCATGGAAACATAACAGTTTGCATGACTGATGCATCTGTGTGTGATCAACTTTATGAATAGAAAATATGGCACACGTTTCCAAACGGTCTACAAGCAGTCGATATTCATCTGGTGAGGCATGCTTTGTGCAACGTGATTGGTTGGGGAAGGCAGCGCCTCCTAATAGCCACGAAGGGAGTGGAGCAGAAGGACAGAGTGCCAGAGGAGAGGAGGAGATTTAGGTGGGAGTGGAAACTCAACTCCTTTTCACGGCCGCAACTGACAAACTCCAGAGGATACAGAGCATGTTAGGGCAACAACAAACTCTCAAATGGAAAAACACTAAGCAACTAAGGGAGAGAAAGTTTGATAAAAAACAAAACAGAAAAAGAAAGTCTGAAAGAAAGAAAAAAAAATGTGAATGCAGAACACAGTCAAGGCCAGCTGCTCTGTGTACCAGTCTGATTTGCAGAGGAGGAGTTTAACTCATGAGCCAAACAGCAGAGACTTAACCCCTTAATCTCCACATGCAGCGTCCAAACTCTTTGGCTCATCAGTGGCTTACGGATTGAGAGTGGAGAAGTGGGGGTGGAGTTGCTGCGTGTTGAGGCACATGTGGAGGGGTGTGTGACATATATATATGTATGTATATGTATATAGGTCAGTTTGTAGCCTGCATCCCAGTCAGAACTGATCACATTCTGTCTGTGGAGGCTGACGAGGCACAGCTAACCTTTAACCTTTAACAAACACCTCAATGAATGCAAAGTGATACATTATTATTTGGTAGCAGGTGATACTGATGTCCAGAGCCGTCTGGTGACTCGTACACCAGAGACAGATAGATGGGGGCTGGGAGATTGGGGTTAGAGTTCAGGCAGGGGGTTGTGGGCGCTGGACGCATGTAACGCAACCTCTGGCTGTAAGCAGAAACCTCTTATGACAGGCGGGTCATAGGGCAGCAGTGTTATGACGGCGTGCCCAATCAAAGGGGCGCCCCACTCAGTAAACACAGTAGTCACAAATCACAGACCTGTCTGCCCATACGTCTGCCTCTAAGTTCCAGTCCCCCATGAAGTGCTCCCTCCTCCCAACTGCCACCACACACACACACACACACACATTCATATACTACCTCCTTTGCGGTTGGGGGTGATGGGTGCCCCTGTCCGTTCTCTCCGCGAAGTGGAGGTGGGTGCAAGGTGATGATGTCATCTTCCTCTGGAGGCTTCCAGATGTACTGCTCGCCATTGCCCATGAACACTGCTTCCTGATAAACAAAATCAATGGAGGAGCTTAAGCGAGTACTGCAGTTACAAACAAAAATAAATCACACAGTTCCACGTTTTTACATGTGTGGATGGTCGTGTTGGGTTGTGTCCAGTACATTTAGCCAGATATTTTAGAGTTTTTTCAATTTTTTTGCAACTTCATACTTCTGTTCCCCAAATCTCAGAGGGAAATATTATCCTTTTATTACTCCACTCCATTTGTCTAACAGCTTTAGTTACTTGGTACTTTTCAGATGACATTTCTCACACCCTTACTGTCCCATGAAAACCATGCATCTCCAAATTTATTGATTTTGAATTTTTTTTTCTGATAAACTGAAGGATGAAGGTTGGGAAAATTGTCCTACCTGTTAATCTAAATAAACTATTTACTAGTTATTTTTTAAAAAATGGATTAGCTGTAAAACCCACTGTGTGGATTTGACTTTTATCTTTTTGCTTTGTGTGTTTGTCCTTAGACCTGTCAGTTGTGGAAGTTTTCAGTCCCTGTTTGCTCAATAGATAAACAGTGACAGTGATGTTGCACAGAGTGGGCAAATTTGTGTGTGTGTGTGAAAGAAAGAGAGATAGGCAGAAGGTCAGAGGTATGGATGACACATTTGCTTTGTGTGATTATTGTGGACTGCATTTATCATATGTGGTCAGTAGAATTATTGCCCTAACAAGGTTATAATAATAAAAATGTCATTTCTAAAGCTTTTTCTATGAAAGATGTCTGTCTTTCTACAATATCCACAGAAGTTAAATGATCTGGCTGGCTAACTTCTTTTTTCCTCTCCAGCCTTCATGTCAAGATCCACACAAAAGAAATCAGCAAGTGGCACTGCCAAACAGAGAGCAGGCACTGGAAATGATCCCTGAGTCTGTATCATTTCAAAATCAACTACACTTAAACAATCACAAACTACCATCTAGCAACAAGGGATGCATGCTCGTTTCAACAAGGGTGAAATGAGTTGTTTTGTGACCAACTTTTCCTCAGCGTTTGATGAAAATCTATTCTGTCAAAGATATCCTGATGAAAGAGAGACAGACAGATCCACTGCTGTAAAGACAACACCACAAAAACATAACAACCCTTTAACTCTACTAGTAGAGGTAGTTTTCATGCTTACTTTGGTTTGTATGTGTGATCCTTTTCTGATAACAAAAGAAAACTGGCTGCCTATTACAAAAATGGTCTTCATAGTAAAACAAAAACCAAGCAAGTATCTGATCTCGATAATTTTTTTTATCACTGCTGATGATCAAAAGCAATTAGAGACCGATTAGAAAGACCGCAGTGGTGTGTGTGCACATGCGACCGAGGATGATTAAGCTTTTATATGCGCCTCCTGTGCAGTGAGAGTGAGTAACAGAAGCCGGGGCAGAGTAAATGGCTCCAATATGTGAACATTATTTATCCCCGTACTGGCTGCTGGCTACTTGTTAGGCGTTTCTAATTTCTAGACTTGCTGATAAATTTAATGGGAACACACACATACATACACACATATGCACACGCACACACACAAACACACATGTATACATATATACAGGCAGCTTGGCAGCCTGCCAAGCTCTTACATAATCCATCCTTCCATTCTTCACTCAGGCCACTACAATACAGTGCTGCGCAGCACAGAACACAGAAGCACAGGGAAGAAAGAAACACACAACATGCTTATACAACATACCCACACACACACACTATCAAACATTTAGCTAGCAGAGATTAAAAGTGAAGGTCAGCAACTGGGCTGACATCCACAGCTAAGACAGAACAGCTTAAACACCATTATCAATCTGTTTAAATCACTTCCAACAGAGGACCGAGTCACCTGTTTTATGCTCTGCCAAACACACACACACACACTCTTGAAAAAAAGATGCATGTGCCAGCTAACCCATGGGAAAGGCTGATCACCACCATTGTCCGTCTATTTCCCTCTCAGAACTGCTTATAAATACAACCTAGCTGACAACGCCTTTATGCGATTAAAACATTCAAACAGAGGACACAATCTTGATGAGAGTGGTTATTCTCCAAACTTAGAACATGCTCTCACATACACTGACAATTAATGATTACTATAAAGTATAAGTGTCTAGTAAAAAAAAAAAAAAAGAGAAGACGCCAAGTGACTAAAATAATCTTAATCCTCATGTGTGACTGTGAAAAGCTGTGTTTGTGGACAGCGCCCTCTAGTGGTAAACTGACAGACCTGTGCTTTGCTCAAGTGGCAGGTTGTGCAATACAGTGCATGCAGGTTGATACAGACCATATTGATCCCATGATTCCTGTACCTTTGGGAAGGAGTGCAGGTGAAATGGCTCCAGCAGTTTGCGTGGAAACTCCTGACTGCGATGTAGTGGAGGAGGAGCGGCGGAGGGTGAATCACTGACGCTCGACTGGCTGTCTGACTGGCTGTCGGCCCCGTTATTTTCCTTCCTGTTTGACTTGTCAACCTTGAGGTATTGAGTCACAAGTGAATTATGTACACAGTCGAAGAACACGGCAAAAAGTCCACATAATCAAGTTTAACATGATTTCTCATGCATGTCAGATCGTATTTTAGACCTATTAGTGAGACATTTTGAGTTAATTTATTAATTAAGTTAAAAGCTGATTTTCCCTCAAAGTATTTCACCTAAAAGTAAACATTAAGTACTGTGGGTGACGGAGCAGTTTTGGTGAATTGGTGAAGTGTCTGTGAGTACTTGAACTGCTACACCCAAAGTATAGAAAACATCATGTGACAATTGACAATTTTCTGAAGACGGATTGGCAAATGAATAAAAAAATCCCAACAGATGTACTGGCGTAAAGGCTAAGTACACTAGCCTTAATTGTTTCATTGTTAGCGATTTCTTTGTAAGGCCTCACGTCAGCACCTTCTATAACTGAAAAACTATGACAAGATACTTGGCTTCTTAACCACAGCTGATCATATCAACCAGAACTCATTTCTTCAGGCTGATTAAAATCTCCACCTGCTTTACCAACTATAGCCGACCTGACATGAATACAAGGTAACCGCAGGACATGTAGTAAATGCACTCCATCATATTATACAAAATATTATACAGCCCTACAACATACTTAAAGAGCTCTTCCAAATCTAGCGTAGTAAGAAAAATAATAACATGAAGCATCTTTTTTTCATTTTGTTCTTGCTTTCTCATTTCAAGTCACCATCTAATGACTATTTTAAAAATATATACATACTTTACCTTTCTGAACTTCCTTATAGAAGCATACTCAGCTGCAGTTGGATCTTGGATGGCCAGGGAGTTGACAGAAGACAAAGGGGACCTGCTGACCCCACTCGCACCATTACATCTTCCTGCCGTCGGTCCGTTAATGGTGCCGTTACCTCTGCCATTCCCTCTGCCACCCTTTGAGAAGAGAAAGAAAAGGTTGTATTAGCAGAGATGCCCGTTACAAATTACAAATGCAACAACGCAGAAGTTGCACCGTAAACAAGGCCCGAAGTCAGTGTCACTGAAAGTGTTCGTCTGTAGCTCCAGTGTTTGTGTACTCACAATACAAGTTTACAGTTTGGGATCTATGCGCATGTACTTACATTTCCATGTCCGTTTCCGCTGCGAGCTCCGTTGGTCTGACTTGGGGGGCTCTGAGCAGCTCTGACTGGAGCTGGAGTGTTGGCTGATGTGGTTGGCGGGGCAGAGGGTACCTTGGGGCCCGAGTCAGTTTCCCGGACACCAACGCTTTCATACAGGCCGTCATCCAGGCAGTGGGTGGGGGTGGGGTTGTTCCTTATACCCACCTCAGTGTAGGTATGGTCTCTCGCCTCACCTCCTCCTCCTCCTCCTCCTCCTCCTCCTCCTCCTCCTGCTCCCCCATCTCCTCCTGTTTCCCCTCCTCCCCCCTGGCCAGATCCCTGGGGACTGGTGGGGATCTGGGGAAGCTGGCGCCCATGTGATGGCCTCAGGTCTGTCTGGGAGCGTCGACTGTGAAGGAGCAAGAGGTCCATACTGGCTGGACGACTCTTGCTAACAGCTGCACAGACAGAAAGAGGAAGAGGAGCAAGGGGAGAAAGAAAGTGTAGTGAAGACGGGATTGAAGTAGTAACGGCTCAGGGTTGCATATCATATAGGGTCACATGCAAACTGTCACTTACAGTTTCCATTGCAGGGAAAGCGATTGATCTCGTGCAACCTGGTGTCAGATTTGCTCATGGAGTTCAATTTTGGATGTCGAAGGGTACCCTGCTGTCAAAAACATACAGGAAGGTTAATACAGGAATTAAAAAATGCAAACATGCGCGTGCTCATCTGTGTACAGAAACCAGCTATTCACTGAGAAAGGATACTTGGAAGAGAGCAGAAGGAGATGGAGAGGGAATAAAATGGAAGTATGTCTCACCATATTTACAGATGTCCCTTTCTCTCCGGCTGGGGGGTGCTTGCTCTTGCTTTTTCTGACACAACATCAATGTGAGGAAGGTCAACGGGAGCCAGTGGACAGAGAGAGAGAGAGAGAGACAACTTACATGCACTCAGAGCACACAGATACTATCAGCATCCAAGCTGGGTTAGGGCATAAACGTCCTTGGTTATTAACAAGAGCCCGGTCAAACATCGAGTGGAGCGTGACTCAGGTTTTTGTTTTTTGTCAAAGCGGAGGATGTCCTTCACTGTGGAACTTCTTATCACGACAAGACCAAGCAAACTCACAATTATTATTTTGGAGCTTCATCACGCTTTGCCACTCTGCTTTGCTATCCTGTGGTATCAGCCTTGTGTAACAAATGTATCTATTGTAGTGATACGTAAGTCCCACGAGGTATCTGTAGCTATAGGAAACTGTTGATATGGTGAGAGAGAATGATGAGATGAAGTAAGAAGACGAAAGCTCCAGGGTGCAGGTGAGAACGCGAGAACTGTTCTACCCCCACTCCTTTTGTCTCTCTGCCTCTCATATAATGAAAGATCTTACTGCTGTGCTGCACAACACAATGTAGAAATAAATAGCACTTCTGGTTTGCAAACAGGTGAAGAAATCATGCATAAATCATCTAATTATAGAAGGTGGTTGAAATACTAAAAGACTTAAGAAGCACCACAGTCATTTCTGTGAGATCTGTGTTACTGGATGTAGCTACTATCTGTCTGAGTGAGCAGGAACTCAAGCCTGTTCGCACAAACATATGGCCATCATACCCCAAGGGGACCGTGAGAAGGCGAAGAGAGCTCCCCTTGGAGATGTTCATAATAACATGGCACAGGAGGGGGTTCAAGCTAAAAAGTCCTGAAGGTATGAAGACAGATAAAGAACGGCATCAATTTTGCAAGTTTAGATTAAGTTCTTAAAAGAAATCTACTATAATCCCTGGAATCTGTGCAGGAACGGTATTTTTTAAACCAATATTAGGAAATCAATAGCATTAGGCCTCTTTCCAGGATCTATGGTATTTGTACATGACAAAGTGAACTGATGAACTGGTGCACATATTTCATACTTTAGATCTTAAAAATAGTGCAATTTTACTTCTACAACAAGACCTGCTTTGACATTTCTCTACATCCTTATCTGTGTATCCCATGGCAACAAAGCCACAGTGTAGCCTCTGATTGGTCCCTGAGGGTTTTGAAAAAAGAAGACGAAAAAGAAGGAAAAAAATCCCATAGGCTGTTCCATTGCTCTTGCCTGATCCTCTTTAAACCGCAGGGTGACTCCATTGCTTTGGCCTGCTGAGGAGTCTGCTGAAAGAGGGGTGACGTGAGGCTGCTCTGACTCTGGCCTGTCTCCTCTGTGTCCTGTAAACATCATTTCATCTGATCTGACACTCACAGCCATTAACATTCATTACCGCCACTCTACTCAGACCGGGGGATGAAAGAGACGGAGAGGATGGATGGAGGGAGGAGAAGAGTTCAGAAGAAGTAGAGACACATAAAAGAAGGAGTAGATGATGAGAGTGATCTGGGAGGGCACAGAAAGCTGGCAGCTGAGATAATAAAACTCTTGCTGGCCTCTTTTTTATTTTACTTCAATTCACCCTCTAGTTTTTTTCCACGTTTCAGGTCATGTGACCGCCGTCTTACCTTTGGCAGCCAACGCAGATGAGGACAATAAGGATGGTGACCACAAAGGCGGAAGCTGCTGCGATGGCTCCCAGGAGCAGCAGGTTTTGGTAGGTAGTTTCCTCAACATTTGTCCCTTCACTGTCACCCATGACACCCACTCCCTCTCGCTTGCTCAGTCACTTCCACTCGAGCTCAAGCTCTGCCGCACAGACCGTCTGCTCAGGAAAACCTGCACAGATACAAGTGATGGGAGAAAGAAAGTAAAAAGACAGAACATATGACTGACATGAGAGGTATGAACAAACTGAAGAAATGCTGCAGAGAGCGAGGTGAGAAACGGTGTGTGTGTGTGTGTGTGTGTGTGTGTGTGTGCTCGGTTTGCCTCTGGCTTTTTGTCACTGTCTCTTTCTGACATATCAGTTTCTATTTTTGACTCACTAGCAGAATAATGCACAGAAAATAGAACACCTTACAAGGCAGCCAGTATGAGCGTGCCAAAAAATGTTTCATCACACTCTTTCTTTTTGTTGTTAAGAAAAGATCAGAATGATGCCATAACATTCATTTGACTGGCCAGAGAGCTTCTCGTGTTCGTTTAACAGGAAAAACCTACTGAGCGCCCCAGATGTTGTGTCTCGCTGACGGAAGGACCTGATCCACTGCTGCTACACTTCATTTCCTGGCAGAACGCTTTCTTTTTCTTTTTTTTCCCCCCTCTCCAATCAACAGTGGCGCTCGGAACAAGATTTTCAATTTTTTAAACAGTGGTACATATTGCAGTGAGTGTTGTACTACAAACAAGGTTACACTTTCCAATCTTTTATACCTCTTCTTCTACTTCTCTGACACACAAGGGCAAGTAAACCATCCACAACCGCCCATCCATGCACACGCACACACACACACACACAATTCATGTCAGATAAAATTATTGCAGACAGTATTTGTGTGTAATACAGGGAGGGGAATACTGTACTTTCTACTCCAGTGGATCTACAGTATATGACAAATACTTTATGTTTTGCTAAAAAAGAGTGTTGTTTAGAAAGAATAAGTTTAGCAAGATAAGAAGTCAGGGGGAAAAAGCTGACTCTGTCCAAAACAAAAACTACACCTATCAAGATCTCAGGTGTCTTATCCACATGGTATATTTGTTTTTATTTTAAATCCTTAAATGAGCATAAATGTAAAATGACAACTTGTTATCAGCATCAAAAACAAAGCAAGTGAGTGTATTTCCCAAAATAACATTTTTCTTTAAACTAGCAGTATAAGTTGTGGTTACGTCATTACTTCTCACAGGGTATGGTATATGAAACAGGCAAATGAATCTTCTTCTTCACAGTGAGGAGAGGTCTTATTTTTAGTGCAGTATTTATATATTGTAGTACTGGTACTGTATGTTTGAAGTAAATGATTTCAATACTTTGTCCAGTGTCCAGGATTGGGCTTGTAAATGTATTACTAGTTTTGCACATTAAAACACTTGAGTTCTCTATTATCCACTCTATTATCCAGTATCAAACTAGAGATTTATTCCAGTTGGTATTTATTCCAACTGTTGAGCCTTCCTAAAAAAAACCAAAACAAAACAATGCATAGAGTCATAGAAAAATAATCCCTCTGAACCATCACTTGATCAGTTGTTGAGTCTCATTCCCTGGTTGCGAAATAACAGGGCTTTGGTTTGGCGGCAGTTTTGACAATCTGGGAATGTGACCCAACAATCAGCGACCTTTCTCCAGAATCACTTAATGATGTGTTTCAAAACAGCTACCCACAACTTTAATTTTAACATCAACCCAGTGAAAAGCTAGAAAAACAAAAGTCACTGCGGCATCGCAAGTTGGAACATCGTTACAAAAACCGCTTGCCAAAACTACAAATCCTTTGTTAATGCAGGTATAACTTTTCTATACTTAGACACAGCGTCCATACATAGAGAAAGAGGAGTTTCAGAGTTATCTGGTCAGTTAATCAGTTAGGCTAACCCTGCTGCCAGAATGTTCTGTAAAATGAGGTATGTTGTGTTGATATTGCGAAAAGCAATCTAAAATCCTCCCAGTTCACACGATTATTAAACAGCATTCTGACCACAGTTCATGTTACATTCAATCTAAAAGGGTCACCCATTAGCAAGCTAATGTTAGCTTTGACAAAATCAACTAATCTCTACATAAAAACCAGTCGGTGTGGTGCGAACGGCTTTAATTTAGTGTGCATCATCATATAGCACAGACACAGTGAACATCTGTGTTACAAGTCGGCTCCTGAAGTAGAGCCTACAAGACAGACAATATGTTCAGTGTGAGGTACAAATATGTTTGCAATGACTGACTTATCCGCACAAGACATTTGGAATTTGTCAATACCTGCACTCGCAGCTCGGCACATATGCCAGAGGCTCAACACGCACAAGCCTACACTATGCGCCTTTATAAACAGAGACAATAGCAGCAGCGTGGT
The DNA here is from genome assembly GCF_020382885.2 of Scatophagus argus. NCBI lineage: Eukaryota > Metazoa > Chordata > Actinopteri > Scatophagidae > Scatophagus > Scatophagus argus. Next base: position 9,789,678 of record NC_058500.1, on the reverse strand, counting down.
TAAAGTATTAGATTATAGTGAAAGCCGAACGTCGGGGATCCGCACAACAAAGCAAGCAATGAGCAGAAGGAGGTCATGGGAAGCTACTGTATGGAAGGTGTGTGTGTGTGTGTGTGTGTGTGAGAGAGAGAGAGCGAGAGATTGTGGCACATACCACCACAGGATCTGACTCCGGCTTTCTGTTTCTTGGAGATAAAACTGCATCTTTTTTTTTTTCCATGTCCTCTTTTTTTGGTCCCGCTCCCTCTCTCTTCCACCAGATCTCCTCTTCTCCTTCTCCCCCCTCTCTCCCTCTCTCTCTCTCTCTCTGTCTGTCTGCCTGACCCTGCAGATATGTGAGGCGATGCACGCCGAATGAATTAGCAGAGCAGAGGCCTCAGACAGCCCTTTATGGAATAGACCGACAGGCAGGCGAAGCAGGCAGGCAGAGAACAACACTGTGGAAAGAGTGAATGAAAGGGAAGGGTAAGAGAGAGGTGATGAGACACAGGAGCACATGAGTGGGATGAAAGAGCAGACAGGTGGGAGAAGATGCAAGAAAAACCGGGGGAAGACAGAGAAAAAGGGAAGCGCACTTAAAACACGAAGGAGGAATGAGGAGGGGAGGGTGTGATAAACAGTGGGGGAAGGAAGGGAGAAAAGAGAGTGATGAGACGAAGAAGATGAAGACAGTGAGAGAAATAGCGGGGAAGCCTGGGAGAATGTGTGATGAGCGCATGGAGGGGTGGGGGTGGGGGGCAGAGAGAAGAGAGAGAGTGAGAGAGAGTGAGAGAGAGAGAGAAAGGGGGGGGGGGGGAGAAGGAGGCGATGAGAAGGAGGTCATCAGCGGTCTGTTTCTGCCTGCATTTTGTCAAACCCCCCCCTCTTCTAAAATATTCAGAGGAGAAACACATCACAAGGGGTGCGTTTCTGAACCGCCAGCGAACACAATGCAGGATGGGAGCACATGTCTGACAGTATGTGAAGCTCGCAAGTGGTGAACAAGACTCCGCGGGAGGAGAGGCACTTTCTGTACAACGCTACAACGCCCCTGCAGCACGCTCGACTATGACACACAGTTAGGATGGCAAGAGTGTTTATTCCTGCGTCTTTCTTCATTTCAGGACATCACGAGTAAAATGATGACAGTGATAATAACAGCATATTGAGACTGATGGCGATGGTGATGATAGCCCTGCCGATGCCTGCTGCCGCCACCGCCGCCGTCGGTTATTATAATAAACATGTCAGTGATGACAATGATGAAGGGTGCAGGTACTAATACCGATGGTAATGATGGTGATAATGAGGTCAAACTGAAAGATGTGAAGACACATCGTGGGGCGGATGCAAGCAGCAGAATTGGCAGAGCAGCAAGCAGGATGCAGCAGTGCAGCGCAACCACAGGGTGGAAGTTTCGACTGTGACTCTGAGAACACACGCATGCACACCAGAATAAAACACAACTCTGTTGGGGTGCAAATTTAACTCCAAATCTTTGAATTACACAGTCTTTGCAGTAAAAACTCACGTCAACATGCTCTTTGATTGGGGATATGCAGCTGGGGTCTAACAGACTCTGCAGCCTCTTTGTTATGCAATATCTACTCGTCAAAAGCTAATTGTAGTTTCTGCTCCGAGTTCCGCTTAAAATAGACTGTTGAAAAGAAAATCGGCCTCATTTTAACATGCCCTTTTTTCAAAGACTTAAAGGTTTATATCAGTAATTTCCAGTTCTCATACCTCATTTCATTTTAACTTTTTGTGCCAATAACAGCTTCTTTCAGGAGTGCATCTACCATCCCCAGTTCTGTCAGATCTCATCACATGGGAGCCATAAAAATGGGTAAAATTCTTCTTGTAACAGGATTGAGCAGACCCTAATGCCATAATGCTGCTTTTCTTGTACAAATGAATGCGTATTGTGCTGTTTTTAATGTGTCGTGTGTTTAATTAGATATTTAAACGAGTAATTAATTACTAAGAAGCTGTTTTCTGAACAGTGCATTTGAAACTATGAAATTATCTTACTGGTTTCTCTTGGATGGCAGCAGCTCTTCAAAAGTGGGACATTTTTGTTTGGTTTAAAAATAAGCGTAACCTGATTTCAGCTACATTTCAGGGATGACATTTACATTTACAGTAACATTTCGAATTACATCATGAGCTGTTATAAATTGTTAATGCTTTCAGTAGACAAGAGATGTTGGTTTTGCGGGGCAGCTTTTACTGAGAGAGCAGAACGGCTGAAAAGACCTGACTTCAATAACAACAGAGCCGAATGCTGTACAAAGCATAAACTGGACAGCTTTTGGGAGGCTGAGTGTATATAAAGTATATTAAGGTTAACCTCAGCATTTCTTATGCGATTCCCCTACAGTCATCTAAAATTAAAAAAAAAAAAAAATCTGTTCAGCTGCTGTTCTCATTCTTGTGTATCAGGGGCTTCCTTAAAACAATCTACAATCACAGTTTCTCTGATGTTTGACTGACAAGCTGCCTGAAAGAGAATTATTGAATATCATGTGCTTGTTTGTTGCCAATGAAGCATAAAGAGTAAAGAAGTATTAAGCACAGATAATAAGCTGTTACAAGATTGATAAAAATATGTAACAGCAAGGAAATATGCACACACACACACAGCCATCACTTTGGGCTGTAAGAAGCTGTGACATATTTTTCCAAACAAAACAAAACAAAATTGATCAATTAAAAAAGTAATCAGCAGATTAGTCCATACTTAAAATAATCCTGAGTTGCAGGTCTACACAAAATTGTTCGAAATGAGCTCCATTTCACAACAACAAAGTCCTACTTTTATAATATGCATAAATCATAAAAGAATGTTGTGATATATAATAGTGTAGCAGTAACACATTTTCCTGATTCTATACTTGCATACTTTCGCTGAAGTAACATTTTCAATAAAAAAAAACTTTTGCTTGAAACAGAGCATTTTTATGATGTGTTAGTAGTACTTTTACTTAAAGGTATACTACACAGAATTCCCAAGTCTGGGAATGATACTCATCGATAAATTGTCTTTCTCCGAAATCAGTGACTCCCAGAAACGACACTGCCTCACTCTTCTAGTGGGTCAGAAAGGATTATTTTTGTATGAGTTTCACACTTTACATTTTCTTTAAGTAAAGGATACGTCCCCCACCACTGTCAACAGACGATAATAACAATACACACTGCAACTTATATACACATATGCACTGCCAGAATTTGACCTTGTGCTCCTTCTCCTTTAAGAACGTAAAACCTAAGAAACCTGAAAAACCTGAAACGTGAAGTTCATCTTCACACTCAGCTGGTCACTACCACTTGAAAAGCTGTCAACACTTATCACATCACTCCCAAAAAGACTCTTTTCCATCTCCACATAGGATTAACAAAGCCAGCATCCATGCAATTTTCCTAATTGTAGCCAGAGATTCTCAAGGCCGATATGTTGCCGTCATGTTCCTGTGTGCAGCTTTCAGTCTCAGTCATCACATTAGGACAAATCCAACTAAGTGATTATTATCAAGGGCAACAATGGAGTAAACCCCCGAGATATGAGGATTGCCGGATGAGAGTGTGTGTGTGTGTGAGGGAGTGTGAAGCACAACTCTTGCTCAGTAAATGAATTAAATTATCTAAGTCCATGCCACTTCATAGGCTTCACATATCCAAGACTTACAGTTACAGGCTAGCAATCTTCATCAGGCAGTATGACGTATTGTCAAGTATCCCCTGTCCACTGGATATCAACAAGTAAAACAGCCTGCCCTGTCTGTGCTCCACCTCAAATCAATCTGAAGATCAGGCATTGAAGCACACGTACCGGTAATCTGCGATGGACAGAAATAAATGGCGATGATAGAAAGAAAGAGGGGAGTGTAGAGGACAACTTGTCTCCCAAACATTGTAAGGCAAGTTCATCAGAGGCCTGGACTACAGCACATTACATCTGAGAGGAGACGAGAAATCACATCATGTCCATGGCAATCTCCAGCCCCGCGGGACACCACTGCACCGTGCATAACAACATGAAGTGATGGGGGAGACAGAGAAGAAGAAAGGGAGAGAGAGGGAGGCAGTAATCGGACAGGAGTGGGGTGGGGGGTTGCAGCTTAACCATCTGACATTTTTGCCATCAGCTGCAATGCCTATCTCTAAGCCTCACACACACACACACACCCCCACTGAGGGCTAAGACCTTGTACCGGCACCGAAATTCAGTTTGCAATTTAGTGGCTATCCCAAAGTGACCTGTTACAAGTGGTCACATAACACGTCCAGTGAGCACAACCTGCTGTTGTCCTGAACTAACATTCTAATCTCATAAGCAAATATGATTTGGAGTCTGCTCAAAGCTTTAGGCAGCATCCTCCTCTTAATGAGTGAGAGTATGAAGTGACAAGTGAAGGGTTATCTCTAAACAAGAGTGTTAAACGTGATCGTGGCTTCTGCTGCTTTACAGCTTTTCAAAGACAAGGTGATATTCTACATTTTGTGATGTCAATAAATCCCATGAGAAGACCAAAGTCATTGACCCCTACTGTTGACCTGCATAAGCCCAACTGAGCTTTTTACAGTGTATGAAACTACATACAGGTGACGTCTGTTTCTGTATCAGCAAGTAAGGATCCGAACATGTGGGCAACCTTCACTTCTTAACATCTTCAAAAAAAAAAAAAAACAAAAAAACCTGCATATAAATAAATTCTAAGCATTATATGTTTATATTGTATATTAACATATATAAATGATGAGACTGTGGTGCTATTTTTGTACATAGTTTTGCAGATATCTGGCATGACGACAGGGAGCGGAAAACAGAGATTTCCAATCTTAAAATGTTAAATACATAAACATTTGTAAAACCCACTCTCTTCTATTCTCAGCAGAGGACAGTTGGCAGCACCACTCTGGTTGCTGTTGGGTGTAAAGCACTGTTTGTTTCATCTGTTCCACACCCGATAGTGAGCTTATGATCTCCTCAAATGGCAACCCTTGTGTTGTGTTATTTTTAGAGTTACACAGGATTTTGACATTTCACTCGTTTGCCTCATCCTGTGTCGCATGGTGAAATCTTTCCACCATAAAACAACAAAGAAAATCCCAAAAGGTTGCTCGACAGATTTCTTTGTTTCTCTGAGTTTCAGGGTGGATGTGTGTGTGTGTGTGTGTGTGTGTGTGTGTTTCAACTGCTGAGTGCAGGAGGTGTAAAGGAAAATAACATATACCCTAAATAGGAACTGAAAGATAAAGTGTGATAAATAAAACTGTTAACATGCATACCCTGGAACCCAACCGCTGAATGGGGGGCATTAATCTCGGTGTGTATGTAAATATAAAACGTTACGGCGAAGTGAGTGTGAGAGTTTTCCATGTGTTAAGAGGCTCAAGCTCGGGTCAAGCTAATAAAAAATGAAGAATAGACTGAATACAGTTTGCTCTATCTGTGCTTTCTGAGTGCACAGAGGACAGTTCCAGCAAGAGACTTCATAAGCCGTGAATACAGGATAGTGCTGATGCTACAGACGCAGGCGAGGCAAGACCCCATTTTCCTCTCACTTGACTCGACTTAATTAACCAGAATGAGTCAGAAGCAACATTCAGGATTTAAGATTTATCCTTATGGGATTGGGGATCTCTCTGTTTCTCTCTCTCTCTCTCTCTCTGTGTCTCTCTCTCTCTCTCCCTCTTCCCAGCTCTCTCTATCTATCTCTCTGTTTATGGTTGAATTCTGTGCTAACTTCCTGCTCATTACTTTAATGATGGTGCTACAGTGAGTTTATGCTCACGAGTGCAGTTTGCTTTTTAACACGGCAGTTTGGGAATAGCGAGTACCCGCACATACACATGCAGAAATTCATGCAAACAGCGACAGAGAATCAAATAAAATCAAAATCCCATACATGCATTATGAATGTGTGTCGTATCAAAAAACAACTGGCAGCCTTGTAGAAAAACTAGCAAAATCTTTCACAGTATGCAAGTTGCACGACAGACACAGTGCTCTGTGACCACGCATGCACACATTTACTGAAAATAAAGAGTTAATGACAGAAGGAAAAGTAAATGGGACGAGCGACAAACGTCTTTTTCCTCCTCTGAAGTATCGGCTTAGCCCCTACATAACTGTGATACAGAGAAAGAGTCTGACAGACAGATATATCCAACCCGAGCTCTCTGCTTTTTCTTTAGATGCATTATTCATCTGTGTGCCAATTTGGAGGAACCCTCCCAATCTCCCAGATAGCACCAAAAAGAGGAGAAATGAGAGAGAGACAGGCAGACTAGAGAGAAAGAAGTCACAGAGAGAAAGTCAGAAAAAGAGAAAGACAGAAAAGAGGAGAGGAGAGGGAGAGGAAAACACCAGAACAAAAGAACGAGCGAGACAGACACAGAAAAGTGGGAGCAGGAACGGTTCAGTCTCTCAGCTGCAATGTAGTGAAACATCCAAAAAGGATTTCAAATGATCCAGGGAGACTTCTGCCTATATGTTTTGATATTCCCAGCTCTGCCTGACTTGTCTGCGCAGAGCAGATTAATGACGATTTCCACGCTAAAGACTCTTAACCCTGTCAAAAACACAGAGGGAGCAAAGACCACAGGCCTGAAGCTGGCTTCCTCTGGCCTCAAATCGTGCTCTGTTGCTAAATGTGAGTGCAGGCATGCTGTCAGACATATGCAAACACTTTCATGACTGCATGATGACGCCAGGAATAACCATTTTTGTTCATAGGATGTCCTATCATTATCTCTCACTCGTATCTCAAGTGTCCTGATAACGTCAGGATCATACCAGCATCCCTTCCAGTACAACCACATCCACGCTGGTAGCTGTTGAAGCTGTTCATCCTGGGACAGCCTGCCCCAGATTTAACCTCCACACATTCAGCCCGTCTCATCCCTCCTTCCTTTTTAGGTTTGTCTGTCTCACCTCCAGAGCAGATTTCTTTAACATCACGGCCTAGCAGAAGACGTAGGAGCACCTTCTCACCGTGATGGATGTGTGTGAGTTGGGGAGGGGGGTTAAGTGTGTGTGTGGGCTGGATCAGTAGGATTTCTGCTTAATCTGCCACCGTCTCCCAATAACAGAGCTGTGAGCGTTCAGAACTAACAGCTGGTTGTGTCTACCCCCAAGCCCACATTACTGCACCACACAGAGGACTAGCAGGCTACCTTTGACTGCAGACACCCACTTACCTCACTATTCAACTTTACTTTTCACTAATACTGTACAAAAATCTGTTTGTGCCATATCTGGTGTGTGATTACAGGTTCATTATTTCACACAGCCCTGCTACTCTTTGAGCGTTTCTACTGTAGCGTTATGAAATAGCACTAGTGAACGGCGCTGCCGCGAAGGGCGTTGGCTCACGCTCCTCCGCTGAAGGATCTGTCAAACTGTGGAGCTACTCTGAGGATTCGCCTGTCAGATTTGGCCTTATTTGTCAGTTTGCTGTGATTCTGCTCCCTCAGCTTTGTCATGTCACCATTCAGATCGCTTCAGAGGGCTCCCGGGAGTCGCTCACGTGGAGAATATATGCCAGACCTCGTAGCTGATTTACATCAGGTCAGTCTTTCACCGAGACAGGCAGAATGCTTACGCTCTATGAACAACACTAGTTTGGAGGATTTAAGCAGCTATGATAATCTCTCGAGGTGCTGTCATTACAGTCAAACAGGGTTACAAAAATAGGTCTCAGCCTTCATGCAGCAATTTACTCTGAACTATTTAATATTGAGGATTCACTACACATTTGCAGAAAAACTGTGAATTTGCACTAGAGAAGAACTTTTTTCTTTAACACGTTATCATTCTGTGTACTTGTGCTCCCATCACCCATATAGTCAGCTCTACAGGCACAGCTGCTTCAAAAATGCCTTGAAAAGGCGCATCTGAAAAGCGTGGTTCACCTATGGGGTCTGCAGCGTGCAACCAGGGCAGACTAATGCAATTAAATAAACACCATTGCAATTCCTTTGCCTTGCGCTGAAAAGTTGTGAATATTTGAAATAAACTAAATGTGTGACTCAGTTACATAAACAAAATGACAGCACTGACTTCTACATACACCTGCAAACTCTAATGTCACGTAAATGGGAGCGAATTATTAGAAGCACACACATTTTTGATGCATTTTCTATGGTTCAGGCAGTGTGCAGTTTTTTGTAATCAAAAATTCAGTTTGTGTCCCAGTTTACAAATATTTAGATTTATCAATTTCCAAAGGTAGTTTTGCCACATGGCCTGGTTAGGTTTTTTTAGTTTGTACACTTCAGGACTGAATCTCCACATAAAGCAGAAATACAAACGTCAAACAAGCATGAATGCAAACGTGTGCACGCGCACACACACACTTGTAGGTCCACATGGCAGCGCCAGTTCCCAGGTCTCGGGTGGCGAGTGATGTTTTCACACTTGTGTGGGGAGATTGCTATTTCTGCACGGAGCCAGATGACTCAATTATTCATCGCGGATGCTGGTACACTCACTTTACCTCTATAAGGAAGGATGCAGGAGGGGGCGGGTGTGTCTTGCGCAGAGTGTGTGTTCCACATGTACATGTCTGTGTACGCTTGTGACTGTGTAGTGGATGTATGCAAGAAGACCAGCAGCAGGAGATGAACCGCTGACATGCCACGCCGCACAATAGGAGGGGAAAGAGGAAAAAAAGGAAAGGGAGCTGTCATAAACACAGCAATCAAAGAGATATGAAGCAGGAGGTGGGGATCAAAGAGCAGAAGGAGAAGAGGGAAGGAATTAGTTCCCTTATCTTCTCTCGAAGACAACTGTGCAACTTCCAATCCTCTCTAGCCCAGTTAACAGTTACAAAGAAAAAGACTTGAATTACCAGTAAAAGTAAAACTTAGCCACTCAACTCTGCACCTTGTGCAGTCTTGCTCCTGTGGTGTGGCACTAAAGCTTTACATTTTGAGTCAGTTACTGATGCTGCTTACCTGTTATTATTGTCACACATACAGTATTCCACTTTTTTTTCCATTATGAACATAACAGGTATGACAGATCATGTGACTAAGGCAGATTCAAACCCACAACATAGTGAGTGCATGTTACAAAACGCGTCGGGTTTGCGGATAGACGCCCACTTAGCCACAGACCTGACACAGCTGAGTGTGATCAGCGTGTGCTGCCGTGAGTCCGCAAACAGCCGCTGAGTGCTGCCCCAAGAGCACATTTCTCGCCTCTGACACCATATGGAGCCAGTGGAAATTCCGAACAAACACAGTGCACACAAGCACACGCGCACATAGCCTATAGACACAAACACGTCTGCATAAGCACACATCGTTCATGTAAACAAAGTCAATTACATGACTAAGGAAAATCTTCACTAACTGTTAGACAGGCAATAGAAATTTAAACCTAACTACGTGCACACATATAGACACAAGGTTTTTCTCTATGTGCATCAATCTCTCACTTAAAACAAGCAAAAATGTGCACATGTATAACAGACACATAAGTCTTTGTCAGTGGCAGCCTATCTCTGCTTCTGCCCATATTTCCCTGAGGACAACTCTGGGGAGCCAACTGGAGCAGTTACACATGTCGACACTTCCACACAACCATTTACTGCTGCACACCCGTCCAGTTGCTCTTTCATTAGCTTTACAGTGTGGAACTCCCACACACACACACGTAGATTGCATGCACATACTGTAAACACACCCACCCACCTACACACACATACATACGCACACACAAAGAAAAAACGTAACTGTCTCATTTTACAGAAACACACACAGATACATTCACACACCCCTCCTTCCGCTTAAATCTTTAGGGCAGGCAGAATCTATGAGTGATATATTTTAAACTATTCCCCAGCGGATTTACAAGACCAAGACAGTACTCAATCTGATCACAGCCTTCACTTTCTATGTCAGCAATACATAAATGCTTCCCCCTCTTCAGCCTGGGTTTGTCTGGGTGTGCATGTGTGTTTGCGAGCAAGCTAATGAGGGATAGAGAGAGGGAGGAAGAGAAGATACAGAGAGTGAGAGAGAGAAAGAGGTAGAACTGCAGCAGTGATGAGCGTATACTGTAAGTTACCATACTGTCAGTAGCACCCACCCCCGTGGTTTTGGGTGAGTCACTTGCTGCACTTGCAAGCTTGCTTGCTTCTGATCTTAAAACCTCAATAAGTAACAGTTTCTGTTAGTGTCTGTAAGTTTTAGCAAACCCCTGAAGAAAGCACAACATTTCTCTGTAGAAGCTAAGCTCTGGCACAACAGAGCCGAAGCGCGACACACACCTCAACCGTCACGCTACCACCGCCCATTCAGGGTCTCAGTACCATCCAAATGACTGTGTCTAATTTTCACTGGATATTCCATTTCCATTTGAAAGGTGGTTAGTGCCCATTGAGCAATGTTATCGTGGCTGCGCAGACAGAGCAAGGCTGCCCTGCTCCTCCCAGCTTCTGACAAGGAAGCCATCGATTTGATTCAGTCTTAAAAGCCGGGTCAGCCTCAACAATGGCAGCTCGTGGAAAAACCATTACCCCAGGTGATTTCTGAAACGTTAACCTACATGCATGTTTGCCATCACTCTGTTTCCCTCTTTCTCTAACTATCCTACACAGCACCACAGATGGGAAAGCAGACAGGAGAGACAGAGCTCTGTGGGTTGCTTCTCAATGGAGTATGCAGGCTCCTCTCTAGATGAGTCATGCTGCCTTTCTTTACACTTCTTGTCCAAGGCCACCTACCTTACACCTCCACTCTTGCACAGTTACTGCCAAGTTACTACGCCTGCTCATCCATTACACTACTCACAGCCTCTGACACAGTAGAAAAGTCACAGATGACTAATACCATCTAGCTAAAATGCCTGCTGCTGCACTGAAAATGATATGTGGTGTTTAAAGCTGAATGTTATATATGCAAATTAGTTATAGTATCATTATTTTATGTTGTTTGTCTGGCTGAGTGATGTTAGATGTGAAGAATGGCATGTTTACTGTGGTTGGACTGCTAGTCAGTCTCATTGTTCCTAATGGTTTGTTACAGCTCACAACTGTCCAGTCCAAAACTGTTCAAACCAGATTCACAAGCAGAGAAAGACTCATTTTTCACCAGGTTTATACTCAGTAGCAAAAGAGTGAGAGGGATATAAACTTTGTAGCATTTTCAATTTTCAAACGACAGGCTTCAACATAATCTTCTGCACCAGCTATAATAACATGAGAACAGTACAAATAATATCTAACTGATGCTCAAAAATCCATGGTGCTTCTTTGATTGGGAAATGTACAAGCTAAGATCAGCATCTATCTGTTCATAAAAACAATTTCAATTTAAAACCACTAGCTATATGTCCGTGCTATATGCAGTAGATGTACTCATGGCAGCAATCACAGCACTGAGGTCTGTGTGAATAGGTCTCATTCAGACTCGCACATCTGAACACTGCAATTCTACTCCATTCCTCTTTGCAAAACTGCTAAAGCTCTGCCAAGTTGCCCAAGGATTGACCATAAACAGCCCTTTTCAAGTCCAGCCATAAATTTTCTATTGGACCGAGGTCTGGGCTTTGACTGGGCCACTCCAGAACGTGCACCTTGTTGTCTTTAAACCATTTCTGTGTAGCTTTCACTATATACTTCAGGTAATTGTCTTACTGGAAAATAAATATTCTCCCAGGTCAAAGTTCTCTTGCAGACTGAATCTGATTGTCCTCCAGGATTACCCTACATTTTTAAATTTATAAGTCTTAAAGGGTCTGCTGCTGAGAAGCATCCCCACCCCCATGCTTCACTGTAGGGATGGTGTGTTTGCAGTGATGTGCAGTGCTTGGTGTCTGGCTTTCACGTGCCTTTGGGTGAACTCTAGATGAGATTTAATATGACCTTTTTCAACAGTGGCTTTCTCACATAAAGACTTGACTGGTGAAGAACCTGAACAACAGTTATGCAGATGCTTGAAGGGTTCTTTTGTCTTCATGGTGTTATTGTAGCTAGGAATACGGATTAACCAGGGACTGGACCTTCCGGACACAGGTGTCTTTATACTACAATCACTTGAGACACATTCACTGCACTCGGGTGATCTCCATTTTGCTAATTGTGAGGCTGCTAACACCAACTGGCTGGACCTCTGCTGAATTAGGTTAGTAACTTTAAAGGGGGTGAATATCCATGCAGTTGCTTATTTTACACTATATATTTTGAATTACTTTACCAAATTATATTGATTTGATTGACATTTGATATGATTCTATTTGTAAAAGCAAGAAAACGGGAAAACATCCAATGGGTACTTTTTATAGGCACTGTAGTGCTTGGATACAGTTATTTAGGTTCAGAATGTGGTTATACTAGAAATGTGACTTTTCTCAACAGTGTGTTGAGATTTCATTGAGGAAAACATAAAAGGGACAAAAAATACATTACATTAATATTTTACAGGCATTGCTGCTCAGTATGAAGCAAATCATATCAGTAGTGATTTCACTTGGTGTTCGACCTGCTGGCCTTGCATGTTTGATGCCAATGAGATGTATGTATGTGACAGTGTGAATGGTGTTAATATAGTGCAGGGTTTCTGCTAATTGGGTTAGTGCACAGTTTGGTTAATTGGGTTAACAGAGCTTCCATGACAGCTACCACACGGAGAGGCCCAGCTTGCTATCGATCACAGGGGTGAACGAAGGGGACAAACACAGCAGGTGCTTTCATTAAACAAGTGCAAGGACATGCAAACATGATGAACTGCACATACACTCACAAACAAACGAGTCATATTACACTGGAACTCGCTGCACTGGCTCACTCCTGATGGAGGGAGGGTGGAGATGTATGGAGCCCATCAAATAAAATGCAGTTGAAAGTGATGATGGGTATTTATGAAAATGGTAGCAAATGGATCAATAAATATGGATTTGTGTGTGTGTGTGTGTGTGTGTGTGTGTGTGTGTGTGTGTGTGTGTTTGCATGAAAGAGAAGGAAAGTGTGTGAGAGAGAAAAAGAAAGACACCACTTGGGACCTCAGCTCCCTTTCATGTGGAGGTGAATGCATAAATAATAAAATTAAATCATCAAAAACAGCCCAAAATAGTCCCAACTCTTCTCTTAATAACACACACACACACACACACAAACACACACAAAGAATCATATGTTCCTCATTCTTCAAAGTTATAATAGTTTCTATCAGTCTTCAAATTTAATAATCTATGTATTAAAATGTCAAAACTACGATAAAAATATCTTTTATTGAGCCACTTACGCAAGAACTAAAATAACCTAGGTATAGTGATAACAGTCTTCCTGATTAAAAATGTCATTTTACAATAAAAATAAGAATTGTCAGTGTGTGTTGCGTATCTCCGGGCTTTGATGTGCTGCTTGCCTCTGTAGCTACCAGTTATCTGATGGTAGCTAGGTGCAATCTGCAAGGTGTCGGGGGAGTGAAGAACTAAATAAAGACATTTCAAGGTTTTCAGGCACGAAGAAATCTCAACCCCAGTTGTGTGACTTCACTTCTTCACTTAACACATTCTGCTGCCTCCTAAAATAGCTTGGTGTTTCTCTGAAGCCAGGCTCTTGACTTAACACCAAGATAGACAGACAAGGTGTGTGCAGCGACAAAAACTATGTCAACGCAAAAAAGAAAAAAACCCACAACATCCACGCTGCAAGAAGCACACAAACCCACTGCAAGATCTGGAGATTGATTCTGTGTGATCTTGCGATGTGCTGTTTGATAAGTATATAGTTTTGGATGCTTAGGTCTGGGAAGAGCACACACATCTGCTCAACATTTGGCCCTGCAACATAAAGTTTATGACCTTTACTTCACTTTTACAAAGCTGATCAGTATAACTAACCTCTTACAGGGGAAGTCAAGTCAACATGTTTGATGTGTAAGGAGACATTCCAAATCCTGAACGATGTTGAGAGTCAAACACATGCTTTGATTTTGCTGCGAACTATTCTTTAAAGCCAAAGGCAGCCTCTGGAGTGGAGTTCAGCTGATGTGATCTCTCCTTCCACAAGCTACTCTTATTAAGCAGCGCCACTAAAAGCTGGAGGATTCTCTTACTAAACCAATCAATATAGGATCTGCTTTGCCACGGTCCCAGGAGTCCTCAACTCCACCCTTCATTCTTCCTCCAGCTTTCACTGTCCCTACAGCCTGACTCATTCATGGCAGGCATGAAAGTGAAGTGGGGTGTGTATGTGTGCGTGCACGCTGTATTTGTGTGATCCTGCATACCCAAGACAGATGTGATTCCAAACGTAGCACTATCGCAAACCTCAGGAGGTGAAACAGGTGAAAACAGTCCTCTGAGGCAGAGCCGAGGAGCAAACCACCGGTTAATGAATAAATAAACACACCAGTCAGCATGAATGCCCAGCTGTCCTGGCGCTCTTTCAGTGCAGAGGCTGATCTTCCATCGCTAACACCTGTGTGACTGTCAGTGGAATCAATAAACAGCTACTGTTGCAAAGGTGAACTCTCCCACCAGCATGCACCATCCCTCCACCGGCTGCCTGCGTCTCAAACAGGAAGAAGCATTCACAGCAGAGTGACAGACATCATATTCATCTTAATACAACAACTGCTTTGCCAATTAGAGCAAAGCATACAAAAATATGTGTACTGGTAATATGGAAATACAGACAGATGGCTTAGGAAGGTGTAGAAACACACATACGTACGTGCAAAAACCAGACCAGACAGCCAGACACACTGGGACACACAACATTACATCCTGTCATGTTCCTCAGCTAGTCCTCTCAGTCATAATATATGACTGGCTTGATAATCAATTCATCATCATATGTGGTCACAACAAAATGCATTGAAACAAAAGCATAAATCACCAAACCCATTCACAATATACCTTCTTTTGCCTAAGTTCGCGGTCAGTTTTTCTCATTTTGTATAATTTCATGCTGAAACTCACCAGAGTGTTTTCATTCTAAAATCTAGATGCTGCACATGATGGCATCATTGAATTACCTTCATGTGCTGATGCAACAGGCCCGCTATGATTACCATTACTACATGTTTGGTAATTAATATTGGCCAACTACTACATGCTCATGATTCTGCTTGGACTTGCTGCCAATGACATTAAATTTGCTGGAGGAGAAGTGCAAAGCAAAGTCTCAAGGCACACACCTGTACCCAGCAAGTCGCTGGTTTGATGCTCAGCCCAAATCAGAGCATGAACACAGGTTATGTAACACTCCCCCCTTTTCTTAAAGCAAGAGCGAGCAATACTTTTATGTTAAAGTATGCTGATCTAACGGCATAAAACACAAAGAAGGACTGCGATAGAGAAGAGCATCCTGTCTCCACTAATGAGACCCAGATGATTCGCTCTGTTTGCGCAGATTAAACTATTGTTGGTATAAACACTTCTCCACCCAGAAGAAATGACAACAAGAACTTAAAGAATAAAAAAAATAAAAGCGCCTCCTCTTTTTTTCGGCATTAAAGACGGAGTGCCCAGCTGCACCGCAGCTGCGAGGCTTATTCAGAGAGGCGCTGAACACTCTGTGGAACGATCCAATAGCCGACAGCAGAAAACTGAGGTCACGGCGTTACGTATTCACAGCGCTGAAAGAGGTCACGCTAAGGCAAATTTCCTTAGGTCAATAAAAAAAAAAGTAAAAGTGAAAAAAAATAAAATTAAAATAAGTTTAAAATGACATAGTACCACAGATGTGTATGTGGAGAAAGCAGCAAAGTTGTGCTGGGAAATGTGTCTTTCCCTGCACGTCTGTTTTGACTTTGAATTCTTGGATATGGAATATCCAAGAATGAATGAATATTATTCTGACAGCCACAGCTACTCTCAATTTGCTGTGCTTCACCAACCTGCCTTTAAACTGGAGAGGCATCCTAGTTCCAGTTTGTGTCTCTATCACATTTAAGTCATAGAGCTGAATATCTGATTTAGCAAATTTGGTGATCTTCTATCATCAAAGATTCTTCTAACCATCTGGATGAAAAAACAGTCTGTCTGTTGCCCGCTGCCAAAAAAAAAAAAATAAATAAATAAATAAAAAAGATTTTTAATCTGTTTGTGTGTGTTCGTCACACCTGGATTTCCTAAACCAGGTAACTGAAAGATGACATTTGCGCTGGCTCTTCTTGAAAAGCCGAAGCCAAATATGACCGTGTTGTTTTGTATGAACACAAATAATTTTGAACTGAAATGTAACTATATACGACAAAACTGTTTTTACATTTTAGTGTGTGTACAAATTATGGGGGGAAATACGTCGTCTCCAGCTGCCGTCTTTATTCGGATTAGTAAAAACAGGCACAACATGGAAAAAAGTTTAAAATCTTCTGCAAAGGATGGATAACTTTGTCCTCCTGATGGTTAGAGGAGTCTTTGAGGATTTGGAAAATGCATACAGAACAAAAGTAAGTGTCCACATTTTTCAAAAGCTGACCAGTATTCATTTTTCGGCAAAACTGCAGGCAGACTCGATTGTAAGGGTAACGCACAACAGGGACAAACCAGCACTGCAGTAACACCTGCACTTGCTTGGAAGTGAATGAACACAGGTGACACAGGTGGAATATTTCTTCAGTGCAACAAACTTCACCCGCTGCTAAGACCTTGAAAGGTTTTCAAACAGTCTAAAAGCAGCTGATGGGATTTGATGCGCGAACTTCAAGACGCAAGCATGTTTTCTCTCGGTTCATGCGGTATGGCTGCTAAATGGGAGCAGAGGATATAAAAATGGAACTTCAGTGTCCAGAACAGGCATGTTATTTCCTATTCTTGTATTATAGTTGTATCACACAGAACATAATGGGGAGTTAAAGGCGTTTCTGTCCAAGTCTTTGCTGCCTTATTTATTGTGTTTGATCTTATTCAGTCATGTTCAGGGACATCATGCTGTAATACTGCTGAGAGATGAATCAATACTTATGAATTACAGAGCTCCTACTCCAATGGCAAGTTACTGCAATGCTGTACCTAGCCTGATGGATACTTAACTACTGCACTCAACAGGAGGACTCGCACTTATATGTGAAATGCATGGATTGTAAAATTAGGACATGCGACACAATAACTGGTGTGAATTTTGGACTCTAATGTACTGTAGTGTGAAAGAGACGAAGGTCTAATCAGTAACTGTCTTTCTTTTTCTTTTCATTTTCTAAGAGGAGAGCAATTGAGGGTATCGCTATTCGCTAATATGCTGTGCCATCATTTCCTTAACCTCTGATGATCTTATTTTCTTGAATGTGATATTATTTGATAGATACATAGATAGATACTTTATTGATCCCCAGGTAAATTCAATCAATATTTGTGCTAATTGTTTGATTGAAAAAAGAAAACTATTCAAAAACTAATTTATTCCACTTCTGCTTGTCATCCCTCGTTGACTCATTCTCACTGTCTTTCCTCAGTGCCCATTTCCTTGTTTCCTCCTTTGGCCTCTGCAGTGCCTCTTATTGCCCGATACACAGCATTAATAATTGAGAGCATTTTATGCAGACAGTGAGTTTTGGTGCCCTGAGCTCTTTGGTCACGGATCCATGGCACTAATGCTGGGTGGCAGGCCAGTTTGAGGCCCCGCACTCCAAGTCCAGGCTAGGGCACATCTGTCTGGCTGACTGGCCAATCTCCAGCACCCCCGATCCCTGAGCTATTATGGGTTCAGCTGACATGCACACACACAAGCGCATACACACTTTGAGGATTCACGGACCATTTCCTCTGTGATCTGTAAAGCTCGCATCACACTTCTACACCTTTTAACAAACAACCAAAGGCCACAGACAATAGCTGACATCTTCAAAACCCTCAATAACTGTGAGCTGCAGTGTCTTATATGCCGTAACTGTCACTCACAGACACGCCATCATGAACTCTCGATAAAATGACACACTGGTAGTATGCATGAGAAGGAATTACGCCATAACAGAGAATGATGGTGTGCATAAGTGAGACTGAAACTATATCTGATTTAAACTGTAATGGCAGCATGCGTCACAGACTATAACTTAGAACTGTGTATGTGTGAGAATATGATGGCCTTTCAGGAAGAGGGTATGACTGTGCGTGCAGTGGGAAACATCAGTGTTTAAGACCATGTTTGTCGGGGTGGAGGGGGGGTGTTTCATCACAATTTAAATTCTCGGTTCATGATTGGATCTTTAGGCTTCGAGGAGAATATAAATCAAGCTTCAGAGCATTTAAGGACAACTTAAAATTCATTCAAAGTTTTGCTCGAACAATAACAAGGTCACCAGCATTGTGATTTGTCTGCCTATTTACCTGCGGCTCCTTATGGTTTTGCGGGGCCGTATGTCAACGAGGAACTGAAAGTGCAGCACTATTTACATTTCAATCAAACTCTCTCTCCCACACAGCTGTTCTAAGTGACATATATCCTCTTCAGTGCATGGCCACCGCTCTTCGTCACGCACAGCACACTATCGGTTTCTCTTGCAGTGCAGTCAAACGTCATGTAGAGCCGCAACCATTATGACGATCAATTAGTCATTTATCAAACAAAAAATTTGCTGGTTCCAACTTCGTAAATGTAAGAATTTGCTCCTTTTTTTGTCATTTATGATAGCCTTTGGGTTTTGGACTGTTGGTTGGACAAATGAAGCAATTTGAAATGTCCACTTTGGAAATGAGACTCTACAGACTGAGCAATTAATGGATTCATGGTGAAAATAGCTTAATGGACAATGAAAATAGCTGTTAGTCCCAACCCCAATGTTTTGCTTTGCTTTATTCATGTAAATTTACTCCTTGCAATTGTGCAGTCCCGGTTTTACTCCCCCAAAACAGCCAATGTAGCAGCTCTACATTTGCTAGCTATAGCAACATCAGCTCCACAGAGTGAGGCCAGGCGGATGTCTGCCTGACAACTGGACTGACCTCAAAACATACAAGAAACGCCATATCTGTCTATCATTGTGGCTACTCTGTGGCTTCTCTATTTTTTCTTCTTGTTGCTTTATGTTTATGGAGTAAATTCATAATTTGCCTCCTACTTCCAGATTTCCATTCATTCTGTATGCAGTCACATCACTTCTGAAATTCACTTTGCTTCCATTCTGAACAGCATAACACATAATACGAGCACAGCTGTATTTGTAAGAGAGAATAGTTCTGCATGTACGAGGACATGATAGTGACGGTGTTTCACTTTTACAAATTTTATAAGGTTCAGGCGTTTCTTGACATTGTAGGAAATGTCTAAATTCAACTATGTGCTTATTACTCGAGGCACAAAGAAAGGTGGTGTTGTCCTGGACTATGCTATTTTGGAGAAGTGTTCCTATATTTTTGTCCCACATGAACGGGTTGTAATATTAGAAACATTTCCCAATACAATGCAGTGATGTACAGCACCACCACTAACTAGGACTAGATTGTACATGTGTACCTACTAAAGAGCCAGCTTCAGTGTATTTGTGTGGCAGAGAACAGCAGTGCATGGAGATTACGATCACAAGACGCGCAAGAAAAAGTGACCACAAGAAACCTTGCTTGTGGATGCAAGATGGGATGATAGAGTACATGAGAAAATATAGTTGATGCTGTGGGTGGGAGATGCTATGATTAATGGCGTAAAGAGCCACTTAAACTTTTTTACTCTTTAGGCCCACTTAGGTGCATGTTGTTAGGTTCCATATGTGTGTGCATGCGTAGGAGAAAAAAAAGGAGGTCGTTAGAGCACAGAAGCCGAGGTGCAGGTGTGCAAGTGAACCTGTGAGAGTGTGTTTATTTCTATGAGACAAAGGTAGAGAGGGATGATAGCGTATGAGAGGGGAGAGGTGGAGGGAGGAGGAGGAGGAGAGAGGGAGGAAGGAGCGCTCCAGTCCTGTCGCCTTGGGTGCATCAGCAGCAGGAATTGTTCTCTGCCCTGTGGGGGCCATCTGACTGTTCTGTCACCCTGCACAGAAGGCTGACTCTGCCTTAAAGTGCTCGGCCCCGCGCCTGCAGTTCGACACGCTTGATGTTTAATACATACACAGGGAGAATATTGAGAACGCCTCAGGAGAAATGCAGTACACAGGCTGTAAGGGAGACAGTTTTTTGTCAGTTTGTAGAACAACCAGGAATAGAGGAGAGCTCCTGCACAAAGTGTGCGTGGGCAAGCCGTGAACATAATTGCCCAGAATTCGAACCAGAGCTGAGCTCCGCCGCAACATTCGAAATATCCAGAGATCCAAGTTAAGCACCTCTCAACAAAAGGCACTTGTAGTGAGAGGGGGACAGCCTCACACTGGCGATTGCGTAATGCACTGACTTATCTGTGCCATAAACTATACGTCGCCTTCACAAATGATGTTTCAGTCAAGATAACAGTAGTGAACTTAAGGCTGAAAGGTCTGTTCCGATGTGCTCCTGTACCTCCTCAATCAGCGCAAATGTGGTGTAATTCAGGGCACCACTCCTCAGTAAGGCAGGAGAATGGGCCTCAAGGGTGACCCTCCTGCTTAAGTCAACACAATGAGTGTAATGAGGTGAGATACACACACACACACACACACACACACACACACTCAGTCACTCTGGATATGGGAACCCTTGCTGCATAGTAAGTGAATTTCATTCATCTACATGCACTGAGCCTGCTGTAGAAGTTCTGCTCACACCCACACATTCGGCAACACAGCCAGCGTTTCACTTTGTGACTTATTACAGGTGAGAACACCATCACAGCCTGATTTAGATGTCAGTTGTGGCAAGGATTAATCCTCGTCATTTCAAAGCACACAGCCTTAATTAAAGCCAAACATTACACTTATATTTTCATTTGAAAAACCTGCCCTCACTGTCACTGATCAGTGATGAAAATGAAACATTAAAGTGGTATTAAAAGCCACTGATTTGGTTTGGCATGTCTGTGTCTCCTCTTGTGCACCTATAAGTCTCTGAGTTCATCAGTTCTGAGTCCATAATTAATCAGCCCTGCTGTGTAAGTAGGACTGGTGCCTTTCTCTTATCATCACGTACAGCAATCCACGCCCTCCGGGCCATCAGCGGATTAATGATGAATGCCCCTGATAGGAGAACCCTTCACAAAAGCATTATTAATTAGCCTCGCACCGCCACTGTGGCCGCACAGAGCAACACATGTTCACTTTAATCAAAACTTTAAAGGGACACGAGCGACCTCCCAATCACCCGCTGTAACGCACTGCATGATATTAAACCTTGATGCGTGCATGCATTAGTTTACGGGTGTGCGCAGCGGGAGAAAGTGCACCATTTCCAAATTAGCAAGGCAACTTTCACACATCGCTGACCGACCGGTTATGCTGCACTTTACTAAGAGGGCTATGAATGATTGATCAGACAGGTGGGATCGAGTATGGAATGATTTAGAGGCGATGAGGAGGGACGCGTATACCGTCCGGATGCCACCAAAGTGGAACCACAATTAAGGAGAGAGAGAGAAAGAGATCGGTGCGTTTTACTCACTCGCCCCCGGTGCTTCAGAGGAGCATCCCGGTCTCTCAGGGCCAGCTCTTCAGATGAGTTCTCCTGGGACAGCGCGCCTGGATCCTCACTATCATTCTTTGCAAAAGGTCCAGTCTCCTCACAGCCTCACCTCACTCTTCTTCTTTGGCGTCACATGAAAACGACGGCTGCATATGCCAAGTGAAATTCGCCTTTAAATGTTGTTTCAGGGTTCCGGTCGTCCGTCCCTCCGTATGTAGAGCACAAGTGACAGCAGCGGATTCCTATTTGAGGGGATGCTGACGCGCAACCGGAGGGGCTCGCCTCCTGCCTTTCTCATCTGGCTCCATCAGCACTCGGTTAGGCAGCACCATGTGACTGAAACCGCTGTCCATCCGAAAGGCACAGCAAAATTAGTTTCCGGTAGAGCTTTCAAAATAAAACATCCTTTAAAAGCCTCAGTGACCGTTTATGTTGTTATTTGTGTTATTTCTATTTTGAAACTGAGTAAACTTCAAAACATTTTTTGTACAGTGTTTATACACAGTAATTAATTCCTGTCTATAGTACGTGTACAGTTGATAGTGTAGTTTCTGCAGTTCTGTATGGTTAATGTTTTCTTGGACTCATGATTAGAGAGGGCCCCTCAGAAGATATGTCCCAAGCCCTGATTAGAGAGAGGTCCCAGGTTCAAGAGCATATAGGAAGAGGGTCTTTTCTCCCCCTCTTTCTGTTACAACATAGCCTTGGGGTCCTCTGATGATTGACAGACGTCTTATCTCTTTTCTCGTAAACAACCAATCTAACTAAGAAGAGGGTTGGAAACGATTTGGCAGAGTGATCCATATCGGCCCGGATCCTCTCACGTGCACGTGCTGAATTTGACGCTGAGCTTTTTGTAATAAACTTCTTATGCAAGCAAGACAGTGTCGGCGGAGATCTCTTTCATCATGTTCACATCATCCGGTGCACAACAATAGGCATATAAAAATCTGAATTCAAAGCCGTAAACTGAGCTACTTTCAGTCATGTTCTCATTAACTGCTAAAGCCAGCAAAATGCGTGTTAATGTTATGCTCTCGTCTAGCATGAAACAGCAATTTGAAGTAAAAGAGTCAAAACATTTAATGTGACTGAATTGTGAGCCAACAACCAGAAATATATTTTATATATATATTTTTTGTCAGTTAGCGTTAGCCACTTGATTGGCAACACATTGGGCACAATAGTTTTTACGGCCTCATAAAAATTACTTGGGGTAATTGTGTTGTTTTAAATTATGTAATATTATTTGCAAAGAATTACATGACCGTATTGCCCAAACAGTCTGTTTAACATATCAGACCATTAAAAGCTCTTGAAAATATAGAAGCGCTGTTTTCAGGGACCTTTTAAATACTGCACTAAGGAAAGAGTTCTTGGCTTAGATGAGATCTGGTTATACTGGATCTGGTCACATTTGATCAGATCTTGTTTACCTAATGTTGATGTGGGGCTGCTGGACACTGCTGAGTGACTGATTTATATCAACTCATAACTACCCAAACATCCCAGCGTCTCTGTTTTATTGAGCTTTTGCTCTTATTTGCTCTTTTTCCCCTAACCAACTTATGCAAGCAGACCATAGACTGCATATAACCTAGTTACGGTTGTAAAAAGTATCAAAATATTATACTTGAGTGAAGATAACTATATTGTGCTAAAATATTACTTGGGTAAAAGTCACCCATAAAAATAGTACTTGAATAAAACTTTTAAAACAACTGAGGTTAAAATGTACCTACATCTCAGAAATAATTTTCTGGCAACAAATGTTCCTAAGCATCAAAACATGTACATGTAGATACTGTCTACTACATTTACATGTAGATACTATACTACGCATACTGTACAAATTATTTCTTTCAGATTGCAGATAAAACAAATTAATTTATCATGCTTAGTGTAACTAGTAACTAAAGTTATAAAATACATGTAGTGGAGTGTGACAGTATGATATTTTCCTCCAAAATGTAGTGGAATTGAAGAATAAAGCAGCAAAAATTGGAAACACTCAAGTGAAGTTTAAGTATATCAGAATTGTACTTTAGTACAGTACTTGAGTGAATGTACATAGTTACATTCCATCACTCAATCTAGACAGAGTTTAAGTCAGCCTGTTCTATTGATCCAATACAGTAGCCTATACACAGAGTGCAGTTTCTCAGCAGCCAACCAACTTTTATTTTGAAGAAGACGTGTGTAATTTTCTGTAGTTTTCCATCCTGTGTCTGACTTGATGCATCTGCGAAAGCACCCATTCAATGAAAACCGACCTCACAGACCAGTGCCCCCAAGCGGTCAGCGTTAGAATAACAACTGCTCCAAAATGGTTCTTAGGATCAATTTCTTCACCAAAGCATAATACCTTAATAAATTATTGACATGCTCCTCATAATATCCAGTACGTTTATTCTTCATTTAATCTGGAACTTTCTTCATTGCATCAAAAAATAGCGAAGAAAATTGCAGTGAGACTCTGCCTGCAAGGGCACGTGCATGATCTTAAACTTTCATGAGCATGGGCCTAAATAAAGAAAGCATTCATATGCTTGTCAGACAGCCAGTGGTGGCTATTTTAGCAACAATGTACAGTAGCTTGTGCTGATAAATGTCCCGTCGAGCTGAAGGGAGCAGCTCATTTTACTGATTTAAGGTTAGGTTATGGTGTATTATTTGCCACTATAGGTAGCTAGTTATGACAATACAAAATATTCTGTGTTGTTTCTGTTTGCCAGCAGCAGCTCCCCAGGTAGACATACGGTATTTCAGCTTGAATAATGACATCTTTTGTAAGCCTGTGGTATAAGCAAACTACTGTTTCACCACAATAATGTAGTGATATTAAGTCCTTCAGGCTGCTCTGAGAGGTAAGAAAAGATATAATCTATTTTACTCTGATGTCTCTGTCGGCCTCAAAAATGAAGAACCGGCTTTTAGATAATAGCGAGGCTTCTCTTGAGTGTGTTCATCTGCACAAGGAATTTTCACTGAGGTTTTTCAGCACCAAAACTAGCAACCAGAAAAACAGAGGAGGAAAAAGAGAAACAGTGAGAAACAAAGAGGGAGTGGGAGCTAGAAGCGACAGCCTAAGATACTTTCAAAGAGAGAGAAAAGCCTTGTCCTTTTGAGGTCCTTTTTTCCATTGTTGTCCACTACGAGCCAGACTCTTGGGTCTCCTCCACAATGCAGGTCCCCCTCAAAGCGGCACACCACTGGCTGTCCTGTCACTTCACATTACTGTCTTTGCGCAGAACAGCAGCCCTCAAGGGCATGGACACACTTGTCATGAAAGAAGTGTTCTGGACTAACACACACACACATGCACTGAGCACCGAGTGAGTCGATAAGGAGGTGTTGAGCAAAATGGGAACACAAGGCTTCTAATAGAACTATACCAGTGACCTTATTTTAGCCTTAGCTCTTCTCTCTCAGTCTCCCTCACACATGCACACACAACTGTTTTTGTGGCACACATTCAGGAAACATGTTCTCATAAGAAAGGCAGTTGTGAATAAATGAAATTCATGCAGCTCAGGACAGTCACTAATTTATCCTACTAGTACTGTCTGAGTGTTTAACAGTAAAACATGTAATCTTTTACAAAGCGGTTGAAGTCACTTGATCTCTCAACACCGAAACATATTTTCGCCATAAAACGATGGCGTTCTGTATTTGAGCACTGCTGAAACAACCATCTGCCTTTATCACTGTTGGCACGCAACCTCTGTAGCATTTTAGGATCCTTGTTGTTGTCATCCTTGTTGTTTTTGCAGCTTAGCAACTGGAACTCAAACAGACAACCTGAACACACTTTATCTACTGATGATGACTGATAAGGTTAAAAACCTCCAATAAACTAAGGGGATCTTGAGTTGGGATTTTTTTTGTCAGACAGAATATAGTCCTTATATGGTACTGTTACAAAACATGGGCAAACTGCAGCAAACCCATCCTTCAAGTCATTCAGTCATCAACCCACATGTGCAACAAAATATTCAACAGGATGCACCACATGACTGCATAACAAACTGAGGTATGTGTCTAAGAAAGCTGTTCTGACTGAAATAAAAGTAC
Organism: Scatophagus argus; assembly: GCF_020382885.2. Taxonomy (NCBI): domain Eukaryota; kingdom Metazoa; phylum Chordata; class Actinopteri; family Scatophagidae; genus Scatophagus; species Scatophagus argus. Next base: position 9,764,144 of record NC_058500.1, on the reverse strand, counting down.
TGTAGCACAGACAAACTACACTATGAAAACAAAGGGACGCATGGCCATTATACCCATGGGGACTTTAATGACATTGCATTCTAAATACACAGACAGCTTTGCAGCTATAACAGCTTCCACTCTTCTGTGATGGCTGGAATAGAGAAGGGCCTTCTTCAAACTGTAGGCACAAAGTTGGAAGCATAGCATTGTCCAAAATGTCGTGATATGTTGAAGCATTAAGATTTCCCTTCGCTGGAAGTAAGGGGTCCAGCCCAACCTCTGAAAAACATTCCCATAAAAAAAGTGTGTCTGGATACTTTTGTCTATGTAGTATCAATCATCAATAGACTTAAACCATACAGGATAGATATGGGTGGGGCATATTTGTATGGGACACTGGCATGATGCTCAAGCTGCTTCAATTTTGTTTTTAGTTTCATGATGAAAGAAAAGCCTTTTTTCCTCAAAAACCCCAAGTCGTGCCTCCCATAAATACCCCATGGTTATTTTTGGCGATGGGATGGGTGGGGGTCCTCCTGGGCCCCGTTGGACACAGGTGGGCAGGGCGGCGTGGGAGGGCGGAGAGAAGAAGAGAAGAGCGGAACTTTAAAGGAACTGAGCGGAGGAGTGTGTGATGAAATGAGATGTGAAGTGTTCCCTCACTCAGCCCGCAGACGCGTAAAAGATTCATCACGCTGGTGAGGAGAAGAGAGAGGTGGGACCTGCCTCCGTGCAGTGCGTGAGAGGAGGGAGGAGGAGGAGGAGGAGGAGGGTGGCTCAGGGAGTTGCTTTTAAGATCTTTTCTATTATAAATAATACCGAGCGGGCGGCTACTCAGAAGGCAAATGGAGATTTAAACAAAACGTCTTGTTTGGAGACCCTTTCTCCAAGCAGGACGAGGAGGATTAGGAGAGAACATGAGGGGGTGAGGAAAACGGGGTGTAAGAAGTGAAAAAGTCAACAAACTTTCCGTAAAAACCGTAATAAAAATATCAATTAAACCATTTAAAGTGCCCCACTGATATTAAACGAGCGCCCGAGATAATGGTTATCTCTAAGGATCTTTAATTATTATTTTAAACATCGTGAAATCCCTCACACTGAGCCTTAAGTGTGGGGGGATGCGCAAAATTTGGAAAATCACATAACAGACAAGAATTTTTGGCTTCCATTTTGAACAATAACCCTGCACTGAAATGTAAGGTCGCCTGTAGTGTTTCTTCAGACTTGTTAGCGTGTGTCTCGTCTTACAAACACAAGGTGGCGCCTGCTCTCCATCAGCAGCAGCATCGTTAACGACATATAATGTAACCCGGCGCCTTACCTCAAGGCAAACCACAAATGTCTAAATGAGACGTTCACTTTAGGTAACAAACGCTGTAATTAAATGCTCGAAACAGACCTTCGATAAATTATCTGTATTTATGAAACCCAATTAAATGGTTGGTTTAATACAAATGTATTCATCATGACAATAAGCTGATTGTTTTTGTTAAAATATTTTTGCATTAACATGCGCGCACTTTCTCCACTGCCACACCACAGACATCTTCCAGAGACTAGTTTACGCCCTCAGTCAGCCAGATCCCAGTCCCCTGCGTTTGACAACCCCAATATCAACACCTCCCAACCCTCCTCCTCCTTCTCCTCCTCCTCCTCTTCTTCCTCCTTTTACACACCGGCTCGCAGCCACCCACCCAGTCAGTCACTTCAAGTGCGAGCGGCCAGCTGAAGCCCAGGACGCAAACAAACAGACCCCGGAGCAGCCAGTGCGATCCTGCCGCGCGTTTTGGCTCATTTCAAAGACACCAGAACACAAGAGGAGAATGGGACGCCGATGCTTGGATCAGGACTAAGTCTGGTCGGCACGTTGAGAGCTCTTCCGACCCGTTTCCAAGTCCTTTTCTACCGGCTCAGGGTCACGTTTCCACCGCTGACACAATGGGCTGCTGCAGCGGACGATGCACTCTTATCTTCATCTGCACTTTACAGTTGGTGAGTTGACCCAGACTTCTTCTCTACTTGTTGTGTCACAAGTTGTAACTCTGCGAGACAATTACTTTATTTCTAGCACGATTAATTAAGTGCCCGTTTTAGCTGGGAAGCAGCCCACGCTCTGTTCGAGGCTGAGCATCACGCGTAGCGGACTGATAACAGGATGTGTTATGGGAATAACATCCTAAAAGTTCCGACTCCCATTAAAGAGGCACTACAACCAAGTCTCCATTTTCTTCACATTTTCTCTTACACTGTCTTCACTTGTGTTAATATGTGCTGAAATCTTTGAATAAGATTTTGTAGCTTGCGTCCATTTTAAGTAAGTAGTGTTGTTTATTTTATTACCAGATCCCCATGGAAATTCACTGTTGTGACAGAAAACATATGGTGCTGTGGGTGTTAGGGAGTAAGCTCCTCACAGCACTAAAAGCCTCAAGTAGTGGCACAGTGATGGACAGTATTGGGGTAGCCTAACTATATGCTGTGTGATGAAGGATGAAGGCACATCAATAAATTTAAGGATTTTCTCTCATGAATATTGTAACGGCGACCTAGCATGTGCTCAAATACAGAGTATCAACCACAGTCTACCCTCACGTAGTTCTGTGAGAGGTTATTTGTTCAAAGCCCCTGTCTGTATGTCAGATTAATGTCCAGAGTTGCTTCTGTGTTATGATGTAAACCATCTAAAATGCCTGTTACTACATATACACGCCTTCTCTGATGCTGTGATTTGAGGAATCTATTCGTTCAGAGCTCAAACCAGTTTGGGAAGTGCCAATCCACTAAACACAACGGATGCTGAGACTCCTAGCTCGTTGGAGCATTTCAGTTTCTGATCAGTGATCTTGACATTTTACTGATGGTGGTTGTGCAGTCTCAGATGATGCTTCCCATTGACTCACAGGCCGGCTCGCCTTTGCCACTATCCCTGAGAAGAGTTTACTTGACAGGGTGTGACAAGGTTATTTATGGTTGTATTAAAGCCGAGCTTGCTCACACCGTAAGCCCTCGAGTAAATGTCGCCTTTAACAGCTAAGGGAGCAATAAAATCTTCTCCAGACAAAGAGTCAAATGGGAAAGTCCTGATGTATTGTGTCATGCGCGAGAGAACCGAAAACAAAGAAAAATGGCACACAGAACAAAAGGAAAGCGTATGATCAGAAGTGACAGGTTGCTCTTAGCCATAATTTTGTTGAAAATGAAACTCAAGTTTTCGTTTTCCTCTAAGTGGAGATCCCCCTTCAGAGTTCTCACTCAGAGTTACAGGTTTCTGGCTACTGGGTAGGTACACACAGTTTCACATTTATACTCATACAAATATAAGAGACTGTTTATCTAAGCATTTGTTGCAGTTCTTTCTTGCTGTCATCTGAATGACTTCCTACCTCCTTCAGCCTTAGTATCCCGCTGCTCTTTCCCGTCTTTATCTTCAAAATTAATAGAGAGCTGCTATGAATTTGTGGCTAACATCAGTGTATCTGTCAGGGATCTGCTCTGGAAATTCATTAGATGATGAGGAATGGGAAACTTTTGAGTCTGCTTATGTCTGTATGGTTTGCTCACAGTGACCTCGGTATTGCTCCTTTTAGTAAAATTGCGTTCCTGTTCCTGAATACACACACTCACACAAACACAGAGAGCTATGAACCCACCTTGAGGGACACACCTGTTTTCGCTTCCCATACTACGGACCTCTTTGCCTCATTAGAGGGAAGGAGGTCGACCATTTGTTAAGAGGTTTATAAAGCTGTCAGCTGGCTGCCTAAAAAGTCCCCGAAGACTCCTGGAAACAGCTTCATTTTCCCCTGGCGCTATTTCTAGATGACCTGACACTTCCTGTCTACGGAAACACACACTCACACACATACACACCTGCGCGCTTCTGACGAGTTTAACCTGCAAAAAGGGGCCGCATTAAACCCTGCGTGACCTTTCGCAAAGGTCGTCATCAGGTTGTCGGTGTGTGTGTGTGTGTGTGTGCGTGTTTGCATGAATATACATGTGTGTGTGGAGCAGCACAAGGGCCCCCCCACTTTCCCCTGGCTGAAACCTATGCATTCACAATGAGCCAGGTTATTCCCAGTCCATTACAGGGTAAAACTACCATTAACAAAACAACATAGTCTGCTCCTCAGATGTAAAAATAGCCCTTGTGAACCGCTGTGTGTGCTAATTAGCCAGGCAGAGTGCTTTGATCAAACCTCTTTTGGCATCTCGGCCATCCCCTAATTGAATTGTGGTACGCTTCCCTCATCAACAGGCCAAGCAGTGGGACTCATCTCTCTGGGACAGAAGGCAACAGATAATGAGCCTGTATTGATCGAAACGCCTCTGTTCCCTCTTCCCTCTGCAGCCTAACTATTCCAGACAGTAGGGCTGGATCGTTGTCAGAACCCCGATCAGCCCTAGAGAATGGCAAGCGTTGGCTGGAAGCCCTGTCTGTGTAATGATTTGTTTGTACTCCGAGACACAGGCGAGCTCGTTTTTGTCTCAACGGGTTGGTTGTTTGAGGTGTTGACCTAAAGCTGACCCGCCGGGGAAGCATTACGATTGGCCAAATATGGGACCTGGTCCAGACATATTGTGAATGTCAGCGACTGGCCACCAGGCAGGACGTTGTTCTGAATTGAGCCGATGGCTAATGTGGCTTGGTGGACAGTGGGTGATTGATGAAGGAGGCCTCTTCGTTGGTCGTGGTGGTTTTGCGGGAAAGGGCAGACGGGCAGACACAGACGCACACACATAATCACACTGAACAAGGGTAATGAGCTCGGACCTGAACACTGACCCTGAAAATGCCTGGCCATAACTGTGCTGCCAGCGCTGACAGATGCAACTTCACTGAGACACGGACACTATTTCATGCACCTCTCTTCACACTCAGACACACCCACAGACAGAGCTGTGCTTTCTGAACTGTGAGTTATAGGTTAGCGGGTCTGCTGGTGGGTAAAGATTACAGCCTTCCTATGGGGGGCAGGAAGTGCGGCTTTGTGGGCCTCTGAGAAGATAAGAGAAATGAAAAAAAGAGCTGGAAATTTATTTGATCACGAGCACAGAGAGGCAAAATGTGTCCACTTTGGCACAGTTCATTTGTGCCTTTAGGAAAAGGGCTTTTAGTGAGGTGATCCAAAGTGGAAAAGTTTTACCTCATCTACACCCTTACAAACTGTAGTCAGACTACCCAGTAGCGCTTTGTGAGTGTGTATGTGTGTAATATCTTGCATCACACTGCCCACTTTTCTTCTACTCTTTTGATGACATAGCGAGAGAATATACTAACTTTGTAGTGAAGGCTTCACAGAAGAAGACTGGGTTCAACCAAAGTGCTTCCAAGAAAGTTTTAACGGAGAAGCTGAGCGCCTCCTCCTGAAGAGTGTTATCTCTAAAGGCGTGACATTATCCTTTGACAGGCCTCACATCGTCTCCCACGCATTATGAAGATTTAGGCTGTTTTTTCCCCCTCGGCTTCCACTGCTAACTTATTTGCTTTATGGAAGCACTAACATTCAAATTTCCTGTTGAATATTCATGACCATAGATAGGCTGGATGTCTGTCTCCCACCTGACCAATATCCATGTGCATGTGTGCTGACAGACACGCACATAACTGCACTCACACACACACACAAACACACACACACACGGTCCGATAGCTTTGATATTAATGCATCACAGAGCTGTAATTAAGAATAATTACAGCAGCTGCGGCAAATTGTATGTCAGTAAAACATTGTATGCTATCATGGCAGCAGACCTGGGTGTAAGAGTTAGAAGCACCACGATGTGTTCGTAGCTGTTACTGCTATGGTACAATCCTGATCTGTTTTGTCAGTTTCCCAGAAGAAGCGATATACCTAAACCTGGATGGTGTTCTTGGCAAGAGTGGGAAAATTTCAATTTTACCAGTAACAGATGCTATGAACATTTGTTTAGTGTATCTCCTTTGGTGGGTGTTTTGTTGAGTGAATGTGTGTAACTTCTTTAATGGCTGTGTGAGTGTGGAGGCTGGTGTGATCAATGATAATGAACTGTATTTCCTTGGCACTGCCAGGCTGATGGAGGAGATAGGCCAGCGGGAATTGAGTGGATGTCACAGCTATTTTATCTCTTTGTTTCCCTCTGTCTTTGTCTTTGGCTCACTGGGCCTCCTATCAAGTTCTCACGAAACCTTGATTCATATCACTGTGAGCAGAAACACTTTTTTTTTTTTTTGCACACATGGCATCAGAATAAGATAACATTCCTGTCCTGAATTACCCATTTAAAATGTGGTGAAACTGTACAGAGATTGGCTTTCCATAAACAATTTGTATTCTCCAAAATGTCAACAGATGCCAACAGCGATATATTCGTTGCTGCCTTATTTTCTCAACTAAATTTAAATGGAGCTGCACCAGTCTGTGCTTAGTGTTAACACTATTAACAATGGTGACTGTATTCATCACATGTAGACTAGTCGTTTCTCTGGAACTGTCATGTTTTCAAGAAATCAACTCTGATGGAATTTGAACCAACACAGATTGTGGTGTGATGCAGTTCATGTTGCAATTATCCAATTAGCACAGCCTTGCTTGTTAGTAGCCCTCTTTCATTCTTTTTTATTAGCTTAGATTGCTGATTTACGCTTTACACTTACAGGCAACTAGATAAGTAATACAGATATAAAGAAAAACAAAATAACAACATCTATGTTGAGTTGATCCTAGCCCATTTATGTCTTAGACTGGAAGCCACTTTTATTACCCCAGTTCCCAAAGGCACAGTCTCAGCAGTTTGCACAGTGTATCAAATCAATATTTAAAATCTACTAATCTGAAATGAGTATAAGCATAAATATTTAAATTTTGCTTTTTTTTAAAGGTGGGTTCATGTGGTTTCCTTTCCAGCGATGTATGAAAGTGGAGGATGGACAGCAGAAGGCTCTAACATTATAGGATCATGGGCCACAGAAGATTCAGTAGTTCATGTGATTTCAGAAATGAAGGTCTTAATCCTGTTTTACATTGTCTCTGGGCCTTTATCCTTTTCATTTTGAAGGGCATGTAGGTCACCATAATTAGGTACAACTGCTATGTGTGTGTGTATGAGGACTGTGCTTGTGCTGTCAAATGGACCCCTGGTGTTCACTACTGATTGTGGTCTCTTGACCCAGGCTGTGTTGATTGCTCTGGCTCAACAGCCCTCGTCCACAGAAGAGTAGACCCTGACAGGTCCTGCCTGGCCTTACCAGTCCCGTCTAAGAAAAAAAAAAAAACTTGATTAAACAACAGCCTACAGTCTTCAAGAAAATGTGTGTGTGTGTGTGTGTGTGTGTGTGTGTGTGTGTTGTAGGTCATAAGGCAAGGTGACAGCCTAATAAATTCACGCTCACATCCCAGACTTTTGGAGCTCCCTCCAGTGTGTCACCATCTCACCTGAGAGCCTAATGCATCCTGGGTACTCAGGGATGAGAAGCACTGCTTGAATGTGTAATGAGTGTTCATGCTCCGCCCCTAACGTGTATCCTTTGTTAAAACACAGCATCCTCTTCCCCAGTACCCTCCCCACCTTGCTGTGAATGCGTTTGAATTATTGATTGCCATCTGATTTATCAGTGGGGCCAGAGCCACTGGAGATTCAGGAGAAATGCAGATACAAACATGGAGAGAGAAAAGGGGGGATGGGTGGTGGCCCGACCTCTCACTCTGGGCCAATTATGAGCATGACCCTAGAGACCCGAGATCTCTATGTTTAGCTCTTCTTTTTCCTCTCTACCATTTTCTATTTCCCTCCCTCTTTCTGGTGCGCTGTTACCACAGAAACCTTTCTATATACAATAAGATGCCGAAAAGCCTGCAGGAGATAAAATGTCTCGTTTTGACAGAGACAAGGGAATGTATGATGCAAATCAGAGTTGAGGGAGACCGGTGCTGGTAGACGACCTGGGGGGGGTTGGACTGCATAGAAGATGGGGCTCAGTACAACTGTCACTCTAAAGATAGCTCTGCTTACATATATAAATATAGCCCTTTACCTCACCACAAAAACGACCCACCCAAAGTGCACCATAGCAACCAGTCAGATACTGCGGAGTGGTTTGCCAGGGACCAACTTTATCTGAAATATGCTTATTTTATAATTTTGCTTTGCTTGTGAAAACAGACATTAGAGCATTTCCATTTTATGCTAATTGGGAAGATGTGCTGACCTTCCCCTTGTTGCTCTACCTTCCCCAGAGTTTTGGAGCCATTGGCCTTGCTATGTGCGTGTTGGTTTATAATAATATGTATATTCTTGAAAAAAAAAAAAGGCCATCTCCTCTTTGTCCCTGGTGGCCCCTTTTACAACTGTTCGCCATTTTAATGTCTTCAATTTAACAGACCATTAATTATGTGGTCATAGCGAAAAACCTTGGGCTGGCAATGGTGTGTGTGTGTGTGTGTGTGCGCGCACATGTGTTCACCCATGCAGAGGCTTTTGTGAGTGTGTCTGTGTGTGTTCCACATCAGTGACACTGCAATATTAAGCTATAATGGAGATAAAAGTAGAACTATTTGCAAGCCCATTTCTCTCTTTCCATTCCAACGGTTCCAGTGGTGTCATTTGTTATAGTGTGGCATCGAATAAATTGCTTTGGGAGCACCACAGCTGGGATGACTATCTTGACAGATCACATTCACTTGAATGGCTGCAAAGCATATTCATCTCACTCAAATCCACCTACTGTTTTGGACATTTAGTCTTTGTTTTACAAGCAGCTGATGACTTCACGGATGTTTTTGCTCTAATTATGTTGTGTGACCAGACAGTTGGTCGTCAGGGATGCACGAGGCATAACTTTCTCTGCTAGTGATGAAAGATTAAGAGTGATGGTCTTATGATGAAAAGAGCAACATTAGTGAGTCAATTATGGAAAGTAGAGCTGGAGGGTACAAACTGCTGACAGCTGTTTGCTGCTCTTGACTGCGTATACTTGATGTGAATTTCCTCTGTCGCAGCTAAATTGCCAACTTGTTAGTTGGGGCGAAACCTGAACAGTTTTTGTTAGATCTGGGACATGGGAAGGCAGGAAGGGAAAGGGGATTGGCTGTTTTAAGCTGCTCTCATTTCGTCACTTTCCCCTCCATCCTATCCATTGTTGCTGTGGTTGGGTTTTATCCAGCGCTGTATTCTTGTCCTGTTTTTCTTCAGTCAGCTCTTCTGAGAAATCAAAGTATCTGTGTGCGGTGCAGTCTGCTGTCTCATCTCTCATTTTCCATATGACACCCACACAACAAACAACAAATTTGGAGCCACGAGAAAAGAGACAAAACCTCACAAGTGACATTAATCCCTTGGGATGAGGCTGAAATCATAATAACCAGTGCTGCTGCATTCCTCTTCAAGTCAATGCAGCAAAGTCTAAATTAGCCCCTAATAATCCAAACATTGCCGCCACCTTCGCACTTGAAATGTTATGCTGGCGGCAAAGTGGAGGAAGGGAGATAAAGAGAGGAAGAGAGAGACTGAGCGAGATAAGCATTTTATGAGATACAAGCCATGTGAGGAAGGATGTTTGCTGTCACAGTGTATGAATTTGGGTCATATCTCAGTGAACCTTACTTCATAGTCAAGTCAGCTTGTGATTTTTTTTTTGTGCTGAAACCTATAGTCTAGTCAGTTTTGTGCAGGCTGCTGTTATTGAGAAAGTGAGTGATGTGATAAAAGAAAATTTGACTTGTGTATAGCTTATGTAATCTTCACACATTTCTGTATAAACTCTAACACAAACTGACACCCATCCATGTACAATATTTCTAGATAGGGGACTAATTGCAAAACCAGGTTTGCGAAGCACTTTTACTCACTTTTATGTACCATCATGTGACGTATATTGTAATTATTATTTAAGCATTGATTTCATCTGTCTAGCTTTAATCATATGAGGAAACTGCTGTAACAGATGGAGACACAGAAAGGGGATCAGTGTGTCTGAGAGTAACAAGTCCGGTCGACAAACCAGACAGAGCAAGAACTCTCAGTTGGTCTGAACATGGACTGTATACAGAGAAGGGAGAGCTTCATTCTGCTGAACTGGTAAAGCTCCAACCAACTAAACTCAGCTGTACTGAACTGAACTGAACTGAAGACAGTGGTGGACTCTGGTCTGTGAAATGTTAAAAGCTCAATCTCAAAGTGATCCACAGTAACAGAGAGAACGTTACAACACAACAGACCACTAAATTTGAAGTAGTTTGCCAGTGTCCAGAGGGAGACTCAGTTCAAAGGACTGGCTTTTATCGTATTTCTTTCAGAGGGACGGATTTGTGTGTTCCCAATAGCACTGAGAGATTAGCATGTTATTAGCACTAAGAGCACTGCAAGTTTAACATATTGCATCTCAAACAAAGAGCCCTTTCATTCATAGGCTTTCAGTAGTCACTTTGCAAAGAAACAGAACTACAGTGTGGACTCACTCAGTGTCTCTTGGCACCACTACCTAAAACAAGTGGCACTGAGGTACATAAGGACTATAGTCGCTGTGTTTCACTATGCAGACCATATTTCAAACAGCGAAGAAGAAAGTGGCTTATGAAGGCGCCCTACCTCTTAATCCTCGTCTAGCCCTGCTAGACCGGGCACCACCAAGGGCTATCTATCTATCCAACCCTCTATGTACCCAATAAAAGCCACACACATTGGCCATCACACACATACTGAGATTGGCACCATTAGTTACACATGGACCAGGAAGGCACCGGAGTATAATTACTTTACCCAGGCGAGAGGTGAAAAATCGGATTGGAGAAAGTTTTTGAGAAAGACTTTACTGCCTGCTGGGAGTCGCAGAGCAAAGACAAGCCAAGGCAAAGTATGACACATAAAAAAACCACCAGACAGTCTCTGATTCATGGCTCGTCTCTGTCTCTCTCTTTATTTAGATTTGGAATAGAATAGTTGTTTTGATTTCTCTTTGGATAGTAGTTACTTTGAGTAACACCAGTTCTGTGAGTATGGACGCAGCCCTCAAACAGCTTGTTAAACAGCTGTTAAATCCAACAGCAAAGCACACTCACTACTCAATGTGGTGGTAGTATGATGAATAAAATGCTGGACACACAGATGTTCTGAAGACGTGTGTGTATATGTGTTACCCCTCAATACAGTTTAAATACAGCACATCTTAAGAGGTCTTTGATGATCTGAAATGTTGAATCCCATCTGAAAATAATTAGTTTATATGCTTCAAATACTAATTTTTAGAACATTTTTTTTAACTTGTACACTGTCAGTAAAACATTCTGTGAATAAAAATCAGATCACAAGTTCCCTAAAATGTTTGCTCTTTTAGTGATTACGACATGCTGCATGATCACAAGTGATAATGAGTACACAGTCAGGACCACTTAAGTATTAGATGTACTGACAGTAAACCCTAAGTGACTGGATGAGAGTTCTCTGAAGTGTGATTTGGATGTTGCTTGACTCAAAACCCCGGTCAGGTTTAGGTTCTTCACCACCAGCTCAACCAGAGGATAACTTAATTTAACTCTTCTCTTCCTCTTTTTTGCTTTATTTTATTCTGTTTAGAACCTGTAGAGGTATATTTATCAGGTAACTCAAGAAAGAAAGAAAGAAAGAAAGTTGTAAATAAGAAAGTCTAAAAAAAAAATATCCAACACATTTTGTGTAGCAGAGATGTTTTTCTGATTTACTATCCTGTTACCATCTCCCGAGCCATCAGACTTGTGCTGCTTTCCCCTGGGGGGGATCTCAACAGCCAAATTATGAAGTGCCGATTTACATGGCTATACAAGCACTGATACAGCTGGAGTTACTGAGAAGTAATTTCCATATTCAAAACATCTGTTCTATGTCAATACTGTATGTAGAGAAAGACAGTAAAAGAGACATGAATCAGAGGCTGGTTGTCTGTTTTAAATGTGCCGTGTTTCCCTCTGGCAGACACTCCCTGTGACTCTCAGCCGGCAGTAAAGTAAGTCTGTGATACGCATACGAAACAGAATGGGTAATTTAGATACTGTATACAAATTACGCCTCTGAATCTCGTTGTTTTATCAAGGCTGATCTCTTTTGCTAATGTGGATTTGTGTGTCTAAGTGAAAACAGCCCATTAGCGAAGCCAGTGAGATTTAAAAAAACAAAAAAAACAAACAACCCAGGATATAACATGGTGGCAGGAATTCTCTGCGCTTCACCCCGCACATCTCCCGCCACTCTTCGATGCCGTCCTTCCGCCTGACTGTGTGAGTCAAAGTTATATGCTTGAACATAGAGGCGACTGACTCATGCAGCCTAAAGTCGCACAGAATGGCTTCTCTCACGCGCACACACAGACCTGCTTTTCAAAGCCACAGATGCTGATGACACATTCAGTAACATATTATCAGAGGACATTTCACAGAGGGCACGCACACAAAGAGAAACACTGATGTGATTTATAGTATCCGCAGGCTAAGGTGAAAATGAGAGAATCACCGGTCACCTTCCTGCTCTCGCTCTGGGTGGGTCTCGTCAGGTCCCCTTCCCCGTTCACACCTAAAACCTCATCAGAAGTGTGTCCTGATGCTGCATATCACTAACTTAAGATAACTCTTGCCACATGTTTTGGTCTGTGTTTAAAATCCCAGTTGAATGCGTGGGGCAAAGCGAACTGTTTTATGATGCATTTATTTCATCTCGAGCACACATGCACATCTTAATTAGTTATCAGATGATGCAGATCAAACATTTCTTCCCTCTCAGACACGTTCGCTCTGATCCTCTCATCGCTCTTTTATGTGTAGCTCACTTCGCTCTCTTCTTCTTCTTCTTCATGGCATGTCAAAAAAAAAAAAAGCGGTGATGATTGGAATGTTTGGGGGCTTTGATATTTGTGGGTTGAGGAAAGGAAGTATTTTAGTGCAAGGATGTGTCCGCTTGCATCGTCTTTATCGCTTTGTGTGTGCGCACCTTTTGAAAACGAGAATACGCATCAGCTAACGTCATCGAACAGAAGTGGCAGTATTGAGGTCTACGATCCTTGTTAATAACCTGGTGTCACATGGCTGAAAGAGAGAATAATTGATGGTTTTGGAGAGCTGGGGATAGAATTAGAAAAAAATTGACTGGTGTGAAAAGAGAGAGAGAGACAGATTGAACAAACAAAGGAGTGGAGGTGAGAGAGGGGCTTGTTGCATCCTGCTGTTGTACCCACCCTCTAATTGCTCAGTATTTATGGTGGGAGGAGTGATACATGTGGGTAACATTCTTCTCTACATATACACACCCGAAACCAAAATACACACTAAGCGATCCCGTCACCCTAGAGGGAGTCATTTGTGCTTGCTGGAGGTCGGTGGGAGGCTTTTACGGGCCGTTATGTAGCCGGCTCACTATTCCTGGAAAAGCATTGGTATCTTTTGATCAAATTCTACCCCACTCTCCAGTAGACCGCTTCCTATGAATTGTGGGCTAATTGTGCCATATGGGTTTGTGTGATTGTCTGTGTGTGTGCCTGCATGCGTGTCTGCTTGAGGGAGAGACCTTTCTATTCTTGATTGATTGTTGTCATCTTGGTGGATTATTGAGTTAGCAGCGAACGTGATAGGCTTACTACAGTGTCTCAGAGTAGAGAAGACACACCACACACACACACACACACAGAAGTGCACACACACACGCACGCACACACACACAAGCCTCATGCCTATACACTTTTAATTCAATGAGCGGTGGAAATATTGCAGAGTCCACGTGTAATGAATACATCCAGGGGTCTAAAGTGTGTGTGTGTGTGTGTGTTGCATGGATGAAGGTTTATGTGAACAAGTATGACTATGGTCCTGTACTGGGGCATGTGGGAATCCAAAAAGACTAAAAATTGTTCTGTCTTATCTAAAAATTTATGTTAGCGCCAAGCATATCCATATAAGAACAGGAGGCTTCTTGCATTCATGCAGCCAAATAGGAGAAAAGTTGTCTTTGGATCTCTCTATTTCCAGAAGAATTACCAGAGGGCATTCTTAAAGCTCAGCTCCACAATCCTCAACATCACAACATAAACTTTACCCTATTTTCCACTGTTACCGACACGTAAGACAATTTTAGACTTTAACTTGCTAAATGCACAGAGGAGGTGAGATGTACAGTATGCTTTGTATTACTTTTTCCTAACTATGTACACGTATCATAATCAGGAGAAAAAGCCCTGACTGATAAAATAGAGGGCGCCACTGTGGTGCAGTGGTTAGCACTGTTGCCTCATAGCAAGAGGGTTCAAATCCCGGTCTGGGCCCTTCTATGTGGGGTTCGCATGTTCTCCCTGTGCCTGTGTGGGTTTTCTCCGGGTACTCCGGCTTCCTCCCACAATAACAAAAAACATGCACATTAGGTTAATTGGCTACTCTACATTGCCCCTAGGTTTGAGTGTGTGGTTGTCTGTCTTTGTGTGTTGGCCCTGCGATTGACTGGCGACCAGTCAAAGGTGTACCCCGCCTCTCGCCTGTAGTCAGCTGGGATAGGCTCCAGCTCCCCTGCGACCCTGACGGATAAACGGTATAGAAAATGGATGGATGATAAAATAGAACTTTGAATGCGAGAAGCAGGCTTTTCTCTTATCTGCAGCATTCTTACTAACAAAGTCATGTCATGTTCAAAAATAACTTGTTTTACCAAGCGTTGTCTGATCTCATCAGAAGGCAGAAGTGTTTATAGCAGTTACAAACTGCCACACTGGAAGGTGGAGCGAAAAGCTGAACCTCACAAGAGATAAGTAAAGTATTGCTAAAAAAAACATTGATAATGGCACACGTTTTTAGACAGTTTCCTGGGAGACGTTCATTGTGTTGTACTCAGTTGTACTTATGAGAACTGACGGTGATGGTCTGTGATGAGCCCTCCCAGTTCGACATAAGGTATTGGGGGGGGGGTGCAGGGCTTTCTGAAGCTACTCTGCTATCCCATAAACAACTCATGAAGCACAGTCGTAGCTTTAGGCTTCCTTGAACTGTTGCCGCTTTATGTTTTGAAGTGATCGTATGTGTTTGATTTGATTAGGACATGGAGCTTAATTCAGGTTTGCTCTACTCCTTAGGTCTGTATTCATAGAATTATCTGTTGTTTGTCCAGGCCTGTCTATAAAGCCATAGCTGATGAGTAACCCCACAAATGTTGTCTTGCCTCAGAAGGGTCAGTCAGGCTTCCCAGCCAATTTAACTGCAGACTGACTGCACCTCATCTTCTCTGATGTCCTCCTGCTCGGCTTTTATTGAGCTTCCTAACCCTGACCCGGAGCTGACCAGAAGACATACGACTCTTATGACTTTATCCATTTCCATCAGCCTGTCAATACAGGGTATAGACAGAGATTATTAAGAGGGAGGGAGCTCAGTCACTCTACAATAACAGATGTAATTTGTGATTTTATCTCTATATCACCATTTATGTGTTTTTTTTTTCATTATTCAATGGTGTTCTCCCCATTGATCTCAATTTTGTTACCCAGCAATTACTCGTTTATTCTTTTTTCAACTAGAATGAAAGCTGTATCATCAGTTTTTTTGAGCTATTCCCTGACTTTATGTATGAAAGTGCTCGGTGCACTTCGCCCTCGTTTGCTGCACACCCTGTCTGTTGCGTTATTGCCCTCGCCCTCTATGCAAAGAGGTGTTCACTTTTAATTATCACTCAGTATTTGATCATTGCGCTCCCCTGCCTGTCACAATGTCTCATTGGTTTGCTGGTAACATTTCCATTACATTAAGAAGTGCAGCCATGGCTATCTGTGTGTGTGTGTGTGTGTGTGTGTGTGTGTGTTTGCGTGAATGTGCTCGGTGGTGCGCTCCTATCATTGCAGCAGAGACGAGATTCCTCCCTCCCTCATCCATCTTCAAGCGCTTGGCTGGAAATGACATGTCGACACACAACGAAACACATCGTTGCTTGAGACACACACACACACACACAGGGAATGGATTGGAATTGGATTGGCAATGGGATTTTAATTAAATGTTTTGCATGCCCCCCCACCCCCATGTATTTTTCCCCAAATGGCATGCTAATTGAGTTGATGCAAATAGTGACTCACAGTCTTAAAGGTTCAAATTGCTTTGTTTTGCTGTTGCACTAGCTCTTTGCTCACAAAAACCTCCGGTAGAGGGAAGGGAGATAGAGAACAAAAAGACAGGACATCAGGAATGAATCAATGGTGTATCAAGAACTGGCCTGAAACTATTATAAATGTAGGAGTGGAAAGGGTGAGCCTGTCTGAGATACACTGTGGAATTTGTCTTTTCATTGTAGAGGGTTTAACTTTGCTTACAGATGTATACACATCATTTGCAAGCACATATTTTAATAAGCATCTAAGCTCACAGCAGTGGTATTATTAAGGTAGGCCCTCACCTCCCGTAAACTTCCAGAGTGTTCTCATTCCTGGAGGCCACTGGCAGGAAGGTTGGAAATGGTGAGCCCTTCTTTAGCTCAGCAGGGGTTGAATTGATAAATCTGTCATTGCTTGTTTTATGAAACTTCAAGTCTTCACCTCTGGGCGCTCCCACAGTCAGAGGCTGAGACAACTCTTGCTCAGTGTTGGGTCGTTGACCAGTGGCTGTGAGGTGAAAAGATAGTCTGCAGTTAACTACGAGTGGCATATGACTAAGTTGCCTGGAGATGTTTTATGGACTGTGTAGCTTTGGCAACCCCCACAATGTTTTTTGCAGCTCACTGTCGCAGCAGGTCGGGCAGTTTGCTTTCAGAACATGTCAACCTGATCACATTTGTCGCTGTTCTTGTCTCACTTTAGGTGCTGGCTTTAGAAAGACAGGTATTTGATTTTCTGGGTTACCAGTGGGCCCCAATCCTCGCCAACTTCTTCCACATCATCATCGTCATCCTCGGCCTCTTTGGCACCATCCAGTACCGGCCGCGCTACATTGTGGTGGTGAGTACACACATCACAAGACTTGTAGTTCACGTGAAACTCTGAACAGTCTGTCGCATAATCCTGTTCCTCACGGTTTTTGTTAAGCAGTGTCACATCACTTTGCTTTAGTTCTCTGCCTGTGCACCTCATTGGACATGTTGTTGCCTTTCCTCTCTAATTGCAAAGTGTGCCGCACTCTCTTGCGCATTGTGTTACACCCTTAAATCTCTCTAATCCCATGGTAATTAGAGCTAATTAAAGGGGGTGGGGATGTTTTGTGTGTGTGTGTGCGGGGGGGGGGGGGGGGGGGGGGGGTAAGGAGCTCATCAGATTTATACTCAGCATTGAGTTTCTGGACAGAGAAGGTCGTTCTTTGAAATATGGTGTAAAGCATGTGCTGCCTGACCCATTTTGTTCGAAAGTGCCACCATGGAGTTTCATAGATGTGCTTTTATGAGCCATATTGTTCATCTAGGCATTAAAGCCTATTTTCAGCAGCAGTGGTTGAAGCACAATGTTAATGACAAGTAAAGATTGGACCACAAAGAGACGGAGGAGTAAATACAGAGGCCCAGGCGAGATGTAGACGGGTAAACCGGAGCCACACAGGATAAGATTAAGAGACAGAGGAAGTGGGAATTGAAGGGAGAACAGGAAGGAAAAGAAAGTAGCGATATTGTCTCATGTCAAGTGGAAAATGGGAGCGAGCCCAAGCTGATGGGTTTCGTGATTCAACATGTATGTTTTTACGAAGGTGCTGTTTTGCTCTCCGCTCTTTTTCTGACGCTTCTGACATTTTAAACACTCAATTTATCATGAGTCAGAAGGTTTCACAACCTTCACAATGATGACTCTCTCTCGCTGTCAGTTAACACCACTCCGTGTCTGTCAACAGCTGGCTGGCTGACTGTACAATTTTAGAAATGATTGAAGTCATGAACTTATCTCAGCTCTTTTAAAACCTGCAGTTCCCTCGGGGCTCAAGTCGACTTGCTGAACTTCCCAGCACCTTTTAAAAAAAAAAAAGAAAAAAAAAAAAGTGAGGTCTTACATACCAAGGTGAGTGTGCTGTATGTATGTAGAGCGTGTGGTGTGAGTATATGAGAATGTGTGTCTATGGGAGGGCACTGTCCACTGACTTTCTTTGTTCAGGATCACATTAATTCAACCTGCCATTTCCTTCAGTACTGGTCACATCCCATTCTGCTCAGTTCATCTAGTATCCATGGAGCTAATCTGTCTGTGTCTCTGCCCTGCAGTATACAGTATGGGCTGCTCTGTGGGTGGCCTGGAATGTCTTCATCATCTGTTTCTACCTGGATGTAGGAGGTCTGTCCAAGGTGAGGCTTTTAAATTTTCATTCTGCTTTATTCTCCATACCTTTCAACTGGCAACATCCGTCAACCAAGGCGGGTGGTTGTCTGTACTGCGATGAATGTTGTTTTCTCCCTGAGGTCGGGGGTTGCAGGCTGGTGACGTGCCTGATTCATAATTCTGTGTCTTAAGAGCTGCAAAACCTACACTGTAGGCGGGTTTAGACATGTTTAGAACCTCATCATAGGTGACATATTCTTATGGCCATAGAAAATACTTGTTTCTGATTGGCTGGCTGGTTGGCTTATTTGTAAACTTGTGCAATAACATGGTAATATATGTTAACTTTTGCACTTTTTTAAGCACTTTTGACAAAAGAAATGTGAGTCATAACTAATTTCGCACTAGAGTTTTGAAACTTAATAACTTACCTTCACTGTTCAAAGAGGGTGACTGCTGACAGTGACCGACCCAAACTTCTCGGCTTTCGCTGACAGTGAACACGGCAGTAATGGCACCGCAGACTGTATGAAACAAGGATGTAGCCTCTGCGAAATCACCCATGCTTTTCTAAAGAGCCATTGAGAAGCTTTTTGTGGTTTTTCCAACAAGAAAACACACCTCACTTGTTTTTTCCAGGAAAAAGATTTTAGCGTTATTGACCTTTATTGGTACTAAACATATATTTTAGCTATAATATGATGCTCTGCTACCAGGTGCTTTTTGCCTTTGTAAAGCCTGAACAGCCTGGTCTGAATAACAAACACAGCCCAAGTAAACACGATTACTTGTGGTATATAAAAAATGCATGAAGCAGCCATCCAATATGAATCCACCAAACTATAAGCTTTATAGATCAGCGCCATACACACACACACACACCACCCACACCTTCGACACCAGACAACAACAGAGATGTATAATTTGGCCTTGGAGACTGAGTTCCTTCAGTTTGTTTGTGAGGGGCGTCTCTGCTGACCTGCGGGAGGACGGTAACCTCCCTGCTGAATTTCCAGTAGAAGCTCACATCTTAATATGTAAATAATCCCCCTCCCAAACATACATACACACTTTTAAATTTGTACGTACACTTAAATGTACACAACCTGTAAATTTATCCACCCTTCCTCCTCCTGTCAACTTGTCGTCTACAGTTTATTTCACTCTGCTCGCTGCTCCTTTGATCTTTTAATTTATTCTGCATACTTTGCCTTCTTTATTTGAGCCCTCTCCTCTCCTCTCCTCTCCTCTCCTCTCCTAGCTATGATGAGTACCTTGCCCAGTTCCTTGCCTGACCACTGACAATAATAAATTCATGTAGGCAATGTTCATCTCACACCAGTTGAGACAGCCAAAATGAAATTCAGAAACACCTTCCCAAGCTCTGGCAACTTTGTCATTGTGTAATAGACCCTGGCTCCATCAAGTATGTCTGTCTCACACTGAGTATATCTGTGTGTGCTCACTGTGTGTATGCGTGTGTGTCTGTTGTGTGATTTTGTGTTCCTGCATGATTCCTGCTAGAATAATGAGGCTTGTAGGGGCCAGCTGCTTGGGGCTGAAGCTGGGCATTAACCCGACAGATGGAGCCAGCCTGGGCTCCCAGCTCTGCATATGGTGGCCAGGAGGAGAGCTGGCTAATGGAACACACACACACACACACACACAGTCCATGCACACATGCATGACCAAACTTGGCACATTGCTTTCTGAGAGGCCCCCCAACGCATTTTATCATAAAAAAATAGTCAGCTTATTCTTTGTGACTCGCCTTGACCGATTGACTGTCTGGAGAATGTGTTTGTTTGTATGTGTGCGCACATGGTATGTGTGTGCATAAGTGACAAGGCCCTCGAAGTGAGGGGGCAGGTTGTCAGAGTCACACGCCACATGCTCTGTCACCTCCTATTGATCCTTTATCCCCTCCCCCCTGGTGCAAGACACACTGACAGACAGACCCCTGCTACTCTACACACACACACCTCTGTTTTAAACAGTTCACAGTCATTAGTCGCCTTATTCATTCTCTCACTCTGCACACTGTGACTGTAGACTCTGGACATGAAGCTGTCTGAATCTGAAACACCTTCTTTCCCTCACTGTTCCAGTTATTTCACACTGTGTAACTTTTAGAAAATGTTTTCCAAAAAAACATATCCAATATATTTCATTCTGATCCTAACAAATACCTTATAAGAACATTTTCTCCTCTGTTTTTTGATATTAGAAAAAAAAATATGCAGAACATGTGGTCATTTATCTAAAGTGCAAACTTCTGTCTGACAGGCTCTTTCGGTTTCATTTAACCTAAAGCACATGTCTGCACAAACAGAGCCTCTGCTGTAGGATTGTTAACCAGAATCATTTAGATTTAGAAGCTATTGTCCCAGAAGAATTGTTTTCTTAACCAGCACAACATAAAAAGCTATAGTTAAATTGATCTGATTAGGGATATAAAAGGATTCACTCTCAGTTTGACTTAATAAAATGCTACCAAACCCCCAGTGGTGCTCCACAGTCTGTGGATTCATTACAGACAACGACACCACTTTTGTCTCTGTGATGTCTCATTTTGATTGCCATGGTAGCTGATCACGCCATACAGGTGTTATCAGTTATGTGTATTTTTTGTCAGCTGTGAGCATAGAGTATCAATTTGACAGTTCAGTGTGACAGCAGTTAGCATGGCCTAGAGGTTGTAGAAACGATTTGTGATCGGAAGGTTGCGGGTTCGATTCCCCTACTGGACGGGCAGGAAAAATTTGGGTGTCGTGGAGTGATTAATGGGAAAAATGCCCCCCCCCCCATTAGCTGGCTGATGTGCCATTGAGCAAGGCACTTAACCCCCAATTTGCTCCCCGGGTGCTTGATAGTTGCTTGATAGCTGCTCCTGTGTGTTTCACTGCATGTTGCATGTGTGTGTGTTTCAAGCAGTGATGGGTTAAATGCAGAGAAGTAATTTCCCAGCTTGTGATTTATAAAGTAATTTAAAAATTTAAAATTTAATCAGATGCCTAACAATGGAACCAGAAAAATGTGTTTATGAGGACAACTAAATAAACAAATTTTCAGGAATATTTAAACACAGCAGAAGTGAAGGCCAGTAGGCAATTTTGTTGCTTAATCACAGTGGAAGAAGAAAAAGAGATGTAGCCATTTTTCAGTTGCTTTGGCAATTCAGAAAGCAACCTGAAAATGATAATGTACACGAATGTAATTTTCACTTCTTAAATGAAATTTTTGTATTCATCTGCCTCGGTGTGAATGTAGTCCAAAACATTCTCAAGCTTTCGTCTCACACACACCCACACACAGTGACTGAAAACAGACGTGAGAGCAGACCACCCTCCCTCACAATCTCTCCAGCTCCTGAATCAATATGCAACCCTGTGCCTGCACACCTTTTATGAAATGTAAGTAAATATGATATTCTCATCAGAGCCAGAAGAGTCCACAACACCCAGTCTGTCACTCAGGTTTTCTCCCTGTTGTTTTCACACAAACACAAACTCTCTTCTCTGGGTTTGAGCAACAATAAATGATGAGCAATAAGATTCTAATCATTGGATGTTTAGCTTCATAAAATGTCTCATGTCTCTAGCGATTCCAGCAACAGGATTACCTTCAAATATGTATTGACTTTTATTAAAGATCATTTTTGAGCAGTATCAGCAGACTAACCTTGAGTCTATGATATGAAGGGATTGATTTTTTTTTTTCCTTTCGGGTGCACAAGAGTAAAACAATAACATTCCTGACTGTAAATTGCCAAAAGCAACTTGAATATCGACTGATGACATACTGCAGTTATGAGTGCGGCTGCAGCTCAGATAGAGATGGTTTCCCATGCTCGCAGGCTCAATCATTGGCATCTGTCAAGTCATTAGTCTTCACAATCCTACCTACTGACCTTCAGCTGCCCTTGTTTTTCTGACTGTACAAAAGGGCGACAGAACGGCAGAGAGGGAAAATGGAGACAGAGGGAGATGATGTGTGATCGACGCAGAGAAAGAGAGGGATGAGCTGTAGTATCATGCTTATATTCCCCATGACTGCACAGGTCTGTTGTTGAAAGTTGTTGCTACCAGTGATATGTTGCTGATGCGTGCATGTTAAGCGTGAGTGGGGGTGGATAGGAATCAGAGATGTTTCCTGACAGCACTCGGCTCTGTTAATAATGCATGTCTTGTCACCGAGGGGCAGATGCGAGGTTAGATTGCCGTATTGGGGTATTGATTGGTGTGAGTGTGTGTATGCGCGGGCTCATATGGCCGTGTGCAAATTGAACATCACCAGGGTGCTCAAGAGCTGCATGTGCAAAATGCTGTATCTAAAAGTTTCGAAACCAAATCTCAAAACTTTCCTCAGAAGCAGCAAATCTGTTGGCTCTGATTGACAGTTCACACACTTGTAACCTGTGTGTGCATGCTGCTTAAGGTTTCCCTTCAGTTAAAAATATTACAACATCAGTTCAGCCAAATTATGAAAGATATACTTTAGTCTCACATACACCTGGTATCCAGTCAGAGATGCATATAGTTTTGTTTGTTTTTGCCATTGTTTTAAGACACCTGAGTTCTGCTTTCACCCTAATGCATCTTACTGTAGTAGTTTGACACATCAAGTACTTATTAGCTCTACTCAAAGTACTAGTGAATTAGTTCTGAGCAAGACCTCACTTTGGAATTGTGAACATATCCGTATTTTGGAACTGGTATTCGAACGAGTTATAGTTAATTTGGAGTAACTTGGGCATGATTGACACTTGTAGCTTTGTGTTTTGTTACATAAAAACAGTGGCTATTCTTGTGGTATCGTATCACCATGTTATAAGGCATGTACTGTTACCAAAATATAAAACCGTTGGTTCAACCAAATTATGGAAAAAAATACACCTTGAGAGGTATCTACCTATGCATATATTTTTGGTTTTATATGCCCTGGTTTTGAGACATTTGCCTGTGAGTGTTGTGTTACCACCCCGAGTTTCACTTGTCCTGTTCGACCACAACTTCTCTCTCGTGAAACAATGTCACTGTTATTCTAGATAAACCTCAAAACACACCGTCAGCTGTTTTCATAAGGGATTATTCATTCATCAGAAAGTAGTCCCGAACAAAACTGTGGACTGTGAGGTCTGTGGATTATCCTGAGGCACACGTTGTCTTTAGATAAACGCATTTGTATTTCGAATTAAATGTAATTTTGCAACACTTTAAGCCTCATAAACATAATTCCATCCACCTGAACAGTATTAATGAATTGTACAGGCATTCGTGGTATCCAGACGATCATCCTGACCTTTCCTCTAGTGTCATCCTAAGGTTTAAATTTGTGTGTTTTAGTGAAATATTTCAATTAAAGTAATGAATGGATTGCCATAAATATTGGTGCAGACATTCATGTCCCCAGCCCAAATGAATTATCATAATTTTTGCTCTAGCGCCAACATCAGGTCGAAATTTAAATTTGTCCCAAACTTTTGACCGAGCACTACAAAGTGACAACATTCCCATCATATTTCCAGCTATTGTTTGCTCATCATAACGTTAGCCTGCCAACCAGTTTTTGCCTTGTCTGTAACTGGATGCACCAATCCTTTGAGCAGAAGAGAGCAGCCTTAAAAAACATCCAACATCTAAAACAAGTGTCCAGAGATCTGCTGTAGGCCTCCCAAACAACATGGTTTGCTTATAAAGAATGCATGAGTGTACATCATAAGTAATGAATAGAGTCTGAGCAAAGACGTAAATGTTTTTTTCATCTTCCTTTCAGGACAATGACCTGCTAACTTTTAACATCTCAGCCCATCACTCTTGGTGGAGCGAACACGGACCGGGCTGCGTGAGGAGAGAGATGCCACAGGCCCCAGGGGTCCGCACCACCGAGAGCCACTCCTACATCACTGTCATGGGCTGCCTCATGGATTACCAGTACATCGAGGTTGTGCATAGCGGCACACAGATTCTTGTTGCTGTGAGTACAAGTTTGGCATTATAGCATGTGACTCCTGTTCACGTGCCGCTACGTACATGTATGAACGTGTCACAGGAACTCAGCATATTACATGCTTAACACCAGCAGCAGCCTCAGTCAGTGTTTGATTCTATGTAGGTGAGAAGTGAACATGATAAAATGGAAGGAGGTGTTTTTGTTTCCCTGCAAGCACTTTTCTCAGGTTAATTCTGCAGCGATCGTTTTTTTTTGTCTATCGAAGCCTCCCTTCCTCTGCCCCGGTTGCTGAATGAAAAATTGATCTGTTGTTTTGTCTGGCTGAGACTCAGACCCGCCAGCTGCTAACAGGTTACTCAAACACTGCAAGGACTGTTATTGTCCTCTTGATAGAGCTCTGTATGAATACACCAGAAACTCACATCCTGCCAGCATGCACATTTGCAAACACTCATGTATAACTGAATAACCTGATATTGGATAGGAGCCAGGGCCTTCTCAGTTGCCAGAACAGCAGGCACTTGGGCTCAAACATGAATGTTACACACATTTATATGGCACAGTTGCATTTGCTTCCACACACCCTCAGTGTACGGACAATCTCACACCTATTTTTCCCACTTGTGGCCCATTAGAAAACTAGCAGAGGGAGCCAGTGTTGGGAAGCACTCCACTGTACCATTCATTCCATCGCCCCCATGGAGAAGGGTAATAAAATGGCTGACCTCACTTTATAGCCCCACCTCTCTCATTGAACCTCATTAGCCCTTGCACTTGAGGTAGTGAACTGGTTTATTCCTAACGTGAACTTTCAACCAATGACAATACTTTTATGCCTCTTTTTTTTTTTTTTTTACATGTATTGTCCAACCAAGCATTCAGGGGCATCTCTGATGGAATAACGCAAGAGAGAAACTGCTACTACTGAGATCAGATTGGCATCATGTTCCTCGTGTCCTCGCTTCCTCTCAAACTAAAAGCAAAGCACTGCTTAGGAATATAGAGTCCTAGTTGTTGTGGTTTGTCCCTTTTCCTCTCTCCCTCTTGGAAGATGGGGCCAGACAGAAAGAGAGAGAAGGGATGAATGAAAAGAATAAGAAGAAAGTGGGGTGTCCCTTTTGTCTTTGTTAGAGGGGTTTCAAGGTTGCTGTGAGAGGCCATTAAATATTTAGTTTGGGCTCCAAGGAGGATGTTTCATTAAGATGAAAAATGTGGCTCCATTGGCCAGCAATGGAGGCATCGTTGTCATCTATCTGCTTGTGTTCATCATGTGCTAGAAATAAGCTTTTCAGAAGTGAGGCTTTGGATTTTGGCTTTGTGTATTTGGTTAAGTCACCCCTGTGTTGTTGCCTATTGCTGCTACAGGGGACATTCACACAAAAAGTAACTTCAAGGTTTAAAAGATGAGCTTGAAGTAGAGGCAACCTTTTCAAACTGGCTAATGTATTATTCATTGATTCATCACTGAAGGGAATATTTTGCTCCGTCTTTGACCTTATCCTGTTCTTTGTTGCCTTCAATGAAGTCCAACTCATCCATTCATCCTGCCCTGCTAATTGCTACTGAATGGCTTTCGTCTTCTACCGCGATCATGATAAAGACTGATTTTTCCTATCAGTGTAGTCAGCAGAAAATCCAACACCTTTTTACGTCCTCTTTATCCCATCTTCTTTTGCTCCTGTTCACCGCCTTCGCTGTTAAATAAAACAGGCCAGTCTGAGAAAACATCTCGGGTGAGATGGAGGGGAGGTGTGAGAGAGGAAAGGAAAAATTGTGCAAGATGTGATATTCGGTTTACATCTGTAGACATAACTCTTACACACTAAAGGGAGTAGTGAAAGATGTGAAGGGGTTGTCAGAGCTGCTGAACTTCTCATAAAACAGCCAAAGACGGTACACTCTGTCTCTCTCTCTCACTTACTCGTGCACACACACACACACACACACACACACACACACACACACACAGAAATATCATATCATTTAGCGTAGGTTATTGCTGCCACAGGCAGTTCTTTCTTATGTTGCCTCTCTATTCCCTGGGAACCTGCATTGGGATGATTGTGTGGAAGTTGATAATAGGAAGAACCTGCGTCATTCTCTCTTTCCCTTGCTCATTTCCTCCTTTTTTCATCCCACTCACAATCTCTCCATTCTGTCTGTCTTCCTGTCTCCCTTTCCGGCCCAGATTTCACACTGTTTAACCTTTTTGTCAATCAAATTCCAAAGCAAGTTAAATGACAAAACTAACACTGACACAACACTTCACATCTCCCTCATCTCTTTTTCTCTCTTGCCTGCATTTCTGGCTCACTGTCACTTTTTTTATCCATTTTCTCTGGATAGATGGCTCTTTCATATCAGTCTGTGCTAAATGTTGGCTTGTGTAATGCCTAGGCCCAGAGCAGTGTGGGGGACAAATAACTGTCCCTGATTGATTAGAGGAGTCCCCTCAGTTGGACTGGGCAGACCCTTATGATTACCACTTGGAGCTGTCCTTTCCTGAGAGGTCAGGAGTGTGTGTTTTGTGGTTGTTGAGGTTCACTTTGTTCAGTGGCATGAAAACAGAAGGACCCTCCTCCAGTCCCATCTCCCTCACTCATCCAAAAGGCCACGGCCCTCGCTTTGATAAGTCCATTAGTCCATGTTGTGTTTTCAAACCCTCATGCTGAACAGGCGTCACCGCTGAGTATGTCTTTTTTAAATTTGTCTGTGTGCTGCATGGAGAGGGTCTTTGGTGTGTTCAGATTTGAAGTCCAGTAATGTGTGCAGAATGAGTAAATGGCCATGTATTGTCAAGTATAATAATAGCATTAAGCACCTCTGCAATATGTCAGCGCTGACACTGCATTGTAACTGCACTGTAAGTTTTACAGCATCTGCTCCAAAGGATTATAAAGATCCTGGGATTAGAAGCCTTAAGATGCAGTAGTGAGCAGTTATAAGGTCTGTTGGCTGCTGCCAAAAACAAGGAGGAGTAAAGAAAGACCCCAAGAGCAGAGGAGAGAATTAGTCTCCAGCGGTCCACTGTATGTTGTGTCAGCCTCCTCAAGTACTTCATAAAAACATGACCGCCATTATACTTCAAAGGCTGGCTGCCAAGAGCTGTAATTGTTAATCTGTTTTGCTAGGAAATGGATTTTCCTCAGATTAATTTAATTCTAATATTTACCTTTTTAAAACTTCTGAGGGTAGGCAAGATGAAGACGAGGGAACAGAGGAGAACTTGGGAGTGAAAAACAAGCAACATTCAAAGAGTGAACCTTCTCTGTACCAATTGTTTTATTTACCTGCCTGTTTTGCCTTCTGTCCATTTGTTTTCCTGGTCCAGAGAGCTCTGTTTCTCTCCTGTCTGCTGAGTCTGGGCTCATATAAAATCCTTTGTATGGGGCCATTTCCTTTCTTTGTACAGCTTTTATTTCTGCATGGGCAGCTTCATGCGTTTGTGTGCCGTGTTTTTGGACACCAGCCTGCTTTTATTTGCAGTTGCTTGATGTGGGAGATGCAAATCAGCACAAAAGACACTTAACAACCCCATTTAAGCTGTATAGATCTCTCTCTGTGTGTGTGTGTGTGTGTGTGTGTGTGTGTGTGTATGTTCACATTTGGAGAGGGGCTGGGTAGAAAAGAACAGGTGGATGTGGTCTCTGCAGTCCCCATCTCATCATGTTTCGTCATTGAACATGCAGCTGCCCACAGACAAACACACACATCTAATTTGCTGCAGAGACGCTTGCATCTTATTGTGAGGCAGAAAGTCGTGTGTAATTAACCTACAAGACACCTGCGCCACCCCCCACCTGTCTCTCTTTCTGCTCATCCTGTCTGCCGTGCGATGTGCATTACCTGCGAATTCCTTTCGTTATAGCACACTTACTGAATTTTCTCCTGACATTGAGCCACAATCAATAGTGTGTTAATTAGCTTGTAGATCGACTTAGTTATCGATCGCTGCACTTACGTGTGCAGTTTGTTCACAGCCAGTGGAAAGGAGGCTGCTCTTAAATTATATGAATTTAAAATACTTAAAATACAGACCAGTAAATTGCTGCAACCAACGATTATTGAATTGTTGGCAACTGAGTTGATTATTTGTGAGAATAAATATCAAAATAAAATTACAAATTGCCTAACGAGACTGGCTAAACTAAGATGGCAAATATTACACGTTTGCCATCAGCATGTTAACGTTATCACTGCGGGCACCTTAGCGTCAGCTCGCTCACAGTGCAGAAAACACGGCTGCAGAATTTTGTTGCTTGATAAATTAGGATCAATCCGTTATAAAAACTGCTGATAAATTTTCTACTAATCAGGGTGTTCAAGACTGCACAGATACAACCTCAAATATTCAAAATACTCGACTGTAAACTTGATTAATCAATGTTGTGCCTCAGAGGACCACAAACCCTGAAAAAGATTCATGTCTACCTGACTCTGTAAATTGTCAAAGTTGATTATGTGTCTTTATGGACTGGCACATTCAGTATAAACCTGACCTTCATTAGCCTATGCAAATACAAGTAACCTTTCCTAGTTCAGCAGCTGCCCCTCTTCTCACCCGCACCCACACACACACACACACACACACACACACAAATGACGGAGCCTTAAACTTCGTTTTGTCCTCGTTATCCATGAGAAGAAACCCAGATGATGCTGAGCTCCAAGTGGCCCATAGAAGACCCAGTGAGGTTTGTTTTGATGTTTTCCCACATCGAGCTCTGAACCTTTTGTTGCCTGGTTTTTCTGCCTTACTGCTTCCTTCTGTCAGTTGTCCAGATCTTTGTTCACTGTTCAGCAACCTGCAGGAGAGGAGGGAGAGCAGAGAGGACAACGGCAATTATTGTTAGAGCAACATTAAACCAAGGGCAGATAGAGGGGAGGAGAGAAAAGATGACAGAGAATATTTGCAGATGTAGGAGAGACGGTGATGTGGAAGCTTGTGTATAGAAAATGGTTAACATGGAAAAAAGTTCAGAGTGAAGGGGAGGACAAAAAACAAAAGAAATGATTGACAGCTAAATGAGTTGGCTTTGGTGAGGCACGTCCTCAAAGAGAGGCCGAGATCGAGCCTCAGAGGACATGCGGGGGCTTCATGAGCTTAATTAATTTGACATTAGTCACTAAAATGATCTCCGAACTCCAGAAGTGACAGGAGGAAGTCAGAGAAGAAACTGTGTATGTGTGTGTGTGTGTGTGTGTGTGAGAGAGAATTTATGAGTGTGATTTAAGGCTGTTTAATATGCAAGGATATGGAATTGTGGAATTGTCTCTTTATATTGAGGACACTGACCTATATTGGCTAAGGACAGCAATGCCTCCAGCAACAAGCCACCAAGTGTTCGCTTCTCTCAGCCTATTAGCTGCCTGTATATCACACGCAATGTTCTGAAGCTGTAGAAAAGAAAACTATAAGACAAAGTGATTAAAAATCAGCCCGTGGGGGGGACATGGTGTCCAGACTTTCATGCTGTTAGCAATTATCAGTGAAGGACTGAGAAATGGTAATTACTGATTAAAGGCACTCAGTTTCATGAAATGCCTGGTGTGTTGAATTTGATTGTTCGCAATTCCTAAATGTGAGCGTACAGTGAGGCTAAAAGTAGCTTCAGTACGTGCATCTTGCTCATGCTCAGGGTGATAGCTTGACTTCCGATTTAAAACTGGCTTCATTTTGTGTCACCGTGTAAGCAGGAAAACGATGTAGATCGTAAGCTATGCTATCACATTAATACTTATGCGAGATGAAGTAATAAACACCAAACTTACATTCTGAAGGAAATTTTTCTCCTGTTTGCAGCTGTGAATCATCTGTGATGTTAGCGCCGTTTTCAATCTGTGTGTCAGTACTCTCAAACTGATTTAGTGAAAAAGGCGCCATGAGGGTGGCTTGAGTCATACATCACTGAGTTTAAGGACTTATCAGACACAGCGTTTTATCACACTATCAAGAGCAGGATTTTACAACTCTGGAGTAGTTATAATGGCAGCAATCATTCTGTCCTCTGTCTCACTTAGCCTGTTTGTGTTCAATGTAATCTACCAGGAACGTACTGTTAGACGCATTTGATTGGCCAACACGTGTTGACACAAAGATGGCATAAAGTTGAGCCGTTTTTTTTTTTATTTTGGGATGAACCTCCAGAGACCTCTGCAATTGCTCTCCGGCTGTGTCAACACAGTGGTCTCATTGAAATGAATGAGGGGGCTGTGTTTTCCAGATAGCGTTGTTTTTATTGGCCTGAACATTACCTACTACACTGTTCTCCACAACAAACATCAACACCAATTCAGAGGATATCTTTTGGAAGAACGGTGTTCTACTGTCCATTCAGTAGAGGTCCAGAGACTTGCAGCCCTTTTATGAAAATTAAACAAATGTGCTGTCGTGCATAGATATTAATGAGCACACGACCAACACTCGCTTGTCGCACACTTTAACAGGAAAAACACACACGGACACAATGCAGCTGAAAACGGGGTGTGCCCCCTACTGTTAACACCATCTTGTGCTTGACATTGGCTTTATACATATGCTAATTCACCTCCATTTCACCGCCACTGTAATGGATGGGGTGAGACCAGCAATTAAATAGTAGAGAGGAAAAAACTGAGTGAAAGAGACATAGAGAGAAGAGTTACCTATCTTATCTAGCCCACACAGAGCCAGACAGTTTCTTTTCTCGATTAGACTACACACCTGAGTTTCATTCATAAATAAATCACTCAGTCTACATCTGGATGATCTTTGATAAGGCCCTGTAACGTCACATCATCTGCATGTCAAGTTAAGTCATAAGGTGATTGAATCTTATATAAATAACCACCAGCGCACACAGTCTGCCCCTACCCCACCCCACCCTGCCTTTGGGTTTTGTGTTTGTGTACCCAGTGTGCAGGGAGGGCAGCATGCCCGACGCTGTTTTAATTGGCATGGCAGAGTGCCAGATGATGGATGGATGGCAGGGTGGAGAGAGACTGTCTCTCAGTGTCTGCTTCTGAGTCGATGACAGCCATCTGCCAGTTCCACAGGCTATTCTCAGCACTGCGTGTCAGTGTACGCTCAGTCGTGCGCTCGCTCTGTTGCTTTCTGGTGTGTTTGGACATATGAGCTTCGACCGTACGTACACTCTAAGAAGTGCTGTCAGCTCTCAGAGCCTTGCCAATACAGATATTACAGTGAAGCATTGTAGAACTGCAAACATGACACTGACACCTTTGAGCTGAATTTTAGCAAACAGTTGTGTATTTCAGAACACCTGATGATGACAGTGTATTTACTCTCCTTTTAGCTCAGATTCTGGCCTCCCCAGCAGCTAAATGCTCCACTGTGCTCTAGGCAGGTAGCATATTGTGGGTTTTTAGAGGTTTGTTTTATATATACAGTATATGTTTGCTTGTTATGGCTGTCTGCTGTGGCTGCAAATGATATCGACGTGAGCAGCGAGACCAACAAGTGGTCCATAAAACCAAAACATTGAGCTTAAATATGTGATAAAGCCACTGACGGCGTGTGGCAAAGCCGACCAGTCAGTGGCTTGTACAGTCATTATCAAAGGATGCCAATGGTTTCATGGAAATAGTTGCTTGCTCTCACAAACCAGAATAAACGAGTGCTGTTACTGCAGTGATGCTTCTCACTGGTGCTGATACCTCAAGTGTTGGGACATATTGTGTTTTCAAAGTTTTTGTGGAATACACAAGAACTGATTTATTTTTTTCTCTCTAAATAATGTACAACAACCCGTGCAAACTTCTCACAGCCGTAAGCCCTGGTTACTATTAACAGAGGGATTATTAACAACTCCAGTAATACAACTGCAGACAGCAAGAACCAACAGGCCATTAATACACACATGATACTTGATCCATTATTATCATAAAAGTATTGATTAGACTTGCTTTATTTATTTATTTTTGGATGATTCCTGAATTGTTTACTCTGTAAAATGACCGAAAGGGATGAAATATGTCCATCAAAATTTTCCAGAATATAAGTTGACATGTGGACATGCCCAAAACCTAAAAATATTCAATTTCAGATGTTATAAAATAAGTAAAAGCTTGATATTTGAGAAGCTGCCAACTGTGATTTATTTGACATTTTTTGCTGATAGTTAACCTCTTAAAAAATGATTGAAACTATGACTTGATTATTAAAATTGTGGATTAATTTCCTTTACCAATAATCAGTCTATTGCGCAGTGCTCATCGTCTGGCAGCTGGTGGATCCCCGAGAACACCTCTCAAATAGAGGCTGCATCCCCGCAGAGACGCACGCTTTTTTTTCCAGATGTTCTGTATGATCTTTTTGTTCATCAGAGCCAGCACACAGCTGTTTATCAGCTGCACACTGCTTTCTCTGTGGAGTCTAACCTTTCTTGTTTGTTTGTGTGTTCACAGCTCCTGGGCTTCGTGTACGCCTGCTATGTTGTCAGCGCTATCACTGAGGAGGAGGACAGCTGTGAGTCGTTTAACCTCACCCTTACACACATACACACACACACACAAGCAAACACAAAATCATTCTTGAATGGAGCATTGTAAAAACTAATGAATCACACCCAGACCTGGTGTTGAAGTGAACAGGGCTATGTCTCTCTTCATCTCTCTCTTCTCCTTTCCCACTCCAAACTATCACTGACTCTTGCCTTTCTCCCTTTTCCCTCCACCCCCACGCCAGCTGGGGCCTCTCTCGTTCTCCCTCTCCCTCCAAAACCAAAGCAGCCATGTGTTCCCTCTCCACACCTCCTTCAGCCCATTCTTCCCCGGCTCTTTCACATGTACTCATTGCCCCATCTCTGCTCCTCATCGGTCTGTGTGGTCCTTGATGTTGTTGTAAAACTCCCTTCAATGTACTCTGGCTTTCACTTTTCTCACTTTCTTCCCTCCGTGTGCCCCTGGTTTGATGCTCCAGCTGTCTGTTGCCTGGCTGGGCTTGGTGTTTGTATGCTGCAGGATTGCACCTCCCCCACTCCCTTGTTCACAATTACGCACATGCACACACACACACACCTTCCCTCCTCGTGTGTGTCTCTTGCGTCTAGTCAAACATGTACATCCATGCTCTGAAGTGGCTCCTCTGTGTGTTATCTCCTCTCTGTGCCAGTGTATGTTGCTGCGTGTTAAACCTTTAACATAGAGTCAGATAAGGACAAGACTTAGCTGTGACTGTCACTCTCAGGGCAGGCTGAGAGAGGATGAAGGGGGTGGGGGTCGTGAAATGAGTCATAAGAGAAGAAGGAGAAACCAGAGACGGACACTTTTGATGAACGATCCAGCTGCTGTGACCTCATAGGCAGCAGGTCAGAGGTTGTGCTTGAGGTTAGCCAATCAGAGGGCAGGAAACATATGATCTAAGGGGTCAGTGGGAGTCATAAATATCTGATTAGCACTGCAGCAACCCTCCAGGATGCATGGCGATGCCCTCATGCGTGAGAATCTGCCTTTACATATTTTGGCCTTGTAAATTTTAGCCGCTGCTTTAAAACCAAGTTGCTTAATGAACAAGCTCTCTCTCTGTCCCTTTTGTAAGAAACCCAAACTCGTAATTTGATTTGAAAACAGCATAATGATTGAAGCACTACACGCACTTATTGCATCTTAAACAGCAGACTCTTGTAATTTGGGCAAACCTCGATGTGGTTTCCATGTCTGTTCTTGTAGACCAGTGGTATAAAAGTCAAAGTAGTTCTTTGGTTGTCGCATACCAGAGATTCGCTGGCTGTGAGTGGCTAGCATCATCACCCGACCCTCTCAGCTCTTGGCAGTACCACCTAATCACCAGTCCAGCCCCTAAGTAATCCCCAGAGGGCAATACAATTTCAGAGTTAGATTTGAGTCAACTAAAAAGGAAAAAGACTTTCCAACCCCAACAACTTTTCCTTTTGTTTTTGTGACATTTGAACTTTGAACTTCCACCACCCGTGTTAACTGTTGGCACAGATTGTGTTTGTTCAAACTCAAAAAAGACAGTCACGCACCCACAAAAACAGAGATAAAGATAACAAAAGGGCAAAATGGAAAGATTTGTTCAAAAAAAAGAAAAAGGTTTGCGGATGAAAACAGAACACTGTGTGATTCTTGTTGCTGTTAATTTTCTGGTAGTTCTTCTCTGATCCAAGCTGTGCTGAAGTAAAATTCTGCTACATCGCTTCCAACTTCTACCTCTTTGTTATTGTAATCAGCCGTCAGCCTGCACATGGACGTGCACGTGCACATGCACACCCAGAAGACTATGTTTGTTCATGCAGTCACAGGTGCACAGATGTGCACACTCATAGCACAAAACCCAGCTAAGGCACATTGCTGCTCTCATTTTCTCCTCTCATTCGATGTGTAGATTAAAGCAGGTTTCTGCATTTAGCTCCCTGACTGCCTCAGCATCTCTCCTCCAACTCAGAACTTCTCCTTCTCTTCACTTCTGCCTCATATCGCTTTATTTCTGTCCCTGGTTTCTTCACAGGTAGATGGAATAATCAGGTATCAAAATGTGATTTTAGTGTGTTTGGGAGATCTTTGCTCTCTTTGTCTCTCTTCCTGTCTTTGGCTTTCGAGCTTTAATGAGGTGTGCTTGTATAATGTTAGAGGTCTCTGGTCACTCATTGTAACGGCCTCATTAAGCGCCTTGCCGTTCGATAACTTCCACAGTTGATTGCTCCTCACCAAGAGAAGAAAGGTAGGTAGAATCCTCAGGAGAAGGCAGAAAGAGAGGGAAGAGGGAGGAAAAAGAGAGGAAGAGGAGAGCACATGGGTACGCAGAGGGAGGTGTTTGCTAAGGAGCAAGCCGAGGAGGGAACCAGGAGACGGGGCAATACGCAGGAACAAACAACACGAGACAAGATGAGCTTTTCACGAATAAAGAGATAAGACAGGAATTCCTCTCACGCCGAGCACTCTCTCACTCTCCAGGGAGACGGGTGAGTTTGATTTGAGTGCTCAGGCTTGCGTAAAAAGCAGCAGAATGAAACCCACATGCATATACACACACTCGCAAGAAGCCAAGAAGACACAATGGGCAGAATAACAAGCATCATATACCATCAGCTCAGGGTTTGACATGGCTTGCAGGTTTGGATGTGTGTGTGTGTGTGTGTTTGAGTGTGAGTGCTTTCCCTTCTGATGTGAGCCTCTGCCACTTTAGTAAGTGCACGTGTGCGTACGTGCACTCAGACTCACACCTATATGCTGCATGCATTTGCGTGTGCATGTGTGTAGCTGTCTGTGTGTCACTTACTTACTGTGGGTGTTTGTGCATGTGAATTTGTTACAGAGTTATCGGTGGTGAGCAGACACACCGACAGAGTGAGTGGTGGGGAAAATCCTCTTTGTAAAGTAGGTCATGGAGTTAGAAGCCTAAGCTCGCTTTAGCATGTCTGCTAATTATTCTGCCGCCCTCTGTGCTGAGTCACATCCCCAGAAAATCCTTCACAGCAGACAGAGAAACTGGATGGGTGGATGGATGGATGGGTGGATGGATGACAGTATATGCTTAGGTTGTAAAAAAAAAAGAAAAAAAAAGTGAAAAGATCAAAAGTCCTTACTCTACTTTCATGTTATCACCTCAGAATGCTATTTGAAATGGTATCAAACAAGCAGAACATTAAAGGAGAGTGAATGAGCCTTTTTAACTGGGACAAAATGTCTGCTGCGAAAAACGGCTTATATTTAATTTCAGCCTTTTCTATAATACTGCAATAAGTTATCCATGTTTAAGTAGTTAGTAGTTGCAAATTGTTTTGTCTTTTTTCATGAAATAACATATTAGTTTAGAGTGAATGAATGGAATATAAACTATATAGACAAAAGTACCTCTTTATGGGGCTGGTTGTATGTTGGGCTGGGCCCCTGACTTCCAGTGAAGGGAAATCTTAATGCTTCAGCTTACCAAGATATTTTGGACAATGCTATGCTTCCAACTTTGTGGCAACAGTTTGGGGAAGGCTCTTTTCTATTCCAGCATGACTGTGACCCAGTGCACATGGTTGAATGAGTTTGGTGTGGGAAAAACTTGACTGACCCACACAGATCCCTGACCTCAACCCCATCAAACACCATTGGGATGAACTGGAATGGAGAATTTAAGTCAGGCCTTTCAGTCTGACCTCCTTAATGTTCTACTGCATGAATGGGCAAAAATTCCCACGGAAACGCACCAAAAACTTGTGGAAACCCTTCCCAGAAGAGTTAAGAGTTGAGTGTACAGGCTGAGCTTGACTGGCAGCTCCCTCCCTCTTGTGTTTGTTTTGTTGCACCTGTTGATGCAGAATAACTAACGCTGTTATCATTATTATTTAGTATGTATCATTTGATGTAAGCATAGCTGCACCCAACATAACTGCAGGTCTAATCAGGCAGAGTAATTGCGTGTGGGTGTGTGTGGAGCCTTTAAGCTGTATTTCAATGCAAATATGCAATCAGGTTTGGGCAGAGTCGTAAATATAGTAAACGCAATATGTGCAGCTTTCACATAATCAGCAGGAGTGTTTCCGTGTTGTATTAGAGTCATTTCACTTGCGCTGCACTACCACGATGAGTTATAAACAGACACAGAGACACATTTGTTTCTGTATTGCATTGATTAAGTTGTATGGATAATGAGCAATTTGACTGGGATACTGCAAGTGGAAGTATTTTCAGTACTTGGTTGTCACATGTTCATTCCGTTTAAACATAATCCAACCAGACAAACTTTTCAGAGCCTCTTCTGGTCACCTTTGCCTGGAACATTTCTCTTCTTTGCACGGACAATTAACTTGAAATACACCCTCAATCAAACACACCTGAAGTTTTCATATGCAAAATAACTAAGGCATAAAACGGCTAAACGTTTTTGACGTTACTGAGTAGCCTGCATTGCGATGATGGCTGTGTAATGGTGTGTGAGGCCAGAGATGCAGTACTGCAGTATGGAGCCAGCCAGAGGAGCTCTCTGAAATAATCTGTGTGTGTGTGTGTGTGTGTGTGAGAGAGAGAGAGAGAGAGTCCACAACTGTGTCTTGTAGCTCACCTCTTACAGCAGACATGCTCTGAAGTCTTGAACTACCCGTCTGCCCTTTATCTCTCACCCTGCCTTTGTCTCTGTTCGTCTGTGTCTTGTTTTCTCGATCTTCCTCACACCACGCTCTTTTATTCTCACCAACACTGTTTTTTCCTCCTGGTCTTTTTCCTTTTATCTCTGTGCCTGTGCATCATTTCACTGTCAGCTCGCCAACACCTTCACACACAGACACACGAGTGGGGGGAGGGGTTGCAGTGAACTGTAGTTCATCCTGGTTCAAAACAGTCCCTCTGATTTCAACCAGTTTCCACTGGAAATGAAACATAATCGTCTTAACATTACACCCTGCTTGTTTAGGGGCTCCGCATAGATGCCAGAACTATTGACCCACATACCTTTCATTTCTTTCGTGTGTCCACACAAGTGAAAATCAGCTTGCTCCCCGGCCTGGAAGAAACCGAGCAGGATCACATGCCCCGATCAGCTGCCAATATCTGTTTCCAAGCGGCGTCTTGCACTTAGCGGCACCTGTTGAGGCTAAGATTCTTAGACGGTGGAAATGTGGCAATCTCCCATTCTTATTTTGAAATTGTTAAACTGATTTCAGTTGAAATTTCACGTCTGAAATTGGACCATTAATTTTTCAATTTATTCTGTCATGCACTTTAAAAAAATGACCCCTATAGGAATCAGAAGTTCACCAGAGGCTGTTGGGATTCATCCTCTGAGGACCTTAAACATCTGTGCCACATTTTACAGCAATTCATCCAGTAGCTGTCATGATATTTCACTCTGAAGCAAAGTGTCGGTTTCTCAGGCCGAGTGATTGACGCTACCATCAATGTGGCTAAAAATGGCAAGCATCATTATCATCTAACTGTATTCCTCAGCACAGTTTATCATGGCAGGAGGTGGATTCCCACCTGCTTATAATGAGAAAATCACTGGTACAGAAAAGATCAGGTCTTTCTGTGTGTGTGTGTGTGTTTATCCGAGGTAAAGATGAAACAGAGAATCCCAGGAAACCAGGGCAGGGTCAGAGGAAAGCGACAGCCCCCAGACACCCACAACACCCTGTGGCTGTCTGCTCTCATCCTGCCCACCTATCTGTATTCAGCAGACCATCCCGGCCTCCTCTTATCTGGATGGAACTGATTGGCCTAACAGTAGTTTCCATGGCTGGCTCGTGTCTGTTCCACCCCCAGCTGTTGGTTCCCAGAAAGAAACAGATCTGTCACTTTTTTCTTGTTTTATTACGCTCGCGACCTGGGATCTGCTGCTTGTCTGCAGATTTTTTTTCCGCTAAACCAGGTTCAATCTCAGCTTTACCTTTTCCATGGCTTACAGCTCGTGGACATGTTGACCTCTTTCACATGAACCCCTCCAGCCTGATCCGTTTGGCCCTCTCTGACAGTCAGACCGACATGTGCCCCGCCACCCCCACCCCTTCCTCCCCCTCCTCGCCTTTGTGTCCCTTCATGAGCCGCTGGCCTTTGCCTTCATCTCCAAAACATCTCCCCGCATCTGTGAAAAAACACACAGCACTTTGGCTACCAGCGCGTCCCTCTCTTTTCTCACATGTGATGCTCATTTTGTTCATCTGCACCTCGCCCAAACTCTAAAGCGAGAAAATAAACAGAAAGCGTTGAGCATTTTGGTCGCTGGCTGAAGGTCATTTCTGTTTCTGAGCGATAAAAAAGGCTTAGGCTGTTTTGACAGCTGGCCAGCTTTCACCTGTTCCCGAGCTTTCTCTCCGCCTCCAGGCAGATGCACAGATGAAAAATAAGTTTAGGCAGAGGTATTTTTTTTATTATTATTATTTCTGTCAAAGTTAAAACTTAAAAAACAACAGGACTTATTCTCAACGTCCCTGCATCACGTGTGTCCTCCACTGTTTTGTATCCACTTCATTTCTCATTCAGCTTTTGTTTTTTATCTTGCATGTCTTTTTATTTACTTCAGTGTCTTGTTCTGTTATTGTCTGTCTTTTGATTTACTCCATAATTTGTATTCAATCCTTTGTTTTCAGTTGATTTTATTGGTGGATTTGACCCATTCCCACTCTACCATGTCAATAAGAAACCTTCTCATCTCCTCTTAAAGCCCATGTACCTGTAAGTACGAATGTGCTGTCACACCACCATATGTGCTTATGTCCCTGTGTGTTTTTAAATGTGACTGTAAGAGCAGGTGCATGTGGATATTTACTCTGCAACTGTGCATTAATCAAAAGTTGAGTTGAAATAATCTCAGCTCTTGCTCATTTATTCCAGAGCTTTTTAGTATTTGATTAGGATCCCGGAGGTTTCAAAACAACGCTGACTATTAGACAGCGGGGGTCTGAGTAATGTCTGGGGAGTAAATTTCTTTCTGAAACATGCCACATCCTGTCAGAGGGCTGTAGGGAATATGAAGGCCTTTCATGACACCATGTTTTGTGAATGCGTGTAGAGCACATGTGTGTCTCTGCGGGCAGCTGCTGATAGATGCACATGAAGAAAAACACACAAAAATCTGTCTGAAATTGGAATAATCAATTAAGTTGGGCAGAGAACTTAATAACAATGAGACTGGGAGGTCACGTAATAACTCTCTGCCAACATGAAATGAATATTTTATTAGATTCTTGACAGTTTAATCAGCTCCGTCTCTAATGGGAGGGAGGAAGTTTTCGTCTCCCAGATCTACTGAGAGTTATATCCTGGAGAAATTCACCCAGGAAAGTGTGTGTGTGTGTATATATATAAATGTGTGTGTGAGTTACCCGACAACAACTAACTCTCTGCTCTTTCTGCCCATGTTCCTCCTCTCTGCAGGTCTACGTAAATAGGCGAGTGTCCAACAGGGAGGTGACACAGCAAGTTCCCACGGATACAAAATGGCTGTTTTGACACAAACATCCTAGTGCATGGGGGCACGCCACGCATTCCTCCTCTTCTTGATTTCAGTAGTTTAACCATGTCGTTTACTGGTGCGCTGCCCAGAAAAGCCAACACTTCTCAGTTAGGGTCCATTGTTTTCCGGGGAGGGATGACGGGTTCAGGGAAAAGGGGAGATTACAGTGCAACAAAGCCTCACATTGTGTGTTTGGGGTTGTATCAATCATTATTTTTTGTATTGAGTTTTCTGCTGAAGTCCTATTGGTGTGACCTGCTTATACTGGTTTAATACTGCCCAAGAACATGACTGTATACATGTACAGCATATAAATACATTGTGTATGTAATCAGGGACTGCCCAGCATTTCCAGTCTGTGGTACTGTGTCTTAGAGGACTCAGTGATTTAGCATGTTATTGCTGGTTTGGCTCAGATCTTGGCCAGAGGGCTGAATTACAGTGGAGTCTGTGGAATGAGCTATTGTGCGCTGCCTGTTTACTTTAGGCCAGGATCTCTGTGCATAAATACAAAAGTAAACCAGGAAGAGGCAGGGGAGTGGAGAGGTGGAAAGCGGGGAGGGAACAAAAGCTCCAAACCTACAGGGGCATCCGTCAAAAATAGAAAATGTAAATAATGAAACCGGGGGGGGGGGGTTGAATTCAGAGTCTGAAATGTGAACTATCAAGAATGCAAAAGAGCGTTAGCATGTAAGAGGTGTTCAGACACAAGGAACGTCTTACTTTTGTTTCTCCAGTCTTATAATTGTGACTGTTTTCACCAACAACCAAGTCAGTATTCTTATTTTCTTTTTCTTTTTTTTGTGTGTGTGACCAGTGTTTTATCTATTTCCTACATGATTTACAGGTGTACATCAACAAGTGACCACTGTCAGTAGCATAACATGTAGGCATATCAGGGCATTAGCAGACAGGTTATTAAAACAGATGAGAAAACAAATAAAATATTCCCTTTAATAAATTCAAAAACTCTCTCTCCATATATATATATACACACACACATATATACATATGCATATACTCATATATATATATATATATATACAAACACAAACAAGCACATACGATAGGAAATCGTAACAATTTAATTGCAGTACAGCCAAGCTGTTATGACAAAAACAGTAACAGATACAGAAAGCCTACACCTGAACCTTCCCCAGGGGTCTGTCTCTAATGTCCACTGTACACGCAGAATATTTCCTAAATAGTGTGTTGCAGAGTAAATAAAAAAACAAAACAAAATAAGAATAAAAATCGACATCATGTTTCTAGCTAAATGGAATGCCTCTTCAAATATAACCTGGCCCGTCCCGACGGAGAGCTCTGCGGATAAGATCTCTGTTTAAGTGTGATTCCAGTCGAGCACCAAGTCAGTATTTCTGAAGTGTCAGATGCTTTGTTAGAAGATGTGCTGACGGTTTTGTTGTCATTTTCAGTTCTTCTCTTCTAACCGTTGACAGAGGTGATCATTATCCACGCTCTCAAGCAAAGGCTACACAGCATATTTTCAACTGTAAGAAAAACAATAGAAATTGTTTTATTGTTCATATTGCACACAAACAGTGCTGAGTTGTATGAATATGGTCTTCAGTGTAGAGGCAGCTTGGCTGAACCAGAGCGTCGCCCGCCCTGCTCAGCGGCTTAGATTCTCACTGGTGGTAGTATCAGTTATGATTGTTTTATAGCATGTTTTTTTTTTTCAGGGTTTGTATTGTAATTATGTGTATGAAGATGACAAAGGAGCAAAACTGTTCTTCATCTTGCCATAATTGAGCTGGTTGAACGTTAACCGAAAGCTCCCTCTGAGTAGTTTCTCACTCAGATTTATTATGTTTTTATCCAGCAACATAATGCATCTTTATTTTAGGCTAAAGTGCACACACGTGGGCCATATACTGATTGGTAGCACTATTTCTTTGTTAATATTAATAAATCTGTCAGAACAAAGTCGTTTTTTTTTTTTTTTTGAGTCAGATCCCCTGTCGCCTTACTGTGTGTGTGTGAGTGAATCACTACTGCTCTCTGGTGTTCAGAGTGTTCATGTACAAGTTGCAAAGCTCCAGAGTTTCTGCTGCAGGTATCCTCCACCATAAAGCTCTGTGTTTTGTCTTAATACTGTTTAGTTTTTCTGTAAGCAGCAAGTCGACAGTAACAGCAAGTCTTCGGCTGGTGTGTTTGTGCTGGATATTCGTCATGTAGGGGGAGTCTGCGCTTTTCGCTTGTTCTTTCACTGTTTCACTCATTTTTGTCTTTGTCGTTTAGAATAAGCTCTTTTGTTACTGTGTTTCTTGGTGCTAAGTTTGAAATTGTCTGCTTGGCTTATTTTATAATCAAAGGAGCTGCGATCAAAAGAAGTAGCTTTTTGTTCTCAGTCCTGTTTTGTCAGCACCTAAAAATATCCTACAGCGTCTAAGATTCCTCTGCGATATTAGATGTTCTCCACTGCCAGATAGACAGAAAACAGAGAGAGAATCATCTGACCATTTCTGCTGGCCAGTTTTAGAATGATGAGAGTGAACCTTGTTGATTCGATTGGTCACCTTTCTATTGGCAAGATGCAATAATTTATGTCATTATCGTCTTTAGGATTTAAAGTCCCCACAATCCTGTCAGACTAACTGTTGTGTGGGTTAGTTGAAACATAAAGCACCTCGCATTGTATCAGTATTAGTAGTAAATGCTACTAAAATTACTGTGTAAAAACTAGTCTTCCTCTCAGTGCAATACAGCCTCTTCCTCAACCCCGATGACTGGAATTAGTTGAATCCTGTTATGGTTGTGTATGTATGTGCTAGTCTCCACTGAAAAAGTTTCCATTTGTTTGTAGATAATTCTTTTTCTTTGTATAGAAAGTTAGAAAGTGGAAAACATCTTTTCTTTTTTTTCTTTTTTTGTATATCTCTCTGCTATTTTGTGACCTGTGTTGCCCCAACCCCATGTGAACTGATTGTGTAATCCTATTTATCCAGAACTGTGCTTTTGTGTTCATGTAAATAGGTGTTTGTTAATAAAAGAATCTGTTCTTTTAAAGATCTTGTCATCATGTCCGCTTTTTGCGAAGTGGACTCTGTGACCACAAAACCATTGATAAGGAGTATACACATATTCAACAGCTTAAAATGTTTATTATAGAAAATAATCTGTAAACTCTGACACAAAAAAGTCAACCAGCTATAATCTTTATTTGTCATCAGTACAAGGGAATAAAATAGGAAAACTCAAGGCCATTCTCATGTGGCGCCTGTATGGCAGCCTTAGGACATGAAAGCACGAACGCTGCCTCTAATGACAGCTCTGCAGATGGGACAGTGACGCAGGCTGGCAGCACAGTCACCACACACCACCAGATGACCACAGGGGATGAAGACGATGGACACCAGTTTGTCCATGCACACCTTACAGGTTCTCTCCTCCTGCAGCTGCCTCAGCAGCTCCTCTGGGCTGGGGTCCTTTGCTGTCGGACAAACCACATAAAGAAAACTGTTGTGTCTGAAACGTAATCACTCCGGGGTAGAGAGATCATATGTCCACAACGCAACACTGTGTTATAGAGAAGTGATAAACAAGTAGCTTTTTCCTGCAAATCATACAGATGTTGACCTCTGACCTTTCTCTCTTATCGGCGTCTGTGTCCTCACATTTCCAGCACTGGAGCCCTGACGCATCTCTGGCTCTGGAGGACACAAACATGGAAAATAAC
This sequence comes from Scatophagus argus, assembly GCF_020382885.2. NCBI lineage: Eukaryota > Metazoa > Chordata > Actinopteri > Scatophagidae > Scatophagus > Scatophagus argus. The sequence continues at coordinate 9,720,410 of NC_058500.1, read as the reverse complement.
ATCAAACAATATGGACTTATGCATTTATTGTAACATTGATAATTGAATTATTATTAATTTACTCATATTAAAAAGTCAAGTCAGACTCCTCATATATAAATATAAAATAGTAAGAAAATGACTGATTGGTGCTCATAGCAGTGTGTTCAGTGTCCTTCACTCAACTTAAAGTACCAAAACAACAATTTAGCAAATACTTGATTGCAAGTGAAAGTCCTGCATGTAAAAGTACAAAAGTGTCATTAGTGAAATGTGCATAAAGTATGGAAAAGTGAAAGTACATGAGAAATGGCCCAAAACTGGTTAACAGCTATAAGTCATATGACTTATTAGCTTGTTAATGTGATTTCATCAGTGTGTAAACAGCATTACATCACTGTAGCTTGTTGAGGTTTGAATAGCTTTATATATACACAGTTAGTTAGCTTTGTTCTGCCACCCAGACACGTGAGAAGTGACAAGGCATCCCAGGGTTCCTTCTAAGAGATCACATGATTGGCATCCGGTTTTGGAAACCTCCAGTTTAACCTTATGCAATGTGTTTGAGAAATACAATATCTCCCTCTAAAGTGTAGCAGAGTATAAGTATGAAACAGCAGACAAAGGAAATAGACAAGTAAAGTACAAGTATCCTAGAACCATACTTAAGTGCAATACTTGAGTAAAGTTAACTCTGCACTGACTGTTACCTTGACTCTGTATCCCGCTCTGTCTGTCCTCTTGCTCCGCCTGCAGGACATCAGTTACCAGGTCAGACACAGAAGTGTAGTGCTGGCCTGTCAAAAGGAACTTAGTCTGGACCAGACTCTCCACCAGGCCGGCTTCAAAGCCCATCTGCAGCACAGTCTGCACCACAGGAGAAAGCATGGCCGAGGAAGCTGCCAGACCTCCAACCATATCTGTCAGATGAGAGGAGGGAAGAATTGAGGAAGACAAGACCAGTGACCAGCCACATATACGGAAAAGGTCTACGTGTCCACAAAAATGTTAGCAATATATTTGAAAAATGGGGAAATAAGGTGACAAGTTGTGCAGTTTACTTTTGTTTATGAATATATTATCATTTTAAACCACAGACTTCTTCAGTGTATCTGATATGGCTTCATCCTTCAAGGCTGTTTTAAAACAAGTGGTTCACCGAGGTTGATCTAAAAATAACTTAATCAACTGGTTGCAGCCTTTATTTTCTCCATTTGCACAATCTGCACTGCAGCTCACAATCTTTCCCCTCTTTTGTGTGAACAAGCCGGAGAGCATGTTGACTCTTTGATTCTCTACACTGCAGGATACATAAAGATAATTACTTGCATCAGAGCATTGTTCCTATCTTGGTGTTCAGGTCTACTCGGTCAGAATAAAATTTCTGCAATTTCTTAGTGCACTCCCATCTCTTTCTGCCTTGTTTCAATTTATGTGACGTACCATTTCTGGATCCAATATCTCTGGCTGTGGAAGTCTGCGAGCCACCCTAGAAAAGTAATTGCATTTTCAACAGTGAAAGTCAAGAACGATTTTAACTGTAGCAATGACACAATTCGTGAGCGTGTGATCATGTGTGCAGAACAGATTTTATTCTGAGCAGATAAGAGGGATAAAAGCTCTCACCATGGTCTCACCCAGATGGAAATGAGCATCCTGTATGTTGCTGATATACTCCTGCCCTCTAGACTGGATTAAAAACTCACATCTGAGAGATACAAAGACATCATTTTATAATTCGAAATCAAAAACAGCCAGACGATTTATTCAAACGATGTCTTTGTATCTGCCTTGTGACAAGTCCTACCGTGGAAACCACTTGGCGTGTTCCTGCCAGGGGTCGTCTCCTGGCTCCCAGTTCCTCAGCCCACCATCACAGTAGAAGCATTTGACGTTGTCACCGTGACCTGTCAGGATGTACAGCACTACTGTGAGAAGGGTCTAATGACAGAAACCTTGTGAATCTGTACTGCTTTCCAATCCAACACATAACATCTGTTTATCTGTTTATGTTCCTTGTGTCCCAAATGAAAAAAAAACAAACAAACAACAAAAACCAGCAAAATCAAAATATATGTCAGATCGCACAAGAAACCATTCTCACACACAAACTAACATCTGTGGAAAGAAATACAAGAGAATAATCCTTGACACAGTCTCAACAAACACTGTTAGCTTCACAAAAAACACCACTCATTGAAGGGTTGCTTCATTTGATTGCATTGTTTTGTACTGGTTTTCATTATATTGTGCCCACAGTCAGTGTATTGCCTGAAGCTGTGGAGCCCTACTTCTTTAACAGCCCCAGCTTTGTCCAGGTTGTTCTGTCCACAACATCATGACTCAGCAGGACAATTGTACCATGAACTCTCTCACAAAGAGAGGTCACGCTAACAGTGACTGGGTCAGTGTGGAATATTTCGCTCAAATATACCCACGGATACTACACTGCTGCTCATAAAAATATCAAAAAGCAGATGATTAGGGTAGAAATGTTTTTAAGGCATTGCAGTGAGACAATGAGCACCTGTATAGAAAAACCCCGCTCTAGCGAGAACATCTGGCTGGACTGAGGCCTCAGTGGGCCAGTTGTGGAAAGTGGTGAGCCGGGAATCCTCCCCCTCCATTTCTGGGTAGACCGCTTGTCCAGCTGTCCCCTGATCATCCATAGTCATCCTCTGGAGTTGACTCAACAGTTGGCCGTCCACAGAATCAGAGGATCCGACTTGGAGTGGAATATTTCCCACAGCACGACCCAGTATGAAACTGCAAGTGGGGAAATGCCTCTTGTGCTCGACAGCTGGACTGTCCCCTTGCACCCAACATCTTAAAATCCCTCCACAGCAGAAACATTGGACTTTATCCCCGGGGCCTAGAAAGAAGAAGCCAGCCTTCGCCAAGTCTCCAGATGTGACAGGTGCATCTGCTGGCCAGTTCTGAAAAGTTCGAATCCTCTCCCGTTCTCTTCGCATCTGAGGCTCCTCGAGGATGTGCAACATGGTACTCCTGTCATCCATCATTCTGTGGCATGTAAGCTCTCCTTTCTCTCCTTGTGCTGTGCCAGTCATCTCTTTTGCGGTCCATAGTGGAGCGCACACTGAAGGTGAGTGCAGCACACCAGCTGAAATAATGTGATCAGCTGCGGGGGCCTGCACAGCAGCCTACAGGAGACTGTTTTCCAGAAAAGCCACCGAATGCTAGAACGTATGCTCATTGATCCTTGAATGAATGAAAGGCTGATCATGCCATGTTGCTCCGCCTCATAGGAAAAAAGCTAACCATGTAAGCTTCAGATGCATGTTATGGTGTAACAATTAATATGATTGTCAAAGGGATATAAACTTGTTTAAAAAATACAATTAAACACAAGGAGGTCACTTAAAAGCTTATAACTAAATTCATTTTTGGTTTTCTGTCAGGAGTAAGTTGGATTTCAACACATGTCCACAGGCTTCGTGACAAAAAAAAATAAATAAATAAAAGAAAACTTACCCTTTCAAAATAAAGTGTCAACGTTTGAAATAGCCAGGCATAAATCACAAGGTTGCGGGCAATGAGTCGCAATTGACAAAAAATAAACCAAGTCAAAACATAATCTAATATGATATGGCATATAAAATGTCAATGTTAGGAGAAACAAGCGCTTGGAAAAATGAATTGCCATGAACGTATGGCTTCAAGGTTTGACCTTTGACAGAGTTTAGGGAGCTGTGGATGCATCATTGCTACCTCCTGGTGGCGGAAAGATGTAATAAACTCTGTGATTTATTTCAAGCCTTAATCTAAACAGTTCATATTAAATTGCTTGCCAGGCTAGAAGCCACCATGGTATAAATTATTCTGCAGTTATAAGTATCAAACTTCTATGTACTGCATATATAGTACTGAGAAGCTCGCGCTATGGCCACACACAGTTGTCAGATTTCCGATACAAATCATATTCAAAGTACTCTACATTAGTGTCAGTGATCGTGATTTTCTGTCTGTCTACGTGGGACGGGACTGTAACTATCTGACTGATACCTTAGACGTCAAACTGTACTGTGTGTAACTGCATCTAATGCCATCTTTTACACTACAGTGAGTCTCACATGAGCACTGCACTGAACCGTATCAGATTTTAAGGGTCTCTGCAGAACACCACACTCAGTCTGCTGATAGACCCCGTGGCGTCGTTTACACCCACAGAGAAAGCAGACAATAGCACCAATGTCAATGAAGTAAAGGTAGGACAGGCCTACTTCTTATATTTGTGTTTCAGCGTTCATGAATTGGATTAATTCGCTACGTCTATGTTATGTAAATCAAGGACAGACAACTTTGAGAAAAGAGAAGATGCTCCAAACTTTTGCCACTGGAAGTAGGGGAAGAACTTAAGCCACCCCGCGGGGGACGACGTGAACTGCAGCGGCGGCTCAAAGCCCGGATGGAGCAGCCATTGGGGAAGTGTACAGGGTTTTAACGTAACTGAGGAGTGCTCTCTCTCTCTCTCTCTCTCTCTGGAATAATAAAGACAAAGTCAAAGGCGGCAGAGAATAGAAAGATTCAAGAACCGAAATATCCACTCGGCGACATATAACGTCAACCCGAAAACCTGTGCCAGGACTTGACTCTTTTCGGGCACAGTATCCGAGGCGACAAGACTTGAACTGTGGAAGTTGGGATACGTGCACACAGCGGAAAATATACAGCTGAGCCTGCGCTACAACTGCTAGCCACACGCTAAGCGGCACCACTAGCCACATAGCTAACTGTAACTGAGCTGTGAACTTGCTTTCAAATCACGGGGCTTGAAAATCCAGTCACAAGCCCGGGCTCTGTGAAAATCCAATCCAGGGATTTGCTTAATGAATTATGTCTGCCACAAGCATTGACCCTCAGGTAGGAAGGCCGATGTGCATCGCCTGTAAAGAGATTGCAAGCTAGCTACCTGCTAACGTTAACGATTTACTGGGCTACGGCTATTCCTCGGAAGTGCTAGCTAGCCTCTGAGGTTGGCCGGTAGCTAGCAAGTTAGCTACATTCCGTCAAACGGTTAAATGATTTTTATGGACATGTACGAAAGATGACACTCACACATTAGCATGCAAGCCGTTGCCAAACGCATCTTTAACTGAAAACATATCTTTGTGAGACCAGCGTAGCCGAATAAACTCTCCACATGTAGATTGAAAACCTAAAGCTAACGTTAAAAGAATTAAACAGTAGTTCAAGCTAACGTAACTTATTCACTGAATCGTAACTTTTTATCTTGAAAGTGTCACAGTTATGCACATGGTGTACAGGCCGTCCATAATGTATTCAGCCTATGAAGGCAAACTAAGTTACAGGCTGTCTTTGCGTTATTGTTGTTTATAAAAAAAGCGTTTTAACAGTGCTATGTTAGCTAGCCAAGTTGTGCGTGAATTAACACTGCCGGTGGCTGGTCGATCAACTAACTCAAGCTACAAATCCTAGTGTGTTATACGAAGCAAATGATATATCTGTTGTAGCCAACTGTAAGTCTATACTGCTTTCAATATAGAGTAAGGTACATGTCTTGCATTGCCTCTCCAGGAAGTAGTCTGAAGGCTCGGTTTTTGAGCAATAGATTGGTGTCCTTAGAGGCTGTGCGATACTCAGTTTAAATCGCTGTGTGAAATCACAAATCAACTGAAAATAACCACGCGGTCTCCTTTTTTCTTTTCATGGTCCAAAATGAATGCAGAGATCAAAGGGACAAGCATCTAAAGGTAAGTCGTGCCGTCACCTGAAGATTGAATCAAGATAATTTGTTTGAATATGTGTTTAGTCTGGGCCTGCCTTTTCCTGCTAAATCAGCACTGCATACACCAGCCCTTCATGGAGTCATAATCTGTCTCAGATACACTACTGTCAGGCTGGACAGTGTTTTAGGAGCATGATTAAATACAAAGTGCTGAGGCTTTGGCACAGTGTGAACAAAAGGTGTCAATTAAATATTTTTTTTATATTAAAGTTTTTAGGGGGATGAGAACTTAACTTGCCATTGTCTGTACACTAACTAACCATAATTGGAAGAATTCAGTCTGTTCCTGAAACAGTTTGGCTGACTGCATTGAGAATGTGAAGTTGAATATGACACAGCAGTGTCAAGCGGGAGTTTAGTGTGCGCAGCATCCACCATGAGCTAAAAAGGCAGGTGACTCATGGAGGAAATTAATTTAGGTTATTTGTTTACTGGTGGTATCCGTGATGAGAAGATTTTTATTATGTTTATTGCATTTTCATGCAAGGTATACACATCGTCCACCAACAATGAATGTTCTCAGTTTTTCATGAACATTAGTGTAGTGTTGGCAACACCGTTATTATAGCCTCATCATAATTTTATTCTTTATGATGTTCATGTCATCTTTGATTTGTTGCAGTTGCTAGAGGGTGTAGTGTCTGTTAGGCCTTGACTAACTCTCTACCTGCAGGTCTGGCTTGCAGCAGGCCACAGGTTGATTTCACCTCCAGGATAGGCTTGTCCCAAGGGCCACAGTGCTGATTGACATGGCTCACTGACTTCAGACTTTTGTTTTGAAACAACTCATGCCCATATTAGAGGGACAGACAGATCTGAGTACTAAATTTGTGTATTGATTGTTTGTTAGATGAGTAAATCTTAATGTATCACTAATATAATAATGAAACCAGGGCTTTAACTAATGTGGTTAAAATATTTCAGTAGAATAAACCTCATATGAAGGAACAATCAATGGAGATGTGTAGACATGTGATCTAATAAGGAAATTTGAGATAGGTCGCTCCGGGTAGCTGACAAAATGAAATATACATTTTTTTTCTGTAATTTCACAATTTAAACCCAGGTCACGCCATTTCAACCTCAACACAACTTGATATTTAAAGCAGCTATTGCTATCTGTATGTTCATATATGCATATTTAAATGCATATTAATGTGATTTTCTTTTGTTGCAGTGCAAAATGGTTCACTACATCAGAAGGAGACTGTCCATGACAATGACTTTGAGCCATACCTCACTGGTCAATCAACTCAGGTAAAGACCAGTATCTCTGTCTTAAGAAAATTGTTGAGCAAAACATACCAGGGCCAATATTGATCTTATATTTGATCTTTTTTGATAATCAGTGTCAGTGTTGTCAGTGTTGTTGTGTTTATCTGCTTCGGCTCTGATGCAGCATCCTCTCTCTCTCTCTCTCTCTCTCTCTCTCTCTCTCTCTCTCTCTCTCTCTCTCTCTCTCTCTCTCTCTCTCTCTCTCTCTCTGTCTCTGTCTCGCTCCCTCTCCCTCAAGTAACTAGTCACTAAAGTTATCAAATAAATATAGTACAGTAGAAGGTACAATATTTACCTCCCCACTATAGTGGAGTGGAAGTATAACTTAGCAGAAAATTGAAATACTCAAGTTTGAGTACCTGAAAACAGTATTGAAGTACATTATTTACATGGATTATCCCTTTTCATGTTCCTTTGCTGGTTATTCTCAATTTTTACCACAAATGTATATTAGTTTCAAATATCAGTTATTGGTCTCCCTGATTACTAATAGTCAATATCAGCCCTGAAAAAACTTATCAGTTGATCCCTGCTCAGAACAATGTTACCTTTTTTTGTGACATTAATGGTTTGACATGTAAATGAATGAAATGAGAAATGTGTACGGATTAATTAAAAAAAAAAAAGCTTTACAAAAAAATGCTTCTTTCAGCAGAATTTTACCCTGATTATTTTAATGTTAGTTATTTTGTTAGTCACTTTTGTTAAATTAGAATACCATTTACCAGCGTTGTGTGTATACAACAGGATTAGAATTTTATTACATTTGAAGACTTGGTTTAAATCAAACTGTAGTCACTTGCTAATGTTGTGGCTCTGCTGACCTTCATTCATCCAGAACAACAGCTACCAGTCCATCACCGACCCCTACCTGTCCAGCTACTACGCCCCCTCCATTGGCTTTCCATACCCCCTCAGTGAAGCTCCCTGGTCCACAGGTGGGGACCCTCCTATTCCGTACCTGACCCCCTATGGACCTTTGAGTAATGGAGACCATCACTTCATGCCAGACACAGTGTTTGGCCAGCCAGGGGGCCTGGGAAGCAGCATCTACCCTCACAGGTTTAACTTTTTCCCTGAAAACCCTGCCTTCTCTGCTTGGGGCACAAGTGGTTCCCAGGGTCAGCAGACTCAAAGTTCGGCCTACGGTGGCAGCTACAGCTATCCTCCCAGCTCCCTTGGGGGCACCCTGGTACCTGATGGGCAGACAGGTTTTCACAGTGACACTCTCAACAAAGCCCCTGGTATGAACAGCCTGGAGCAAGGTATGGTTGGATTGAAAATCGGAGGGGATGTCACTGGTCAGGGATCAGGAGTCAAGGCTGTGGGATCTGTGATTGGTGGACCTGCGGTGGCAGCCACAGGAAACGGAGCCACACCTATCGGGATGCCTCCACCCAAACCCACCTCCTGGGCTGCCATCGCCAGCAAACCTGCCAAGCCACAGCAGCTAAAAGCTAAGGTGAAACCAGGGATGCCCAATCCAGGTGGGGCTCTTCCCCCACCACCAATCAAACACAACATGAACATTGGGACCTGGGACAAGGGCCCAGTGACTAAAGTAGCCACAGCTCCACTGCAGCAACAGCAGCAGACTCTCAGTCTGCCTCATGCTTTGCCACCTCAAGGCCCCATGCAGCAAGGACCAATGCAGCCTCCCCCTCCCCAGTCTTTGGTGCAGCCCCAGATGCAACCTATGGCCTTACAGCCCCAGCCCCCCCATCACCAGCACCATCAGCCTCCACCTCAGCCCTACCAAAACCACACCCAGCCCCCACAACCCCAAACCCGCTGGGTTGCCCCACGTAACCGTAACCAAGGCTACGGACAGGGTGGTCCCAGCTATGATGGTAGTGGTATGATGGGTATGGTTAGTAGTGGGAACAGTGGACCCCACCCTTCTGCCAGCCAGGGACCTGGTGTGGAGTCCCACCCAGTGCTGGACAAGTTGCGTGCCTCCCATAGCTACAACCCTAAGGACTTTGAATGGAACCTGAAGAACGGTCGTGTTTTCATCATTAAGAGCTACTCCGAGGACGATATCCATCGCTCCATCAAGTACTCCATCTGGTGCAGCACAGAGCATGGTAACAAGCGGCTGGACTCGGCCTTCCGGGCAATGAACGGCAAAGGCCCAGTGTATCTGTTGTTCAGTGTCAATGGCAGTGGTCATTTCTGCGGTGTGGCAGAGATGCGGTCACCAGTGGACTATGGCACCAGTGCTGGTGTTTGGGCACAGGACAAGTGGAAGGGCAAGTTTGACGTGGACTGGTTGTTTGTTAAGGACGTGCCTAATAGCCAGCTGCGCCACATCCGTCTGGAGAACAACGACAACAAGCCAGTGACCAACTCCCGTGACACCCAGGAGGTTCCTCTGGAGAAGGCCAAGCAGGTGCTCAAGATCATCGCCACCTACAAACACACCACCTCCATCTTTGATGATTTCTCCCATTACGAGAAGAGGCAGGAAGAAGAGGAGGAGGTTCGCAAGGTGGGTGCAGTCATCTCACTATGTTACCTAAAATACACCAGAAGTTTTATTTGGCACCTTGATTAGAGTAAAACTGTGTTCTTGCTCAGTCGTTGCTAAGGCTGTGTCTGAGAGACTAATTCTTGTTTTTTTTCTCTCTCTGTTCTCTCTTTTGACAGACTTTTGAACCTTCTCAGTTACAGAATCGCTCTCGGTTGGATCAGGTAAAGAACTGCCACGTTTTCTTGTTACTATCATCAATTGAGGGATATTGATCGCTCATGATTGTGTTATTCACTCAGTGAATATGAAATTTTGACTAGTAGTCATCAAAATGTCTTTCAGTAAACAGTGTTATTATGTGATGTTTGTATATCTAATGTTATTTCTTTTGTTCTTTTTTCCAAACAGGAGCGCCAAAGCAGGAATAAACAATAGAAGACATTTATCCTTGGCTTGATCAACAGTTACACTAGAACTTTTGATTTAAGAGACAGAAGAATATGAAAATGCAAACAAGCCCTTCATTTTTTTTTTCTATTTAATCCCGGTGAATCTCTGCCATTGTTGAGACTTGTGCTTTTTTTGCCCCATGTACCACCCACTTCTTGTGCAGGGATAACAAGCTAATTTAATGTATTACCTAGCCACCATCGCAGTCTTGAGTTCTTTTTTTTTTTTTTTGGTTTGTTTTTTTTTTAGATATTTTTCTTCCCGTTCCATCTTGTACTCTTCTCTCACCAGACTGGTTTTCTCTCTCCTGCCCCCACCCTCTCCTCTTCCCAGTTGAATCAGGGTTTGACTGCACCATGGAGAAAAAAAAAATCTGCCACTTTATATTTCAGTACAATCAGGAACGGATATGTCCTGCCCCTATTTGTCCATTTGGGGGCAACATTGCCATGCTTCAGAGGTTTAACTGTGCCAACAGGGTTGGAGGATTCCCAAAGGCAATGTAGGACTTGGAGCTGTGCGATTATAAAACTTCAATGTTTTATCTATTTTTCATTCAGATCGACAAAATCTCTATATTTTGGCTTACTACTGACAATTTTCATTTCAGAAATCTGTTTTCTGGAGCCTTAATGTTTTTTTTCTAATTATTGGTGACTTCTCAAAAGAACTGCTCATACAGTGACACTGCTGGAGAAATCAGGGATAGTGTGAAGTCACACGGGACTAGAGACATTACTGAGGAGGAATTGCAAGGGCCTCTGGGAAAGAAATAATGGATGTGTCCTCCACAGCCAGAACTCTCACCATTTAAGTCAAAAATTGTACTATTGACATTCTTCACACCCCTCTGCTTTGCTTTGTTTTAATGTTTGTCTTTTGTACGTTTCATCAGGAGATTCTGCTTGTGTACGCAACCCAGTCTGAGAGAATTGTCGCATCCACCATTTTAAATTGTTTTATAATCAGAGTTATGTAATGATGTAACTATTACAATGAATGAATTGTTGCTTTTGCTTTTTTTTCTTTTTGTTCCACAGAATGGGGGGAGGGTTCACATATTTGTCCATCATTCTGTCTTAATCCTTTTCCCCCTTTGAATTTGGTTTTGCTAAGTCTATCATGTTGGTCGTAATGCTAAGCTTTAACGTAGGAGCCTATATATTCATGGAGAAAGCCTAAAAATGTATAACCTAAAAATTAATGTAACTGATTTACTATCGAGTAAGAAAAAAATAAGAATGAAATGTGGTTTCTGTGTGTTTTTTGGTTGTTGTTGCGAAAATAGTTCTAGACTGAAATCAGTGATTATGATCCAGTAAAGTATTTTGAGGTATGTTAAAAGAAAAAAAGATTGGATATTTAAAAAAAAAAAAAAAAAAGAAAAAAAAAGAAGAAGAAGAAAAAAAAATCACTAATAGATGTGTGTGCCCATGCATGGCAAGCTACAATATAGAAAGTCTGCTGGAAAAACACTGTTATCCATCCTGCAGCTTGTCTGAGAGGTGAGAGTAGTGATGTTTAGTTAACAGTCCTTTAAAGGATGGTGTCCTCCTGTTCTCGTGTCAGCCAGAATGAGGTTTATTTGTCAGTGGGCGTTGGAGACCAGCAGGTTCTCTTCTCGTGATTAGTTTGAAACTGTCGCCTCAGTATTTTGTGGACTGTGAGGTTACCGCGAGGCAGGAAGTAGAGCTGCTAGTAGACACGGCTGTCTCTTTCACGTCGAGGGATTCGTTTTGTGTTGAGATCTTTCTGAATTTGTGTAAGAGTTGAAATCTGATGTAGCTTCGTGGTAAATATTCAGATCCCACTCCACAATTTACTGTATGAAATATTGGAACTGAGACAGGTGATACTGACAAGTTGGCACCTGTTAAAGGTTAATGTGGCCTAAACTGTCTTTTCAAACAGTGTATTTTTCTCTATGATCTCTTGATTCTGTCACAACTTTACCCTGTTACAATGCTAAGATGGCAGAGGTGCTGCACTTTGCTGAGGTCGCTCGAGTGTGATTATGAACCATATGCTTCACGACCGTATTTCCAGGTGTGTGAAGCTGCATTGTCTTTTTTTTGTTTATTTTTTGTCTTTTTTTCACCTGGCCAGTGTAATCCCTTGTACTCTAGAAAACTGACCTCTTAAAGGACCCTTTCTTCTTCATTTCTTGTCCTTTTGTACCTGCACTAATCAATAGCTAGGTTGATCCAAGCAATACGGTGAACGCCCTTCACATGTTTGCCTTCACCAACAGCGCTCTCTCTGACCGCCATAGAGTCGGGGTGGGGTGGGGGTGGGGATGCGGGAGGTGAGAAGCTAAAGGATGCCACTGAAGATTCGAGGCGCAGCCACAGCCGTCTTTGCCTCAGGAAGCATGAGCAGGTTGTGATTATAGTACAGGGCTTACGTGCACGTTAACGATAACTGTCAAATGTTGCAATAGAGGGATGTCAAGTTAGCCATGAAATAATATGTATCAACCCCAAAAAGGATTAATGACATGAAATATTAAATAAACATTGATTATCTTCTAGACCACCGCTGTAGTGGGCATAACTTGTTCGAAAGATATATCTTGGTTTTTCTTTATAGAAGAAATCAAGCCTTAATAAACTGTCCATTCAGAAATTACTTTGTCTTGATCTCATGAATTCTTTGTTGGTGAGTGAAAAACCATTTGTATTGACCTTATACAAGAAAAAAAAAAAAAAGATGAAGCTCTGCAGGGCAGCCCCAGTGTTTAAATGTCACAGAGAGGTTTTCTTAGCTGGAAATCTTTCTTTCTGTCATCTTTTTTTCCCCTCATTCTACTACAGTTGACTACTGTATCTGTAAATACTGATCTCTGTTTGCTCAGGCTCAAATGGTCACCAGCAGAATTTGATAAAATGCAAAAATTGAGAATTGCATATCCATCACATACATGTGCAGATGATTGGATAATTTAACTAACTAGACTTAAATTCGTGTACATGCTTCCCAAAATTAAATTCTTAGTAATCCAAGCCATCAGCTCTACTTGCCCTGTTCACGATTTACTTAAGGCGCTGTGAATGTAGTATTCAGCGCAGGTTTACAATGTATTTGTCTCACAGTTGTCAAAAGTTTTCTTTTTTTTTTTTTTCCCCCTTGACAGGAGCTCTCCATGGTGCTGATTTCCTGATTTGGAGGAACTGTTGGTGGCATGTTTCAGTCACATAATGAAGCAAAGAACACGCTGTGGGGTAGAAATGCTGTAAGTGACCTTATATGAAATAATGGAGATTTTCTTGTGATTGACTATAAAATATAATTGCATTTTATCCCATGAAACCATTTTATGTATTTCTAAAACAAATCATCAGGGTAGTCAAGGTAGTTATATTTGGTGCACATCGCCAGCCCTGCTCTTTCTCTTTGAAAAACAGTTCATGGTGCATTCATGGTGCAAAGTTGGCCTGACTGCCATGTACAGTTCTTCATAAAATAATCACAAGAACAAGCAGAAAACTCAGTGCAGCTCAAGCTTTATTTCTTGTCACAACAGTACAAAGCATGCATCCATACTGAGGCAAAACATAGACAAACAATATGACATTCAGGCTGTCTGCTTTATAGACTTGCATATCAATTTGGAGCCCAGAGAAGCGTGAATATTTTACCAACAAACACCCCACAGTGACGTGCGTGTTTGGCTCAGTGCTCAAAAACTTGATTAAATGCGTTTAGGTTAATTTAGATTTTTACTGTATGTTGTTAGCAGTAATACGCCATATCAAATTTCAACTTGATTGATGGAGTTTACATCAAAGTTGCCAATATTAAAGCTTTGATGTCAAAGACAGAAATGACAGCTTTTGCCAAAGTCAGCTGCTGGTCGTCAATTTGGTCCCGTTTGATTCACCGTAAAGTTGTGTTTATTTAAATATATGTGTCCAGGGGTTTGTCACTAAAACCATTTTCTTCTGAGCTGAATTTAAATATGTTTCAATATGACTGTTCAGCGCTGGCATGTTTAAAAGGACAAAGAAACCCTGTGCAGCCCTTCTGAGAAGGCATTAGCTCTTAACTTTCAGTTCATTTGTTAATATGGTCCAGCATCAAGGCTTTCACTGGGCTACAGTTTCGACCGTGCGTTGTCAGAAGGACGCCTGTAGGTGGCATTGAATCACTTACATTTCCATATGTTGACTCCATCCGACTTAGCACTGCAGCCATCGTCAATCTGCATCCCTTTCAGGGCTCTTGAACCGCTGCTGTAGGCCTGAGTTTTGAAGGTGTGGTGAGCTGGAGCTGCTGGCCTACTTTTGCTGATGACATAATTTATTCTAGACGGATTTCAACTGAGGCTGGGCTGTAACCCACTGAGCCTTGGTGTTGAGCCTCTGGAACATTTAGTGAAATATTTCGAACTGTCACTGTAGGAGTGTAATGCAGACCGCCACACAGGCTCCTAAAGACAGGGATTTAGCGTTAACAGCCTAACAGCGGCGGGTATTTCCTTTATCAGACGCCGTTTGGCTTCTTCAGTTGTCGGCAGGCTTTGCGGCTGGTGCAGCAGAAGCATCGGCCTGTGTTTTAAGCCGTCCAGGTTTAGTCTACGTTTTAAATACAAGTATGGATGTGTTTCATATTTAGGTCAACTTTCGTACCTTTAAATGTATTAATCTTCTACCTGATCATAAACTGTTTTGTGCTTATAGGGATAAAGAAAATGCGTCTGAAAAATTAAGACAGCCTTTCGCCAGGTCCTATTTTTTTTTTTTTAATGTTAAGATGTAATAAAGAATATCATCAGTTTAAATCATTCCATGAGGTGTTTTCTGAGACACCCACAGATAGGCCATTGACTCCGCTTGCCTAAAAAAACTAAAAACAACAACAAAAAAAAAAAAACATTGCGTCGCACCCTGCGTTTTACATTTTTAGATAAATGAGACAACACAGATCTTTAAAACCAACATTTTCGACTAAAGACATGACGTTAAAGTTAACTGACTGTAACCTGATTTCATGCTATAATATCCTGTTAAAGTACGCATTGCGCCCACCCAGTCAAAGCAACTCACACAGATACAAAAACACACATACGCAGGCGCGCATACATGCATGCGCGTGCGCATGCATTCGCTCACGCGCAACTGAGTGACAGTACAGCAGTCAGCTTTATCCTGCTGCTATGGCTTGGCAACCAGGGCCTGTTTCTGTAACATTAAGGGTCACGGTGGTAAACGGAAGCCTGCGGCCTGGTAAAATAATGAAGAGATAAATTGTGAACCAAGATGCTGTGCAGATTCCTCTCTTGGCATTCACCGCGTGCCTTAATTGTATGGACATTAAATCAAGGTCCGCTGTGAACACGCAGAGTGACAACCCTTCAAGTAAGTCGCCTTCTCACCCGGCTCGTGGGTGCAGAATGAAGCCCGGCCGGGAGCCTCTAACCCCGTCTGACTTCCACACGCTCAAACCTCCAGCATCTGCCGCCAAGGAGGATGCAAGACTGCATGAGCGCAAATTTGAGTGCAGCTCCCGCTTCCGTGGGCGCGCTCCGGCGTACACACACGCACACACTCACATCCAAAAATCTAAAGCCGATTTTTCAAGACAGTCACGCGCGCGCGCACACACATACACTCACACACACACACACGCATGTAGACACTCACGCCTAAAGCCGATTTATAGCCTACACCAGCAATAATACGCGCGGGCACATTCTTCTCCCGCGCCTCTTTGGATTCCACGCAAAGAAATATTGATATCACTGCGCCACAGCTCGGCGTTAAACTCCACCAGCACACGGCCCATAAATCAAAGGATGTGAAGCAACACGTAAACCTGAAAAAACTCGTTAACGACATAGCATTTACAAACATCTCTACTCTCTGATTCTGTGGTCTGTGCGTCTTTACGCATCTCATCCCAGGTTACCTAGCACACACAATGACAGCTGAAGCTACACAGGCTCTCGCTTTGTCCCTCCTCAAAACCCACTCAATCTGCAACATTAGCCTGACCCAAAACAGAAAGACAACAGTGGAAAACAGAAGAAAGAAATGATGGCAGCACGTCACAAGGCTATTTGTTTGAAGACGTACATCCCACTGCGAAGAGTACTGTATTTTCCATTTAACTTGGCTTGAATGCAGCTCCCCGACTTATCCACGATCAACGCCCTCGGACAAAACGCGCGATGCTTCCTCTCTCCTCTCATGCAGCTGACACACTAAAGGTGGCTAGTTTTACATTAGACTATTGTATATCTGGGGAAAAAGGCAAGTCGTTCTTCTATGCGCCACATAGCACTCTAGCATATCCCTAAAGCTTCTGTTGGCTGGGGCTGATTTTCTCACGTATGTGGTGGGAAAAAAAATGGCTTCATCGTCTTCAGAAAGGTCCTCTCACCACCAAGAGTCAGTCGGTTCCTTTTAGTTGGTGTCTTTTCAATCTGACCCATTTCAGGCACAATCCAGCCCTGGATGCATGCCCCCCTCTCTCGCTCTCCTATCTCCCTCTTTCGGGCTGTGTGATCCACTGTCTCCCGGATTAGAGCGCCCCTCTCTTCCCATCCTAGACAATTGCGAGTCTCTGCTGATTGGGCTTCAGCGCAAGAGGATTACATGGGCGCGCAATGACGTCATGGCCCGGGGCCCAAGCCCCCCCCCCCCACCCCTTTCCTCCTCACCTCCCCCCATTAAAACTAAATCCTCATCAGCCCTAAATGTCCTTGAAACCACCGGCCTGACTTTCTGCAGCGTGTCATGCATGCATGCATTGGGGCAGACTGCTATGCTTACAGATACTAGTTGGATGTTGGCATTTACTAACAATTCGGTGTAGCCTGCATACAGAAGGAACCAAAATAACATGGCCGCTTTCCTGTCGCTTGTATGCACCTGCCTAGGTAAAAGCCATGAAGGTTTTTACCTATAGGCAGGTGCATGCCCACCGGCTAATCGCTGCTACAAACCAAGGTTGCAGGCATGTGGTAAATAAAAAAAAAGACTCAAAGGTGAGCTGCACTTTGTGATCATCATGAAGCAAACTTCATTTACAAAAAGCACCAGATAAAGTCGTACTCACGTCTAAAACCCAGCGCACAGCCTACAGGCTTCTACACCTCAATTATTGCTACAATGCAATTGCAGCCAAAAGATTGATGAATCCTACTTTGTATTTCAAGCACTGGGTTTCTGATTAGCTTGTTGTAAATACACGAACCCTTCACTTCATTCCTGAGCAATTCCTCAGCTTTATCGGGACCAAACGTAGGCCTGTGAAACGCACGCACACAGAACTCTATCCTGTAGCCAAATGTGTTAAAAATAACCGCGGTTTGACGGCCTGTGGCCTGTGATCACAGATGTCCTGGGACTAAACCATAAGCTGCACCTTGAAAGACTTTGCAGAAAAGATGAAGACAGAAAAAAACACTGTTTATATGTGGTGCAAATTTTAAGTTGCATAGTAGCCTACGACACGTTTATGTGTAGATTCTGCCTTGTGTGCATGCAGCACCGTTAACACAATGTTAGAGAAAACTCCCTGTTATGTATAATTGATTATGTGATAAAATATAAATATAGCAGCCTAGTCCCTTTGTGGGCTGTGACTAAGGACTAAAACAATAATTTTATGCGCGTTGTCTTAGAGACACGGGCTGCTTTTTGGTTTTATAATCCATATCATATTTATCAGCTCCTCGAACTGCATTCCTGTGGTTTTCTTTGGGAAACTCGCGAAGTAAATATGTTGTTGCTTCCGCATCAACACTCAAACGTCCATTTTCTATTTCAATAATAATTTTAGTAAAATAAAATCTGAGTAATTAGTTTAAAGTCTCAACCTGGAGAGCTGGCTTCTGTTTCCGCTTTCCCCTTATTTTAAAATTGTTTTTGCAAGCTGACCCAAATGTGGGCCTGCAGTCTACAGCCCAGCATCAGTTTGTGTTATTTCACATAGATTTGATTTTTGTTTTGTTTTTTTTTTAACCTTGAACAGATGAGTCCCATTAACACGGCCATAAATTTACGCGGGTTCGTTTAATGCATTTCAACAACGTACCAATAAAATCCTACAGGAATACACTGATTTCTGTCCCGGAAGAAAATGCCATTGGATTTTCAAACGTTTTCTCCCTCCTTCCGCAGCTTGTGTCTACCTCCCACTGTTGGCTGAACAAAGAGGTGGAGA
The DNA here is from genome assembly GCF_020382885.2 of Scatophagus argus. Lineage (NCBI taxonomy): Eukaryota > Metazoa > Chordata > Actinopteri > Scatophagidae > Scatophagus > Scatophagus argus. Next base: position 9,702,297 of record NC_058500.1, on the reverse strand, counting down.
GGAGGAACCGTGAGCCTCGTTTAGGATGCTTCCCTTTACTCTCCATAACCGAGCCTTTAGAATCGCAAATGTGCTCTTTTTCTCAAACAAATGCAATTATTAACTATTTTAACAGACACGACTATTGTCTCGTCTCAGCCTACCTCGCAATCTACATCTCAAAACGGGCTTCCTGTATTTACATTAATTCAACTCCATTCACGAATGTGAGCCATTTGTTAGGCTTATAGGTCTATTGCTTCCCCCGTTGCCAAAATATTAGTAAAATGTAACCCAGCCTGCATGGCGGCCACCTGCTACAGGAGAAGCGTCCTCCGTCCAAATATAGCCTATACTGATAAATCCACGCAGCCTTGGACTCTAAATCCTTTGTTCAGTGTCTTACTCTCGCAGTTGCGGGTGTCCTCCAGCCACGCACCATACTGTGGCTCCATCGCGTCTTCTCTCCATTTTGTGCAAGCCCAGGCCTTCATCGGTGCAGTAAATGCAGCACAGCAGCACAACGCCTAACTTTAGTGGGAAAAGCCTCCGCGTCTCTCCACACGCACGACGGCGAAGCAAAGATAGAGCCAGATTGGGAATTGAATTGCAGTTGCTTTTTCTCCCCTCATCTCTCCCTCTGCAGAGCTGAGCGGCCTCCACATCTTAAACTGAATGAAGGGGGAGTTGTCCCTGTGCATTACAATGACATTCAGGCCCCATTCATTCAGCCACTGTCTAACGGTCTTTGGACAGCAAATGCACCCCCATCGGGGGGTCGCAGCCCCCTCATTACACCCCCAATCCCAACACGCAGTCCCCCACAATAGCCCCAACAAAAGAGAGAGGAGAGTCGGCCCCAGTTGTGCGAGCTGCGGCCCCTGGACTTTTGAGGTACGCTGGGAAAATATTCCTGTGCATTTGAATTACATTAAGGAACGTGCCGCGGTGGAGCTTAACGCTGAGTTGTCACCAGCAGCATTTCAAAACACACATGCATGTTGTTTATACTCGTCTCTCTGCCTGTCTGTGTGACCTCCGGTTCTTCTCTGCAGCAGGTGAATCTTGGTGGACCCTTTAAAATAAAGGCTCCAATCAGCTGATGAAAAACACTGTCTCTTTTAATTACGGCGTGCCAACAAATGCGCTGCCATTGCCTTGTGAGTCGCAAAGTTGAGCCGAGTTAAACACGAGTGCACATAAAGAGGTAAGCTGCAGGACGAGGCTCATGCAGGACTCCGCACAATGAGCCGTGTTGCTGGGAAGTTTCATACATTATCTCTGTGCAAAGTGGAATTTAATTTAAAGCAACAGCCCGGACTGGCGTCTTTAAACATATATTACATGTGCGACCTTTATGTTGAAATTTCACATGAAATACCAAATGAAAAGCATGTTGCCAAAAAAAAAACAAACAAATAAACGTATCTCGCGTGTCATTAAAAGTGTGATTATTATTCTTTCTTTAAAACACAGCTCTAAAACCTCCATGCTGCTCTGTTCACCTGTAAACAACAGCCTGTCTCAACGCTTTTCAAATTACTTTCTGTCACATATTCACCTTTCTGGATTCATTTGAATAACTGATCACATCAAAACATAATAATAATTATTAATATAATTATTATATTATTAATAATAATTGATGTTATGGCAGGTTATAATAAAGGATATTGTTGGAGAAATTGTCCCGGTGTGGAGAGCCAACTTTCCCAGGGAAATCATACCGATTTCCGAAATGCTGTTGAAGGCCCGAATAGGCACAGCTGGGCTTCTGCTCATGGGCCCATTCATCAGGAGGAGGGAGAGGTCAGCGCCGCGGCCCGGTGGGCAGCCCCGCACCATAAGCCCGTTAATGCAGATACACAGCTTATAGTTCAGCCTAGGACTGCAAACAGCCAGGAGACACTCTGAGTTTCAATTAAATCACCTTACAGCAGGTAACTTTTATTTATTTATTTATTTTTTTTTTTTTTTTGGGGGGGGGGGGGGGGGGGGGGGGGGCGTCTTATTGTAATTTTCAGAAAAGCTACATTATTTTTGGTAGTTGGGGGTTCCTTACTTTCTCTCTTGTAAAAATATTTGTTATATTTTGTGATTATTTTCCTTTTTTTTTCTTTTTTTTTGCATTGCTTACAACTAAGCAATACTGAAAAACTGAAACATTACAAATTAGTGAATGGCCCCAAAAGGAGGGAGGAAAAAAAAAACATCAAACAAGCGGGTAAGCTTAAAATGCGAAAAATTTCTTTTAAATCAGTGAGTAAAGTTAATGAAAGAGAGAGAGAGAGAGAAAAAAAACAAGAAAGAAAAAAAAAAGAAACGAATCACCCGTGCATTTTTCCCCCTAAACCTCCCACACTTTTATACTGGCACTGCGACTTGTTTTGAGAGGCATATAAAGAGGTGTAATTTTGCAAACATTTCTTAAGTGCAGAGAGCCAGAAGGACTCTCTAGTATTGTCCATGGAGAGAAAGAGAAACACGTTGACAAAGGAATCCATTGTTCCCGGTGAACAATTCAAGGGGCCTAGTAAGCTGTCCTCCACGATCAGGCAGCCGGCCGCTGATTTGAATGCAAGGGGGCCCCTCCAAGGAGAAATGGTAATATATGGCAAGATATTAAAAACAGTTGCCTATATTAGTCGGCTTAGCAAGTCGGCTATTACCACGTCCTGTACACACACACACACACACACACACACGGAGAGAGAGAGAGAGAGAGAGGGAGAGAGAGAGAGAGAGGGAGGGAAGTTGGAAGCTGGAGGAAAACTTTACTGTAATTTGGATTAAGTATGTTACACCTGCTCTCAGGATAAACCAGACTTTTGTATTTTAGAGACTCAGTAAAGCTCACTTGGTGCACATGGTCACAGGTAAGCTCGCAGTGATGTCAAAATATTACCTAAAATTTTTGAAAATAATTCTGCCATGCTTCTTATTTGTAATCGGAATCAATGTATACTATAATCTCCCATTGCTACATGAAATATGATGAGAGCTAATAATGTTAAGGCTTAGCTTGCACTGTAAGATCACTGGATTTTTTAGAAATATTATTTTATATTAGCTTTAACCATCTGATATATATGTATATATATATTGTTTCATTGCATTATTTTCTATTTTATTTTTATTTTGTACTCCTGGCTACAAGCTACATTCAAGCATAAGGACACACACACATGCACACACAGAGAAATATCCGATGCAAACGGGGCGCAGACGGGTTTGTGTGTTACATGTTCAAAGTTTTGATAAAAGTAATCTGTGTGTGTGTTCAGGCTGACTGTCAGTTGAATTTTGGCTGCGCAGAGCAGAATGACCCGAAATCCCAAATGTCACTGTTCATCATTTCACGGTGAGGAAAAATTGCTCTGCACATTCGTTGAGAGATGGACTGTCACTTGTGTGTCTCAGAACAACGACCCATGCACACACACACACACGCACACACACACACACATGCAGCAATTCCTCATTTGGATGTTTTATAGATGAGTTGAATTACATTTGTCCTTTGCTTTGTGGGCTCCATATCAATAATGTTGAGCCACTTGACCAGCGAGGTGAGCATCAGTACTAATGCGGAGGTCCTTGACTCTGTCTGATAAATGTCATGAGCCGTTTGCATTGATCTGTTTGTGACACAGCCAGTAGAAAAGGATCGTTATCCAGTCTGTTTCTGTATGTCTGTATTGTACGTTCGAAAGGTTGCTGAATCGCACATCTCTCCCGAAATGTGTGTGACTGTACACACATTAAGTCTGCATCTCAATGTGTGTGTGTGTACTGACAGGGTAGTGAAGCCTCAAATCAATATCTCTAAGAATTAACAGTTGTATGGCGATTTAGATTGGAATAATGTTACTGACAATGTTCACGAGTGTGAGGACAGTTGTGTGACTGAAGGGCACACACTTATATATAGAAGTTTTGCAAAATTCACCTGTGTGTGTGTGTGTGTTTGACTGTGTGTCTACGTGTTAGTATGGCTGGTAGAAGGCTTTCGTTCATGCATGTTATTATTAGCCTTAAGTGAAGCTGCTCCTCAGTCATGTACTCCAGCCTGGGCAGTCGGGGAGACTGGGAGGGGAGGAAAAGGACTCCTGAACGGGACACACTGAATAACCAGGAGCATTATTACTGCCTCCATAGATATTCAGTACTGGGAGTTGTGAAACAAGTCAAATTCCAATGAGGGTAATATTTTGGCAGCAAAGACAGTTTTTTAAAAAATTCCTCTAAGACAGAGAGCAGAGGTGACACCACTGCTGACGCTGCGGAGGTGAGTTTTGCACAAATCCTGTGTGTCAGCCGTTCACATGAAAACAAAGGCGCACGTTTAACCTCCCTTCAAAGCATTGCTCTTGCAGATGCTCACTGATGCCCAGCTGATGCTGTTTTTATGAGTGCGTGTGGAGTAGCACAAAGTAACACAGAGCTCCTTCTTTTCTGTTTCTGGCTCTGTCTCACACACACAGACAGCATGCAAACCTGCAACAATTCAATAAACCTACACGTGCACAGCTTTTCGCATCCACGCGCTGTGACTAAACCTCGCTTTCGTCTCATATCTGCAGCACACCACACCACTCCACCACACTACGCTGTCAGTTAACCCTGCAATTAACCTGCACCTCAGCCAAACATCATTTGGGAGGGAGCAAAGGAGAGAGGAAAGACGAGAGGCAGATAAACGGAGAAAGCAGGAAATGGTAATCTTGTTGTGCATATGTGAAAAATGACAAGCTCCACATAAATAAAGTATTATAATTCTGTTTATAATTTTGCCCGATTCATATGCAGTTATTTTGTAAAACTATTTTTTCCGCCTCTGGCTGACATATATTTGGTGTTTTGATGGATGTATGATATTATAGCATCTTTTAAAAACATGGGCTGTGACTGGTTAACATACACGAACCATATAGCCTCACCCCTGTGACCTCTCCCATCCCCCACATTTTTTTTTTTTTTTTTTTTTTGTAGATTGGGTAGGCCCCAGTCGAGAGGTTTGGGCGTTGGAGCATCGAAGGGGTTTTGCATACAGCTGGATTCAAGTCTGGAGCAACTGCACTGACAGACTGATGGAGGTGTGTTTTTTGGAAAAGCTAGGAAGTGTGACCAAACTCAATATTTTTACATCATTTAATCCTGTGATTGTTTTTGGGTGGGGAGGTTCTGTTTGTTTTTGTGTGTGTGTGGATATTTAGGTTTTATGGTCACAATAACAGAATTTTAGAAAAATTAGAGCGGTGGTCCTGAGGGAGACGGTGAAAGCCAAACGTTAAAAGATGAGGGTGTTGACCTTTAATCATCTCTGTTGTGTTGCAGGAGCTGCTTCCAGAGAAACAGCAGAATGGAGTCAAGGGGATGAAGGTGTGTCTTTACATTGTTTCATCACTGTAACCCAGGGCAGAGAATGTGAAGATGCACCCTGCAGAAAAGAAATGGATTTTACCCTGAGACACTTCTGCTCTCGACTTAAAATATAACGAAGGATAATAAACGATTTCAAGTCTATTATACACGTACACAGTACTGAAATGTATTGCTTGTTTGATTTGCTTTGTAGAAATAAAATATTCACAACTGTTCTTCATATTAAAACCAATATTAAACTGGCCTTTGTTCTAAATGTTACTCTAAATTCCATGAACTTAATAATTAACGTCATGCCCGACAGAACTTTGTATGTTAAGATGACAATAATGCAGCTGGAGATAAGCCTGACAAATGCTCAGGTTTTCTTCCCTGCTGCTATACGGCCCTTACACTGGTACAGTGCGGTGCACACTGTGTCTAGTGGGTATTGTGGAGTATCTGGGGGAGCTGTTTAGCCCCCCATAAGAAGATTAGAGATGATTGGTTTTATTGACCGGCCTATGCTGCGGTTATCAGGGCGACTCTCAGAGCACGGAGCCACGCTTTTGTCTGGTCCTCATTGTTCTTCCCAGCCCAAGACCCTGTGCTGATATGAATTTGATATGACAGTAAAGTGCCAATTATGTACATACATGCAAGGCCCTGCTCCCTTTCAGCTCTGTGTGGAGTGAAAAGACAGGGGAGGTGAGGAAGACAAGGGAGGAGAGATAAGGTGACGGCACATCTTGAAGGGTGAGCGAGCGGGTCGTGAGAATAATTTGCTGCAAGAATCTGGAGTCTGTTATTTTCCTCATCCTTATATTGTCAATAAAATGCTGCCTTTGAAACATTGATGAGCGATAAAGAGGTTACGTGGGTGTGGGTGTGTGTGTGTGTGTGTGTGTGTGTGTGTTTTCTTCCTCCCAGCCAGCCTGTCACATCTTATCAGCATCAGCTACATCTGTGATGGACTGATTATTGTCATCAGTTCAGGGGTTACTAAATTACAGAAAACCTCAATGTTAGCCTGGTTTTACTTTATTGCAATATTAGATTAGATCATTTTATTTCACTTGTTAGATTTACAGATCATTCACTTAACACTCAGTTGCCTTTAACCATGGCAACAGCTGCTTTTGATGACAGCATATAAACTATATAGACTATACAGCATCATAAAATATAAATACATGTGACTTCTCTCTGCAATAATATGTGAGTGTGTGTGTGTTTTTTTATTTGCATTTGTGTCTGACTCTGTGTGTGTGCGTGTGTGTGGACTTGAATCACGCTAACGTTTGAAATCCAAGTTAGAAACGGTGTGTTTCTAATTCCCTTTCATCCCCCTCTTCCTTTTCTCTCTCTTTTATGTACTCATCTTGGGAAAAAGGTGTTAAATCATCTAAATCATTCCCTGGCTATTATATCCAATTAATGCCTCCTCATGGTGTTTTATTGTGTTATAAACTGCTATTGCTTGTGGTTCAGTAGACAAACACAATGTGTGTCTGTGCCGCCTGCCACCGGGGCTGGCTGTGGCTTTGCTGGGGAGGGACAGAGGGGGACTTGGCCACTGCCCATGGGGGCCCTGGCCACTCTAAATCAGTTAGTTTTGGAGGAGATCCTAGTCGGCTTTTTAAGAGGGTCCATTATAGGCTTGTTAATGCCTCAGCCGAGGGGGAAACACTACTAACTGCACTCAATTCTCTATGCACTCAGTCTCCTTCTCACTCACTCTCTCGCACAAACACACACACACACTAGCTTCTCCCTCGTGCTCTGCCTTTGCGTGTGTGTTTCTCTTTAGGTGCGTGAGTGACTGTGTGTTGTCGTCTCTGTGTATCCAGTGTGTTTTTCATGCGCACTACACTCCCATCTCTGCCTCTGTGTCCTCTTCATGAATTTCATGGGTTTGGCCTTCACTGAAAGTAAGACGATATCACAAAGCCTACCCATTTCTTGCATTGATCTGTGGGCTCTCGGTCTGAATGTGTTCTTTTGTGTGCACGTGTGTGCAGCTATTGCCATGCCTGAGTGTGTGTGTACGTGTGTGCGTGTGTGTGTGCAGGTCTGTACGGTGTGTAAAATGTGTTAAGCAGATTGAGGGTTTCTTTGAAGATGTATTTTGGAGGGTAGAGGGGGATTCGGGAGTGTGTTATTACATATTTAGGACAGTGTGTGAGGGTCTTTTGAGAGAGCATGTGTGTGTGAAATTTTAATTCACACTTTAAGTGTGAAGCAGCTTAGTTCATTTATCACTGAAAGGATATACCCACAGTGCCGTTTCAACTCTCAGTAGGTACTCTGTCACAGTTCTGGAGGATCCTAACTAGCTACAAAACAAAAGTTCATCCAGGAACAATTGCTCATTGGTATTGTCAGTTCTCACTTCATCTCCTGCTTCATCTATATGCATGCTCTGCTGTCATTTTTGTTCAGCTGTATTTTCCCCTCTTCTTTATATGGAATTCTGCGTTCCTCTCCCCCACCACAGTGGTCACGGCTGCTTTGTTCTGCTCATGGTTAAGCTATAGGCACTGATATTGCCACACCTGAGGTGCAAGCTAATGTCCTCCATCTCTGCATCCTGAACCGTCGTCAAGGAAAGGTGCCTCTCGGTTGCCCTGGAAACCATGCCTCCCAGCATGCTTTGTGTGAGTGACAGGAGGAAGGTGTGACAGAGTGAAAGCTTTGTGTTAATGGACATCTTGAGTGCTGGACAAGCTCTAAAGCCTTTTTTATATATATATATATATATATATATATATATTCATCAGCAGAACTTACATGTGCCACAGTTCATCCTTCTCATGTTTTAACACTCAGAAAGCAACAATGTTATCACTGTTATTATAAACCATATACTCTCAGTTCTGTCCAGTTTCTCCAGCCACGCTGGATGGAACAGCAACGATGTTTTGTAATTATCTTGTTTCTCCCCGTGGTCAAATTCTTATTCTCAGGGAAAAGACGTGCAAATTCTACAGCTATAGTGCCGAAATAATTTTGCCGTTGAAGGGAATGAGGAGGATAAGTGGCTGCCATGATTGGTTACAGCAGTGGCAGCCTGTGTTCATCTCGCTCCCCTCTGTGCTTGCTCATGCGAGACGCTCCAAGAGTGTGTCCTCCTTGGAGAAGACATTCAGGGACGTGAGTATGTGTGCCCAGAGAATGTAAGTCTGCTTTCTCCTCTGAACAAGTGGAAAAGTTAAAGTGATTGGTATGTCTGTGTATTGATCCAAGTGCGTTAAATGTAAGGTTAAGAGTATCTGACTTCATTATAAGACAATTTGCACAGTAGTTTGCAGCCTGCAATAAGTGCATACATATATGCAGGTGTGTTGGGTAGATGTGTCTCTGCTGATGTCCTCAATTCCTAAATATCAAATCTTGTATTTGTGTGTGTGTGTGTGTGTGTGTGTATCTGTGCAGGGTTCAATCTCACAGACCAGATATCCTGTGAAACCAATAACTGATAAAGTATCAGTGAGCAGGCAGTGCTGTCCAGTGGTGAACCTTGGAAACAGACATTTTTCTCAACACTGACCAGATAAGCAAAATCGGAAATAACTGACTCCAGAGAGCAACCGGCAGGTCCGGCTGATGTGCCGTTTAACTTCTAGTGCAGTTTCAGTTTGGTTGCGTGGGGCTTTGCACGTCCAAGTTTTGTTTTTCTAAAATTCACATTTTAGTTATGTCGCCCCTTTCATGTGAGGATGCAGCTCAGAGTCCTGTACTTCTCATCAGGTGAAGACAGTAACACTGGTGTTCACAGATACCCCCACATATTGCCAATATACCTTAAAAAGAAAGCAGTTAAACAATGCTAATCAAGTTAACGAGGGGACAAGGTCTTCTGTGCACTTCCTGTGTGAACATTAATCTGTAGACCTCTCTTGATTGCATCATTATAATCTCACCCGCCACCCAAACACAGCCCAACAATCTCTCACAGCTGTTGATGTTACTTGACTGAAAACTTTAACACCAAACAGACTCCCCCCCCCGCAACACCACGTTTGATTTTTTTTTAAATGCTCCATTACACACAACCGATGATGGGACTGTGAAATCCCCCAATCCCCACACCCACACATTTTCCCACCCCATTATCATTATCACCATGTTATCACCACTTTGTCATTAGCTGCGTCTAACTGTCACGGTGCCTGTGTTGTTGTCTTGTATTCCAGCCTCTGTTGTGCATTTAAATATTTTCTGTTTGGTTTTGATCACCGTGGCTCCTGCTTTAGATTGGGTTCTGCCCATGTGAAACGGGGGTAACATATTTCGTGAGAGATGTTTGATGCAGGGTTTGTCATTGATGTGAGGAATAATCTTTGAGCGAACAGATCCTTGTCTTCATGAATCTGTCAGTGACAATGTATCCCTGAACAGATCCCAACCTACTTTTGTCTCCCTCACGTTTTCATCTTTTCTCCTAGTTTTCATTCAAATTTGTTCCTATGACCAGCCAGGTTTTTTCTTGTGGATTCTAGTCCTGTCCTCCTGACCTCCTCCTCCTTTTTCCTCATTCCTCCTTTTTTATTGTCCTCTTATCAGTCTGTCATTTTCACTCATTAGCCTACTTTATCCTCCTCTCCTCTCCTCTTCTCTTTTCTCCTCTGCACTCCTCTCCTCTGTTCTCCTCTCCTCTCCTCTCCTCTGTTCTCCTCTCCTCTGCTCTCCTCTCCTCTGCTCTCCTCTCCTCTCCTCTCCTCTCCTCTCCTCTCCTCTGCTCTCCTCTCCTCTCCTCTCCTCTCCTCTCCTCTCCTCTCCTCTGCTCTCCTCTCCTCTGTTCTCCTCTGCTCTCCTCTCCTCTGCTCTCCTCTCCTCTGTTCTCCTCTCCTCTGCTCTCCTCTCCTCTCCTCTCCTCTGCTCTCCTCTCCTCTGTTCTCCTCTCCTCTGCTCTCCTCTCCTCTCCTCTCCTCTCCTCTGCTCTCCTCTCCTCTCCTCTCCTCTCCTCTCCTCTCCTCTCCTCTGCTCTCCTCTCCTCTCCTCTGCTCTCCTCTCCTCTCCTCTCCTCTGCTCTCCTCTGCTCTCCCCTCCTCTGCTCTCCATTCCGCATGCCTCAGCAGCCTCTCCTTCCTGTCTGTCTGTGTTGGCATGAGCCTCCCTGGCTCTGCCCCCGCCCGCCCGCACTTTATGCTGATTGGACCAGCTGTTCCACTTAAATTCACCATGGCAACCACAACCTGTCGCCTAGCAACCCTGCTCTTCTCCCTGATTCCTGCCAGTGTTCTCCACAGGCGGACAGAGAGAGAAAAGAAGAAGAAGAGATTGAAAATTCCCTCAGATTTTTTGTGCATGTGTGTATTTGTGTGAGTGTGTGTGTGTGTGTGCATGTGTGTGTGTGCGTGTGTGTGTATGAGGACATGGGTACGTTTGGCTCCTCTTCTATGAGTCAGAAGTGAAATGTGTTGAGTGTGCTGATGAGATGGTTAAATGCAGCCTGTGTTTGCATGCAGGCCAGAGGGACCTTCAGTTAACTCAGAGTAGGCTGGCAGGCAAAGATGTATGCGCCAAATGAAAGTGTGTGTGTGTGTGTGGACATGTATTACTCATGTTATGGGACATAACTCTGTTTACACAGTCACATTGTGGGGACTTGCTTTCCTTTTGGGGACAAAATGTGCCCGTAATATAAATCATTAATTCTATGTGAAGACTGAGATGAAGGCTATGGGACTACAAGTACCAAAAGGTTATCTTCTCAATGTCAGCATGCTACAATATGGAGAAGATTTAGTGAGAAGTGTGCAAACTCAACTAAAAAAAACAGTACAAGTAAATTAGAGAACTGAGTCAAACTAAATGATAAAATGGAAAAGTTATAGAGAGTTATAGGAATGAGAAAGTCAGGCGGGAGGTTAGGGTTAGAGTAAGTCTTCAGGACATGAATGTGAGTCTATGTAATGTACTCTGAAGTGATGGAAATGCAACTGTTTGTGTGTGTGAGCGTGTGTGTGTGTGTGTCTCCTTGTCTCCCATGGTTGGACTTGTCCTCTCAGGCGTGATGAGAGCAAGGGTACATGCAAGCTATTGCTAAAGAATTCATGGCACTGCTGCTCTCAGAGGCCCCACTGTCAGTGTAGCCTCATGGCCCACGCATACTAATCAGAGACACTGGATAGATGGACACAGACACTAAGTCTAACACCAGCACAATCTAAACACCAGCCCAGGTTGAGTACAGGCACTCTGCTCTGGCATGTTGTTGTCTACCTATTTTAACCAGAGAAGATTATCCAGTTTCTAATAGACTTTTCCTGCAGACTGAGAACTCATCCCAGGGTCAGGTAATCCCACGGCTCCTCCCCTGCAGATGCGCTCGTAACCTGGTGAGAGCCGCAGCAAGCTCCCTTCCACCTCACCCAAGTCGCTCGCTTCGCCTTCACCCACAGAAATAATGAATATACCTTTTCCTGTCCTCTGCTTCTTTATGTGTAACAAGTGGTGCATGCATCCTGTACAGTCCCAGTGTGTATTTTTAGTGATGACATACACTAATTAATTATGAGTTTATTTAAATGTGTGTTCAGCTGCCTTCATCATCTCTACGGAGAATTTAGCCTGGCTTGCTAATTAATGTGACCAACTGAAACCCGAGCAAACATAGATCATAGTTATAAATGAGGAGCCATAAATGCAACATAAATTCTCCGATGATACTGTGTAATGTGCTGCAACTGTCGTACAGAATTGCTGCTGTGTGGACTTATGAACTGGTGGGAAATTAAAGGGGAAAACAGCAAACAAGCATACGCTTTATTAGTTACACCTGTTCAGCTTCTCACTCGCATAAGTAACACCTTTTGGTATGCTGGTCTACAGGTATGATTGTCTCATTTGATGTGAGAGGTCCTTGATTCAAAATCTGTACAATCTTTTGATAATAAACAGATTGTATGTCTCGCATTTATGTCTGTTTTGTCTGTCAATGAGATCTTTGTTTAAGCATCAACTGATCCAGTCAAGAACATTCATCTTGGCATCATTGCACCATTGTTGCCTGCCTCAGCTACAAACATCAGACAGTGGATGTGAACTTTATAGGACACAACAGCAACAACAACAACAACAACAACGACAATAACAGCATTGTCTTTGAATTGCAGCCAAAATAGCTGGTTTGAGGAACTTTTACATGGAAAGTTCAATCAAGTTTCTCAGTTCAGTTTACTTTGGGCCACCAAAGTAAGTAAGATTCTCTGAGCTCTACTAGAAGGATGTACGTTTAGATTAGATGGTTTGCATTTAAATTGGATATAGACATTCAATATATCTGTCACCACACAGATCATAAGACCAAAAGTATTCAGGTGTGTGAGAGAGAGACTATGGCAAAACCCTAAAATGATCCAAAAAGAAAGACCCTAGGGGTGTTCAGTTGGTTGCAGTCTGCAATATCACCACAAGTCACCACTTAATCCTACACACAGGTAGGAAAGCACAGGTGCTGAGTTCCATTTAGCTGCTTTAGTTTCCAGGTCCTGATGTTGTGCACTCTGGCTCGCTTCGGCACTGCTGTGGTTTCCTGGGACACATTTTAGTAGCACCTCTGCTTTAACTGCTACAACAAATCAAATTATGCTCAGTGAAAAAGACCCATTCCGTCATTATACTTTTAACCACCACAAGGATGCCTCTCTCTCAAAACACTGAGGTTAGCTGTTCTATTAACAGTCACATTTCAGCAAATATTAGATTTATTAATCTTTAGTTTTGAAACAAAAGTATTACTTTGTTTTGACTGCTTACAGATGTTCTGGTTGGGAGAACTATTTATCGCAAGGAACGAGATATAACAAAACAAGAGGATGCAGGGTGGAAAATCACTCCGAGCAGTGACCAGACTGTCTCAGTGTGACTCTATTTCTGTGTAAAACTGTCTGCCAAACACGTATACACAAACATAAGCAAGCACTCCTCAAATTATTACTTGAAGTACAACTTTCTGCTCCTCTCTGCCCTTCTTATTGACTTTGCATTACCAACACTCACCCTCCTCCCAGCACCTCCTCTCTCTCGCTGCTCTCGTTCTCGGTGGGTCTCCCAACCCCCCTGCCTCAGAAGAAAAGGCAGATATGACTTGTGTCTGATCTCCAGCTTCTAATGCATGTTTTGGTTGGCTTATCGATGTCTCTCCTGTTCCTGTAATGTCAACACAGACTGCCTCAGCAATTATGTGTTTTTGAACTCTTTGTTTTCATCGACTTTCCCAAAACACTGCTGCCACGGGGTCAGAGATGCATCAGGGGATAATAGCTGGTATCTTTTATAGTTAATCACACACGCCAAGACACACTGGTGAATACACAGAGACACATGCAGGGACTGAAAGACACACCAAGTAAACACTCTGAAAAACAACATCACTAAAAGGACCTTGCTATAAGTCATTTGCATGAGATGGAACATGCATAGTCCATTAAAGAATAGGATGAAAGGAAACAAGCCAAGGCTCTTATGGTAATTGAAATAGCTTTCCTGAGAGACTGCCAGTTGGCCCACCAGGATTTGAAGCAACACTGGGCCCCTCATGTCAAATGGGGCCCCAACACCAATCTGTCTGATTGGAAACTCAGAGCTGAAAACATGGAGGAACGACCCTCGCACACAGGGAGCTGAGATCTGGAGGGTCAGACCTTGACCTCCACAGTGTACAGGTTCTCCTCAGCTGCACATCACCCTTCCCTCCATGCATTGTCGAGCCTTGCTGGGCTGTAATGGCCCTGAGAACCTACTTTCTCATTTGGCTTCTTGATATGAACAATACAGTCCTACACGAATATGAAATATTATGCTTTGATTTTGAAAGATTCCTGCATTTTTTTTTTTATTTTCTCTCTAGCCTGAAGTGGGTGGTTGTCAGTTGGGAGCTCACGTATTTCCATAAACCAATCAGAATCTGATGACAGTTGCTGGGTTGTTTAGTCAGCATCAATCAAAACTGGTCAGACCACAGCCGCTAGTTATGAACCTTAAAAACAGAAGAGTTCAACCAACGTTTTAGGAGTTCTAAGCATCTTGCAACACTCCCTGCAATTATTATTTCGGCCTCATATTTGCTTGCATCCCTTTCTGTTCGCTCTAGTTCATGTTACTGCATTAAGAACTGACCGGACCTTCGTGCTGGGGAAGCTTTCACAGCGAGGAACACAGAGATTACACAGGGATTAGGTGGCGTAATCTCACATGTTGCTCTGTGATGCTGTCCAAAAAAAGGAGAAAGCGAGGCTTTTATTCTTCACAGTTTTGCACACAAACTCAAAGAAATAATTTTACACACCAAATCACATACATGTTTATACACACATATATGTATATGTAATATAAATAAAATGAAATAAATTAATAAATCACCATTTTCTACTCCAGCTGTTAAATTGTGAAACACGAACATGAGAATGTACGATCGAACGGCACTTTGGAACAAAATATATAAAACTGCAAAGTTTTTTAGATTTCTCCATCGATCTTTCCTTTCGTCCATCCTTCTTTATCTACAGTTGAGTGATTGTTGACCTTCCTCATCTTCCCCTTTCTTCTGAGGGAGAGATAGAGGAAAAGATGGGACTCTTGGAGGGTCTGCGGTGTTTGGGAGGATGATTGAAGATGATTATTTTTGCGGATGGGTTGGAGGTTGCTGGATGAAAACAGGGGTCCTGGCTCTGCTTTAAGATAGCCTTAAGTGATGCTTTGATTGCTGTGACAGTTGATCTTTATTATAAAATTCCATAATGGAAAATCGACCCTGTCCACTAAGCCCAGGATCTTATCTGTGGGAGTCTGCACTGGATGGAGGTGTGTGTGCATCTGAGGGGTTATTCAAGAGATAAAAAAGAGCAAAAACAAGTGCTGAAATCATTGACAAGAAATCAGACTGGACAAAACTGAGTATAACTTTTTGCACTTGTCCTCTATAGATTGATATAGCATAAAACCTTGGCTGTGGGGAGCCATCTGAAGTGTTATTGCTGGCAGAAATTAAATATGCTAAAATTTGCTAAATTTAAATGAAATTCCCAAATGTAAATTTCCATAGTCTGTTCGGTCCCTTGGGTACGCACGCGTGTCTGTGGAGAACAATACTGCTGTTAGCCAGGCTGAATCAGTCTTGCAGGGGCCCTACATTCAACCACAAGCCTTGAGGACAATAGCAGGCTGTGGCCTTGCTGCCGTCTCGGCGGCCCGGCTCTCCTTTTGTCTTTGTGGACATGTGAAGCTCCAGTGACAGATGGCAGAGACATACTGCCATATCTGTTACCTTTCCGAGTGACGTGCAATATGTACTCTTTCCTACGGGCGACCGCAGAGAGCCGGCAGCTGTCCATCCCTCTCCACACACCCCCCTGCTCGCACTGAAACAACAACAGCCCAAATTCAGCTGAAAATTTCCACAGAGAATAATTATCCTGCAATGCTAATAGATGATGTTATGACATTGCTAATGTTAGTTAGACTGGAGCAAAAAACGATTAAAAGAAGACTTTTCACACATTTGTAGCAAATTGGAGTAATTCTATTTGCAGCCAGTGTTATTTTTGGTTTCTGTAGATGTCATTCTTTGTTGTTTGAGACAAAAGTGACGCTGTATGCTTTCATATTTACATCAAATCAGTCCCCAGGGCTCCACTGTGCAGAATAACAACATGAAATTGCAATAACCTATGTCATCTTTATTCTGAAAGTCTCCTCTCGTCTCGTCTCCTCTCCTCTCCTGTAACATGGATACAAGTAATGTTAATTTCTCTAGGCCTCTGGACAGAATCAAATGCTATCTGTAATAAGCAGCCATGATGAAAATATGTATGAATCACCAAGGGCAAGTCTGAGGAATTTAATTCTTTTAGCTTATATGACTCACTGTAAAACACTACCAATAAAAGTGTCTACATGTTCTCTGCCTGTATCTGTGTGTGTGTCCTGTATGTGATTTATAATGGCATAGTCCCAGCGAAGGCCTTTGGAGGCAGATCGAGGGGAATTGGTCTAATTTACGTGAACTGCTGTTGATTTATAGCCCAGTCAGAGGTTAATGATGGTGTCGCTCATTGCCGCTTGTTCTTTCCACTGTAATGTTGTTATAAGGAGGCAATGCCAAGACCCCGCGGCATTGTATCCATCGTTTCTTTCCTCTACACTGACCTCACTCTCCTCCCCTCTTTGCCGCTAACCTCCTACAGCTCATTTCACCTCACCTGCACACCTCTGCCAGTCACTCACTGGCGATATACTGGAGAGGCTGATTGTCTTGATGAACAGAGTGTTTTGGACAAATGCCTTCACTGGGTGCTCTGCGGAGAGCCAATACTGCAAGTAAAATAAGCAATACCCCAGTAGAAATACTCTCCATAATGAATACAAATACTAGACTCAAAATATTTTTTTTCCCTTGGAGTGAATGATAGTAAGACATTTTTATTACTGATGTGGACAGAATTTCACAGTTTAAAATAATTTACAAAACCCAAAGTGTTACAGTTATGTGTTATCATTAAAAGTAAAAGTACTCATTGTTCAGGATGTTCCTTGTCAGAGGGTTATTTTACTTTCTGCATTATGTTATTGGATCATTGTCACTGATCCATTAACATGTAAGCAACATTTTTAAACTGTAGCTGGCTGAGCTTATCGTATTTTTATGGGTCTTTAAAAATACAGTAAAAAGTGTTCATCCTCTGTTTTATTGTTTTACAACATTTAATCAAAGTTGATTTAAATAAGCAGAAGACATTTAGAGTTCAAACCAGAGCTTAAAGGTCTCTAATAACTAATTAATAAAATACAAAACGCACGTTTGCGTGAGAACCCACTTCAGAAATTACAGCCCTGGTGCCATATGGATGGGTCTCCGCCTGCTTTGGACATGTAGACATTTTTCTTTATTCTGCTTCACTAAACCGCTCAGGCTCTTGCAGTTGTCTTCATGCTGTGGTTTTTGCCACAGTACTGACCAAAAATGAGACCTCGCGGACACAAACTGAAACCCACTGACTCCAGGTAAATGACTTGAACACTTTTGCAAAAAAAGTTTTAATTATTTTTAATTATTCTGTTTTCTCTTTGAAATCAATATGCCTTTTTCTGTCAATCAAGTGTCCAAAACATCACATTTAGTCTACTTTGATTTGGTGTTCAGTGTGATTCAGACAATAAAATAAGAGAAGCTTCAAAGGACCAAATGCTTTTATAGGCCTTGTACATCATGTTACAACTACTGATCATATGCTATCACATCTTAATCACATCTTAAAAGAGTAGCTTGTAACTGTAGCTCTTAAATGTATGTAGCGCAGTACAATGTACTATATTAGTAAGGAGCAGAAGTATAAAGCTGCATTAAATGAGAAAACTCCTGTAAAATACGAGTAACCCGAAATGCTGTCGAAATGATTCTGGAAACAAGCAAGTGAACACATCAGTGATTGTGCCTCTCTTGTATTAGCTTACATTTGACTCAAAGACGTGCACGGGGATTTCTCTGAAGGATACCCCGCAATGTCTGAAAAACCTGGTTCCCATGTTGCAACTCTGTTTCCTTCCCAGGTAACCAGCAGGCTTCCATCTTTTTTTTTCTTTCTTTTTGATTCAGAGACAGAGGATCATCCAGTGGATGGATCACTTTTTCACTCACATAGTTAGAAAAGTCTTTGGGGTTTCAGGAAACGAGTTATTATAGGTCAAAAAACGGTTGTGCTTTTAAACGACCTGCTGGGTTTCACTTTGCCAATTAATTATCTTTCAGAGAACGCAGTGGTTACCTCTGTGACCTGAATGTATGGTAATACATGATAGACACAAATTGGGGCTATAGCTCCTTAGCTGTGAAAGGTTCCACTATGTTCACCAGTTAGTCGTTGTGTCTGTCCGCTTCGTGGTGCTGTGAAGACGGTGTACAGCTCAGAGAGGTGTGAAAGTGAATCAAAACAGTGAAGTAGTGGATCTGACAGCTAAACAACGTGCTGAAGCTTACTACAAAGCTCCATAAAGCAAGCGGACCTGCAGATTTGTGCAGTAACAAGTTCATCTCAATGAGCCTGTCACACTGTCATTATAAAAGTACTACTACTACTAATAATAGTGATAATAATAAGACACTTTATCAATATAGCACCTTTTAAATAAATGTTACAAGTGCTTCATGCAGGATTATAGCTGCTTTAATTAAAGTATATGAGGAAATGAAGACATGCATGCATGCACACACACACAAACACAAACAAACACACACACACACACACACACACTCCACGACATTAACACAGACACTCTGTGGCTCCAGTCGTGGTCCCAGACAGGATTCATCTGTGCGTGTCTCCGGAAGCAAGGAATGTTGGTATCCTCAGCCCAGGAGAGGCTGTGTCTGTCTAGGCGTGGATGCTGCCCTGTCACCCATCCTACTGCTCCCTCCCTAAGCCTACATCTGACTCCCTGAGCAACAGCAGCAGCAGCAGCAGCAGCAGGAGCAGCACGGCATGAGAAACTGTGAGACAAAGTCTGCATACAGAAGAGAGAGAGCGAGAGAGAAAGGCTAGAAACTGAAATTGCATAAAATGTGTGCTCACGTGCCTGCTTGCCTTACCTTATTGCTTTACATATTTTAAAAAGAAAACACCAACTGGCTAATCCATCCAGACTTTGTCAATGAATGTACAATTCATCCACCCACATTAAACCCTGAAAATGTTTTCCACTTGACCTGTGAGAAATGCAGCTTTGGAGTAT
Source organism: Scatophagus argus (assembly GCF_020382885.2). Lineage (NCBI taxonomy): Eukaryota > Metazoa > Chordata > Actinopteri > Scatophagidae > Scatophagus > Scatophagus argus. The sequence continues at coordinate 9,683,220 of NC_058500.1, read as the reverse complement.
TTGTCACAGCAGCAACACTGTGACGGGAGGCAGCCATAGTCTAATGTTGGGGGAGGAAAATATCCAAAGTATTTACAAAACACCCATGACACGTGTCAAATCAGTGTTGCTGTGCTGTTTGTAGTCAGCCCTTGATGGTACCAAAGCGTTGCCAAAGAGAATTCTGTAGCGCCGTGGCTCGTCAGCTGGGTATTGCATTTTCTGCTTTTATGAAATGAAATCTGTGTGCGCGTCTTCCCTAAGAAACACTCACGAATTCCAAACTACTTTGACAGATTTTCAGAGGCGTGAACGGATCTCTCATGCACGCTCCCTTCTCATCGCCCTCGTTCCCTTTTTTTTGTCATTTCAACGAATCCACAAAGTTTGCTGAGTTAACTTTGAAGCCAAATCTGTTCTGGATTACCAAAAAAAATGTGATCCTCAGGGGAAATTGTTTTGTTTCTTCTATTCATAGTTGATTTGTTCCTTTGTTCTATCTATCTATCTATCTATCTATCTATCTATCTATCTATCTATCTATCTATCTATCTATCTATCTATCTATCTATCTATCTATCTATCTATCTATCTATCTCTCTCCCCTGTCTTTTTCTTTCATTATCTGTTTCTCTTTCACATTCTTGCTATGGCTCTTTGTGAAAAATGATCTGAAAATGTCAAACCTCTTGTGGAGTCATTTCTACAAGCCCAGTTAGGACAGTTATTAAATATCACTGAACAAGTGTAACAAAGGATGTGACAATATCATTTTCCCAGTCGTTACACATTGAGCTGCAGCATCCGTGACACCAACAGGTACACATCTTTCAGGTGTGTCTGGTTTAGATGAATATCTGTCATCTGGAGGAAGCACATACAGATAAAAATCGATATATTTGTATTATTTGGGAAGTTTAGATGGTAGATTTGCGTATAAAATGTGTGTGGCATGTGTGAAGGGAATAACAAGAGAGCAGACATGGAAAATAAGTGAATCAATATTTTAATCAGAATCAAAATAAACAGATTTTTTCCTCATCGTGATGCAAAACCTACATTACATATAGTGTGATATAATGAGAAATTCGCTAAAAATAAGGTTATTTGATACAAGCTGGACTGTATGGCAGGCAGAGAGAAAATGATTCAGGAAGTCTGATGAAGAACACGTTAGATTGCAAGGTGCTGTGTGGTTGGCCCGTGGCAGTTGGCATGATGCACCACAGAGCGACAAGGTGCTTCTGCCAGACTTTGTAGGACACACACACACACACACACACGCATATGCGCACACACACACACACACACACGTACACACACCATCTGTTAGACGCTCAGGCAGTGCAGGGGCCAGACATTTACTTCACATGATTCAAAGACAGAAACACATCCAGATACCATATGTAGTTAATATGCATGACAGGGCGACACACTTTATACAAGAAACAAATCAACTTTTGCATCAAAGGGAAAGATTCTAACTATTCTGAACATAATTGAACACATGCTCCCAAATATATTTCCACTTATGCTTTTAATGATGAAACCAAAAGTAGGTTAATGTGATACAGCAGAGGAAACAGTAGGAGGTTACTTGTGTATTAGCTTTGACTCATTTTCATTATTTTATCTTATTATTTTATTATTATATTATCTTCGATCTGTTTTAATATTTTGTACCTGCTTTAACTTTTTCATTCATTCATTTCAGTCATGTCATCAGTATCAGTTCTTGAATTAGTGTGGAATTACAAAGAATTCTCGCATGGTTTACTGAATAAATCCTGAAAAAAGGCAAATGAGATCATCAGTGCCATCACACACGTCCTTCAAGGTGATGAGATCAAGAATGTGTTGTTGCCTTTGTTGCTGTGGACTTGGTTTCCAGCTGCTGACTGTCGACTGTTCCTACGTATGTTTACACCATCATTGTGTTTTAGTTTCTTTATTTGTTTGTTTGAGTGATTCGTTTGTGTGCTTCTCACAAACTGACCCTCGACAAATGCATACATTATTTAGAATTTTAAACTTATATGAATATTTGTTTTGTTTTTTTTGTTTTTTTTCAACCTTTAAAAGTATTGTATTTTTACTCTTTTCCTCATTAGACCAAACTGCCATTGTCACTACTTTAAATGATATTTTATGCATTTACATCTTTAGTTGAAATGCTGGTGTGAAAACAGCATATTGCTATGCGATATTTTTTTATCTAAAAGTGAAAGACAGGATAAATTAAAAGGTCTCCTTTCAGCAAACAATCAGCAAACTGAACCACTTAGCATAATAATAATAATGGCTTCTCTTGCATATATATGTTACTTGATGGTATTGGTTTTCTGCTGCTTTGATGAATGAGTGTAGTGGTTCCCCTGCTTCATTATCTGAATGCGTGCGTGTGTGTGTGTGTGTGTGTGTGTGTTGGCAGGGCAGGTTGTGTTTGGCTTCTGATAGAGTTTGGGTCGGGACTGGAGGGTTGGAGGTCAGACTTAAACGCTGGCTTTAGGCTCCACTGTGTCATCTGTCTTTGTTGGGTAAATCAGTTGCCTTCTGCCAGGGTCAAGGTTTGGTTAAGGTCAAAGGTCGCCAACAACAGCGGGTGTCTTACGAGGCAAGGTGCTGCGTCTGTTACGTCTGCTGTGTCACAGACACAAAGACGCACACAAAGCTTTGCGGGCCTTATCTGGCTAGTGCAAGCTGAGGTAACAGCCGGACGTCTCCCCCAGTGTAATGCTCATGTTTAAACTGCTGCTTATTCTGTCTGATTTCCATATCTAACTGACATCCCCCAACACACTCCCTCTGACCTCCACCCCCACGATACACACACACACACACACACACACATTTTACCCTCAGATGTTCTTCCCTTTGCCTGCTTCTCTGCAGGTCCCATATTTTTTATATTTATTTTGTGTTTATTTTTTGTATTCTAGATATATTTTTACTTCTATTTTTGTTATACTTCTTTGCCCTGTAGATTTCTAATCTTGGTTGGAGAAACTGTAACAAACCCAGTTTCCCCCCAGGATCAATAAAGTATTCTGATTCTGATTTAAATAAAAAAAAAACAAAACAAAACAAAACAAATTTTGAAAAGGCAGCTTACTAAGTGGTCTTTGCAGCACCTGCCCTCCCCCCTCCTCCATCCATGCATGCATGCATCAATCCATCCATCCATTGCTCCATCTCTTTGCTCACCCCTCCTCCTCCCTCAGCCACCAGCTGAGCCTGCTGACGGAGGCGACTGTGTGGGGGTTGAGGTCTGCTTGTGGGTGAGGGGAAGGAGCAGAGGGATTTTGGGGTTGCTGGGGATGAATGAGGTCGTCTGAATGTGCGACACGTGCCGGGGCGGCTGCTGCTGATTCACACAATCACCCCTCTTTTAAAAACACAAGCTGGCACACGCGCAGCCACCCCTCACCCCCCACCCACCCACACACTCTTAAAAACGTCACATCATTCCCCTCTCATCCATCTATTTGAGCATAAATGCTTGAGGTTAGCACTATTGAGAAACATGGCAATGAGCACGAACAGGCACAAAATGCTACTCACAGATTCACAAAGATGCACATGCTAAAATGCACACACATACATGCACGGCACTTCCCTGATCCTGATTGGCTGAGTGCAGCAGAAGCAGGCAGGGGGGAATTAAGGTCACATGGTGTGTGCTGCTGTAATCCTTTACTGCACCCAAGGACAGGTTGGCCTCCACCAGCAGCGGCAGCAGCAGCCACCCCCCGACAGGAAAAGGAAAAAGGAAAGTGGGAAGGGTGGTGTGTCTGGGTGGCGGTTCATGATCATGCTTTCATGGGAAGATCACACATGCCCAACACACGAATGTTTGGTGTCGCAGCCACATCTGCCCTGGGCTACAGTACATGAGCCAACATGGAGGTTGGTGTGTGTGCGTGTGTGTGTGAGGAGAGAGATAAATTTGTGTAGTGCTGTAAATCTGAGCAATAGATGCAAGGAGAGAAAGAGAGGGGAGAGGGTACAGTAGTACAGTATTGTGTTGTTTCTCTGGGGAGGCTGAGGTGACAGACCAGTACGCCTCTCACTCCAGTGACTTCGCCTGCCGCCTGCTGCCTCATATACCCACAGCTCTATGGTCAGTTGCCATGGAAACAAGAGGATAGGGTGTATATTTTTTGGTGACATGTACATTGGTGTGTTGAGGAAGATGAGGCTGGTGGAGGGGTGGGCTTGAGCGGCGCTCATTTGTTTCACTTATTAATTTGTCTGTGTGAACATACATGCACATAAATATATACTGTGTGTGTGTGTGTGTGTGTGTGTGTGTGTGTAGAAGTGGGTTTCATGTTGTCTGGTTTCCACTTGATATCATGTACTCTTTTCCTGTCAGTTCACCTGAGAGACAGAGGATTAGGTGATTAGCGTGAGATTATCAAGAGGCGAATCCCTTAGCTCTGTTAATGGCTCAACAGTGTCTCTCCCTCTCTCTCTCTCTCTCTCTCACACACACACACACACACACACACCAAAAAAAATATCCTGCTTTCCGAGCTTCATCGGCATTCCTCATTTGCACATTTTACCACAATGTCCTTTGAGCGTGTGAGTGTGTGTACTCATGTGCATATTGATGTTTGTATTTTACTGAGGATGTATGTGCGTGTGCCACACTGGCATTTATTAGCTGAATTCCTGCACATCACTGTTTGTGTGTCATTTCCCCTGAATCAGCAGACTTGGGTTGAACAGAAGCACAACTAGTTTTAATTACAATGTTAATTGATAGGAAACAAAAGGGGCTTAATTAGGTGCAATGAGGCAATGGGCACAGTGGCACAGTGGACTTAATGATTCAATGCGCTCAGCCTGCCGATACAGACACTCATCTGTACAAGCACACACACACTCACACACTCATAAAATAGAGGGCATACTGAGTGAGACAGAAAATGCACTGGGGAAACCCTGAGCAGGGAGGGAACGAGGCAGCGAGGCAGAAATTTGAAGTTGTCGTCGTCATTTATTCACTGTGCCTGTTCTCGTTAACAATTTACTGATTTGCTGGTGTTCCACATACTAATGTTGTGGAATCACGAGAGAGCAGAGGAGGAGCGAAGCCAGAGAACAGAAAAAGAAATCAGTAGGGCTGCAGCAGAACATGTTGCACAATCCAATCAATATTTTCTAGTCACAGCCGGCATCATTCTCAGAAATAAACCGAGCTTGATAAACCACACAGAAAATCATGACCAAGCCGCAACAGATACCTCTGAAAATTCCTTTCAGTGAAATAGGAAGTTTGTATGGCATCAAGGTGATAGGATGTCAGTCTATTTGCTTATGTGAGCATACGTGTTTGGTGACTTTGAGCATTGAGCTTTTGTTTGGGATCTCCTTCCTCCTCCTCCTCCTCCTCCTCCACCACCCTGCTGCCTCCTGCTCCTCCACCACCTCCCTCTCTTTTCCTCCTCTCATCCCTGGTGCTGTTATTGCTGTGATATTTTTCTCTCCTCCATCCCAGAAGTAATTTGGCTTGTGAAATTGCACCTTTTTCCTCGACCCCCCTTTGGAGTGCTCCTCTTCGATTTCCTGTCTGGGTGGCTGCAATCACTCTCGCCTTGTCCTTGGTCCACGACCTTGGCGGCCAACACTCCCTCCGATCCATCGTCATGGAGATGACCCCACATCTATCACCATGGAGACAACCTTTACACGGCGGTGTGCCACACCCACCCTAAGGACTCAGCAGAGTCACTGGTGCCTAAACATGTACACGTTAAAACACACATGCGCACACACACTGCATAAACATTTAAAGATGTTGTTGCTTGTTTTGATTGTTTGGTATTCCTGCGAGTTGCTGTCTCACTGCGAGAAGTCTGAAAGTCAGGCGAGAGCAAATTCATGGAATTCAAATAGAACTTTCTCCAAAGTGAACAGCACGCAAATAGATCTCTTAGATGTATCAGTCACATTGATATGCTGTGATTAAAGAAGGGCGAGATAAGGCGAATGAAAGAGATAGAGATAGGAGAAATGTAGAGCGAGATAGGCACATAAAAGGACAGAGCAGTGGCCCTTCGGGCTGCTTGATTAACTTCTCTGAATGCAGCACTCCTCATTCTATTTTAAGATATTAACGTCGACGAAAAAAGCCAAAACAGAAATAAGCGTTATCATGCTGATCCTCCTCTTCCTCAACTTCACCGGCACTGCTGTCCTTGTTGAATGTATCATTGCCCTTATCGACACAATAGTTGTCATCTCCCCCCCTTCAAATGTCAGACTTTATTAAACATCCTCCTCTTTTTGCTCACGCTCATCACGCTCATCATCTCCAGAAAGGCCATTATTCTGAAATGGTGTAGTGATTGCTGCTAGAACATTTTCAATATAATCATCATAGTCGTTTATTTAATTAATAAAAAAACAATTATTTCTTTCTGCTCATGCACACACAGTACTTCTCTGTCTGCTGATCTGACCATTCAGTTCGCTTTGTTAGCTCATGTTTCCAATTATTCTTAGCTTTTTAAAAGTTTCTTATAATGTTTTTGTCTTACTTTTTACTCTGTTGAACCCCGTCCTGTGGTTACTATCAAGTGAGTGTTTTATCTCATCTCAATGCTTCTTCTGCTCGTCAGGAGAGACGAGGGTGATAAACAAACTTCATGAGGCCTGTTATCCAAGATCACCCATGTTCACTTTAGTGAAGCAAATAATCCATGGTTTGACTGCTAGCCAAGTTGTACGAACTTTTTCCCTCTTGCCCTGGACACACTCTGAAATAATGAACTTCGACACAACATGCAACACACTGCCCACAGTAATGTCATACCAGTATTGTTTGTGTAGTAGAATATCTTGGTGTTCTGTTGGCATCTTAACAGTGTGCACTCACTCACACACACACACACACATATACACCCATTGCAATGATGCACATGGTAAGGTTTGTGTCATTTGTAACCGGGCTATTTCTTAGATGCCACCACTGACTTGTGTGCGAGTGTTTAACTGCTCTGCCAAACAGACTTCCTCCATCTCTATTGCTGAAAGCCCAGTGAGTCTCGTGGCATGTGTGCATCTTTCATTACTTCCAATTCAACACTAAACCCCAGAGAAAAGAGGAGCTGGCAGTCAGAGAGGAGAACAGGAGAAAGAGAGGGAGAGAGAACAGGATGAAAGGAAGGAGAAAAGCGGGAGAACCAAAAATACCCCCCACCGCACACACACACACACACACATGCGCACACACACTGCCCCCTATTTACTCCCCCACACTCAACCCCACCCTCTCTCAGAAAGAGAGGGGAAAATATGTGGACCCCTGTTAGAATTGCCAGTACCACTCAAGCGTACTCTTATGCAAATTTTGCTGTGTCCGTGTCAACGGTTGCTGTGTTAACAGGGGGAGCTGTGGTACGCAGGCCCTCCTCACTGCCACATCATTTGTTTAAGTCATCCAAACAAAAGCCAGGGGAGAGAGCCACATGATTGGTGAAATATGCTTGTGTGGGACCACTGCAGTGGAATAATCATTGCGGCATCACTCCTGCGTGTGCCAGGGGCTGTGTGGCCATTTCATGCCAGCACTGAGTGAATGTAAGGGATGTTTATTCATGAGGGAGAGGCAAAGAGAAAGAGAGAGAAAGAAAAAGAGGGGTAATAAAGGATGGCAGGGAGGGGGGAGTTACTGATATTACTCCTGTGTGAGCTGCTGATGTCTGTATGTGCTGAGACTGTGGACCAACAGAGAGACGAAGTGCAGGATAAAAAAACAAAACAGAAAAGGTCTGCAGGTGCAACAAAAAGGATCATTTTGTTGTATGTCATACAAATGGAAAAGCGTTTTTCAAATAGCGGTCAAGAGAATCATGGTTTATTGAAATCATTAAATGTCTGAGCTGTGTTCCCTTTTCTCAAAGCTCTCACAGAGCCATGTAAGGCCTAGAGAATTAACTGTACATGTTTAACTACATGCTTGTTAATCCCTGACCTTTTTTTTGCATATGGGCAAACACACAGGCAAAACCTCCTTTAAAAGCTTTTAATTTTAAATCCTGTTTCTTCATCTAAAACGACTCAGTAAGTGTTCATCTTGTTTTTATGTTTCTGATGCAATCAATAAAAAGATATAACCCACATAAAAATAGTTTCTGTACTAAACATTAATTTCTTTTCAAATTCTTTCCTACTCCGGCTGGTTTGATTATTCATGTTTCCACTTAACATAAAAGTACCCAACATATGAAGGTTATAAGAATATGCAAAACAAAAGCCAGAAAATATTACTTCATTGTAAGTGCTGTCTGACAGTTGATCCTACAGACTGGTATTGATAGTTAAGGGTGTTAGTTACATTCTCACTATGCACTGATCATCCCTTGACTTTGCTGATTGATCTCTCTTGTCTCTTAAGTTTAACATCAAGCTAATTACTGTTGAACATAGAGAGAACAGTCTCACTTAGATGATCAAAGGCACAGTATTGTGTGTGTGTGTGTGTGTGCACGCGTGTGTGTGTTCAGTACTTCAGCAGGGGGAATATAACACTGCAAGTAAACACACACACACATGCACACACACATACACTCACTGACTATGAGCGTTTGTGATTGGCAGCAGAGCTCAATTAGAGGCCTGCCTGGCATGCGCGTATCAAGAGAAGCTTTCACAGAAAGCTATCAGTCATCCATGATGACATGCATATTTTAGGCTTCCCTTCCTGCACTTCACGTCTTCTTCCTTTTCTTCCTCCACTCCTCCTCTTCCATGTTTTCTTTCCTCGCCTCCCCTGATATCAGAGTGAGATATGACATGCTACCTGCCTGTTCTCTAACTATTTCCTAACCCTGGACTCATTTGCAAAACCAGGTCACCGCCACTTGCATTGAAGTATCCTTTGAAACATGGATAGTACGCACAAGGGCCAAAATCTCCCATGCTCAATGCAGATACGGGCTTATTGATGTGTACGGTCGCATCCACAGGAGTGTAAAATGTCTTAAAAGACCCCCGTTTTGCTCCCTGCTGTCATTGCATCAATATAAATGTATGCCCAATCACAGCAGAAAGCAACGTAGCATCTAAGAAATATGACAGCAAGATAAACAAGCCTTTGTGATTGTGTGTGACAGAGAGACAGGAAGATTGTAGACATTAGTCACAACAGGAGGTAACGTCTCTGTAGTCTGCTTTTACCACAAGGTCTCCACGAAAGGAGAAAGCTATTTATTTATAGCAACGAGCTCCACTATTGACTACTTACCTCAGGTACTCTATTTCTGATTATCTTACACTGCATTTCACTGTGGTGCGCAATATGAGGGCCTAGTACAAAATGAACTTAAAAGTGCAAAGGTCAGCCGGTAAGTGCATGTGTGTGTTTTTGCGTGTGTGCTGTCTCAGTGCTGCTCACCCCTCGGCAGACATCTCCAGGCCCAGTGGCACATTTAACCAGCCAGGTGTGAAACATGCAGAAGGCCAGATGAGGAGAAAGCTACATTCAAGTAGAGCAGAAATAATACTGGTTTGCTTATTTGCATGGTTCTCCTGTGCAGCAACCCAGCGGCATCCCTCAGAACCGCAGTTAGTATTTTTGCAATTTGCTGTTTCTGTTGCTCTGTGTCTTTTGATGTCGAAAAGCTTTGTGTGGCTCTTCTCCACATGGAGAACAAAAGCCGATGATGACGACGCAAAGTTGCCACTGCGGACTAATCTGGTAATTGCTATCTGTTCAACACAAGAGTTTGCAAGATGAGTGTGTGTGAGTGTGTGTGTGTGTGTTTCTGTGTATGTAATAGCACATATGGGTGTGTCTTCAAATATGTGTGAATGTTAATGGCGTTCATTTGTGTGTTTGGACTTTAAATCCTTTGTGTGTGTGTGTGTGTGTGAATATGTGTCAAGGCCCATACAGCATGTTAATTCAGGTGAGAGGCCATACTAGTTATCGGTATCGAACACGCTCTGCTGTCAGAGCTTGAGCCTTTGTCTGCGGGCTGTGCTGTTTAGTAATGAGAGGGACTCTGTCGCCTCCATGTGAGCTGTGGAGGGAGAGGAGAAAGATGCAGGAGTAACACACACACACACACACACACACGCACCAGTGCTCTTCACAGTTACAGCTTCCTTAACAACCTAAACAGTACATACATTTTCAAGGAGAGTAAAGCAATACTCTCTTCAGGACAAATCTGTTTTTCTCCACATTTCCCCATATACAGTTTCCTGTTTGTTTTTTTCCCTTTAGTCAGATGCTTTTACTTAATGATGAAAAAATAATTCATTATAAATCAGTGTGTGTATTAAACCATAATTGTTGACATGTAGAGAAATGGGCTAAGCCATTACGCCTCTGCTTTCAGGTGTCTTTAAATTCTCTTTCGCCTGTATTACAGACTATGTAGAATAAGTTAAACATGAACATGACGACCTTGGACTGTAGGGTCAGGGAAGCCAGAGATGACAGGAGAGAAGGGATGGGCCAATCTGTTGTGACCAGTGACCAATGTGAAGGGAGCCAGGGCATTAAAAGGAGGTTTGGAGGGGTCCCAGAGAGGTGGGTGGAAAAGGAGGAGGATCAAGGAAAGAGGGAACTTTGAGCCATGTACACCAGCCATTCAAAGCCGACCTTGTAATCAAAGAGAGTTGAAAAGCAATTAACTGGGACAATTATAGCAGCCAGAGGAGGCTGAATGGTTGGCTAAGTAAAGCAGTGTGTCACTAAATGGAGATTAATTGATGAGGGGAATATTTCAAGGTCTCTATTTGGCCTCTAGAAGTTTAATTTGAACATGTTTTGTCACTGTCACAGCACAGAAGCCTATTCAGGGATTTCCCCATTTTGAATTTTCAAATAGGTGTTACAGTTCAGTTAAATAGAAGAAAGACACCACTGGTTCCTGTCACCACGAGAGGGCAAATGTCTTGACAAATAAAAAGCTCACATGACAAAGTGTTCTCCGAAAAAAAAAGCCCACCGACTGCTAGGGAAAAGCCAATCTGATATAATTTACCAAGCCAGGATCAACTAATTCAGGATGCAGGAAACAAATGAAGAGATGATTACAGTATATTCAGAGAGTGAATATACTCTCGTGTGAGTGGGAGAATTGGTCGAGCAAAGAGCAAAAGGGTAAGAAAGGCAGTGTGTGCTGGTTGGTAGAAGATACTCAGTGGTTCAGACACGACTGGATGATGAATGCCTTCTGCCTTATATACTTCAGTCATTTTTCTTTTATTTTTGCAGGAGCATTGTGTACTTGGACAACAAAATACCAGCTGGCTTGTCTGGCACGTACAGGTTCTCTACAGTCACCATGGAGAAACTCAATACTCCTCCTCACTCTGCCACAAGAATCCACACAGCATGCATCACACATGAATAATCAAATTTTATCACTAACATTCAAACACACTCGAGCCCAGCGCTTCTTTTTCCCGTTTCATTTTCTAGTGCAGTTTGCTCCTTCTATCAATAATTCAACAAGCGACAAGATGGAGGAGGATGATTGAGCTTGTTTTCTCTTTATGGTTGGACGACAGTCAGTCCAATTAAAAGTGGGAAACAGTGCTTTTTCAATTTCCCATCTCTTTTGGGATTAATTAACATGTGTGTGTGTGTGTTTATGTGTGCATGTAGAGCATGGGGCTCTAGTTATCAGTGAAGGCCAGCCATGTTGCCATCTTATATTCAATCAACAGTGAAAATAAAAATAGCAGCGAGAACCCTGTCATGCACGTACTCTTTGAACAAAAGCACTGAAATACACCTATATACAAAAGCACGTAGGATGCACGAGACTTCAGAAAAGTGAACCGTTAAAGTGACCTTTGCCTTAAAGGATCAGTTCTGTTTATAACTTCTTGGGTGCCACTATTAAATCCAGTATTGACTCAAATCCTGGCTCTTTTTGGTCTCCATCAGTTCCTTTAAGAATTGTCTAAGGAAATCATTTCAGCTGTTAAATACTCATTATGTTCACTAGCTAGTTGCTAACAATGTCTGCCTGCCATTTGGTGCTAGGCAGGTAGCATAAAATCATGAATGTATTATTATCAGTCATGCTTCCAATTCAGCTTGTGGCCACTCGTGGTATTGCAGAGAAAAATTCCCCTGTGGTCCAGAAAGCACAAACTCATGTGGGCGTGGCCATTGAGAGAAACACATGTGCGCATATTCAGTGGGTCGCAAACCCGCAAGCTAGAAGACTTTTGTGCCAGGTGAGCAATGCTCATTTGACTGAATCACCATCTTTGGGTCAAGTATCCAGTTCTCTTCTAGTTTAAAAGAACTGCCTTTTGCTGCTGCTTGTTGATTAGAGCAATCTTTCGAAGCAAAGCAATGAACTGAAAGATCATCAAAAGCTCAGTACTAATGGGAGATGATGATGGTCCTTAATTAAAAGTTAAGGGTTATTAAAATGTATCTTTATCTTGTGGGGGATGGGTCTTGAATATGTATATCAATTTTTATGTCTTTGTGTCCAATAGTTGTACAGATATTTCACTAAAAATCAAAAATGTAAACCAGAGGAAGGGTCCAGCAGTCACCAAAGTCAGCAGGATCTATCTTCACCATGACTGTCCAAACAGAACGTCTTCAAGATACTTCAGCCTGGATGAAAGTGGTGGAAAGACTGACTGACTGAATTAGCGACATAATTGCTCTTGTTGTTGCACTGTTGGACTTTCAGTAATGATACCTTTTTTTCGCCAGATCTTGGCAAGTAATGTGAGTTCAAAGTCATTATTGCCAAAAGAAATAATACAGTACAATAAACCAGAGTTGCCCTTTTAGCTGTGGGATCTGAATCTTGAACTTTACACCTCTGCTACAGCGAGGCGAGATATATTTTCTTCATTCATTTTCGTTGCACAATATTTTCATGGGAATGCCTCAGAAACCCACATATGTCTTGACATTGAGTCGTCGCCCCAATGATCTCTATTAGGCTAATTAAACCAATTAACCAACTGAAACAATTCAGCGAGGCCGGTGCAACACACCAATGCTGAACGAAACCCTGAAGGTACATCGCACACAAGCGTGTGTGTGACTGATCCCTTCCCAGATACACCAAAAGGACAAGCACTGTTTCATATCATTACCATAAACAAATTAGGGCATCGCTTCCTCGTTAGGCCAAATATGTCTCATTAGTGCCACAGCTGAACAAACCTCCTGATTAGGCCTCACTGTCTCCCTTTGAAGCCTGCAAAAGGAGAGTCTATTTTTTAATTAAGCTCATTTGCATTTACAAATGAGAAGCTAATTAATGAGGCTCATTTTCTGGGGCTTTTCTAGTTTGGCAGGAAGCAAGTGAAACAGTTTCTACTTGCATGCAGAGACGCAAGAAGTAAAAAGAGGACAAGAGTAACAGAGAGCTGTTTGCACCCTTGAAATGGCCAACTTAATGCCCAGAAGAGGGAAAACATATAATTGAGATGTTTTTCATCCTTTGTATGTTTTCTGCTGCGATTACAAACAAGCCTTTAACCAACCATTTCCTTAATCACAATCTTACTTGGGATGTGCATGGCATTATTCTGATGGAAGCGACCGATTCAGGTTTGTGTTTGTGGGTTCAACAAAGCGACAGGCCTCTTGGGCAAAATGAAGCAGGGAGAAGCATGGGTGGCATGTCATGAAAGGACAGAAAGGTGACAGGGCAAATATGGTGTGCAGGAGTGTTAATGTGTGTGTGTGTGTCCGCTAGAGGAAGAAAAGAGGGAGAACAAGAGGGAGAGAAAAAGGGAAAGAGAGGTGTGATATCATCAATTAAATAACCCTCCCACACAGCATCTGGTGCTCTCTCTCAGGCCGTCTGTCTCTTTCCCGACAGTCATACACTGATTCTCTGCTCCCCTGTTTCTTTTTTTCCGCTTTCTCCTATTTGATGGCATCAGTGCCCTCGTTTTTCATCCCGAACATGCTAGTTAACCTGGGTCAACTAGCATGCCCCTCTGGACATCGCATTTTCCATCCACCACAAAAATGCTCGCAGGTTAGCCTGAATGCAACAGCCGAGGGGAAGCAGGGTGGAACAAAAGAGGGAGGAGTTAATGTAAGTGGAAGAGTGTTAAGAGGAAAATCCACTGACCGCACATTAACCAGGCAGATGTGCACATTTACATTATGTTGCTAATTAATTCCCAACTCGTTACCTCCTAACTGTGCCACCTTGCTGCATGATTCAATAAGACACTTTTCCATGCTAATGAGACAACTGTCCTCTCTGCCTCTCCATCGTTCTTCCTCTGTCTGTGTTACTGTGGAATAAGGTCAACTCGTGTGCATCGCAGAAAGACTAATAAGAGATCGAATGATGAGGATGAAGAAAGCTTTTATATTAATCGGCAGAATCCAATTATAAGTTTGTGTGAACTGAGCTTGCTGGGAAAATGAATTTGCATTTTAACATTTGGGTTTGATGTTAGATTCCAAGATGAGTGAGAAGGAGGGAAAGCTCTGAAAGAAGAAAAAAAATGGGGGAATTACATTTATGCTCTTTGGTGTGAATGGATCGAATCAGCAGTTGGTTCCTTTGAGGTCAGTGAAAAAACAAGATCTTGTAACATTAGGGCAAGATGTTGGGTTGCAAAATTTTTTTTGTCTGTTATGTGTGAGTGTGTGTGCTGACACGGCGCAACATTTCTCATTTAATGCAACTGATTTTGGAATCTAGGTCAGTGTGGTGAATTAGAAACAATCTGCATCCCTCTACAGGGCTACAGTGAAGCTCTCCGAAGAGGATCAATGTACATGCACTTTCACATGCACACAACACCCACACACACACACACACACACCAGTCAAATCCTGACAAACATGATCCAATTTTAGAGATAAACATTAGTATCTCAAAATTCTCAAAGATTTGAGAGAGGAACATATTAAAGGAATTTCTGTTAGGCCTGCTGACAAAAAAAATGATGTGTGACTTCGACAAATGAGGCCATTTTTTTTCCACACAGTAGTTCAGTGCAGGAGAATGATGAGTGTGACACCGCTGTGTGGGAATGAGTGGGATTTGATAGAGTCTGCGCTTTGTTGTAGAAACACTCTTGGTTAATGATATGCCTCTCTCATCCAGCCCAACTCTCGGCTCCCCTCCCATTCTGCCAGCAAGGAGAGATAACGAGGGAGCAGACAGCCCGAAACTTCACACAAAGAGAAAAGAAATCAGCACAACGCACAATCTCAGCCTCCACCCTGAGAAACTTTCTCTTCTTCTCCATCTCCTTTCTCCTCCGTCTGTCTTCCGACAGTCTTCAGATGCTTGTTCAAACTTGTTCAAATTTGTCTACTGATCAACTCAGGGACAGTTACTTGTGTAACTCAAATGTTTGAGGGCTCTCTGGAAATAAGTTCAATGTGAATCTCGTGTATAAACAAAACTGAAATTTGAGTGTAGCTCAAGGAGGGGGCAGCTGTAGGATGATGGAGACACTTTGAGTCTGTGACTTATAACTGAGGAGTGAAAATGTGTCTCTTGCTACTTTATACACTTGCCTTGCACATCAGTGTGTTTGTGTGTGTGCACGCGCATGCATGAGTTTGGATGTTACATGTATTCACGCACGTATGTGCGACTCAGTGGGACAGAGGCTCGTCCCTCTCTGGAGCACCATGCTCTGATGGATGTTAATGTGGACTGACACAGCAGTGTCCCCCGAGGGAGGGAACACGGCCAGCGAGGGAGAGGGAGGAAGGGTGTGTATGCGTGTGTGCTGGGGAGAGGGATTCATTCCTCTAATCCTCTCCCTTCTTCACAGAGCTGGAGCGGGGAAGAGGCACTGAACCGCCCAATGAATAAATAAAAGCCTCAGCCCCCGCCTCCCCTCCGCTTCAGCCCGAAGCCCTGCACAGGAGCACTTAAAAGCATTTTAACAAGAGAGTCACTTCATTAAATATGGACTTCCTGTCTGCAAAAACCCTAGAAGGAAAACTCTGGGTGACTTTTCACATTGTGAAATATGGGAAAGAGTGTGGAGGTGAAGGGGGGCAAATATGGAAGATGGAGGTGGAAAGAGGAACTATTGCACACAGAGACAAAGAAAGAGAAATATAGCAATATAGAAGAGCTGTGTGGGGGGGGGGGGGGATAAGCAGGACAAGATAACAAAAGCGGTGAACTGGAAATTGACGAGGACCTTTCAGATCTCTCTAAATTTGTACAGAGCACACATCAGGTCAGTTTTGCATTCATTGCATGTCCTTTTGTGTGCTTTTGCACACTGTTATCTATATTCAAAGCCCTGGCAGAAAACAAATGTCATAAAATCATTACAGAGACAAAGAAGAAGATTTAAGAAGAAGAAGAAATAGAAGATAAAGACACTGTGGGAAGAAAATGAGTTCAACATTCAAAATTCAAAGCCTTGAAATCCGATTGCACCAAACAGTTTTCAGAAATGTGAAATTATGTAAAATGTTTGAATCTGATGTCGGGTAGCTTCCTGTTGTATTTTTCATAGCTTTTGCCAGGGTGGATTTGGCTGCCCAAGTTCAGCACACTGTTGCATTATAAATAAACCATTTGTCACGAACAGTTGTGTTTGTGCTCAAAACAGAGTGCCGTTAAAAGAGAATATGTCATCGCTGAGCCCTTTTCACCCAAAGATGCTTCGTAAGTCACAACATAAAAGTTCAAGTCAAGTGTCAAGTCTTAGAATCCACGTCACATCTGAAGTCTCTATAATGAATCAAAATTAGCAACATGGCTATTTCTGCCTATCAATTAAATGCTGTTTAGTAATTAGTAATTAATAAGAATGTACAGGAACCTCATATTTATCATGACCTTAAAAAGCCAAAGCTGCTACATAAAATCAAACCTAATTCAACAAGCGAAGACAAAGATAAAAAACAAACAAAAAAAATATACTAGACCCTGTACATGTAGTAATGATTACAAGTTGGTCTTAGCTTGGAGAAGATAACTGCTTTGTATTTCTAAGTTTGAGCAAACAGTTAAACATTTGGGAATACGCTTATCCAAAGATTCTTTGCTTTGAGTGAGATGAGAAGATGGATAACACTCTTATGTCTGTGCATCAACTATGAAGAGAGAGATGAGAGTCAGTTAGCTTATGCCTTTCACACTCGACAAAAAAACCTACTGACAACCACTAACTTCTGGCTTTTGCCTTCATTGGAAAAAGGCTCAATCGTTATTCATTCCTGGGTCAAATGACTCAGCTGTGGTCACAGGTGTTTATCGTCTCAGGTGCAACTGTATGATCTGCATTTAAGTTCCAGATGTTGGCATCCAAACAATTTTCCATCTGTGTAAAATCCTCAAAATATTTCAAAGGATGAGCTTTTACAAGATGAAAGTTAATGTGCGGTAAATAGGCTATACATCAACAAATCTCTCAGTTAGCCTACAACAGTAATGGTGATGGCATTACCGCGTGGCTAATGCTAATAGCTAAATACAGATACTCGCCTGGATGTATTTTCAGAAGCCTTAGAGAGATGGTGTCTTATGTTTTGCACACATTCTCAGCACAACACTGTTCTTTTCGCTCAAAATTCCTACTGGGTTTGAATCTAAGTGCCATTCAACATCCATCAGAATTACAGGTTGCAGGTCTTGATATGCGAATAGAGTACAAGTCAACATAATTTCTACATATTCTGGCTGTGCACCCAACTGTGAACAACATCACTCTATACTTGGGGGCCAATGATGTTGTGACAATCAGAAATACGGAAAGTAGACTTTACTGATCTTACACTCAATTCTTTGAATGCAGCATGTTTGTCAGCTGCCAACCAGTCAGAAGATGAGTTGAGAGATTCTGAACACCTGGTTTTCTACACGTAATCTCTACTCAGTATGCTTTTTACGAGAAAAAGCCAGGAGTAAACTTGTTCAGCCCTTACCCATTTTACTTTCTGTGGTTAGACGTCACCTGTACAAAGCAGACCGAAGAATGTGCATTCAGGACAAGTGAGCAGCTTGAGGTGTCACTCAGTAGCACCTGTGCCATGCAACCTCCACACAAGATTAGCAAAAAGAAACAGAATATATACAAATGTTGGTGAGACAGATGTGGATTGTATAACATAAGTGAGATTTGATCCATGAGGGGGTCCCACTGATCCGGATTCAACATCCCATCTCAGGTGGTCTGTGGTCCCGCAAAGAAGAACTTGAGTAAAAAGAGAGTAAGAGAAGAATACTAGGGAGAGAGCAAGGGAGGAGAGGAGAGGAGAGACAGAGACAGAAAAACTTCAGGACTTGAAGTTTGAAGGACACAGAAACCAAAAGAAACAGAAGAAAAATGCTGTGTTTATCAGAAGTTTACAGTTTGTTGTATTCCTATTGGCAGGACAATCATGGACTATAAGTACTAGGTTTAAGATTCAGTGAGACTGAGACTAACCCTGTGAAAAGGTAATGGTCACAGACAGGAGGGCTGAATTGAAAAATAAGGCTACAGTGGAGTCAAATTATCTGATGTCAGCAGGGAGGATACTTCAGAAGAAGAAGACAAGATAGGAAAAGGCCCAGACAACTGACTTTTTTTAAACTCTGGAGACAGAGAGGAGTCCTGAATTCTGAGAGCATAATGCATGAGGTAGGATATAAGGTTTAATGAGGATAGATAGGAATGAAGAGGTGAGCCCAATTACAATTTTGTAAGTCATCAGAAGCACCTTAAAGTCTGATCTGACATGAATGTCAGAAGGCAATGAAGTGGAACTAAAATTGGTGTAATATGATCAAATCTTCTGGTTTAACTTGAGATTTTAGCTGCAGCTTTCTGGACCACTTTAGGACTTTTTGGGCAAGCACACGCTAGGCCAGACAACAAAAGATTACAATAATTAAGTCTGGATGCAACAAAGAAATTAATGAGTGCTGTGGATCTTTGCATCAGCCATGGACAGCAAACCTAATTATAGTCATGTTATGTAAGTAGAAAAAATGCAATCTTGGTTATTTCTTTAATGTGCTGATCAAAAGAGAGGGTGGGAAAAAATGTAACACGATGACTCCAGGCAGTTAGTTGAGAAATCACACAGAGTTACTGTTACTTGATCAAAATGAGTGTCGAGTGGGGCCAATGACCAACATCTCAGTTTTATCAGAATTTTGTAGCAGGAAGTTATGTGACGTCCTTTTTATTTCTGACAGGCAGGCAGAGGTGACAAGACAAATCATTTTTTTTCGAGCCCAAGTCAAGTCTGAAGTCTTTGTCCACAAGTTCAAGTCGAGTCTCAAATGTTGGTGAGTAAGTGTTCTACTACCAGCTGGTATTTTTTTGTTTTGGATATGATCACTTTAAACAGGCTATTACACTGCAGTATGAAATATATGACCAGCCACTGTGTAATGGCACATCACAGAATCCCATATGTACCGCAATTGAGCAGTGTTTTGTATTCTCTATGAGGGTATGAAGGCAGAGAAAAGGCAAAGCCTAAAGCTGGGAGGAAGTAGAGACAATGGTAAAGCACTGTAGCAGTCCAATGCATAATGAAAATAAGAGAGCAAATCACGTTCAGACTGTACTTGTTAGACATTTCCTTTATGTTAATGCACCAAAAAGATAAAATAAAGATTGTTCCAAATCTCAAGTCCAAGTCAAGCTGAGTATCGTCAGCATATCAGAGAAAAATTATTCCATCATTGCATATAATTTGACCAAGAGGTGAAATACATAGAGAGAAGAGCAAAAGGCCAAGAACAGAGCTCTGAGGTGCTCCATGTTTCATACTGGTACTGATGTATTATGATTACACACTGTGTTCTTTCAGATGGGAGGCACTTGAGCCAAGTGAGAGCCAGGCCAGAGATACCCAACTGACTTTTGAGCCACTCTAAGACATATTGTAATCTATGGTATTAAATGGTGCACTACGATCCAGTAACAGAAGCACAGAGGTAGAATTTGAGTCGTTTACTACTTTAATCATTGCAGTTTCAGTGGAATGACAGGCCCTGAAAACAGACTGAAAAAGATAATTATTAATTCAAGGCTGAGTAAAAGTTGCAGAGGTACAAATCTTTCCAGTAATTTTGAAAAGGATGGAAGATTAGAGACTGGTCTATGTTTTTTTTGTTTTTTTTTCGAGACCCTGTATTAAGGTGTGTGTGTTTTAAGTAGAACCACAGCAGTCTTAAAGCCTGTGGGGACAAAAGCACAAGTGTAAGTGATAAATTTACAGCACTCAGCAGTGTAGGTCCCAGAAATTGCCAAAAATGTAAAAACAGTTTACGCTGCTAGGAGGTCCAGGAAGAAACTGTGCAACACTGAAACTCAGCTGCATTGATATTTTCCCTACAGGCTTTTTGAAAATGTTCTAAACTGCAAAGCATCAGATCTTTTTTTTGTACAAATATTCAAAGCTTCCCTCCACTCAGGCAATTTCGCACAGACCCTCAAGCCACTTTTACAAAAAAATAATCCAGACAAGTCACTAAGGAACAATTACATCAAAACTCCACAAAATTGCTCTAATGTCTTCCAGTCAGAGTTTCTATCATACCACAGCACCGAGGCTGCTCTGGCTATGAATTACATAACATCACTAGAGAGACAGGAAAGTTGGGCAAGACTGAGTGGGTACATTGATAAACTGCTTTAAATCTTATCTGAAGGAGGAACTACTTTGTATCTGCAATCACACATCTGAGCTTACAAAAATGACGTGGAGTTCCCCAAGGCTCCATACCCGAGCCTCTTCTGCTCAACATCTATGAGCTCCTACTAGGTGAGGTTATGAAAACAACAGAACAACCATAAATCTGCAGACAACATAGATTTATGGAATGATATCACCAGGTGATAATGGTCCCATACAAGTAATGAGTGGGTGCTTTAAAATACTATTGCAGATTAATGCGTTTAATGTTTTAGAGACAGAATATATTTGTGGTACATTATAAACCATCCAGATCTCACAGATGGTCTGGGACAGGTCTAGTCCCTGTCCCCATTGTCAAAACTAAACATGGAGAAGCAGCATTCAGTTTTTATGCAACACGTATCTGGAACAAACTCACATCAAATTTGATGTCTGCTCCAACCCTCAGATCTTTCTTTTTGAGATCTTAAGACTTGGCTTGGCACTTTTATTCATTAAATTAAAGCTGGAAATATTTTATTCATATGTTGCGCCGTACTATATTTTTCCCCTTGTTTAGTAGCTGCTGTTTTATATTACTCTTTTAAATCCTATTTGAATCAGCGTTTGTATTTTGTCTTTTTATATTGCATTGTGTTCCATTTCATGATGCCTTTCTGTTTTATATAAAACACTTCGAATTTCCATGTTGTTTACAGGTGCTGTGCAAAAAATATCTGTTTAAATTCTTGCCAACTGAACAGTATGTTTCTCTATTTCACATCTCTTGTACGTATGCCCTCACTCATGCACCTGTGTGTGTGCGTGTGTGTGTTTGTGTCCTGTCTCTATGGCGACCAACAAAATTGTACAACATTTCAATAGAGCTCCTCAGAGACCGTTACAGATAAAGAAGTCTCTAATCACTTTTCAGTTGGATGAGGAGCTGGATTTCAAGATGGTCAGGACATTGTGGCTCAGTACATTGAGGATTTAGAAACAAAATTCTGCACAGTCATAACATCAGTCAGTTTTACTGCAGTCATCATAACTTTATTATTGTTCATATCCATACAGATGTGATGTTTAACTCATGATGGTCTAAGGCCATCCTTTGTTTTTCAGAAAATGAAGTTCAAAATATTGTAGTAATAAAGTCAGCATTGTGGTAATATGGGTAAGTAGACTCTATGCTTGCTTAGTCATATTATTAGCTGTAAAAAAGTCAAATATTTCTTAGGTAAGTGCAGTTTCATTCGGCAGCTGGCAACACACGACTCACCTGTGAATTGGTTCATGTGTTTGTGGTACACATTTAAACATGTTATGTTATGTTGGCTTGAGACCGAGTAGGGCTGCGGCACCTTTAAGGGGGGTGAAAGGGACTCCAAAGTGGGTCAGAGTAAAAATATCTTCAACAATTATTCATGGTACCCCGCCTATCTCTACCATACCTCCACCCTGTGAAAAATCTGCATTGCACTGCAGTGAAGGGAGACAAAATGGAGAGAGAAAGATAAGGAGTGAGGGGGAGACATGGAGAAGAAAGGTTTGGGGTAAAAAGAGCAAAAACAGAGTAAAGAGTGGGTACATTGTTTACTTATTTTGGCTTGGCTTGTGATGAAGCGTGGGTGCAGTGTGCAATGCACAAAGTACATTGTGCAATGTGTGCCTTGCAAACACTTCCTTTGATGCTTGATGCTAAATTTCTCCAACATTTGCTCTGTCGTTGTCAGCAAGCCTCCCACCAAACACCAACACTGTACCCACCATTGCAAATGACTGCCAAGACTCTCTGAATCAAACATTTACCACACCGATCCACATTATTATCATACTTTCTGTCTCTTCTAAAGATGAAGGCAAGGGCTCGGATTGGGGAAAAGACTTTGTGAAGTCTCTCTGATTGGGCAGATGGAGTGTGTGCTGTCCTGTGATTTGAGACAGTGATGGGATTTTTGAGACTTTGGGTTGGGTGCTTAAGGTTCAATGGGTTTGATGTTTGCTTCTCTCTTTTGTGAGCACCTATGTGAAAGGCATCCTGATTGGAGCAATGAATAAAATCAAGGGCTGTGATTGGCCACGAGGAAAACTAGATTCCAGTGCAGCAGAAGGGTGTCATGGCTGCCAGGTCCCTGTAGGTCTGCACTGTAAATCCACACATTAATCAGAGCCAGCAGGGGGAGATCAAAGGAGCCTGTTCCATCTTCACTCAGGGCAGCACTTTGATGTGTGTGTGTGTGTGTGTGTGTGTGTGTGTGTGTGTGAGAGAGAGAGAGAGAGAGAGAGAGAGAGAGAGAAATGGGGTGAATGCCAGGCAGAGAGAGTGGGGCTGAAAATTAGGATATGAGAGGCAGCCTGGAGAGAAAACTCTCATGTGTGGATCCTGCTGGGTCTGGATATAAAACACATTAGCAATAATCAAAACCTGGTGGAACTTTGAATATCAACACCAGTTCACATTGAAACATGTGCAATGTTGTTACAAAATGCTCTCATGTCACTGCATCCACAAGACACAAGCAGAATGAACACTGTACCGCCGATGTAGCACATGTACAGTATAGCATCCATGCTTGCGTGCATGTATTTGTACACGCACAATTGTGTACGTGCACACGTGCATTGTTCCTGTCAAATATGACACCTTGTCAGCAAAAATACTTTTCTGCCCCGTGGTGGTCTTCTTCTGTCACTGCAGGCGTGAGCTTTCTTCTCAGCCAAATGTGGTATGCCACCATTGTATGGCAACTGAGCCTGCAGTTGCCATGGTGACACAGAGCTGCAGCACAGGCTTTAAAAGCATCATGTATTATTAGTTGGTGTGTTGACACTTTGGCGTTTTCTTCCATTCTCTGTGAATCAGAAGCTTTTAGTGCTCGGCCCTCCTTGAAATAAGGTGACGATTCCATGTAGTGCTGTAAAATGAACACTAGGGGATGTGATCACAATAGTGTGAGAACCCAAACTGGGCCGTTATTTCCTGCACTGGACAGTTCTTCTCACTGTAGATCAATAGTTTCAGTGAGTTGGCTGTTATTAAAACAGGCAGTGTTGACACTGAGGATATTTTTTTGTGTCTGCATCTTGTTTACGAATAGCTTTTTAAATATTATTTTAACATTTTTCCATGGTTACATTAACATGAATATTGTGTAAAGGCAAGACGGCTACTGGATGGCATGAACATAACTAAACTGAAAAAAATACCTCAGTTAATTCTAAAATGTTATTAATGACTGATACAAGTTTGTTGTCCATTATGTGTTTGAAGTATTTCGATTTGTCAAGTCATGGGCTTTCCTGCCATCTGCTGGTCAAAGTACTGTACTTCCTGTTGGTGCAGGAGAGAGAATCATCACATGGCAAAGGGAGTGCTGCAGCAGCACTTTGTATGGGCTAAAACTTTTTTCATCACTCCTGTCTGAGTGCATTCATCTTGGTTTGTGATATTCAGTCCCACATTTTTAGGTTCTTTCTCTGTGTTTTTCTGCTGTCTGGTTTACTGCTGGACTGATGAAAACACAGCCACAGAGAAATTACATTAAATGCATTCAAATACATTTCAATCAATTATTTAGAAATACACACGATATTGATAAATTTGATCAATTATACAAATCAGAGCATTTAATCATGATTGCTCTGTAAACCAGATTTACAGTTCAATACACTGTTCAGGTCAGCATGTCAGATGTGTAGAGTATTATAGTAGTATAACAAGCGTACATAGTTTCACATTCAGATTTCGTAGTGCCTCTGAATGTTCAGCAAGTCAGGTAACAACTACTTTGAATCCCAATTGTAATTACATTAAATTGAGTCATTATGAGCAAATATATAATTAATATTCTGTGTCACCTTCAGTAACAGTCTGATAATCATTATTTTATTTTATTTTCAGCAGGATATAGGGAAACACGTACAGGTGCAACATATGATGTGAAAAGGAGAAAAGTCATAAAAATTAGAACACTTGTCAAACATATGATTAAAATTACATAAGAGAGAAGTCAATCAAAAATACCTTCCCCTGGACTGAAAGACGCTTATTGATATATTTACATACTTTACTCTAGATAGTTTATACAAATTCCAGATGAATGTGAAAACAGCTTTCTGGTGTCAAACTCTGCTCTCTGAAGTATGCATTCTGCATTCCACACTATACAGACATAAATATTAGGATGGGGCCGTTCTTCAGAGGTTGGGCTGGGCCCCTTACCTCCGGTGAAGGGAAATCCTAATGCCTCAGCTTACCAAGACATTTTGGACAATGCTATGCTTTCGACTTTGTGGCAACAGTTTGGTGAAGGAAGAACCTTTTCTATCCCAGCATGACTGTGTCCCAGTGCACAAAGAAAAGTTGATAAAGACATGGCTGGATGAGTTTTGGTGTGCCCTGATCTCAACCCCATCCAACACCTCTGGGATGAATTGGAACTGACACTGTGAGTCAGGCCTTTTTGTCCAACATCAGTGTCTGACCTCTCAAACTCTCTACTGCATGAATGGGCAAAAATTCCCACATAAACACTCCAAAATCTTGTGGAAAACCTTCCCAGAAGAGTGGAAGCTGTTATAGCTACAAAGCTGTCTGTGTATTTAAAATGAGATGTCATTAAAGTCCCTGTTGGTGTAATGGTCACGTGGCCCAATATTTTATCTATTTAGTCTCTTCCTCCACTAGGTGGCAGCAGAATATTTACCGAGTCTGCAGGATGCCATATAGGGAAGCCAAGCTGTGGATTGTAAGAGTTGATCACATGTGAAGCCTCATCGTAGTGTAATGTTCCACAGTGGACACCGAGTGGCAGCCTTACCTTCACTATCAAAGATGTAGTGTGTGAGATAGCTGATTATTGAGTCTCATTCTCATGTCATCAAATGGTGACACTTTGAGTTTTCCAGGTAGTCAAATATTGAGGCTTGGGGCTGGTGGCCAACCTAGCCAACCAGTCTCAAGGGAATGAGACTCATTAACTAACTTGTCTCACACTTGCACCTTTCATACTTAGAACAACTATCTTCCAGCCGGGAAACCTTTTATTTGCAAAAACAAAAAAGGATCCTGTGTGCTAATTTATCATTATAATATTGCTTTTGGTGTTCACTAGCAACCTCTCAGTCTTATTTTTGCCTGTTGCATCACTATATTTGGTTGTAGGCACATACAATTGTCTTAGCGTATAGGTTTCATGAGATATGACTCATTGACAAAGCTGGGGCTATTTGTCTTTCACTAATGACCAACTGGCCAGTGTTATTACCTGTAAAGGTGACTGAGTGGAACTTGTCCCCGAGCATTTGGTGCCAATGCTGACTCTGCTAGTGTGCAAGCGTGAATGGCGGGCAGGGACAACTTCATCTAAAAGCTTATTATTTCTGGGATGAATCCAGAGCAGGCTGCAAAACTTAACCTCTATAACACCCAGCATGTCTCTCACCGTTTGTCACAGTTGTTTAAATGCACCAAATCAAGGCAAACATTTTGGTCTAGATCAGAAATAAACACATGAAAAGAAAGGAGAACCTGGAGGTCACATGTTCAAACATCACAGCCTCCTTATGTCTTGTCAATGTCCTTCTGCTCCGCTACATGATCTCTCACTGTTTGTTTTAGCACACACTAGACACACATCTTCTTCAGCCAGGTGAGTAGTTACCTTTTATCCACCTACCTGTCTGATCCTGCCACGTTAAGTGTTGCATGAGCTCATGGAGTCTGCTGCTTGTGAACTGTGTATGTCATAGCGATTAAAACAGTCCCCCTTTCACGTTTATTTGCGTTTTGTCAAAGAACTTTAAATGGCTTCCAACAATGGACAATACAGTAACTACTGCTGTCATTTTGCACTGCAATTATCACGTTTTGATTGAAATTGGGAGCAGACATGCTCTCTTCCCGAGTTAATTAAAACGCCCCCCTGATTGGACGACCAGATAATCCCCGGCGGGCCTCGTGCTCCTACTAACTTGCGAGCGGGGCAGAACACGAGTCACAATCTGCCCAAGGCGAGGGAGGGCAAGGCGCGAGAGGAAGGCGACCGTTGCGAGCGCTCCGATCTCAGCGAACACAATTAGAGAAGTGTTGTTGAACGTGGGCTATGCGCGCAACAAGGGGGGAGCGCAGTGTACAGAGGAGGTGAATGCATGTAGAGGCTCAGTTTCAGATTCACAGCCTCCTTCTTGAAGAGTCACAGCACTGACAGAGGAAAGGAGTGAGGGAAGAGAGGAACTCCTAGAAAACAGCAACTCTCTGAGAGAATTACGTGAGTACAGCCTACAGATTTCAAAACAAAAGACAGGACAGGGAGAAAACGCAAGAGTAGACTTTTCCTGGTCAGAATCCGCTCTGGAAGAGAAAATGAATGTCAGCGAAGAGAACCTGCTCAAGTCCATCAGCAACGACGCGCTCCTCGACCTGACGCAGCGCTACGGCCAATCAGCCTTCGGGTTTGGCGCTGGCCATGGTGCTGGAAGTCCCGGCCGGTTCCCGCTCACACCGGCCACCGACTTCATCTCCGGGCAGACCGCGAAGTCCAACGAGAGCGGCGGGGAGCACACGAGCGACGACGAGGACGGCTTCGACTCGCTGGAGTCCCGGAAGAGGGGCTCATCGTTTGGGGACGACAAGCCCGGGGGGCCCCTGACCAAGAAGTCCAAGGAGCAGCGCTCCCTGCGCCTCAGCATCAACGCCCGGGAGAGGAGGAGGATGCATGATCTGAACGACGCGCTGGACGGCCTGCGCTCTGTTATCCCCTACGCCCACAGCCCCTCGGTGAGAAAACTCTCCAAAATAGCCACTCTCCTCCTGGCCAAGAACTACATCCTTATGCAGGCTCAGGCTCTAGAGGAGATGAGGCGGCTGGTGGCGTATCTGAACCAGGGACAGACTATAACTTCACCAATCCCTACCGCGCTGGCGCCCTTTGGACAGGCTGCCGTCTACCCGTTCTCGGGGTCTGCACTCGCCACCTGTGCCGAAAAGTGCACAACTTATTCCGGAACACCATCGAGTCTCTTCAAACACTGTAACGACAAGCCTTGATTTAGTTTAATTCTCTTTCCTGAACTTTTACCTTTACTGCACCCCCCTCTCTCTCTCTCTCGCTCTCTTTCTGTCTCTCTCTCTCTCCCACTAGTTATTTTTCAATCATTTTGTGGAAAATAAATCAAGTTTAGTCTGATGCATAATCTTAAAGTATGGTTAAGTAATTTTATTGCAATGTTTCATCCACATTTAACAAACGCTACATAGAAAATAAACTGTTTAGGCCTTCTTATAAGATGAAGTCAAAAACACCCTGTCACTTTGTCGCTCGTACTTTTACAGGCGCTGCGGGCCATGTCCAAATTTTGAGTTCGGGTACATTTTTAGTTCAGTTATCAGCTCTTATTTGTAATCTATGCAACATTCAGCGACGACAACATGAAAAGTGGAAATGCCAAGAAATGCGACTTGATCTCTGGATTCATATGAAAGGACTTCCTTTGACTGACTGTAGGCTACTGATGCTGCGTGGTGGGGATTTGATGTTGGCTGAGGTTATATTTACTGAAACGATGTGTTGACCAGTTTGTTTTGTTATTGCATTAACTTGTTAAGTTATTGCACATCTTACATGATTGTATTGTACAACTGTGGAAAAATCACTTGCTCCAAGCCCGGCTATACTAATGGTTATATAACTACAGCCTATACATTGAAGAAGCGTTTTGGTTGTGTTGCAACATGGATTTCATATATTGTTTATATGTCTTTATAATTAAAACACATATCTATGCTTGGATCCGGTTTGCTTCATTTCAACAACCATTTGAGAGCTGTAAAACACGTTCACACTGAGTGCAGATTTAACAACACACTAAAATGACAGCTTAAATGTCAGGTAGCTCCAGTTGCACAGGTACGTCATGTTTAATTCATTTAAAATGATTATTTCAAACACCTCTTTTTATTATTTTGGGGACATAATTTGCAATAGTTTAAGATTAACTGACACTAATTCACATTTAACGTAGAACGTAAAAAGGCTTCGATTATTATTATTTTTTTAAAATTAACCGTAAAAAAAAAAAAAAAAAAAAAACAGAAAGAAAAAAGAAAGTCAAAACTGTCGCCTCTCGCGCTGTTAAAATGATTCCCAGTTCTTACCCTCTGAGTGGCCCTCCTAAAATGAGTTGGCAACTTTGTTTTCTTGCATGAGAAAGCTCTGACATGAAGAGCTGGGTCTAAACGAGCTCAGAGGGGCTGGTGGGGCCTGTTTGGCACGCAGCAGGGTCGGTGGCGCTGAGGGGAAGGGCGCAAGAGCCGCCCGGGGCACCCAGGACCTGTCTCTGGGTATTTGGGTGATTGCAGGCTTCCTTGGCGGGCTCTTATACTCTGGACAGCTATTAACACGATTTCAGCTCCTGTCTCCCCTGCTAGACTTAATTCAGTGAACGTTTCAGGGCCAGTTTTTCTTTTGCAGGTTTTGTCATGTGATTATACGGATTAAGAAAAGAATTAATGCTTCAAAGTGGTTGTAATTTAGTAGCTACTATTTCTTTTCCTGAAAATATAAGTGTGTTTCTTTGTTTCTGTCACTTTCCTGGAAAGTGACACTTTCTTGGTTTACCTTTTTCATATTAGTCAGTGCTGATATTGATGTTATAATGTAGCAATTTTTAGGTTAATGGTTCTATTTAAATTGAGGGTTTTCTTACTGTAATTAGAAAAAGCCAGCTTGATGTCAGTGAGTGGTGTTTACAGTGTTTTTATAGCCTGAAAATTGACACCAGAGATGGATAAGTTATTTTCCAGTGTAATCCACACAGTAATGAATTAGATTACGCTGCAATTACACTGATTTATCAAACAGGTCATTAAATCTACTTTTTTCCATCACGGCCAGACCACAACATTGAATGTCTTTGTGATTATCAGCACTGATCGTTAAGTCATTTTCAACCTGCTAAACTAAGAGAAATCATTACTTTTAATCCCAGACGTCTTTGTTTATTAACATATCTGCGTGAATTTGGCCCTTGTGCTTGTTCTACACAAACTAAGTCATGTGGTTTAGCACACAATAAAGCAGACATTTAGATCAGGCCAGTCTATTAGAGAGTGACTAAGGGATCCACCCCAGTCTCTCTTTTACAATTTAGCTGCATGTCACAACAGCAGGCCACACATGGCATCTTAAATTGGCCCTCTGATGACACATGTCTTGTCAGAGACCCCGCGAGACAGTCAGGGTAGCGGGGACGAAATGTGACAAATGCTGCCGATGATGTGAGGACTCGGGCCCTGCACTCCATCAGTTTCCGTACAGTCTAATTGTCATAAATGAGATGGTTGCCTTTTTTGCACGGACGGGTTGGTGGTCACTTTCCCTCCCTGTAGGCCACTAATGTCGGGCTGCTGAAATATATGTTTTATTGTGTCGCCTTATTATCTTAATGGCCATTAGAGTGCATGGTGGCAGTGTGTCATTTGGCATGCAGGCTACAGCTATACATTAAGACAGATTTGTGATTTTGCTGGTCACGTGGTTGTGTTTCTTGGCCCTTTAGCCTACCAGCTAAGGGTGTTGTGTACAAAAAAAATCGCCAATTATCTTTTTCTTATCACGTTTCCCCCGTGACAAGAAAATTCTGCAGTTTAGTGGTGTGTAAGCTCGTGTATTTAGTCCTTCCTATAGATGAACGGCAGCAGAATGTTAAACCAGTATCACTAAAGAAGTGGTAAAGTGTGCTGAGTGTATTTATGTTACTCTGTGTAACATCTGTTGATCTGATAGTAGAGAGCTATTTGGGAAAGTCTCATTTTAATTCATTTTTATTTTAATTAATGCACAATTTCTATCTATACTCACATTTGCATTTTTGTACAAAGCAGATAAATATTTTAATTTGGCATTTTGATAAATGAAACTGGTCTGAAGCTCAATGTATTGTGTTTATACCAAGCTAAAAAAAATGTAATACTCAATTGAATATAGATTAAAATAAACTTACGTGATTTTTTTTCTAGCAGTAAAATTAGAATTTTAGAAACACATTCATGTTTGGGTGCAACACAGCAAATGGGAGATCAGTGCGTCGATGTGCCTTGGCCATGCCTCTGCAGAAAGTCTGCAGTGTGTGTTAAAAAAAATGTTAAAAAAATAATACAATACTGACTTACTGCAGTAAGTCAAAAAACATCTTGACAATTGATCATTGAAAAAAACAAATAAAACTTAAAAAGACACACAACTCAATTTGCAAAGAATAAAGACAATTAAAATTTCATCTGTTGTTGTGTTATAATCGCATTGTTGCTTCCCCCTTGTTTACAATCTGAGAAGGATTTGAATGTTTAACAAACACTCTCTAACACACTGTAATGCAGTCATGAGCAACTTCTCCTATGAGAACATCATTTACATTATTAGAGCTGTTACTGTGCTGTTACTCATGATCTGTTTAAACACCAGCGTCCATGTTAGGGGTCCCCACGAGAGTTGTAATTGTTGACAAATAAGATATCAAATGTTTCAAAGACATTACAGTGAGTTATACTAATGAAGTAATTAAAAAAAAGCAGCAGTTACTATAATTCTTGACTCAAACAAGGACTAAAGAGAGCAGGATGATTGAAATCAGTTTTAGTAACATTACACAGAATTGCTATGACTTGACATTTTACTGCTACTACCTATTGTCTTTTGTTGACAGTGTCTTCATGCAGACAAACATGCAGCACCACGGTCGCTGCTCGACCGCTCTCACCACAGCCCAGTGTGGTGCAGGAGTACGGACAGACTGTGTGATGTCTGTAAACATTTGTGTTTGCTCCCAGTGGGATAGAAAGGGAATGATTTCATTAGCATGGCTCAGAGCTTTGAGGTATGTTTGTGTGCTTTTCTCAAACCCGATGGTATAGTACTAAAACCATATGCCCTTAAGTGCATACCTCTGCCTAATGCATCTGACAGCGCTGCTTTCTCTAATTAAGTTCTCTCTGTGTGCAAGTTCATGTGTCTGATGCACATTGTGGCACTCCATCTCTCTCTCTCTTTCTCACACACACACACACACACTTGCGCGAGCACGCACACAGGCTGTACTCACAACAGGGTCCTCGAAGGAAAATGAACACACTTCAGCTCTGATTATGCTTACAGTGGGGGATAAAGGCGGTTTATGAAACATTTGATTATTATGTCTTTTTTTATTCACAAAATTCGCTCATAGAAGAATAACTGTGCCTTTAGAGGCCAAGGGCCGCAAAAAAATTGGTTGTTTCCGGCAGGTTCATGACTGGGGAAAGGGTGAGGAGATGCGAGAAACAATAGGGCTGAATAAGTGAGTGTGTGCATCACTGTGTGGGGTGGTAGAAAGAGAGCGTGGGTGCTGCTGCTTCTGTGTTTTTGTGCCGGTGGTAGCACTGTAAGGATGTCCACCACCCACCAATTGCCCATGGACACCCCCCCCACCCCCCCACCCCCCGACTTCTTGCTCCACTATGACATCACAACCGTGTCGTCCCTCCCAGCCCCGCCTTGTCGGAAGCGATGAGCGGGTGAGTCAGTTGGTTCCGAGGAGCCATGTGATTTGGGGCGACGTTGCTGCAAGTGCTGTGGGATGGGCCGGGGTCCTTCATTTGTTAATCAGACATCCAAAGGGGGGGGCTGGAGAGGCAATGTCTGTTTGTATGTGTCTGTGTGTCTGTGTGTGTGTGTGTGTGCCTGTGCTGTGTGCTCATATGGCCACAAACCCTCGAAACATGGCAGTCAGGCAAAGCGTTTTGCCTATCGTCACAAGGCACCTGACACCACGCATGGTAGACCCAGACAGTGTGGCAGGGGCCAAAATGGGCCTGGTGGGTGGTAGCGTAGATGGTGGAGGGATAAGCAGCACAGGATGACAACATTGTGAGCTCCACAGTCCCTCCCCCCTTTTCTCCCACTGCACTCATCACTCTCACTCTTTCGCTTTTAGCTTGTTGTCTTGACAAAGGATACGAGCTGACAATCGGGGGCATCCGTTACTGTAGCACTGCCTAATCTCTGTAATGGCCCCACAGATACAGGACTGGTGGTGAGCAAACACTCACACACATACACAGACACACAAACGCACCTCACCTCACCGGACGAAGGACATGCGAAGCCCTGCGGTCAACAGTCATCGCCGTGTTCAGCCTTTTGAACACACAATAACCTCCTTCATTCACATTGACAACTCTGTATATCCCTTTCTCCCTACCTATCTCTCTCTGTCTCTCTCTCTCTAACACACACACACACACACACACACACACACACACGTGGCCCAGCACCCCTCTCTCTGTTCAGTACCAGCTGAGGAGCACCATGGTTTTGTGGGGAGCAGGGGGAGCTCGTTATCCTCATTAATTAATGACAAAAGCGATGTAATTGGCCATCCATAATCCTCCATGCGGAGAAGGTGTGACAGGCAGGGCTGGGACCATCCTCTACAGCTACAGTGCAACTCATAAACACACACGGAGAAAATGAAGACGCATTTCAGCCTGTTTCTATGTGTGTATGCGTCTAACTAATGACACACTTAGCAAGACTGCCTTGTAATCGCAGATTGTTTCTTAAGGTTGTAACACAAAGACCCAGCCTTAGTATACACAAATGAAGAACAATTCAGAGGATGTCACTTGATTTTTTAATTCTCCTCCTGTTGTGGCATTTGAGGCTGCAACATGCTGTACCCCCTCCTCCCCCCGGATGAAAAGACAAGATTAATGGCACTTCCTGTCGCCGACAATCTAGCGCTAGCCTAATTAAAACCATTGGAACATGCGCCTGGCCAAGGATCAGTGGCTTTTAATGAGGAGCTTGTAGGATGATTTGGGCCTCATTTTCTGCTTAATAAGGCCGGTTTAAAAAGTAATTTTGGAGGGATGTGACTCCTTTAAACCTGCTCATTATCAATGATAGCGCTTCACTTAAGTACTTCAGGAAACGCTGTGTTTAATTAATATTGTGTCGCGCACGTGGATTAGCTGACAGGCAGGAATGGTGTGAGTGCGAGCAAGTGAGCAAGGGAGCTAAAATTGATGAAGAACTTTCAAGGGCACTGATTTCATTAAGCAGCTTCATTACAGCCCAAATAACTCTTCATGTCATTTCAATGCTTCAGTCGCTCTCACCACACACACACACACACACACACACAATACACAAAATAATTCTGTGCTGAGTGGAGAAGGTGCACTATGTATTTGTCTATTTTAAATAAAAATAATGACATGTTTGCTTCAGGCAATCTTGTTGACACCTAATGACAGCATTTTATTTTTGAGTTTCTTTGAGCGTTGTTGTGTGTAACATGTTGTTTTGCCATTTTATGCATTGTGTTTGCTTTTTCTGTTATATTCCCTTCTCATTTCACAGCTTTTTCTTTTAGAGCTCATAAAAAGAGATTTTAAGGTCAAGCAGTTTAAGGGCTTGAGAGAATGCTGTAGCAACTTTAACTGTGCGCCACAACGCTGAGGCTACAAAGGCTCTTATGGCCTTTTCATCCCATTGTAATAATCTTCTTAGTCCCCTGACTACACTGTTCAATATGTATATAGCAGGAAAAAGCTGGACTTGTGGGGCTTTGAGTGTCCTGCAGCTCAGTCATTGGGATTTTACTCTCTAGAACCAATTAGCGCACACAAACAGTGTCTTGTTACACTGAGATGAGTTTTAGTGCCAGACATCAGTCATTCGAGTTCTCAGCCACTCTACAGGTGATTATTCACAATTCATTGGTATTGCTTTGCTGTACATAATTATTTTGGTTGTGACAATGTGGAAAACAAGGCCAGAGAAAGCCTAGCTATATAGAAAAAAATGAAACAACACCAGTTCATCAGCATGCTGGCAGCTTTGAGCTAAATGCTAACGTAAGTGTAGTAATATGTTCACACTGAATGCTAACGTGCCGATAGTTAGCTTTTATAATATCTTTCATCGGAGTGGTTGTGTCCCAAAAGGTGGAGCAGGTTGTCCAGTAATCACAAAGTTGGTGGTTCCCGAGTGTTTCTGTTCGCATGTCGAAGTGTCCTTGGGCAAGACACTGGGGCAAATGGGGGCACAGTGGGCAAAATGCTTTGGATAATCGCACTATAAATGCAGCCATTTACTATGTTTACCATTTGAGT
Source organism: Scatophagus argus (assembly GCF_020382885.2). Taxonomy (NCBI): domain Eukaryota; kingdom Metazoa; phylum Chordata; class Actinopteri; family Scatophagidae; genus Scatophagus; species Scatophagus argus. Next base: position 9,648,508 of record NC_058500.1, on the reverse strand, counting down.
TTCAGCATAACTATGGAATGGAAATTTTATGGAAAAATTATTGTGGACATAAAGCATTTTTTTCCTTTATAGGTGTAATGTTAATTTGTCCATAAAGTGTTTGGACAAATTAAAATTTTGATCAGATGATGGTGCAAGATGAAATGTCTGGAGATCACCAAAGTTAATACAATTCACCTTTTGGGGACATATGAATGTGTGCGCCAAATTTCATTTCAGCAATGACATTTCACTCAAAACCACAAATGCCAGATTCAAGGTTGCGGTAGATGAAAAGTCAGTCAAAAATCAAAAGGTTCAGCATCTGGGAATCATTTTTGTGTTTTTGTGCTGATCTGTCAAATGGATTTTGAGATATTTTACTGTAAGTGTAAAAACTTTACCTGCTGCTGTTCCAAGAGAAGATGTCAGTGAATCACCAAAGTCATAAGGATTCATCAGAACCAGACCTGCATCTGATAGTTGTTCAGGCTGGAGCAAAATGGCAGATCAATTGACTGACCACCCAACCGTCAGACTGACACTGTAATCCCAAATGTGCCAAATATGATTTTGAAATCAAATAAATGAAAACGTGCTTGATTGGGCTCTCATGTGTCTCATGTAAATGTACAAGCTCACAATTGCATTTTCACTTACAAGATGTTTCCTCAAACTATCCCGTTTCCACCATTTTCTCTTCATTAACCCCTGTCCTGCATGATTTGTAAATGACTTTTGTTTTTTAAGCTGCGGGTCAAAGGAAAAGAAACATACAGCTTCCAGTTAGTTGACAATTCAATCTGGAATCAGAGAATGGAAAAAAGAAGACAGGGGAGGGGGGGCGGAGGGGGTGAAACACAGAGAAAATGAGGCGTTACATTTCGGGAAAGAGATAAATTGGGAGAGAGACATACTCACTCTAATCTCCACAATGGGGACCTGCTTACATTATTTTCGGCATGTCTTGTTGATAGTATTCACACTGTACAGCATCCTATCAGGTAATATCACAGTCTTTGAAGGATTAGCAGGAATAAAAGGGGTTTTATTCTGTTTTGTGGAGGGGATAATTCCTCTGAAATATTCTAGCATTTTCATACTAATACAGAAAGGGATTTGAGCTTCTTTTTTTTTTTTATCCTGAGGTTTCTTCAGGACACCATGATAGAAGAGTGGATGATTTTAGTGATTGAAAGAGATAGACCGAAACAAATAGAAACAGACACTGCTGTGTGAAGAGAGGGTGTTTTCAGCAAAAATGTTATGCAATAAAGCCATCTGCTTTTGGTCTTTCTCAGCGAGAACGAGTGAATTTCAAAGCTTTTGAATTTTGTCACCCTCCTTCAATGTCGCATCAAGGGCTACATAAATGAGTTAGCTTTAGGCTGCTAATGCTAACGCCATAGTGGTTGATACAGGAGCTCTAGATAAGCCACAGTTCTACTACCTTGTTATTCCTTTTTCATAGAATGCAAATAAGAGGATAATAACCCTGGATATGATCCATGGAGACTGCTATTGTTCTCCAATTGTTTTTGCTCCCGAGTCAAACAACAAAAAAACACCTCTTGTTTGTTTCCGCGGTATCCCCCGCTGCTTTTGTTTTGCTATTATGGATATCTGGAAAGAAATGAACTCATATGTGAGACATACCAAACACTGCAATGAACGCATCCCCTTTTAAAAAGACAATATTGTTCTCAATTAATGAATCAATTAACTTATCTAACTGCCAGGCTATTGTATATAAATCATTCATTATCAATGCTCTGCTAACCCTCCAGTGTTATCTCAGTGGTCCAACAGACATCCCCCAGGTCCCTGTCTCAAGGTTGATCTGCACAGAGGATGGACAGGAGACAGCTGCCCATCAGTCTCCTGCTATGGCGAGCCATTAGAGCATCACGGCCTGTGTTTGTGCCTGTGTGTTTGTCATTTACAGGTTTAATTAGACAGTGCTGTTAATGGAGGTGATGACTTTGGAGCCGTGGATAAATGACACTCCGTCATCTCAGGCAGCAGGGATACAATATGTTTCACTAAGAGTTGAGGATGGGAGGGAAAGAGAAGAAACTCGATGAAGGAGTGGAGATAAAGCAGAGGGAAAGAGTGAAGGGTGAAGGGAGGGTCATATTGATATTATTTATGAATGGATGGTTCTGTGTGTGTGAAAATGTGTGTGTGTGTGCGTGTGCATGTGTGTGTGTATGTGATAATGGAGCCCCATACTGTATCTTTGTTGGTCCAGGTCACCTGTGGTTCCCTCTGTTGTGTTAAGGATTATCCCAGGAAGTGAATTGGAGCAACAGTAATGTGAAGCTTGCCTCTTACTGTAAGCCTTCCCAGGAGTCACACACACACACACACATACACACACACACATACATACATACATACATACATACATACATACATACACACAGAAATTGATATGCACACTAAATATGCATAATTGATTAAATAGTGAAAACGGTGCATTTTTTGTGAATTTACATGTTGTGGGCTGTTAATCACACAGAGCAAACAAATAATTGTTAGTAGCCCGATGGTTTCCAATGATTTCAGCAAAACAGGAATTGATGGATGGTTTAATTTAAGTTCCAAGTTCAGTTCATATTCTGAAACAAATGGAAACCATACGCTGCATCTAACTAAAGTTTCAAAGAGAATACAATCAATAGAAAATTAATTAGCAACTATTTTAACAATGCAATAATTGTGTCATTTGAAACCAGCAAAAGTGCTAAACACTTGCTGGTTTTGCTCAATTTTTTTATTTATTTATTTATTTATTTTTTGGCACATATGTTTGCAAACAGAACATGTTTTGGATTTTGCTCTGTTGGCTGGACAAAACACAGAAGCAAGCATGCGTTCACTGTTTTCTGATCCTTCCAATAACTTGTATATTGACAATAAAAGTAATGATTAGTTGCAGACCTACCACAGAACATGGTGTGTTGGGTATACCTGATTTGTATCTAATGTTTTAAAATCAGCTCTTTTGAATTGTTAACATTTTGTAACATTGAGAGTCTGAGCTAATCTACTTTCGTGATGTTGTTTTGAGTTTCACAGGTGCTCCCGTGCTGCTGTGCAATAAAAACATGTTTTCCTCAAAGCACGCTGCTCATAAAAAAATAATTTATTACTTTTTGAGAATGGAAATGCTGAATATTAATAATCCAATCCCATCAATCGTAATCTTTCTTCTATTAATATTGCAAAAAAAACAAAAAAAAACAAAACTGTGTTTTGTGAACGAAGCCAGGGAATTACATAGAACACATTTATATTATCCCCTTTTGTGGGTACACACACACACACACACACACACACACACTTCTGATCTTCCTTATAAGGTGAACATGGGATTTCTGGTAATGTCCCGGCTCCATTTTCATTTTAATCATGGCAATGGGATCAGACAAGCTGGTAGGACAGGCTTGGCCTGGCCTGGTTGATTGTTCTGATTGAGTTTTCTTTGTTTGGCAGATATGTAATACAGCCTGCTTAAGAGGATTTGATGAGGGGAAGGAGGTTATTGTGTGATTCAATCATGTTCACTGAGGTGAACCTGCACTTGTCCACTTGCTGACAGGCAGACCTCAGCCTTAATGTCTCAGCACGGAGAGGGACAAGTTTTTTGGCATTAAACCCGCACTGCTTGTATGCCAGAAAGTGAGTAGTTCCCGATGTTTGTGACATGTTGATCTTGAGTAATGAGTGACATGTATATTCATTGAGCACAGTGCACTTCACTGTGTGACATTGGAGTTAGGAGCAGAGGGTCTGATTTTTTAAGCAGAAACACACAAAAATTTAGATTAATAAGGATGTGGATAGTTGAGGTTTTTAAATATGAAGCCATAAGCATTTTATATTTTTCTCATTGTCATCAAAGTCAAAAAACAACAACATTTTAGTACGTTTCTCAATACTCCCTGACGTCCCATAGCATGTCTGTGGCATCGACCTCATTCATTCTTACTGATGATCTAAATCTTTTAAAACAATTCAAGCTTATATGCTTTCCTTTAAAACAAACAAACAATTGAGATAAAGGAATAGTCTGCAGGGTGCATATTCACTGTAATGAGGGATCATGTCACCCAGTGCTAAGGTGTGACTCACTGGTGTGTTTTTAAATGCTTTTGACAACAGTGTCGATCTACAGCACAGGCTTTGGCTGCACAGAGAACATGAGGGTGATCAATTCTTTGCTGGTTGTAGCTTTTTTATTGGATTTGTTGACATTAAGACAAATATCCTTTAAGGTTTCACTACTACAGACGCACTAGTTGAAGAGAAAGTGTGAGGTTAAGATGGCTGGATGTCTGACCGGGTTGTGTTTGGCTTTTAATATTTTAATGTGACAATGGATGTTAACAAAGATGGATTAGTTAGAGGCACATCCCTGGACAGATAATAGACAGATTATGGATAAGCAAATGTCATGAGGATAAACTATGTCATGAACAATGCACAAAAGATGAAAGCCACACAGACAATTACTGACATATCATAAAAACACTGGGGCTCTTTAAGGTGAACTGGTACTGTATGAGTTTGATTTTCTGCAGTGTTAACTCTTTACACAGGAAAAATCTTACTGAGCTAGCTTTGTGTAACATAAGATAGGCCTTTATTAGTCTCAAAGCATATCATTAAAAAAATGGAAGTTTTCATCTTTATACACATAAAGGACAAATGTGGCCACCAAGGTTTTACTGGAGAAGCAGTGCTCTAAATATGTCCATAAGGGTTTCCTGATATCTAACTGGTCTTGCCGTCTGCCACTGGGAGGATTAGGCAGGCTGAGGTGGTGGGGTGACTTCCCCTTCCCCTGATGTTCACTCTCCCTCTTGCATTGCTCCTCATTAACATCCGCGACAATAATCAGCTGAAGAAATGATCATCGCGGGCTGGATCGATTTGTGGATGGCTAAGTCAGTACTGCAGAGAGAGATGAAGCAAAGCAAACTGGAAGTGTAAAGCGGTGTGTACACACCACTGTGTGTGGTGTGTGTGTGTGTGAGAGAGAGAGAGAGAGAGAGAGAGCAAGTTAAGTCTAGCATTAGCCTTGCTCAGTTTGTGGGTTTTCCTCCACCAGCAGAGGTATTATTTACATGAGTCCCAGCAGGGTGCCTGCTCCTGGTCCAACGCTTCACTTCGTTTTCGTGTCAGTATTTTGACTTGACATTTTAATCTAGATTGAGAGAATCAAGACACCAACATGCAAATTCCTTCATCCTACATTCATTCCTACACAGGACTATTCTGAATATATAATCAGCGTATCTTTTTTACAATTTGCCACGAATATTTAACATGATTTAGAGAGAATGAGTTTGGATTTCCTGGATCTAAGCATTACAATATTAATATACATTTTTTAACAGTGCACCCTTAATTACTTAATCCTCTTATGGCCTCCTCCAATACTCTGAGAAACAGGGTCATCTCGTGTGTGTGTGTGTGTGTGTGTGTGTGTGTGTGTGTGTGTCTGTATATCATGTGAAGATCCACTCTATGTGTATGTGTGTGTCTAATATGCCCTGACACAGTACCCCACCCAAACACAGAGCAGCTCCGTGACCTCAACAAGCGTTACCCTTCAGCCTCTCCCTCCACCTTCTTCAACACTCATCCGGACCCATCAGATCATAAACAGATCGAGATATTTGTCCATGCACATGTACAGTATTTATTATCAGCTTCAACAACAAGAGTGACACTTTTAACTTTGATAATGTTTCTCATTTATTCCCTAAAATCCTGCAAAACTGTCAAGATGATAGATGCATTTTTCTAGATTGTGACTTTCCTTTATTTGTCATCAGACAATTGCATGTCTTAACTTAGTTGTTTCGACACAAAATATACACATGAACTGCTATTTCAGCGTGCAGTTGCTGCATATCTACTGAACGATTTCATAAAATTTTCAATAAAATATTTCCAGTTTCTCCTATCTCACAGCATTTTGGGCCTACGCAAGAGGCTTTGTGGCTGACTTGCTGGCTGGTGGAGTGTGACTGGTTGTCTTAGCGTCAGCTGTTTGCCCAGCCAGGCTCAGCTCAGATTGCTCCAGATTAGGAGATGGGGCACTCTGAGAGCAACTATGATCCATATTAAAGCTGCATAAAATGAAAATTGCAAAGATTTAGAGGCGGATCATAGGCCACAGAGAATTTAATCACAACCTGGCAGTGTGTGTGTGTATGTGCATGTGTGTGTGTGTGTATGTGCATGTGTGTGTGTGTGTGTGTGTGTGTGTGCGTGTGTGCGTGTGTGTGTATGCAGCCCTCTGCATAATGCAGAGCACATAGTAGCATGAGGATTATCGACGTAGGCTGTATTTACTTATCAACCCAGTGTTGTATCACAAATGTTTTAGCGGTGCTGCAGTTCCTTTCTGTCATGGCTACCCATGAGCATGATGATGCTTAAAAATTGTGTTTTTAATTTTTTAAACTTTAGAGACAAATATGACATTTTCACGCACCCATAAAATAATACAAAATATATGAAAGACATGCATTTGTTCTGTGTCGGTGTGTGAGGTGGTGAGTGTGTGTGTGTTAATGTGTGTGAGCGCATGATACTGCTCCAGTAACACTTGTAATCCCCCTAAAGCTTTAAATACTGTTACTGCGTATTCAAAGGGTAGTCTAGTAATGGTTATCTATACAGAGCTCCTACGGTTTTGGTCAAAATATGTGAAGTACATTTTCTTGTTAGGAACCTTTCTGCTTAATGAGTGCTTTTACTTTCATGCAGTAAATCAGTTTCACTAATAATTTTTCTGTTCTTCAGTAAAATATTCATGCACTTTTAATGGTGGTGGAGTATTTTTACGTAATTTCGTTTCTTCTTCTACCCAAATAAAAGATTACCTCCACCGCTGCACATGTGTCGTTAACACAAATCAAAGCATAACACATAATTCAAGTGGTACAATTTGTATAATTTAGTTAACGTAGTCAACATCCTTTATAGTATTGGTAATGAAAACCTTCCTGTTCCCTTATGGTGTGTTGTGAATGTTTCTGGTGTGTGTGTGCGTGGATTAAGAGTGTGTGTGTTTGCAGCCACAGGCTACATGTGCTTGAGAAGCCTGACAGATTTCATGACTTGTGCCCTATTTGTGCTCACCTGGATCTGCATCTCTGCTACATCTAAACAAGCAATGTTACCTACATGAATATCATGTCCTTCCCTCTCTTCCTCTTGTTTACATTGTCTTTTTCTCCAGTTTTGTGCAGTTTTTGTTGCATGTCTCTCTTCTGATAGCTGTATACTCTTACTTCCTCCCTCCTTTTTTTCTTCCATTCCATATTTCCAAATCCCCCTCCAAGAGCACATTGTGTGTGTGTGTGTGTGTGTGTGTGTGTGTGTGTGTGTGTGTGTGTGCATCCGCGTGCATGTGCATGTGAGTGACTGTCTGCGTGACTGTCATACACACAAATGTGCACATGCACACATGTACAGAACGCAGACTTAGATCGAGCAGATGGTGACCGTATTCATTTTTTCCCCGACTAACATTAACCATTCATTATAGACAGCAGACTAAGCCAATCCCACATCCTCCCCCATGCAACACGTACACACACATCCACACACGTACACACACATAATGTCCAATAGTTTTGCCATTAGCCCAGTGACAGTCCCAAAATCTTGCTTGCCCCTCAGTCAGTGTTGATACTCTCTCCTTCCAGACGGTCCCAGCTCTGCTCTGACTCAATCTGTTGACATTTCTGATTCCGTCCCCATGACTCAAATTTCTCCTCCTTTACTTCAGCAACCCAAAACAGGAATGAGGAGCATCTGATGATTCCCTCTGCCCCCCCCCCTCCATCCAGTTCTGCTGTTTTTTTCTTTGCCTTTGTTCCCTCCACATTCACTGTCTGGCTTCCTCTGGCAAATGCCCCACAAGTAAGAAACACAACCACTCTGTTTTCTCCTTAACTTTCTCTTTTCCACTGTGTTTCATTTACCTCCTTCTTCTTTTCTATTTCTCTGTATTCAAAGAGAGAAAAAAAAAATCTAAAACCTGTTAGGCGGTAAATCAGGTTTAATCTCTGGCTCAAAGAAAAGATGAACATTAATCCACATCTGTCCATACAAATGTTTACCGCTCATGTTTCAGACCTCATTTGGCCCTGCTGTTAAGCTGCGCACTCACCGTTGTGTATTTGCAAAAGGAAAAAACAAAACAAACAAACAAACAATAAAAACGGCATAAAAATGTGCTTTTGTGTCAAATTCTGTGTGCTTGCAGTCATCCACATCCACCTGTTTATATACCTCCCCTGTAGTGAAAGCCATCTGAAGTGGTTTTGGCCCTCTGCCTCTCTGTGTGGTCTAAAGGGTACAGAGGCAGAGAACTCTCACACACTTAAACTAATGAGAGTTTTAGATGCAGTCAGAGAGCAGTGTGAGTTAGTGTTCCTCAGCTACCCTCTGGACATCAATCACACTGAAGGCTTTGCTCACTTCCCTTTGCTAAACTGCACCCATCACTGCCCTCTGCACACACACACACACACACACACACACACACACACACACACTAACAGACCCACATGCACAGATAAAGTCAAGACATCCCGAGGAGTCTAAACTTTCTGTGGTCTACACCATAAAGAAATGTATCAAGATAGTCTAGAGCAAACTCTGCAAGAGAGGTATGAGGACAGTTGACTCACCTTTTGTAAGACAGCACTGAAATTTTGCTGCACACAAGACAGCACGAGCAGCTGTATAGGAATTTACAGGTTAAAGGTACTCTTGGGAATTTTTGACCACTAAGAGTGCTATGGAGCAGTGGAGCGAGTACACAGGTGACACCAGACACATTACCACCGCTTTTCTGCTGATCAACGCTTGGAGGCAGTAACGCACAAGCTTAGCAAAGAAGGTGAAGAAGAAGAAGAAGAATCTAAGCTAGCAAAATAAAATGTTACCATGAAAGCGAGAAAACCAGTTCTGTAAATGTTTTATGAGGTAGGAAATGCATTCACCGTGTTTGTCGGGCCTCAAGGATACAGACAGCGATTTTTGGTGAGTAACACTGAATGTAAACATGACTTTGTTTATTTACAAAAAAAAAAAAAAAATCCACAGAGCACCTTTAAATTTGTTCACAGTTTAATGCAATCCAAAACTCAAGATGGCAAAGATTAAGAGAATTGAACTGTCAGTATTTTCTTCATTGCTCATTAATTTGATACGATCTACACAAAGGCCATGAACCTTTGACTGACTGACACTCTTATTCATTCATTAGTTTGAAGGATCTGTACTGAAACAGATATTAGATATCATGTGTTTGCCTGCGCCACATATATCACAGGTGTGTGTATTTCACTGCATCTTTATCTACTGATTCTGTCCAGCGTGTCCAATTTTTGGCAAAGTAGTACCCCTCCCCCAAAATGCTGTAAAGACAAAACGCATTAACTGTCTGTCCTTTTGTCTCCTCTCCACCCTGCTCTTCTTCTGTCAGCCACCCCGATGCCCTAAAACTGTCCTAAATGACTTAATCTACAGGGCGACAGCACTTCAGAGAGGCTGGTGAGTGAGGATGGTCTGTGTGTGCTGTAAGGGGATTGCTGTAATTACTGGGATCTGTGCACCGTATTTATCTTTTCAAGGGATGGGTGATCCTGCCATAAAAAGCCCAACATTTGGCAGTTAACTAATGCACACCATTAGATTGATTGTGTTGGATTTGTGTTTGTGTGTGTGTGTGTGTGTCCCATATTTCCCTACTGCTGTCATGCTCTGTGATGTGTGTTAAATAATGTGTGGTTGTTCTCTGTAATCCTGATTAAATAGGGGGTTAATGTGTGTCTGTTTTACTTTTTTTCACAGTCCGTCCAAGTGTGACCTTCTACGACTAGAGGGTTTGCGAGAAAGAACTGGCGAGATGCAGGTAGTCTGTGTATGCTTGTCTTGATGTCTCACTACGTGGGAACAAGAGAGACAGAACCACTGACATTTTGTTGCAAAATAAATAAAAATCATTGTCTGATATGCTCTTTTCTTAAACATAAACCTCAACAGCTTTCAAAATCTGACATTAGGAGTACAATAAAGGAGAGAAAATAATGAAAGAAAATGAAATTATCACTCTTCTTGGATGTGGCAGAGAAACAAACAGATTGACCACGTTCTTCTTTCCAAAATCCTCCCCCGTGCAGGCAACATGTTCCTCACGTCCATCTTGGCTGTTTTTTCAGATATTTGGTGTCAGTGTGTGTGTGTGTGTCTGTGTCTGTGTCTGTCTGTGTGTGCGTACGTGTAAATGTGAGCATGGGTTTGTGTGCGGGTTGTGAAGACGGAGGCTGCACCAGGCTGTCCAGCCTACACACAAACCGTCCCGTCGTTAAATCACCTTACTGTTCCATCCACCATCCACTGCCCTGAGCATGTTTTTCATTTGATGTGTGTTTTGGTTGAAATGAAAGACACACGGGGAGAGGAGAGCGAAAATAAAAATGCAGGGGTATCGAGAGAGGATGCATAAATATTGGATGGCGAAGTAACTTCAGATTCTTTGTATTAATAAAAATAAGTTTTGCCATCTTTGTCACTTCAAACTCTCTTGCATACTCACACACTCTCATTTAATCTCACTCTCTGTCCCCTCTCTCCCACTTGTTCCTTATTAATTTTTATGTTTCTGACCTCGGAAACGGGCATGAGTACACAGATATATTACAGTAATTATCTAATTTTACAGTGCCATTAAATGTCAGAGAAATCCAGAGTTATGACATTAATACAATAAAGAGGGTTTGGGCCAGAGGGATGATAACTTAATACTGTACCAGTCTGGAACAAACTGCCTACTGTGGATATTTGCCTTTTTTTTATTAACAAAGTCAGTGTCTTTCATAGTTAATTTGACACTGCATGTATGATAAAATAAATCTCTGAATATTGGGTGGAAATGTCTGTCCAGAGTTTTCATAAAATTGCATTTCTTCATACAGAGTAGAATGTGTCAAAAGTTTCAACAGTCAGGTGTAAAGTTTGTTCAATTGCGTGTGTGCTATTCAGACCTGTTTTATATTTAGCTGAATATTCAGAGCACAAAACATACATTTCACATCTTCATTTCTGTATTCAGACAACTATGTTTTCCACCAGAATTCAGATTTACAACGTATTATATTTAGATTCTCCTCATTTTCCCGGATCCTGGCCGGCGATAGTGTTATTTACTGTAGCTCTGACTGAGGCACATTTGGGAGCAGTTCAAATTCAAAGCTGTGCCAATCTACTTGTTCCTTTTTTGTCTTTTTTTCACCCCCTCCATCGCCCTCTATTTCTCTCACCCACTCTCCACTCATTTCTATGTACCTATGTCCCAGTAGATGGAGATGTGAAATATTTAAACACACTTTGTTGTTTGGGGACAATGCACTTCAGCAGATGGGCCATCGCCGCACAGACCCCAATGTATGCAAATCTCCATACAAAGCAGCCCAGGATGTTTTCAATATAACACAAGTGCCTCGGGCCCTGTTTTAATCCCTCTTTACCCGCAGCCAATGCACTGTTTCATCCAGTCAAACGCCTTAAGCGCTATGTCAACTTGGACATCTGGCCACATAACTGAACCCCCAAAAAAGTGTGCATGTGTGTTAGGAAGAGAGCATGTTTATGGAGGGTTACAAGGAGAGATAAAGGTGATATTGTGCATGCTGTCAAACTGAGATATCCAGAGATAAAATTATCAATGGTATCAGTGCATCAGAGGAGCAGACAGTGTGGTTTCTGAGGTGGATTCTTTGCCCTCCACACCGGGGGAAACAGGTGCCAGTGTTGTTTTCTTCATTGTCTCTTAACTTGTTTTGTTGTTTTCTCACTTGTTTTTCTCACCCCCACCCTCTAGGAATAAGCAACACACAAGCACATGTGCATATGCGTGCGCAGATGCGCCAACACACACACATTCACATACGCAAATGTGGCACGGTAGGACACGCATGCTGCCTGCAGACTTTCTGGTCAGAACACTGATTTCTGTCGTTGTGACATCTGAAGGGTGCTACAGCACAGCCAGACACCTGGATACACATGGCATCCTTCACTACTGACCATCAAAGTCCACTAGTGTGTGTGTGTGTGTGTGTGTGTACATAAGGGTTTGTGTGCACACTAGGTGTCCGTTAGGTGTGGGGGAAGGTGCCATAGAAGGCAACATCTCCTGAGGGTAACTCATCAGCTTTTCCTGGATGGACCACAAGTTCAGATGCTTGTGGCAATGTTGCATGTCCTCATTGACCTACATGATACAGAATACACACATACACGCTACATACCTGCATGCAAATCCACACTGCAACTCTATACTGCAAGAATTATGCATTCACGTGGGAGAGTAAAGTCATACGTGATCATGCAAATCTTTTGTTAATGAATATCAGCATCACCTTAATTCTCCAGGAATTAAGGTTGTCAAGGAAAATGAGATGAGACAGAGACAGCAGTATACGAGGTATTGGAAACACACAAGAATAATGCAAGTAAAAATGTTTATTTTCATTATACTGTACTTAAATGTTATTTGTTATCTTTGCATATTTATATCTAAAACAGGTTAGAAACAGGCATTATGCATAGAAACCGACCTGTAGTTTTCACACGTACAACCTCAAACTGCTTTGATCAGCATCATTATCATCATAATTTCCTTCTGTTTTCTAGAGTAAGAGACGTTTGTTTCTATTTATTTGTGACTGATGTCTCTGGAAGACATTAAATACCTGCACCTTCTTTGTAAAGCAGTCTGGATGAAACAGCACGGTTCGGTGTTAGGTATATTGTTGGAAAACACTGTCTAAACAATATTGCACTTGAATATTCAGTATCTTTGCTGATTTTCGTCAAATCGAAAAAATGTGTTCGGATTGTGAGTATATACTCGAGGTCTGTAAGCTTGTTCCTTTTGCACTGTGTTTGTAGCTGGCATGAGAGAGACTGCCTGCAGCTTGTGTGATGGTCTGTGGATATGTGTGGATATGGGGGGTGGGTGGGGTGTGTGTGTGGGGGTGGTGGTGGTACTGGTGGGGGGGACTTGTGTGTGCATGTGTACTTAAACCTCAGGCCATGAAGCTGTGTGTGCACTTCATTATGTGTATGCGGTTGTATGTGTATATATCAGTGTGTGTGTGTGTTTGTGTGTGTGTTTGGGGGGGTCTGCAAGGGAAGAAAGAGTGTAGGTGAGCGCAGAAGACAAACCTGTCAGTTTCACAGCTGGTTTCTCTGGCTGCAGGGCTCAGGCCGGAGCAGGGTGACACTCAGCATCACAGCACCACAGCACAGGGCCTGGGGTAAACACACCATCATATACTGTAGGAAGATGTACACACAGACACACACACATACACACACACACCTTGGTTGGCTGCCCTCACCCATAAGACCAAGAGAGCAGTGAAACACACCACCTGGGTAAGTCATCATATCTTGTCTTGATTTTTTTTTTTTTTTTCCTTTTTGGCTCAATGTAGGTGTGAACAACATCACAGAGCAGATTGCCTGGCAATGGACTGACCATCATGTTGTAAGGAAGGGGTGGGGGGAGGTTGGGAGGAACACAGAGTGAGAGAAATAACAAGAGAAAAGTATAATGTAAGATGAGAATGGTTTTCTTTTTATTAGCTCTGTGGAAGGACAAAGTTGGCTTGTCTCCCTGCATCATGAGCCACAGTTGCCTGATCAGGACTATCATGGCTGCTTTTGATGCATGATAGAAGTTGATGCGGACTATTAACTGGATGGTCTCTTCCTGCGTCAAGAGGAGATGGTGTTCCCACCCTTTGGTCTAATTTCAGGACTCGCTTCATAGCGTATTCCCGAGCGAAGTGGCGACTCTGTGGGGAAAAGAGCCTCAGGCAGTCCCACCCTCCCAACCAAAGCGTCCCCCCACATCCTCCACCGTCCTCGCACATTTCCATCGCCACTAAGATGGAAGTGATGGCAATTTCTTCAGGGTATTTAGAGGATGTTGGCCTTCTTTTTTTTTTTTAGTTCCCATAACCAGCATAGTTTATAAGCAAAAAGTACATCAAGGTATGACAAAAAAGGAGACGGTTTTAGCACTGAGGTTAGGAGACATTCATTAACAATGTGCAATGTTAAAGTGATAATTATAATTCTGGAAAGAGCTGATGAGCGACAAAACGCAAGTACATTCAGAGAAATAAACAACCACATTGTCAATTCTGTTGACATTTTGGGGAGAAAGACCCTAAGTGTGGTCAATTATAAAAATAAAGGAAACATGTTGACAGGAGCAGTGAAACAGTGTTTTGACTGCTGCTGTCAAGGGAGGTTCCCCTGTCTAAAGTTTACACAGCAAATGATTATGCCTCAGTGATTCCGCCCTGGATATGTGTGTGTCTCTGTGTGTTTGAATGTGTGCACTCAGCGATCAACCTCTGCTAAATACTAATTACTGAATACTTAGTACGGGTGCCCTTTCTATTGGGTCCCTTTAGTATAAACATTCATTATGGCTCTTTTTCTCCTTTGTAGCCCCATCATTATTATTCCATCGCAGCCCCGGAGGAGCGAGACAGAGCCGAGGCCGGGGCCGGACCAGGCTGGGGGAGAAAACGCTGCAGAACCAGAGCACCAGGACCTGGGAATGCACACAAGTGATATTTGTGCGTGTAGATCAAAAAGCGTTTACCTTTAGATGTTTCCCTGATATGAATATTCAACATCCTTATTGAAATCTAATTTGGGTCTCCTTGTCTCAGGGGTCTTTTCATCAGTGCCTGTTGCCTGAGGCCACTGCTGATTGACAGCCAAACTTTAGTAAAGAGCAAGCAGGAAAAAAGGGGCGATCTGGTGGTGTTGGAGATGTGAGCGGTGTGAAGCTGGGGATAGCTGGAGCAGATGAGTGGAGGGGTGCTGTGGGAGGTGTGTGTGTGTGATGGGGGGTGGGTTCTGACGGGGTGGGGTATTTAACCTCCTCGTGTGCATGCACAAACAGAATGCTGCAGACTGTTAGGAACTATGAGTCAATAAAGAAAAACAAAAGCATTTAAAAGCATTTCATCATTTCAGCTTTTCTCCTGCGTGAAACCCATTTATCTCCCTCTCGGCTTGGAGGTTAACATACAGCTATGGGTTTGTTTGCATTGCACATCATTTACTATTTCTCATTTGAAAAAAATTAGGAAAGTTCTGCTAAGAGCTGCGATCGTTTTTTGATTATTTATAATATAACAGAAATTTAATCACTCACAATCAAATATTTATAACTGTATTAGTCATTTTTCAAACAAGCAAAGCCAAATATTCTCTGATTTCATCTTATTTATTCTGAGGATGTGCTGCTTTTCTCTGTGTACACCACATTTTTTGGCTTTTGGACCGCTGAAAGGCTCGAACAAAAGAAGCTTGAAGACGTCACCTTGGATTCTTGACACTTGATGGGCATTTTGTGATGTTTTAGAGACTCGATGATTCATAACTGAACTGAAAAAATAATCACCAAATTAAACAATAAGGAAAATAAGTCAGTTACAGCCCTATTTATAACAAGTGTTATATTCTGTCTCTGACTTATCCTCATTACATCAAGCATTTCACTCATAATCAGTCAAAATGGATTGAGAATATAACAATGGGTGTACTGTATGCATTTAATACAAATTTACTCACTATATAATCAACTCAAAATCTCATCTGAAACAAATAGTAGAAATGATCAGTTAGTCAATCAACAGAAAATTTATTCTCAAATATTTTGATAATCAATGGCAGAAGCACTCATGTTCAACAAAAATCATTAAAATTGCTATGGGTGAATTGAAAAGATTTGCTGTATTTACACAGTTGTGAGAGCATTTTATTTGTTCTCTTCTTGTCTTAAAACTAAGCATCTGACGCTCCCTGCCAAAGGCATGGCACCATATTGTTTTCTAAAATTATATTTCTAAACATTTGTTCAGTTATTTGTCTCCATCTCTGACTAAGGACCTGTGAACTCCATAACCATTCATTTGGCAAAATGAGGGGGAAAAAAAACTCTCTGCACTCTCGTTCTGACTGGAGGGGGAGAAATGGTCTGCACTGATGGAGTGCATTTGTGTCTTTGTTTTTCTGGCTTATATAATAACAAATATGAAATCGGTCTGAGCTGCCCCTCTCCTGGTGCAGCACTGTGGAGAGAGATGCAAACTCCTGTTGAGCCTATGGAGTCAGACGTTATTGCAGTGTTAGTTTCACACAAAAAAACTAGTGGGCCTGAATTTAAGATGTGTGTGTTTCCTGTGCATGCACACACACACACACACACAGCACACACAAACCCAGACTGTCCTCATCTGGCCAGTGGACTGAGCATGGTTTAATGTTATTATTGCGCAGGTGTGGTTTGTGTCCCTCAGGGTTCTATTAAAATGATGCCCTACTCAATGGCGGCTCCATTTGCTCTTTAGATTTAACACAGGCCATATGTCTAGCAGGAGGCAAACAGCTGACAGGGTTTAATTGACAGAAATCAACATATTTGTGCATGTGTGTGTGTGCTGGTGTGCTAATGGTGGATGTGTTTGGGCATCAGGGGATCCTTTAAAGGGTCACTTATCTATCAGAACAGACTTTGGAAAGAAAGGAAAAGAAACAAGAAAGACGGCAACAGAGAAGAGATACAGACAGAGATCCTTTAGGAAACAAGAGGAATTTGTAATGTAGACAGAGGAAACTCAAAGCGCAGTTCAGCAGTGCAGGACATCACTGCGTGCGTACGTTTCCTTTATTTTGGAGCTGACATTCTTGTCCATTCCAGGAACACCGCTGTGTACAGAGTGTTAACTTCATGTTTCATCTAGCTTCATAGAGATGCTGTCCCTGACTGCAGTCAAATCATGTAAAATTACCTCTGTCACAGAGCTGATTTAGGCTCAGGAGGGGACCCAAAACAAACGACAGTGCGTCCACTGCCAGGCCCTCAAACTCAATCAAACCACGCAAGACACTGAAATTATTAGATCTGACATGACAAACCATTTTGCGCTCACTTTATAGAAGTAGTTCTTGGATAAATTCTGAAAACTAGGAGAATGGTTAAAAGTAGTTCTGAGTCATGAGGGATAACCGAGCATTAGGCTAACAGGCGCAACGCAATTAGCACATAAAACCTGTCAATGGCCCTCAGTATCACAGCCCTCTATGGAGTGGCAGACTTACACAGCCTCCTGATCTACCACTACAAAGTGATTAATCCTCCCCACACAATGACCAGTCTTAAACTGGGCCTCTATATCATTAGGTAGCTCTATATGGCAGTTTAGCTTTGCACTAATTAGCATTCAGATCAGGGACCGGAGAGACAGCCCCTCCACCACAGAGGAAGGACATAGGATGAGATGGCGACACAGTGAAATGTCATTAACTTGATGTTAATTACTAATTAATGGGGCTATTTCATTTACATGTATCTGCAGCTCTCTGATGGGGCCTGCCTTTACTGGGTTACTCTTACCAGCTAACAAGTTGGGGGAGGGTTTATCTCCCCTCTCCTCTACACTCTCCTTACAGCGTTTCATCTCTGCTAATTAAATAGTGGGCCACTCAGAATGATTATGTCTGCTTTTACAGCATCATTTTCAGTCAGTGGGACCACTTCAGTGAGTGACCGACCACCTCTTTAACACCACGGCTGTTTTTGTATGAACTGTACATCAAAAGCCAAATTCACTGCCAACTCCACTGCGCTGACTTCTATTGGACTTGTTACTTTCACTCATTCATGACCCCTCCCTTTCTTTTCATTGCCATGCAGCAGCCACAAGCCACCCGTCTCCAAGGCAACCTGAGCCACTCGGTCCCATGAGAAGGGGAGTGGGCTGGGTTGACTAGCGTCTGGCCGTTCACACGTGGGCAGTGCCAGCTCGCCAACATGGCACACAGCATCCTGCCATATGGTGCCACCACATACGTCCCGCTAGCCCGGGCTCGGGATCTGGGCCTGCAGTGAGCCGCTGGTGTGAATGGGACAGATCTATACTTGAACCTGTTCTGGAGAGGATCTGCATGCGGAACTGGCTACCAGTGTGCAGACAAACAGCTCTCAGTTTCATAGTGGGAAAACCTTGCTCATTTTCAACCTGCCTGTATGAAAATACTCTTTCATGTAATCATGAATAACGTTTGCTATGAACTGAAAGTAATCTCAATATAAACTTCAAGAGATCATGAAGCTCCATCTCCACGACAGAAGAGAGTATTTAGAAGGTATATGACATCATTATTGATACTATGCTGCCTCTCTGTGGCACTGCAGAGAAAATACATGCAGCACATGAAAATTTAAAAAAAAAACAAAAAACAAAAAAACACACGAATGCTGACAAAATATATTTTTATTCAAAGTTAATATATGCTTTTAAATACAACATATCTTAAAAGCATTATAATACTGCATTTATCCTGCATTAATGTATTGTTTCTATCATACATATCTTACATGTTATCAAAAATTTGTCAGAAGGCTTTCAGGAGCATACAGTGAGATGTGTTGGTGAACGGAACTCGGACTAGTTTTCATGTACAAATTGCAGGGTGTTCAACACAGTAACAGAAAAGAGCAATGAAGGCTTTTGTAAATGATGCACATCTGAAAGGAATGCGGAGCGTTGGTTGTTTGGTGAGTATTTTGTGCACTGGTCTTCTATCTAACAGGTTTTGGGATACAGTTCAAGTACGATCACTACAAAACATAGTGTGTGTACAGAATCAAAGTGACATTCGATGTAGATACCAGATCTGAGATATCAAAATAAATTATTTTATATAATCAGTACATTTGTCTGCCTTTATAACACGAATAATCTCAATATGTTTGATGCAAAGAAAAATATATCTTTATTTTAAAAGATGTAATAGAGAGTAAACAAATCCAAATAATTTCTTTTGTTGACCTTTTCTATCCACTGACCACGACAATGTAAGTAACATATTGGGAGAACTGAAATCTATACTGAAAAATATTCAGCAAATTGAGTTTGTAAAAAATAAAATAATAGCCTATTCCTTTCAAAGTGAATAACAATAATTGACACACAATAATAAGGATAATAAATCACACAGAAGCAACAAAGAAGAAGAAAAAAAGACAAAAAAGAAGCGACGTACAATGATCGAAAATAAAAATCACGCTGATCATGGTGAGCATATCTTACAATCTTGCATTGCTTAAATCAGGCACAAAATAATAAATGCATAGATTCAACTTACTTGTATCAAGTAAGCGTCCAGACTGAAAATGAAATTTTCTAAATATAAAACAGAAACTGTATATGCAAAATGTGCTGTGAACAACAAAACTAAATGCAGCAAGCAACTTGAACATTCAGCCACAGCTACGCAGCAAAATTTTCTCTTGCTTAATACTTGCCAATGATTTCCAAACCACCAAATGTTCACAGTTCCTCATACCCAGAACATGTGCTAAACCCAGAACATCATTTTTTAAACCTCTCACTTGTCCCTCGACATTCATCACATCAGGACGGGGACTCTGGCAACAACATGACAAGTGAATGGGCAAACTAGCTGCTTCCCAAACGCTGACATCACTTCCTGTCTAGTGCTTAGTTAACAATGTTGTCAAGTGTGAAAACAAGGGTGGGTGTCTTATCACAAAAATGCTGGCCAGCCTGCTCATCTGCCTGTGCAGCTCGCACCAAAATAATTACATGGACATGTTTTCTTTCTATTAAACCTGTCTCTCCAGACAGGAAAGTGCAGGACAGCAGAGGATAATATGGGAAGAAACTTGACTTGGAACCAAGTCGGACTGAATCACACCTTTTATAACTTACCATGATCTTCTGTCATCTTAGCGACTAAATGTTTTTTTCAGTCATCTAACTTAATATATTTAGTTTCTAAAAGAAAAATAAAAAAATGGCCAAAAAATTTAAGCCATATAAATATCTACGTATTGACAATAATTAATTGAGGTATTTCTATCACATGCAATCACATAGAAACAGAATAAAAATAATTTATAGCCTTTGGTCTTCCAACCTGAAACATATTCCTCAAGCCAACCAACGGGGAGAACGCACTCAACAAAAGTCTTCTTGCTTTTGTACTTGATGAAGGTTCTCATGACCTCTTTCACCCCCTCTGAAATGTAATGACGAGATGAGCTTGTAACCATGGAGGAGGGGACAACAGAAGGTAAATCGTAAAGGACATTAGTGCACCAGCCAAGTAATTACTGGGTGGCTAATGAGGTGTCACTCAGACAGTTCACTCAGCGATGGGTGAGTGGGGCGTACTAATAAAAGACTTCAGGTACAAGAGGCTGGACTCTCCCTGTGTCACCCACAGTGTGCCCACGCCACCTCCCCACCCCATCACTGCAGAGTAAGAACACACTACCTTGGTTTGTTACAACTGTTAGAGTGCTCCTGAGACTAACACATCTATCACTCACACAGCTCCTTCCACACACACACACACGCCGGATAACTATTTCCATGACTTTTCTCATTCAAAGTGAAACATGCTGAAATGACAATCGAAAACAGCAGCCCAGCAGCTGTTTAACCACCACATGCTGAAAAAAAACTGGGACATGGAGGTAGTGTAGAATTTTTTCTCCTGTAATCTCAATCATTCTACCCCAGAGCATCCTGTAACACAGCTGTGTGTTTCTAGAATTCAACGCTCATCCTCTTTTTTCAGTAACCTTGCGCCAGATCGGCTCTGTGCTTTTCAGTAACTGTTGTAGTGATTCCTCAACCAGACACACAGCCAGTCAAAGTTTCTGTTAAATGAAGATTGTCTAGTTCTCCAAGGTTCTCCAAGCTGCTGGTTGCCAAAGGTCGGGTCTCCCTCTGGAATAGCATTCTAGCTCCTGGTTGTGATGATGGTTTAGATGTGGATGTTGTGGTGGCGGACCTTACTGGTGTCAATGTCGACCCGGCGAGCCTCAGCGAAGGCCAGAAAGGTGCAGAGGCCCAGCAGGTTGACTGTGGTGATAAGTGCAAACACGGTGGCCCAGGAGCCTGTGGCCTCAATGAGATACCCCGAGAAATACACCAATAAGACCCCTGCACGGGAACACAGTCACCATTAGTAGCACGTTAGCACAAAGACAGAAACAAAGCACACGGTAACATCCACGTGATTGTTCAGTTTTCCGCAGAGAAAATGTCACACATCCCTCACAGGACCATTGACTGTCATCCTCTGCTCCCTGTATTATTCATCTGACACAAACTCCGTGATGCTCCCTTGATGCAATATGCATGGCACACAGGGGCCAGCATGACTGACAGGAGACACATCAGCTCAAAGTTCGAGTTTAGAGAAGTGGATGAATTATTTCACTTAAGCTGAAAACAATTATTTAGCAACTGTGGGTGAAAGATTCATCACAGACTTTTGTTCTTGGTGTCTGATATTACCTTGAAAAGAAAAAAAAAAAACTTACCTAAGAAAGCGCCACATGTGTTCATAACACCTGTAAAAGAAATTCAGATACACGCATGCAAAATTTAAAAGCTTCATTAAAATTTCACCCGGAATTTGAAAAAAATGATTATAACTGAAATGTTTCTTGTGAACAAAAATTTTATAATGATTTTAACTTACCAAATAAAGCTCCAGCACAAGAAGGAGCAAGATCTTGAACATTTACAGATACGCCGCTGCAAAAAAAATGCACATTGTAAACCATTTCATCATGTAAGTTGCTAAAATGACTCATCGCACATCCTGAATTGCCTAAGATTAAACAAACCGCCTGATAAAAAGATCAGAACAATATCAGAAGAGATATTAAATGTACTGTAGTCAGTCTATACTCCCAGTCTGTTACCAATGGCTGCATCCTTGCATAAGAACCTGAATTTTTTTTTTTTTTTTTAAAAAAAAGAACTTTTGCTTTCTTGAGAAAATAAGGCCATTAAAAATAGTGTTACTGTGAATCCACAAATGTGAAACAAAATCTACTTTTTATCCCAGCCAACAGTTGGGACATATTAGCAATATAAGGAGTAAAAGTAGTATAACTTTGTAGTATTTTAACATCAGAGTTTTTTTAATATGACTTATCATAGTATTACATGATTAATAAAAATAACAGTAAAGTAAAGTAGTAAACAGTAACTTGGAGACCAACTACTGTGTTTCACATCGGATGTGACCGGTTTATCTGTCTGACAATACAGAGGAAAAAGAAATTCAAATGAAATGGAAAAACAAATGCAAACTGCAAGAAAAAAAAAAAAAACAACAAAAATGGAACAGACTGTCTGATCTTATCACACCAGACAGCTGATGCTTTCCTACAGCTGTGCTCAATTTCCCTTATTGTTTGGCTCTGCCTTCACAGAGACTTGGTTGTTCTCCAACCCTTTGTTAGTATGCAATTGGGCATTAACATTGGCATAACGTGAAGGAGAAAATCCATAAAAAGCCAGCACACACGATTAATTAATACCTTCACTAATGAGCCACACTGTTGAGCTAGGTGACATATTTCTTGATAAACATGGCCATGGTAGTTTATTTTAAGTTTATCCCATGGATATCATCTCACCGCCATATATATTCCCTTGCACACCAAAGTTAAATTAACCTGCACTTGAAAACAGTCTACAAACAAATGCACTTTTTACTTCCTTTTGAGTAATGTTTGCTAAAAACCACAGTGTTTTTGGAAAATGGGTAGCTTTAAGCATTAAAATACATACATTGCATTAATGAATATTTTCTTTTAGCACAACCTTTTCCAGGACAAATAAAGGATAATATGGTCGTACTTTTGGGGACTTTCCTTAAGTGGTTAAAGAAAGACAAAATAATAAAATCAATAAATCAGAGGCACTGTCTGAGACAGGCTAACTGCAAGCTTAATACAAGTTGGGACGCTGCCAGGCATTCCCAGATTAAGCTCAGTGGAGCTTGGTGGACCCAACACCATAATTTGGGACAGACTTCATGTTCTCATGTCAACTGAAAACTATGTAATGGTTTCAAATGTTTTAATAAGGAAGAAGAATTAAAAAAAACAAAAAACACAAAGCTGACAAACTGACCTTCAGGGAAAACTATATTTAAATCAGGGCGAGAGTCAGAGTGTGAGGACACTTTAGGTGTCAGTACCTGTGGCTGAAGGTGGTGAGGCCCATGGTGGCAGACACAAATGCAACAGCCCAGGGGAAGGTGGTGTTGCCACACAGAAGAAGGGTGAACACACTGGACACACCCATGGAGAAAAACTAACAAAGAAATGAATGCACACCAAAACACCATAATGAGACTAAACAGATAACATCCACACAGAATAACAAGACAACTGTTAACAATTGTACCTGCATCAACTTCCTCACTGAGGCTGTATCGAAGCCTGCGGAGATCAAGAGGGAAATCAGGACAGACAGTTACGTATCTGCTTTATCAATAAAAGCAATTCTAATATCTGCTCCTCAAATGTCCTACCTTGACTGATGAGGTGGTCAGACAGACAGCCACTGAAGAGGGATGAGGGTATGGCCACCAACCAGGGAATGACATTGAACACCCAGCCCTAGAGGGACAACATCTTTGAGGCTGAAATATCTCATCATATAGTGGATGGATTGTCATGAAAACTTGTAAAAACATTCATGGTTTGCAGTGGATGAAACCAGTAGACTCACTGATGAGCTGTCTTTTTCTCTACAGTCATAATCAGCAACTATTGGACAGACAGACTTTCATGGTCGCCAGAGGATGAATAATAATCATCAGAGGGACAAGGATTTTATATATATACAGTATATATATATATATATATCAGATGGATTGGCAAAAAAACCGACTACAGACATTCCAGATAATACATCAACTTTGATTATCTTTACTCCAGCGCCACCATGAGGTCAAAATTTGGCCAATAATTTGCTTCGTGTCAGAATACTGTGTCTGCAAAACATTCCCATCAGTTACGTTAACAGCACTTAAACAGTCGCCTTTTAGACCCCTTCTGTCCAGCCTCGTCGTTGCCAGTTTTCAATCTGTACAAAGTTATTACAAATAAACTCAGATAACACAAGATTGGCTTGGTCCAGCAACCAGGATGTGGAAAAGCACTACTCCACAGCCCCCTCCCCATCCCCAAAAAAGGGTTTTCAATAAGAAAACATTCCCATCAGTTTTGGATATACTTTTGTTTTTCATGTGAATTAGCACACATTAGCATGCTAATACAAACTGAATGGTGAACATGGTCGACCTTACAGCTACTTATGGCTGCACAGCTGTAGACTCGAGTCTTGTTAAATAAAGGTTCATCCTCTCTTGATTTTAACCCAGTTTGCTGTTTTTTTTTTACATTTTTACTCTAAATGTGAAGACGAACATGTGATCAAATGGAGACTGAAGAGGGAGCCTGGTTACCTTGGCATCGGGGAAAGTGTCTTTAAAGAATGTTGGCAGCCAAGACAAAAGGGTGAAGAAGGTGCTCGCTGTGCAAAGGTGCGTAACAATCACAGCACTGGTCAGGGGATGAAAAGAGAGGAACAGAGAAAATAAGTACATTGAAAGTGTGCTGAGTCATACTGTAGGTATACAAAAGATTTCTCAGTGTTAGCAAAAACAGTGCCCCATTAATTTCTCTCATGATTTGACAGAAGCTCATGCTTGTGGTTTTTGTTTGTGATATATTGTTTCCCTGTCTTAATCACATCTGTGCTGCAGAGTTTGTGAATATATTTTATCATCTAATCTGTTACTCTCATGGTGGATCCCAAACATCAGATAAAACCACAGAGGCCCTTCCTGTCACTGGAAACGGAGAATATCAGTTGCATTGCAGTATATAAATACATAAGCCACAGGGAGAGGCAGGAAGGAACTCAACATCAGAGACAGTAACAGACAATGGAGGCAACCAGAGACTAGGCTTACTATTCTAAAAATCTGCTGCACATAAAATCTGGATCTTAGATGACAGAAATAGTTGTGTTAAAGGAACCTCTTCACTAAGCTTAGAGCAAGATATATTCCATACATTTCCACATTCTTCCTCTCAAATTACTCTTTTAAAATTTCTAATTCTCTCAATAAACTCCTGACTCATATTTACATGGTTGAAAAACATGACATAAACTAGAATTTTGTTTGGATGTAACATACTATATATAGACAAAAGTACTGAGACATCTGACCATTACACCACCAGGACGTTAACGACATCCCCTTCAAAATACATAGACACTTTTGAAGCTGTAACAACTTTCACATTTCTGAGATGGCTTCCCATAAGATTCTGGAGTGTTTCCCCAAACCGTTGTCACAAAATTGGAAGCATAGCATAGGCCAAAATGTCTTGACATGCTGAAGCATTTTCCTTCCCAAGCCCAACCTCTGAAAAACACTCTGTCTCAATACTTTTGTCTATATAGTGTAGATCACATAGAAAAAGAGGAGGACTTACTGACTCAAGATTTGTGAAACGGGCAAAATTACAGTCACTTTGTCTGATACGGTAAAAAACAAAATGTCATATCTGAATATAAAATGTACACATGCACGCGTGCACACAGGACTGCACACAACGCATACACATGCACGCACACTTCTTTTATCTTTATCTCACCAGACTGCCGGTTGTTTGAGGAGCCGCAACCAATGTCTTTTGGACAGCTTGGACTGAGGCCCTCCACTTCCTAGAGACTCCAGGGTAATGATAGGCCCTGCAAACACAGACGAACGCACGTACGTGGGCATACAAGAGGACACTGACTCCAGTTATACAAATATGCAGCTACAAGATAGGAGCATGTGGTTACACTACAGATACAGTTAAAGCCTCCCTTGCCTTCTCCTTTGAGCAGATATTTCCACATGCAGTACGCCCACAGGACTGAGAGGAGACCAGACACATAGAAAACACTTTCCCAGCCATACAGGTCCAACATGAGGGAGCCAGCCCCTCCAATCACCAGAGTGCTGAAATACCAAAAAAAAGCCCACAAAAAGACAAGACAAGTCATGCACACATACCCATGTAACGAGATGTTTCAACATAGTAAAGTACCGGATTACGCACATGAACGGTATGAGCTGAACAAACATATCAGGCTGTTAAGATAAAACTGTCTACACATCTGCATACAGATAATAAAGTTATTAATTTCACACACTCATAGCTATCAAAAGTCACGGTGGAAACACAACAGTCACAGCTTTCTAATAAACCCCATCCTCTTTGCTCTGTTTTTAGGACTTTCTCACCATTCCCCATTTAATAAAGAACACCTGACTCACCCCAGGTAGGAGCCACTACCCACAGTGCTCATGAGGAAGCCTCTCTCACTTTCCACCACCTTTTGAGAGCACAGACTCGCCAGGGAAGGATAATGAACTCCTTAAACGAGAACGTTTCGAAAAACGGAAGAATAAACAAGGAAATAAAAGTAGACACAAATAAAACATACAAATCTGAGCTACGTGACTCACAAAGCAAATACATCAGCGGGTGCGGAAGAATGTGAAGTTCAGAAACATCGACACCTGTGTTTTGTAACAAGAGCTCACCACCACCACCACAGAAGAAATTTAAAGACACTCGTAAATCACCCCGTGAAAAGACAAAAGCAAAGTTGGCCAATCTAAACTTCATACTGGTCACCAACAAAAGTGTGCACATGTCATATGGTCACTCTGTGAATGAAAAATCCATTTCCCCTTTAGATAACATACAAATTGAAATGTTTTTCAATTTGAAGTTCTAAGTGACTGACACCACTTCAAAATGTACTTTTACGAAAAACAGACTACTACTACTGCTGCTGCTTTGGTACTAATCACAGTCACCAGGATCGAAATGTCCCACTGTGATGAAAGTTAAAGTACGAAAAAAGTAGCTCGTACGACAATTTTACTTTGCTGTATTTCCTGTAGATACCTTCAAATAAGATCAGTTTAGCTCCTGCACTTATTCTAAAAGTGGTTAAGTGGTTTTATTGGAGAAAGCAGCAGTAAAGTGACAAATTACATCATAATAGAAAAGACAGGCAGCTTTGAAAAAGCTGATTAATTACTGTTATGCTCTTTCCATAGTCCATAGCTTGAAAAAAGGCCTTAAGAGCCTTACATTTCACCTCACTGACTCACATTCATCTCAAAACTCATCTCAGTCACAATCTGTTCAAAAGTCGTCCGTCTCACCTTGCAACAAGCCCATGAGGAAGCGGGAAAGTGTCATGGAAAAGATCGGCTGGGAGCAGACGTGGGCCAGGACGGGGGTGAAGGCCGTCATCGACCCCCAGGCTGCTGCTGACAGCAGGAGGACCTTCTCGCCTCCCACCCTGTGCACAGGACACAGACAGTCTGTATTAGCTTCTCACATGATATAGAACTGTGTCACCTTTGTTAGATGTCTTACAAAAGTAAAACAAGCCACCGTGGAAGTTTTTTAACATATCTCCTGACAGACTAGAGTGACTGAAACTCTCCTTAAGAATCTGTGAGCCTACAAGAGTTAACAACATGATAATACAAAGACAACATCCGGATTACTCATTACCTCATCCGTACAGCCTGAGTAAACACAAATGAGCTGTTTGCCTCACGCCTAAGTAAAGTTCTCTCATGCAAATGGCACTTTATGAGCACAAATCTTTAACAGGTGCCGAGTGAAAACAGGTTTCACTGTCATCATCACAGCAGACGCCTGTGTAGACACAAGAGCGTCCTGTATCCTCATCCCTCTGTTATCTCACAACATGAGAGCTCAACTGTTTCCCCACCGGTCACTGACGTAGCCTCCGAACACTTGGGTGAAACAGTAGCCCCAGAAGAAGCTGCCCAGCACCATGCCGGACTCCCTCTTGCTCCAGCTGAACTGCTCCGCCATGCTGACGGCGCAGATGGGCATTGCCACACGGGCGCAGTAGAGGAGGCATGTCCCGAGCAGCAGCACCACCGTCCATACCCTCGCCACTGGCCTGCAAGCAGAAAACACTGGACTAAGTTTTGGTTGGACAAAGACAACATTAGGACACAAACTTTGGACTTAAAGTCGGTTGACAGGGGATGTCTTATCTAACTGTGTGTGTGATTACTGCTCTCACTATGATCTGTATGTTCACCATGAACTGACTTCTGTCTTCACTAGGATTGAATTTAGGGCATCAAATCTAATCCAAACTATAAAAATACAGCTGTTATGTGCAGTAGAATGAAGGAAGTGACTTTAAGAGTTTGATGTCAAAGCAATATAGTGATTTATTTCTAACCTACCTATGATCATTATTTTTTTCATGAAGGAAGCTTAGCCTTACGTGTCATTTGACTAACAGATGCCGAGACAAGTTCGGCGCCTAAAGGGTGTAGACTAATGTATTCATGAAGGCAAATAAAACTATCAGCATTGATTCAGGTTAATCGCACTTCATACTGGGAGCCTCCAGGGACATTAGTTAGCCTCTTCAGTTGCTGAGACACGAATAAGAAAAAAGAAAAATCAAACAAACCATAAAACAACCAGCACTGTTAAATGTTTTACCTGGACCAGCTGCTGTTGTGTTCAGACCACTTCTTGTGACATCCAGGGACTCCGATCTTGTCAGACGGATGGTTTTCCTTGTGACAGACCAAATCTGGACTATGGTTCTTGCCATATTTTTGAATAACTGCCATTCAACGCGAGCTAACGACAGCCTCCTTTCAACCGCTTCGGCTGCTGAAGCCCACTTTCTGTCTCTTTCCGGTCGATCAGTCACAAAACTAAACGCTTACGTGGACACAGCGAGGGAGAGAAAAGAAGTCAAACCCGCACTTTGATCTATCACATCATTTTGATACTTAAATCCATAACCTGTAAGACTGGCCTCAGAGGAACACGGATGACGGTAAACTGAGCTACGGAGGAGGGAGCTTGTTTTTCCTGATGCCTGAGGAGGAGTAATCCACGTGTCAGTTTTTCTCTCCAGCCTCCACCGGCCAAGCCACGCAGTTCTGCTTTTGGTCGGTAGGGTAAGTCAGGAAGTGATTTAGTCTTTTCTTAACAGCCTTCAGCTGCTGAAGACATGCGCTACAGTATCATCCAAAGAGCAGAGAGACGCGCCTGGGCTCCTGCCCCCCCCCCCTCCTCCACATCATGACGGTGCAATACAGAAAAAGTATGTGTGTTGTCTACGGGAGCACCAGGATGTGCTTCCCCCCCCTCCACGACCTGCCCTTGCCGGATGAAGACGTGACAGTGCCCGTGCTGAGAAGCTGCGGGGATGACTGGGAGAGATGTGCGCAGTGCCTGCAAGGTTAATATTAGATAGTCCGTCTGCTGCTGCCTCTGTGAGTTAGCAGGCAGATGTTACATAATATGCTGCATTCAGCGCAACTTTTAGCAGCTCTCTTTTGCGGAAGACGTCCTCAGATCCTTTAATGGAGTTAAAGTAGCAGCACAATTTAAGTGCTCCATCATAAGTAGGCCAAATGGGTGCGATGTGAGCAAGAATAGTCTGAAGGCTGATTTTTTAGGTTAAAGTAAACAATAATTAACAGCGGAGGAATTTAATCTGAGTACGGGTGAAGGTGCCCGCGGGTGTTGGGAGATGTGACACCCGCAGTTTCACAAAAACATAACCATCCTTCGCATTTTCTTGTACCCACAGTACTTTAAAGAATGACTTCCTCATACATTAACTCTTATTGGTGGTTTTAAATTGATTGAACGGCCATCCAGCCAATCAAAGCCATTGGCCACCCCACCAGTGTCCGACGGTATATGTGTGTGTGTTTGCATTCAGTTATGCTTTTGTCACCCGTTGGCTGTGATGAGAGATGAAGGAATACGATCTGTGTAAGCAATGTGAATACACGGGGTTATAAGAAGGTATGCATAAAACTTTATGATACTTTTTGGGTTTTTATTTGCACTTATCATGCACCGTCACTGTAAATCCTACACATTTAATTTTCTTTGTACCATTTGTATTGTTTACAACTTATAGAAGCCCTTGACTTGTATATAAGCATCTTATTTACTGTATGTTGTCACCAGTGCTTTGTATAAATGTTTATATATGTACACCCGATTCTTCATATACTTTGCACATAATAATCCTGATTATCATCTGTTCAGCTTGTTGATCCCTGTATGAACTGTATGACTACTCCTGTGTGAAATACATTGAGATCAGTGAAAAACCCAGAGTCAAATTCCTTGTTCACAGATACACACTAATTCTTATAAAATACAGTATAATGCTCTGATAAGACTGCCCAACATTGTATTAAATAGTTAAAAATAGATCTGGAACTTAACTGTATTTTAACTACTTGGGTGATTATATTTAAGCTACAACATGAATCATATCGTATTATAAATTGAACCATGTTTTTGACAAGTCTTAATTTGCAAAATAACTACTAACTATAGTTGTTACACAGCTGAGTTGTTAGTACAATATTTATCTCTAAATGCAGTTAAGTATAAGGATAAAGT
This sequence comes from Scatophagus argus, assembly GCF_020382885.2. NCBI lineage: Eukaryota > Metazoa > Chordata > Actinopteri > Scatophagidae > Scatophagus > Scatophagus argus. Next base: position 9,618,030 of record NC_058500.1, on the reverse strand, counting down.
AAAAAGTAAAGTAAAAGTATTTCAAAATTGTACATCAGTATTAGATGTACTCACTTTCCACATCTGCTGCTGTACCAGTTTTTTGTACAATTACCATAATTAAAAATACGCCAAGCTTTAAAGTTATTTTTGAGTTGTGCAGTTTAAAAATCCACTTTTATTGCAAAATAATATCCCAGCGAAAGAAGCACATCAAATTTTGCAAAAGATTTACTTAGTCCATACATGTAAATAATCCTTGTGTAAAAGTGTCTCCATGTGTGTGGACACAGATTCATCCATTCACGTGTTACTATAATCTGTGACATTTTTTAACAGTATGAAACTAAGGCTGCCTTTAAGCTTGCACAGTCACAGTACACTGCAAACTTATTGAATTTCCAGGACTCACCCCATGTCTCACTTGTTAACTGCTATAATGATGAAAGTTTTTTTTTTTCTTTTTGTAATGTCTCAAGCAATAATGCAGTACAAATCTAAAACTGAATTTAACTTTCAGAGTCACAGTAGTTTGAAACATCCCAAGTATCTTTCATTGGCTAACGCCATCACAGAGTACTAGCTAAAAGACTACTAACTGTAATGAGTATATGTTTCTGTAAGGAAAATGTTCATGTTTATTTGAGGCAGTGCACACTGAGCCAACCATTTTCCTGAGCATCACACTCAGCCCCTTCTGAGTGGTCACACACAGAAAGTGACAGCCTAATTTAGGCTTTATTCACATCCTCCTATGCCAAGAACTTTCCCTGCCGACAGACAGAAAAACCAGAGTACTAATTTCACATAAACAAATATGTAAATTATAATAGCAAGTAAAATAATTGTCTGCATGTTACTTTAGTGTGAGAAGTAATTTTAAAATGCCATCAATACATTTTGCACATTCTAAATTATTAAAGTATCAAAAAGCAACCCTTACAAAAAAGAAAAGGTTGTACTCTATATGAGTCAGTTTCTTGGGGTATAAATAGATAAAGGAAATGTGTCCATTTTGTAATGCTGTGGTATGTTTTCACTGTGGGTCCTTATTTTGGATCTTCAATGGTCCCCTTGCTGAGATCTGTCATTTTGGGATACTTCACTTTCTTTTGATCAAGTTCATTTTGAGCCCACAGCAGTAGTTTCAGGAGCTTGGCCAGCTTGGGTGTTGACTCTCTGTTTTCATAGTCTAGCACACACTGATTCACTTCACTCCACACCTGAAAGACAAGGACATGGGCTTATTGTGGCTTGGCATGCTTTAAATTTTGAACAGTTAATCATAGACAGACATAGAGCTTCAAGTTTAAACTTATGTATCCCATGAATGTGAAAATAATATTGGAAAAGAAGAGAAGTGCAAGACAAGTATGAGCTTTAATAATATGCACTGGCCTTACTTTTTGTCTCTGCATCATATTGAGCAGATCTCCAAAAGGTGATTCCTCAGGATTGTCGAATGCCAGCAAGGCCAGCGTCCTCTCCATCTCTGTCAGACATTCACGGCTCTCCTCGCCCTGCTCTGCTAGCTGAGACTGGGCAAATTCAAGGGCAGCTTCGGTCTCCCTCAAGCGAATCAGCTCAATCAAATGCTGCTGCTGCAAACAGGAAGCGACAGATTGAGAGGACAGGAGTAAAAATAATAGAGTCAGTAAACTAGGCTGTGCAAATTATATTGCTAAAAGTCAAAAACCTAGATGTCTGCAAAATGAGAGGCACCTGTAGGTGGAAGTAGAGGTAACGGTTGGTATCCAGCAGTTCTGGGTGCAGACTGTTGATCAGGGCAATAGCATCTTGGATCTGTCCCTTCAAGATCATCTCTCGAATTTTAATTCTTTCATCTAGGGAATCCAAGTCCACACTAGGCTCTATTCCAGACTCCATCCTGAATTTCTCAGCAGCCTCCTTGAAGCCCTCTGTTGAACAGAAAACCTTGTGAAATCCTGCGCGTTTCACATTCAAGCACCGCATTTATTTACGCAACTGATTACGGCAACTGAGGGCAAACTTTGAGTTAAAAAAACAATAACAAAAAGTCGGTACTTCACCTGTGACCAGGTAGTTCATAATGAGCCGGTTCATATCAGCTCTCTGAATGTGGACATTATTGAGTTTATCCATCCACTCTTCCCTTGTTATATCCTCCGGCTTCTCTGCATAACTCATTATGATGATATCCTAAAGAGTACAGATGGATGATCTTGTGAGTTGACAGCATGATATTTGGGACACAAATTGAACTCATTGTAAGTACAATCAAATAACGTTATGACGGTTTTGGTAATTAGCTATTCAGTTTGATAACAACACGGCACCGGAAAGCCTAAGTCATAACACTTTGGGCCTTCGATGAAAAACACAATATGGACGCCTGACTTGACAACACAAATCAAAACAAAAACAACTTCGACTTTTCAGTCCATTTAAATTGAATACACACATACGGAACGATTGCTGTCGTGTTAAACCGTCTTTTATCGACATGCATTTACAATCTATGCGACTATGATGGTTAATTAAATCACAATACCTGAAAATATTGTCGCTACTTCCCAGCAGTAGCTAGCAAGCGAGCGGAAGAAAGCCTCTTCTTCTTCTCTTCTTAGTCCGCTCCGTTTCCGGTATCGTAAACTACACACTGCATACGTATTGCTGCCCCCTATAGTAAATTAAAAGCATTGCATAATGGTTTATTCTAGAACTGTGATTTTGTATGTTGCCTAACTTAAGATAAGAACTTTATTGATCCCGCCATGTCCATGTTTTAAAATACTTCATGTAAATTTATGCAAATCGTAATAGCCGAAGAGGTATTTTCAGTAAAATGCAAATGTAGGGGTAAAAGTAAAAATATTTCAAAAAAGATAATCCCTATTAGTGTTCTGTCAGTTAACCTATTTCTGCATTATTACACTGATGCATCAATGTTCAAGCAGCATGTTATTGTGGCAGCTTGTCAAAAGTGTTTTCCCTGTACTTCTTTTAATGTATTTTAAATTATTTCTCTTTTTTGTTAACCCCCTTTCTTTACCTGTCATGCAACATCATCATACAGTAGCCTCAAGCCATTAACTGCTCTTATGAGGATTAACAGTAGAGTGTTTGTGTGCACTGCATCATTTCAGGTCTCAGTGTGATTTAGCAACAATAGTCAGTACATGAGACGGAGACTGAGACTGAGAAGCACCTCGGATGAGAAGGAGTAAAGGGACCTCTACTGTTAGAATCATGTAATAGACTAAATGTCTTAGACGGGCTCCAGGGACATTTGAAACCCTCTTTTTTAAAAGAAAGCTAGAGAAACGACATAAAATGTATTCTTACATGGTTAGATGTGGCTTTATCTCTTTTTGCCATGCAGTTAACTGACATTTAAAAACGAATAATAGTGAATAAAAGTTAATAACAACGACAATAACAATAATAATGCAAGACACACAATTGATATTTTAGGAATGGGAATTCTAAATAAACACGGCCAAATGGTTCTGTTTAAATATATGCATTTTCATGGTTTGGATTGTTTGTTTACCTCGACACAATTAAATGTCCAAACAGAAAAATGATTATCGTATTTGTTCTATCAGAAGAAGAATATCAGGGTAAGCCAATCAGAGACTGGAGTAGGGCAGGTGATGCGTTCGCTATCCTGGAAAACAATATCGTCTCGCTTCCTACCCTGTTTACTGTTTCCATGGTAACGACGCAGTTTGTCAGAAGTTCCTTATGAGACTAGTTTGAGTAAGTTAGCAATGGTTGATATTAGTTAACTAACTAAAGCGAGAAGATATTGAATGTGCGTTCCGCTAGCCTGTCGTTATTCACTAAATTTACCTTTTAGATAACTACGGCGAACAATTGACTTGTTCGGTTCCGGCGGAATTGTAGCAAGATAACTAGCCTAGTTTTAGGCTAACTAGCCAGTTATGAGCTGTAACTTAACGTAAGTTATTTTTCGCTTCTGGTTCTTTACTTTCAGCAGCTTGCCGGGAGAGATGGCTACTCCTCCCGGAGTTTTCAAAGCCACGTCGGTGTCAGAGTTTCCAGTCCTGCCGCCGATTAAAGGCACGCAGCAACTGGGTAACGCTGCACTGACCGCCGCAGTAAAGGAGGATATCGCAAAGAAGATCCCGGTTCATAAGAAATTTCTGAGGCACAGACGGAGTAAAGTGCAACAAGAGCAACTCCACCGGATATTGTATGTTTTCGGCTCAGCTCTTTTGTCAGCCATAGCCACAGTATCAAGCTTTGGCAGCTAATCAGTATGCAGGCATTTGGGTTTTCAGCAATGTGACAAGTTGTTCACTGAATTATTCCAGGGTTTCCAGAGCGATGGAGGTTTACAGACAGAGCGCAGAGAGGGGAGCCGTGTACAGTCAGTCTCCAGAGCCACAGTTTCCACCTTCTGTATGACAGTTATCTATCTACTTGTGCACACATTTTTTAAAAACACATTTATTTACACATACTGCACAATATAATGTCGTGTTACTGTTTTAATCACTGCTTTACAGATGATTAGTGAGGAAAGGAAACGTAGGGTAAGTTTTCTTTTTATCATTAAATATGCACTTTTGGGAGAGAGAGACTAAACCATATTTGTATGTTTTGCAATGCTTTTCTCTATTTAACTTTGATCCCACTTGCAGATGAACTACATGTTCCTAAAGCGGCGTGTTGAAAGCCGTACGTTCGCTCCAGTCCAGCAACAGTGGTTGGACTCTATCAATGCCCGAGTCTCACTTAAACTTGCAGAGAGCCCTCAAACTAATAAACTTCAAGAGGAGCTTTTCAAGGAAGTTAGAGACGACTTCCACAATGTGATTGTCCAACACACAGGTATTGCCAAATATTTGTGTGCAGCATATATTTATGTATGTACTAAATATGCTTGTAGAGTACATGTGTGTATAACACATATGCCATAACGGTATTCATCTCCTGTAGTGGATACAGTACTAAAGAATCCACAGAAAGAAGAAGCTAAACAGACAACTACCCAGCCAAAGTAAGTGCCTAATTTACATAAATGATTTGTGGACAATAACCAAACAGTTGTTGATCATTTTTAATGGGCTTTCCTAAAATATATTTCTAATCTCTTGCAGAATTCTGGATTTCTCCCAACCTTGGCATAAAAACTTTATCAGAAGCCGCAAGATGATAAAAACAAATTTGCACGTTCTTCATCCTGTAATGCAAACTATCTTGGATATGGGCTACAAGACATTTTCTCCACTGGTCCTGGTTGACCTTTCAGGATGCAGGTGAGGAAAGGAAATGAATGCTATGTTAAAATATCACACAGCTATGACATTTCAATTTTGTCAAATTCCTTTTGATTTAATTTTTTGCTTCTGTTGTTTAAGGGCATCAGGACCTGTGGACTGTAAGAGCCTGCAGAACAAAATGGCTGTAGAATGCAAGAGGACAGAAGATCGCATCATGAATACTTGGTTTCCCAAAGTCATCCATTTATTAACAAGTAAAGAAACACTGAAGGGAGTTAAAGAGGACAAACTGGACTCCTTCTACAACTGTGCATCCACCCTCATCTCCAGTCAGGTGAGATAATTCTGATTTCATCTGGGGAATTTGATTTGAGAAGAACAATTTTAAATTATTTAAATAAAGGTTATTTTACTCATTAATGAAAATAACTTACTGTCTAGTGTCTGTCTAGTCTACTACTTGACTTATTATGGCATGTTTTTTAATGAAATTATAGGTACTGTAGCCTTTTTAGTATATATTTCCCTCGATTACAAATGAAGTCTTATTAACATTTTTCTGTTGTAAATTCACAGTTAAAATCAGTGCTTCAGACAAGTGTAGAGGAGTTTGTCAATCTGTTTGATCCAAGCAATCACCACTGCTTGCCTGTCTTTCGAATGGCCTTGACATTTGATGATGAAAAAATGGAAATTTATCCAACCCTACAAGATCTGGAAGATGCTATTTTTGAGATTCTCGGTACCATCACAAATTCACTACAGGTGAGGTTACGTACGTATAGTAGTCACTTCATTGACCACTTCAGTCACCGCTTCGTTGCACCTTTTTCATGTTAATTGCCTGTCACATTGATCCACAGAAAGTACAGACGGTCCAGTCATGGCTGTCACAAGCCACGTGCTCGTTTGTGGATGCCAAGGTGGCTGATCATGTACTTGCTTGGGCTCACGTCACTATAAAAACTGCTGTGTGCAAGAATTTAGAGGAACCCGACAGACATTTCCAGAGCTATGGTGATGTCCCATAATCCATTTATTTCCTATCATCCCTCCTTGATTTTATATCCATTTATTCTGACTTTACCTTTTTGTTTTGCAGTTGATAGCTATGACTGGCTAGTCAATGGAGCTGCGCAGGCTCGAGTGGAGAAGTTCATGGAGGAGGAGCACTCTTTTGATGAGTACACCAAAGTAACAAAGTTTAATGTATATGTATATGTTATACAGCCATTCTTGCATGGTTGTCAGTTTTTCTGATGACTGTCTGTCAATGTGTAATCTCTTAAAGCAAGTGGAGGAGTTTCATGTTCTTTCAAAGGCGATTGTCAGTCTCCCAGCAAAAGCCCACTTCGCAATGGTCCATCTGGACTGTGAGGAGCTGAAACAGGGGCTGGCCAATAAAGCTAAAAACTATGGTGAAATACTTCTGAAGAAACTGATCACCAGCCACCGTGAGCAAAATCTACAGTGAGTCACTTCATGTACCGTTGTTCAGCAGAATTTCTCCCTTGTATTTGAAATGCTAATATTTTTGTCACATTTCTTTTTGTGTTTGGTCATAGGATCTGCTCTGAATTTGAAAACATCAGAAAGAATGCTCTGAAAGTACCAGAGAATACAGAGGACATGGCTCAGATCATCGATTACATTGATTTCATGAAGACAAAGGGCATTGTTGAACTTCATGACAAAATAAAGGTGCATATGATGATTTGTTCTCCAGGTTCTCTCTTATACGTAAGCATAATAATTTCAGTGATCTTATATCAATTCTAACACAATTTGCTACCACACTGTCTTCTGACAGGAAGCCTACTGTAGACTGATGTACCTCTTGGATATCCACATCTTTGAGCCAGAGGATCTGGAACTGAATTCAGCTGTCTTCCTCTGGCCACAGAAAATCCTCCATGTCTTTATGCTCAGTGATGAGGTAACACTCTTGTATCTGCTAACAACATCATATATTTTTTTAAGGATGAGCTGATTCTGGACAGATCATTTTCATTCCTCAGGTGATTCAGAAGGCCAAGCAGAAAGGGGAACAGAAACTGCTTGCTAAAAGAGAGAGATTAATGATACAACTGGAAAAGCTGGGACGCAGGATTGAAGAGTTCCCACATTGCTCTGAGCTGGACATGATGCAGCAGGTACAGTGTAATTAGCACTTTCAGGTAACATTTAAGCAATTGTTTTGAAGCATATAGAAGAAGATCAATACCGCTCTCATATTTGTCTATATAACATGAAGTTACATTCAGCAGCTAGTTAACTTAGCATAAAGAATGTAACGATGGAAACAGCTAGCCTTGCTCTGTACGACGGTGCCCAAGAACTATTAAAGGAGGACTATTAAAGCCAAAAAGTTTTGTTTTTATACTTAACTTTTTGTAAAAGTTAAGCAAACGAGATGTAACATGTTATCTGGTGACCTTTAGAGGTGCTGGTTGCTGGAGTTTTTTCATCTTCGGACAGAGGCAGGTTAGCTGAACGGTAGCTGTCTTCTCTTGTAACTCTCTGTAGGAAGGGACGACATACTTTTTACAAAATGTCAAACACCAAAACCTGAACCTTAAATTGTATAAGCATCTTCAAGTATGCTGTTAAATTCCTTGTTAGTGTCTATACAATGTAAGTAGCGATCAGAATTTTACAAAAGTACCATAAAGCATAATTTTTGTGTGGATTTCTAGCAATTTTATCACATCAAATCAAATGGAAAATAAGTGTCTTGTCATCACTTTTTGGACAGTATGTAACGGATGTCAGAACGGTTCAGAAGCTTCTCTGGGAGGCTGAGGAGGAGATTGTCTTCATTAACAAAGAGGAGGCCTTTTACAAATGGGACCAAACATGTTATCCAGAAGTTGAGGTCATCAAAGACAGTACTGACACGTATCAGAGGCTGTTTGGACTTGTACTGAAGTGGCAACGCACAGAAAACAGGTTTGATTTCAGTTTGATATGTGCTACACTTAAACTAAAACATTTCACCTGATAACCTTTTATCTTCATTGTAAATAGATGGATGGATGGTTCCTTCCAGGACCTAGATGGTGAGAGTATGGAGGTAAAAGTGGATGAGTTCTTTAGGGAGATCTTCAAGATGCTGAAGTTTTTCCAACAGAAGCAGAATAAGGCTGCACATGAGATGGAGAAGATTGCCGGGAGCAGAAGGCGACGACCTAGTGAGGATGACCCAAGGAAGCAGGAAAGCCCCACAATACTTTTGTGCTCCTCTGTAATGGAGCAGATCAACGAGTTCAAGGTAGTGTATGTAACTGTTATAACAAAGAGGCTCATTAATGAAGTCTTGTAGTACTTGGTTAATGGTTAATGGTAAACCATTACTTTGAATGCATTTGTGCCCACAGGACCATATCCCTCTAGTGTCCATCTTGTGTAATCCAGGCATCAGAGCTCGTCACTGGGACCAGATGTCACAGATAGTAGGATATGATCTCATTCCTGAATCTGGTACTACACTACGCAAACTTCTCAAACAAAACCTGGCTCCTTATCTGGAAGAGTTTGACTCTATCAGCGCTGCTGCTAGTAAAGTGAGTATGCCTGAAATTCTGGATTTGCCTCTACAGCTTTTAACAAGATATGACCTTATATTACATTATTCTGCTGAATGCTATAAAGCTCTACCATATGTCTCTACAGGAGTTTTCCCTGGAGAAGGCGATGCAAACCATGGTACACGTTTGGGATGGTATTTCTTTCCACCATCAACCTTACAGGGAGACTGGAGTTTCCATCTTGACTGCCTTGGATGAGATTCAGACAATGCTAGATGACCAAATTGTGAAGACTCAGACTATGAGGGGCTCACCATTCATTAAACCCTTTGAACATGATATTAAGGTTTGTTAAAAGACTGAAAGAGTTTTGGGGTTTTTTTTAGCCTAATGATAAGAAATGCACAATTTTTATGGGAGTTATACCTGGTGGGTGTATGTAAGTTTTAACATTGCCTATATCCAGTTCTGCAGAGATTTAACTGTTTGTTATGTGACCTCAGCAATGGGAGGAGCGTCTTCTTCATATCCAGGAAACCATAGATGAATGGCTGAAGGTACAGGCCCAGTGGCTTTATCTGGAGCCCATCTTCTCTTCGCAAGACATCATGCAGCAGATTCCGGAAGAAGGACGACTTTTCCAAACTGTTGACAAAAACTGGAAAGAAGTCATGAGGCATTGCGTTAAGGACCCTAAGGTAGTTCTTCAAAAAAAAAAAAAAGTTATGGTGAACAAATCATTATGAAAAAATTCAATCTTAAAGATCTCTTTGTTTAAACTGCTGATTTGGAATCATAGATTTTGCCAGCAACCTCGCTGCCTGGTTTGCTAGGGAAACTGCAGGATTCTAACAATCTTCTGGAGAGCATTATGAAAGGACTAAATGCGTATCTGGAGAAGAAGCGTCTCATTTTTCCACGGTAAGCAAAAAGATGTTGCTGTATTTCTTTTATCCAATTCTTTCTTAATGTCGCAAATTTAATACTTGATACCTGATTCCAATGCCGCTGCTAGGTTCTTTTTCTTGTCCAATGATGAAATGCTGGAGATTCTGTCTGAGACCAAGGACCCACTGCTGGTGCAGCCGCATCTGAAGAAGTGCTTTGAGGGTATTTCCAAACTTGACTTCCTGCCAAATCTGGATATCCAGGCAAGATAGTCACACATACTGCTGGCTGTTGTTACATGACACCATGGTTGAAGAACTTTTATTAAATTGCATACTGTTCTTGCCCAGGCCATGTATAGTAGTGAGGGTGAGCGTGTTGAGTTAATCCAGCACATCTCTACATCTGAAGCCAAAGGAGCTGTGGAGAAGTGGCTGGTGCAGGTGGAGGATGTGATGCTTCGCAGTGTCAGAGATGTAGTAGCCCGGTCCAGGGTGGTAAGATCACTGTTTTCTATAGGTTTATTTTTTACACCATACAGTATTGCAATTTGTTCATACTGTATTCTTCAATCCTGTGCTTCTGGACAATCTGAGGTTCCTCTTATGCATGAACATAAATATGACATTGTACTGACAGGCTTATGCTGAGACTGCACGGAGCCAGTGGGTCAAGGAGTGGCCTGGGCAGGTGGTGCTTTGTACCTCACAGATTTTCTGGACGTTGGAGGTTCATGAAGCCATCAGAGCAGGAGCTGATGTAGGTTTTGGGTTTTTTTTTTCTTTTCCTTTTCTTTTGCTTCCTAATTTATTACAGTGTAATCAATAAAAATAGTGTTTAGTGTTTTTCTGGATGTAAGAAAATGAAGTCGTGTAGATTTCTAGTTTAAGTCAAAATTCCATTCACCTATAAATTGAAAAAGTTAAATCCATTTTAATAATAGTGCTGTAATATTGCAGTAAGCAGTATTATATTGGGGGGAAAAAAACTAATAAGAATTGTTTTTTTGTTCTTTGTAGGGTTTAAAAAACTACTACCAGAAACTCCAGGATCAACTGAATGACATTGTGGAGATGGTGAGAGGGAAACTCGCCAAACAAACACGGATCTCTTTGGGAGCACTGGTTACAATTGACGTCCACGCCAGGGATGTGGTCATGGAGCTTATTGAGAAAGGTACCTTTCTCAGTAATAACAGAATGAAGAGTGGATTCAAACAGAACTATGTCTCAGTTTAGAAACAGCACCAGGAAAAAAATGCTTGAATAACCACTGTCCATTTTTAACAGGTGTATCAAATGAAACAGACTTCCAGTGGCTAGCACAACTTCGTTACTACTGGAGCAATGACAATGTTCGTGTTCGTATAATCAACTGTGATGTTAAGTACGCCTATGAGTACTTAGGGAACTCACCACGTCTGGTCATCACTCCACTGACAGACAGATGCTACAGAACCCTGGTAAATTTCTGACTACTAGTCTACTTAAATATCATTGTCATTTCTTTATTGCAATAATTCTGGGTAGTCAGATATTTTAGTATTAATTTGCAAATCTCCCCCTGTATTTTAGATCGGGGCATTCTACCTGAATTTGGGTGGCGCGCCTGAAGGTCCAGCTGGAACAGGAAAGACCGAAACCACCAAAGATCTTGCCAAAGCTCTGGCTGTGCAGTGTGTGGTGTTCAACTGTTCTGATGGACTGGATTACCTTGCTATGGGAAAAGTAATACCAGCTTGAATTTTTGGATTTATATTAATTATATTAATATATATTAATTTTAATTCTGATGCTATATAGTTTAAGTGCAAAAATCTCTCCTAGTTTTTTAAAGGTCTGGCTTCTTCTGGTGCGTGGGCATGCTTTGATGAATTCAACCGCATTGAGCTGGAGGTGCTGTCTGTAGTGGCCCAGCAAGTCCTCTGCATCCAAAGGGCAATTGAGCAAAAGCTGGAATACTTTGACTTCGAAGGGACCATGCTGAAACTTAATCCCAACTGCTTTGTGTCCATCACAATGAACCCTGGTTATGCAGGACGCTCAGAACTCCCAGACAACCTCAAGGTCTCTAAAATATCAGTTAAAATATTGCCTGTTACTCCCTTAACTCGGTGTTATGGATGACATTAATGTGTTATTTGATCCCAGATTTTCAAATCATTCCAGCTGGTTTAGCAACATTATATTATACATTGTGATGCACTATGTTGTTTGTACAGCCCTGTAATCTAATATATACTAGGAATAATTTGTGACTGCCCAACATTTGCAGTAATGCAGTGCGACAGCGACAGTAAAACTTTATCTCTTTTCTCTGTGCAGGTGTTGTTCCGAACAGTGGCCATGATGGTCCCCAACTATGCACTGATAGCAGAGATCTCCCTGTATTCATATGGCTTCCTCAATGCCAAACCACTGTCAGTAAAGATTGTGATGACCTACCGGCTCTGTTCAGAGCAGCTCTCCTCCCAATTCCATTATGATTATGGCATGAGGGCCGTCAAAGCTGTACTTGTGGCTGCAGGAAACCTCAAGCTCAAGTATCCTGATGAGAACGAGGACATACTGGTATTTATGCCGAAACAATGCATTTGCTGAACACATACTGTCTTGTCCTTGATGTGAACTTTTTAAGTTGGTTAATTGATTTGCAGTTTTTTAACCTTTCGCTTTTTTGACATGTCATAACGCCTAGCTCCTGAGGTCCATCAAAGATGTTAATGAGCCCAAGTTTCTCTCCCATGACATTCCATTGTTTAATGGAATCACTAGCGATTTGTTCCCGGGCATCTCCCTTCCTGAGGCGGACTATCAGGTCAGATATGTTGATGCCATTACTTATTTCTTCTTCAGTAGTTCTATTCATTAGTGTCATGTATATGTATGATTTGTGTTTTTATCCCATTTTTGGCAGCTGTTTCTGGAGGCTGCTGAAGAATGCTGTAAGAATCACAATGTACAGCCAACACAAGTCTTCTTGCAGAAGATGATCCAGACATATGAGATGATGATAGTCAGGCATGGGTGTGTTGCATTTTAATTATACTAATTCCATGTTATAATATCCTGTTTCGCATGTTTTCGGTTCTACAGTATTTCACACAAATTGGACATGTCTTGAAGGGAATATGTGAAATATGATTTTGCATAATATCTTTGGATCAGGTTCATGTTGGTGGGAGAGCCTTTTGCCGGGAAGACCAAAGTGCTACATGTTCTAGCTGACACGCTAACACTCATGAATGAGAGAGGGTATGGTGACGAAGAGAAGGTCATCTTCAGGGCATTGAACCCAAAGTCCATAACCATGGGACAGCTCTTTGGACAGTTTGACCTAGTTTCCCATGAGGTAGACCTGTGCCTTGGATCACCTTGTATTTATCGTGTATCACAGATAAACATAAAATCTGTGTATTCATAGTGCTGATGATGACCCAGGGACAACAGGTGGTCCTTTCTTCCTCTTAGTCTATTGACTTTGTGTTTTTCTTCATTATTAGTGGACTGATGGGATTGTGGCCAAGACATTTCGAGAGTTTGCGTCGTCTGACACACCAGACCGTAAATGGGTTGTGTTTGATGGACCCATCGATACACTGTGGATTGAGAGCATGAACACTGTGCTCGATGACAACAAAAAGGTACATAATACACAGTAAAAACGTTTGATATTTGTACATCCTTTTTTCTTTTTCACACACTTGAGGAAGTTTTTTTTGCATCTTCCTCCACAGCTATGCCTGATGAGTGGCGAGATCATCCAGATGTCAAGTCAGATGAGCCTGATTTTTGAAGCAATGGACCTATCACAGGCTTCGGTGAATTTAATTATTTATTGGATTATCCTATCTCAAAATATAACAGTCGTTAGTTTATTTGCTGAATAGTCACCATTTTGCTCTAATGAAACTTCAATAATTCAGCAGTATGCCTGATTGCAATTAATTGATTTTCAATTAGGGGAATCCAGCTTGATTGGCAGGATGTATTTTGATGTTGTAAAAATGTTATCTTCTCCTACTGCAGCCTGCCACAGTCAGTCGATGTGGTATGATCTTTATGGAACCAGCTCAGTTGGGCTGGGATCCCTTAGTGATTTCCTGGATGAACACTCTTCCTGATACACTTCGGGGCCCAGAGAGTCGTTCTCTGGTGCTGGAGCTCTTTCATTGGCTCGTACCGCCTGCCCTCAGAATGCTGCGCAAACACTGCAGAGTAAGTGACCCCAGTCCCCAGAACAATCCAAACACAAAGATCTGTAGAGTGTTTAGAATTTTAGTTAAGTTTTATTTATGTTTAAAATACAGATACAGAAATTTATGATCTTGTTTACAGGAAGTTGTTTCCACTAGCAACAGTAATACCGTGGTGTCCTTGTGTCGACTGTTTGAGATGCTGCTCACTGATCCTGTAAAGGAGGATCCTGGGGATAAAAATGTTCGCACCTGGATCATGGTGAAAAACTGAATCTTTAATCATTTTTAATGTTTTTATTCAAAACATCTTGCAAACATTTGTACCCCCATACAAATGTTTGTATTTGCACTTTCCATTTCAGTTGAATTAGAATTATTTTGTATGCCACCTCCCTTCTCATCCTTTATAATTGCAGGGAGCTTTTGCCTTCTCCCTGGTGTGGTCTGTGGGTGGCAGCTGTGATGCAGAGAGCAGAGAAAAGTTCAGTGAATTTTTCAGGGTGACTGTGTCAGGAAAGTCAGATGAACATCCTATTCCTGCCGCTGTGGGAAAATGGGAGTGTCCAATGGATGAAAGAGGCCTGGTGTATGACTATTTCTTTGAGGTACTGGGTAGTTACATTAATCAGAGTTGTCCAACTTTTGTTTAAATCAGTAAATCACATTGTAATGTCTTACACAGTTTAAAGGAAAAGGTCGTTGGATTCACTGGAATGATGCCATCAAGAATGTGAACCTGGGGAACAAAAACACCAAAGTTCAGGAGATCATTGTTCCCACCATAGACACAGTTCGCTACACCTACCTCATGGATCTCGGCATCAGCTACGGAGTGTCAGTATTCCAGTGTCACTGATACATACTGAAAGTGCATTATTATTGTATATATATTATATATATTGTTATTCTACTTTATCCTGAATTTACTTATCTGTCATTTGATCTGACATTGGATGTGACACTGGACAATATATATATATATATTATATATACATATATAAGTTTTTTGTTGTTGTTTTTATTCAAAGTTTTGCATCTGTTTTTCTGCTTAGGCCTCTCCTGTTTGTTGGTCCTACTGGCACTGGAAAGTCAGTGTATGTGAAGGAGACATTGATGAATAATCTGGACAAAGACTGCTACCTACCTTTCTTTATCAATTTTTCAGCTCGGACTAGCGCCAACCAAACACAGGTCAGTATGTAGGAAGCCTGGATGGTAGTGTGTACTTACAGAAATTTTTGGATTGGTAGGATTGGTAGGAAGATGCTATTAGATGCAATAAATCTAATTCTAAACAAACAGTTGTTATTATTTTAATTTTAAATAATATATTCTGCATTTATTACATCTCCCAGAATATCATCATGTCCAGGTTAGATAAGAGAAGGAAGGGCGTGTTTGGGCCTCCCATGGGAAAGAAGTGTGTCATCTTTGTAGATGATATGAACATGCCTGCACTTGAACAGTTTGGAGCACAGCCTCCTGTTGAGCTTCTTCGACAGTTTATAGACCATGGAAACTGGTATGAACCATCTCCTATCAGATTCAAATTCCATATAAGAACAAGAGAAGGATAGTAAAGAAAGATGACAAAATTTACTGCATAGAAGAACCTTAAGTATTGTTCTGTAAACAAAATGTTACCTCTCTTGCCCTGGCAGGTATGACCTGAAGGATACCTCCAGGATCACTCTTGTTGACCTTCAGCTCATCTCAGCTATGGGCCCCCCTGGTGGCGGGAGGAATGCTGTGACTTCCCGCTTTTTGCGGCACTTCAACATTTTCAGCATTAATGCTTTCAGTGACGACACCATGGTTCGCATCTTCTCCAGCGTGGTGGCCTTCTACCTGAAAAACAATGAATTCCCACCTGAATATTTCACTGTTGGAAACCAAATAGTGACAGCAACACTGGAAGTGAGTTCCCCAAACAGTGAAATCACATGAACTGTTCAAACGACACTGACAGCTTTGTTTTTTTGTGTGTAAAAGGATCTTATCCACCATATCCTGTTTTCTCCAATGCTATAATTCTTTGATTGTATGCTTTTAATTTCCAAAGGTGTATAAGAAAGCCATGAAGAACCTGCTTCCAACTCCAGCCAAGTCTCACTACACCTTCAACCTGCGGGACTTCTCACGTGTTATCCAAGGCTGCCTGCTGCTAAAGAAGGAGTCTCTGGAGAACAAACACACTATGATCCGCATGTTTGTCCATGAGGTCTTCCGCGTCTACTATGACCGTCTGGTGGATGATAAAGATCGAGCATGGCTCTACCAGTTGATGAACGATATCCTCAAAAATCATTTCAAAGAGTCTTTTGAAAAGGTGTTTGATCATCTGAAACAAGGCACTAAAGTAAGTTGAGATTCGTTTGTTTTTGCTGCAATGTCATGTGCTTTTATTATTATGTTTTACAGTATGTTTGTAAATGCAAGAAAGAAGAGGAGACACTTTACCACATGTGACTCCTTGCTGCCCAGGATCTAAATAAGATTTAATCTATTTTTTTGGACATATGTCGTACTAGAAAATGATACCTCTGTAATAATTTGTGCTGTACTAATGCAAAATACATACATACAAATCACATCAGAAGATCTATGTGTTGTAATTTGTGCCATAAATTTTCAGCTGGTTGAGGAAGATATGCGGAATCTTCTCTTTGGTGACTACATGAACCCTGACCTGGAGGGTGATGAGCGCTTGTATGCTGAAGTTTCCTCGATGGAAAGCTTTTCTCGGGTGGCGGAATCAGGTCTTGATGAATACAACCAGATGCATAAGAATCGCATGAACCTCGTCATGTTCGGGTAAGTAAGAAGGAAGGATGAAAATAAATGTTAAAATCTCAGTTTGTGTGGAAACTTTATTAACTGAGAAAAACGCGTCTGCGTTGTGCAGCTATGTTCTGGAGCACCTGTCCCGCATCAGCCGTGTGCTGAAGCAGCCAGGAGGTAATGCTCTACTCGTGGGAGTGGGAGGCAGTGGACGCCAGTCCATCACCCGTCTGGCAACATCCATGGCCCACATGACCTTGTTCCAGCCTGAGATCTCTAAGAGCTATGGCATGAATGAGTGGAGAGATGACCTCAAGGTTTAAAACAAACTTTTTGACCCTGTTATTTGAATGCATTACATATAGTTTTTGTCACACCATAGGGTTTTTTTTGCACTTTCAAACAGTTGACAGAATGATTTTGACAATATTCCGTATCCCTGCTTTCCCTTATTCTTTAGATGCTGCTAAAAAATGCTGGGGTCAAAG
The DNA here is from genome assembly GCF_020382885.2 of Scatophagus argus. NCBI lineage: Eukaryota > Metazoa > Chordata > Actinopteri > Scatophagidae > Scatophagus > Scatophagus argus. The sequence goes on along the minus strand of NC_058500.1, from coordinate 9,600,935 downwards.
GTCAGAAGATGGTGTTCTTGCTAACTGATGCTCAGATAAAAGATGAAGCTTTTCTGGAAGACGTGGACAGTGTATTGAACACAGGGGAGGTACCCAATCTGTTTGCCATAGATGAGAAGCAAGAGATTCTGGAGGTAGGCCATCACAACAAGTTGACTATAGCTTATCTAAAGGCCATATACATTTATGTCTAATGTTACTATTACTGCCTCTCTTTTTTCTTCAGACGTTACGTCCCATTGCCCAGGCTGGTAATAAGAATTTGGAGTTGAGCCCTTTGACTCTGTTTGCTTTCTTTGTGGCACGCTGTAGAGAAAACCTGCACGTTGTTGTGGCCTTCAGTCCTATTGGAGATGCCTTTCGTAATCGTCTACGCCAATTTCCATCTCTTATCAACTGCTGTACTATTGACTGGTTCCAGGTACTGTATTGACATTAGGTGTGTGGAATAGGAAAATATACTCCACGTTTCAGACAGAAAATCTGTCTCTGTTTTTATCTCTGACGACTGAAGACATGATGTTCATCATGTGTGCAACCTGTACCAGAGATAACATCAAAAGAAAGGCAAGGAAGAAATGGGGGCATAGTTTAGCTAATAGACTTGTCTCTGTTCCTATCCTTTTTCCACTCTGCCCTGACAGCCATGGCCAGAGGAGGCTCTGGAGCGAGTAGCCAACTCTTTCCTGGAGTCACTGGAGATGAGTCAAAATGAGAGGCAGGAGGTCATACCCATCTGCAAAACATTCCATACCTCTGCTAAACAGCTCTCACAAAGGTGCGACATGTGGTTATTAAAAAACTAACATATTCAAAGGTAAATTACATTTACAATTAATTACACTGTTGTTTTTATCGCAGATTCCTCTCTGAGCTAGGTCGCCATAATTATGTGACACCCACATCCTACCTGGAGCTGATTGCAGCTTTCCGTCTGCTACTCACTCAGAAAAGAGACACCGTAATGAAAGCAAAACAGAGGTATACCAACGGTCTGGACAAACTCGCCTTTGCTGAATCTCAGGTATATGTAGCAACATTTCTAGCAGAATTGTATTTTTTTCTGGTCTACTCTTTTTTTAATATGAAATGTTCCTTGTATGAGACATTTACCAGTGTTGCTCTGCAGGTTGGTGAGATGAAGAAGGAACTTGTAGACCTGCAGCCCAAATTGGAACAGGCAAAGATCGATAATACCAAAATGATGAAGGTGAATACATTACACGATTTCATTATGCCTTTTGGTCAACATAAGAGTGTATTTGCCAGTGTATACGTAAACATAATGTATGTAACAATGTGATGAATTTCAGGTGATTGAAGTGGAGTCTAATGAGGTGGAAGCCAAAAGTAAAATTGTACGTGTTGATGAGGAGGCAGCGACTATTAAAGCCAATGAGGCTCAGGCTCTGAAAAATGAGTGTGAAAGTGACTTGGCTGAGGCCATCCCTGCCCTGGAGGCAGCTCTCTCAGCCTTGGATACTTTGAAGGTGAGTACCCTTCAACTGCACTGCTTCGTTGTACCAAGTTTAGCTACTTGGACCATCGCAGTTTAGACAGCTGAGTAAGATGAGCTTCCTGCTTCTTTTCAGCCCTCTGATGTCACAATTGTGAAGTCGATGAAAAACCCTCCTTCAGGGGTGAAGCTTGTGATGTCAGCTGTGTGTGTGATGAAGGAGATAAAGCCGGATAAGATAGCGGACCCAGCTGGGACTGGGAAAAAGGTTAGACTGAGCCAAGAATATCTTGTCAATAAATCACAGTTGTTTCCTTGTTACTTTTTAGCCTCTGGCAAAGCTCATCATAACAAAATTATTTTAACATTACAACTCATAGTAATACATGAAATACATGTTTTCTTTATTGCCCAGGTTTTTGACTACTGGGGTCCGAGCAAGAAGCTACTGGGTGATATGAACTTTTTACGAGATCTTAAAGAATATGACAAGGACAATATTCCTGTGAGTCTCTGAATTACGGTAATTATTTCACTTTCTCCCTTGTACTTTACTGTTATTAACTCTTTTTTCCCCTCCCTGCAGGTCCCTGTGATGCAAAAAATCCGTAGTGAGTACATGACTAATCCTGACTTTGACCCCAGTATAGTAGCAAAGGCTTCCTCTGCTGCGGAGGGCCTGTGCAAATGGATCAAAGCAATGGAGGTGTATGACAGGGTGGCAAAGGTGCAGTGTTTCTGACTTTACATGATTTTTTTCTATTGGCTTCACATGATATTGCATGCAAGCATGCTTCTTTTATCTTAACCACTCTTTTTGGTTTTAGGTTGTGGCTCCTAAGAAGGCCAATCTCGCAGAGGCCCAGGAATCCTTGGCTGCTACTATGGGCTTGCTGGACCAGAAGAGAGCTGAGCTAAAGGAGGTTGAAAACCGTTTGGCTGCCCTTCAGAAAACTTTCAAAGAAAAGACAGAGGAAAAGGCTCAGCTGGAATTCCAGGTGGATTTGTGTGCCAGGAAGTTGGAGAGGGCTGAGAAACTCATTGGTGGTTTGGGCGGAGAGAAGACCAGGTTGGCACATAAATTGTTCATTAGCAAATAAGATCATTACGTTATGCCACCAACTGAATTAATTTCTGTTTTTAGATGGTCTAAGGCAGCAGATGACCTGCAGAACACATATGACAATCTGACTGGCGATGTTCTCATCTCTGCTGGTGTAATTGCTTACCTGGGGGCCTTCACTGCTGGCTTCAGACAGGACTGCACCAAGTCATGGACAAAACTCTGCCAAGTAACAGTCTTACTGTTATTTATTTATTGTAACTTTCTTTTATTCATGAATATTTAATTACTTATTAACTTGACTTCCTTCATATTTGTAGTCTAAGAACATTCCATCATCAGATGACTTCTCTCTCAGTAAGACACTGGGAGATCCCATTAAGATCAGGGCTTGGAACATTGCAGGCCTTCCCAGTGACTCTTTCTCTATCGATAATGGTGTCATTGTCAGTAATTCACGTAGATGGTGAGTCTGTATTGCTGAAATGTTTTAAAGTTAAATATCTCACTACTCACTACTGAAGATTATGGTTGAATGTGAAAAAAATTGTAGGCAGGAGTGGACCTCGACCTTCATCTCATATAATGTCTGTGCTCTGGTAGGCCCTTGATGATTGACCCTCAGGGTCAGGCCAACAAGTGGGTGAAGAATTCAGAGAAAGACAACAACTTGAGTGTAATCAAACTAACAGATGGGGACTATATGAGGACTTTGGAAAACTGTATTCAGTTTGGAACACCATTGCTGCTGGAAAATGTTGGAGGAGAGCTGGACCCCTCACTGGAACCGCTGCTGCTCAAACAAACTTTTAAACAAGGTGCTTTGAATGTGAGATTGCTGCCAAGACGGCAGTCTAGTGTTTAAAAGTAAAACTGTGAAAGTTTAGTCATTTTTTGTTTCTCCTAGGTGGTGTGGATTGCATCAAGCTGGGGGAGAGTGTGATTGAGTACTCCAGTGATTTCCGTTTCTACATCACCACTAAACTGAGGAACCCTCACTACCTACCAGAACTTGCCACCAAGGTGTCACTGCTCAATTTCATGATCACCCCAGAGGGCTTGGAGGACCAGCTGCTGGGGATTGTGGTTGCCAAGGAGAGGTAGCACTCATAAGATGATCATGTTGGTATACCAATAAAATACTTCCTATCACATCTTTAGAGAGTTGTTTCTGATGTGTCTGCTCTATAGGCCAGAACTGGAAGAGGAAAGGAATGCACTGATCCTGCAGTCAGCTGCCAATAAGAAGCAGCTAAAGGAAATTGAGAACAAGATCCTGGAAACATTGCAGTCCTCAGAGGGAAATATCCTGGAAGATGAGAGTGCCATTCAGATTCTAGACTCTGCAAAGATCATGTCCAATGAGATTACCAAGAAACAGCAGGTGCAGACAATGCACAGTGACTTAATGATAATTAAATGTTCTCTGTTGAAAATGAAACCTGGATTGTGAATAGTCTGATAAATGGTAATCTAAGTTCCTACTGTTTAAATATGTCCTAGATTGCAGAGAAGACGGAGATCAAGATAGCAGAGTCTAGAGAGGGTTATAGAGCCATTGCCAAGCACTCCTCCATCCTGTTCTTCAGCATTGCTGATCTGACAAACATAGACCCAATGTACCAGTACTCTCTCAGCTGGTTTGTCAACCTCTACATTAACTCTATTCAAGACAGGTGAGTGATGCTCGTGAAGTGTACTTTCCAGTGTCCCAAGAGAGGTAATGCATAAACACAAGCCTGAATGTCACACAGGAATGACACATTTGACAAAGAGGGTGATTATTACAGTAAATCATTCCTGATGTTGTGGAGCTGTTGTGTACATACAGGAAATATGTAGTTTGTGCTATAATATCATAAATAACTATTGTAGATAATATGAATGTATTTGGTTGTACTCAAAGCATATCTGACTGAAGTGGGACAAAGTAATGACAAGAGACTGAGACCTTTACTCGATTTGAAATTGAAAGTCCAACATGAACTTTTAGCATAGCTTTGTGTAAGGAGCTGGTCTGTGATCATCTGAAATTTCTGATGTTTTCTCTTTTATTTATCAGTAACAAGTCCAAGATCCTGGAAAGGAGGCTTCGAAACCTGATTGATCACTTCACTTATAACCTGTACTGTAACGTCTGCCGTTCTCTGTTTGAGAGGGACAAACTCCTCTTTTCCTTCCTCCTCTGCTGCAATCTACTCCTGTATGTGTTACAGCTACTGGTGGATGAATTAGATTGTTAGAATTTGATTTCAGCATTTAACCGCAGGCTCATATTAAGTTGTTTGATATGAATATTATTTTATGCTATCTTTTCTTTTTCCATTCAGAGCAAAAGAGGAAATTGACTACTCTGACTTCATGTTCTTGCTGACTGGAGGAGTGGGTCTGCAGAACACCACTGCTAACCCTGACCCCAGCTGGTTACAGGACAAGAGTTGGGATGAGATCTGTAGAGCAAGTGAATTGTCTGGCTTGCAAGGAATGAAGTAAAAAAGCACCACTTACCTAACCAAACATGATTTTATTTTACTTCCTATATTATTATATTTAGATTTATTATATTTCTCATTCTAAATTCATTTTGACTAATGGCATTAAGCATTATTTATTCCACAGGGAGGCTTTTCTCAAAAGCCCAGGAGACTTCAAGCCTATTTATGACAGCAAGGAGCCGTGCAACACTCCTCTGCCCACTCCATGGTGTGAAAGACTCAATGAGCTGCAGAAGATGATTGTTGTTCGCTGTCTCAGGCCAGATAAGATAGTGCCAGCTGTGACTAAATATGTGACCAGCAAACTGGGAAAGACATTTGTCCAGCCGCCTCCCTTTGACCTGAGTAAGAGCTACGTGGACTCGAACTCAACAATCCCACTCGTGTTTGTATTGTCTCCAGGAGCTGATCCCATGGCTAGTAAGTCCCTACAGTGCCAGTGGTTGACTGTCAAGGTCCCATGTGATGCCACCCCTGGAAATCGTTAAAAATAACATCCCTCCACAGGTTTACTCAAGTTTGCCACTGACAAGAACATGGGTGGTGCCAAATTCCAGTCCATCTCTCTGGGGCAGGGCCAGGGACCCATTGCTGCTAAAATGATATCCACAGCCATGCAGGATGGGACTTGGGTGTGTTTGCAGAATTGTCATCTGGCTGTTTCTTGGATGTCAACCCTAGAGAAAATCTGTGAGGACTTCAGTCCAACAACATGCCACCCAGACTTTCGTCTTTGGCTCACAAGCTACCCTTCACCCAAGGTAAAGCTCAGTGCATTTCAGTTGGCATGTGTATAAATTACCAACTTTAAAACGCAAGACACAGCATTAGTCTGATTATGTGAGCTATTATTTCTGGTATCAGTTTCCAGTTACTATCCTGCAGAATGGAGTGAAAATGACAAACGAGCCTCCTACGGGACTACGACTCAACCTGCTACAGTCTTACTTGTCAGATCCTGTTTCTGACCCAGACTTTTTCAATAACTGCCCCAATAAAGAGCTGGTGAGTTTGAGGGAAGCCAATTAATGTGAGAGGCCTATTATATGAGGGATAGTTTCTGACTCTTGGATTGCTCCACTAGATCTGGGAGAAGCTCCTGTATGGACTGTGCTTCTTCCATGCTCTTGTTCAGGAGAGGAAGAAGTTTGGTCCACTTGGGTGGAATATTCCCTATGGTTTCAATGAGTCTGACCTACGCATCAGCATCAGGCAACTACAGGTATTCTTTCAGGGTGTCCAGGTTTCCACATCACAAGAATGTAAAATGTATTTAACATGTTTTCCTCTTTAGCTCTTTGTAAACGAATATGATGAGGTGCCCTTCGAGGCTATAACTTACCTGACTGGAGAGTGCAACTATGGTGGCCGTGTGACTGACGACTGGGACAGGCGGCTCCTGATGACTATCTTGGCTGACTTCTACAACAAAGACGTCATAGAAAAACCTCGTTACCCTTTCTCACCTAGTGGAGAGTACTACGCCCCACCTAAATCTACTTATGAGGACTACATTGAATTTATTAAGGTAAGGCCACTTAAGATAATGTACATTAAAAGCATGAATATGCATCTTTTTTTCCAGTACAATGACTTCCTGCTAACTTACAATATCTGCATTGTGTTCTAGGAGCTCCCATTTCGCCAGCATCCAGAGGTGTTTGGGATGCATGAAAATGTAGACATTTCTAAAGATCTCCAGCAGACAAAACTGCTGTTTGAGTCATTGCTACTTACCCAGGGTGGAGGAGCTAAGGGAGGAGCAAGCTCCGGAAGTGACAGCACATTGTACGACATAGCAAATGACATCCTTACTAAGGTATGAACTAATCAAACTACTTCTTGATTTCACAATTTTTTGTCATCCTAGCGAGGCGCTAAGGATGGCAATCAGTCGGTTCATCAGTTATTAGATGGTTTGCCTGTGAAATAGCTCAACATCTGCTTGATGAATTGGCACAAACCTTAATACAGACATTCATTCATAGTTTGTAGACAATGAATTCTAACGACTATAAGGCCTCTGCACTCTAGCATCGTGCAAGACGTTTGTTGTTTTGAGTGAAATGTCTCAGCAGCTACTGGATGGATTACAAATATGCGTGTCCCCTGAGGATCATTTGTAATAACTTTGGTGATCTCTTAACTTTTTAATGTAGCGCCACAATTAGGTCAAATTTTTACTTGTACTTTTCCAACACTTACTAGGAAGGATTTGTGATTTATTATCCCAGTATTTATACCTCGCCTACTTGCACACTTCAAGCCAGCATCTGAAGAAAAACAAAAACAGCTGTTACACACACACACTGCAGAAAGCCACTTGGATAAGAAATAATCCTGGTGGCTCCTTTTTGCGGGTGGAGAAACTCAAGCTTTAGTTATAAAGCACCCTTAATTAATGTTACTGTAGCTCTGAGGGGAGATGTGGCACTAAGCACATTTTTCAAACATTGGGTTGAATTTTTTTGGAAGGACATACAAATGGCACCAGTGAAGGTGTAGCTTTTCAGCAAAGTGCCAGTTTCTGTTGGTGTTTACTTACTTTGATTATCTGGACAGCAACTGTGTATTTTTAACCAGTGGACTTGGTTATTCCCTCTAGCTTCCAGCTAATTTTGACACAGAAGCAGCTCTCTTGAAGTTCCCAGTGCTCTACGAGGAGAGTATGAACACTGTGCTTGTCCAAGAAATGGAGCGCTATAACACGTATGGACAAAAGAGCTCAAAGCAAAACTGACATACAGCACATCATAACCTGTTTTGTATGACTGAACTACTGTTTTTGCTCTCTTTCTTTCTCAGGCTGTGTAGTACAATCCGTGTGAGTCTACAGAACCTGCTGAAGGCCATCAAGGGTTTGGTGGTGATGGATGCAGAGCTGGAGGCAGTTGCAGGCAGTCTGATAGTGGGCAAAGTGCCAGAGAAATGGGCCAAGTGCTCATATCCTAGCCTTAAGCCTTTGGGCAGCTACATTACAGACTTTCTCTCAAGGCTCCAGTTTTTGCAGGTGTGACTTCTTAATAAATATCATTTTTATGAACAGGAAAAAGGACAATGATTATATGAGAACTTTGTTGAGTTTGCTATTACGCTTATAATTTCATTTTTTGTTTGTGTGCCTGTAGGATTGGTACGACACAAGTAAACCCAACGTGTTTTGGCTGTCTGGCTTCTTCTTCACCCAAGCCTTCCTAACTGGGGCTATGCAGAACTATGCCAGGAAATATCATGTTCCCATTGACCTGCTAGGCTTTGATTTTCAGGTCAAAAGACACACATTTTGTAATCTCCCTGTCCCCACCTCAAATATCTTCTCATAGTCCAAAGGGTATACTGACCTGTGGTTCTGTTTTCATAATTTTGCTCTGACAGGTTCTTCCTATTGATGAGTCAGACTCGTGGCCTGAGGATGGTGTCTACATTAATGGGTTGTTTCTGGATGGAGCTCGATGGGACAAAGAAGGGTAAATGTTGATACTTGTTGAGTTATTTTGTAGAAAAATGTCATATATCATGGCGAAGGGTATGGAGACTTAATAAATTTAACTATTGTTTGTGTGCCTGTCATCAGTGGAGTTCTGACTGAGCAGCATCCCGAAGTCCTGTTTGACTTGATGCCCATCATCTGGATAAAACCCAGTAAGTATTACCATACTACCACATATGTGAAAAGAAAAAGAAATGTGTGACTTTTATGTTTTCAGTTGTCTATTTCAAACACATTACTATAAACATTTGTTTTCCTGTCTCTCTGCCTCCTATTTTCTCTGTTTGTTTACCTCCTTGACTCCCATGCAGCTCAAAAGAAGAACATTGATCAGCCTCAGAAGCTGTTTGTCTGCCCTCTCTACAAGACCAGTGAGAGAAAGGGCACCCTCTCTACCACAGGCCACTCTACAAATTTTGTCATTTCCATGATGTTGCCCACGGGCAGAAGCCCTCAGCACTGGGTCAAGCGCGGTGTGGCCATGCTCTGCCAGCTTGATGACTGAAAGTCATGATAATTTAAGACTCAAGCACCTTACAGTGTCACATTAAACTCTCCTATACCTTTTTTTGTTTTTCTGATCCTTCTTGAAAGAAAATGAATCATAAAACCTGTCTGTGACCAACTAGGGAGTATGTGGTTCAGAACTATGGGTAGAGTTTATGTGTGGATAGCGGTGGAGAAGTGTATGAGGCGATGCCCTTTACAGTGAAAATGTAGTACTAGTAGTAGTAGTTGCAACTACAAAACAGAAAGCGCACCACATTGGTTTTGTTAAACTTAACAAACCTTAGAAACATATGGTATGCAGCATCTTATGGGTCAGTCTGTGTATTTATTCTGTGTATCATTACTAGAAATACATTTGCAGTCATGTAATATGGCCACAAGCGCATGTAAAAAGCCTTTCTAAAATTAGAGAACCTGGAACACTAGTAGCCAGGAACCCTGATGTTAAAATAGTGAGCCTACAAAAGCTTGATTATCTTGGTTGTAAGCTGCTTTTTTCAATGTCAATATTTTGTACATGCTCTACTTTTCCGGCCTGTCCACGGCTTTGTTTCTTTTCTCAATGCTGACACTTTCCACAGAATTGTGAATATCTCGCAATTTATTAATAGATAGGCCGTCATCTACTGCTTTATCTCTATTATGCTATTATATTCATTTTGCTCTTCTCTGGCACAAAAAATAATACAGTAAAAATATGCATAAAATACAGTTTTCTTATGAATTATCACTGAATTAAAAAGTGGGAAAAAATGAAGTTGATATACATTATATAGACAAAAGTATTGTGATGCCAGCCCATTACACTGTATTCTATATACATAGACATTAATATGGAGGCCATTAATAAGGGCCTTCCCCAAACTGTTGCCACAAAGTTGGAAGGATAACATTGTAGAGTTCCCTTCACTGGAAGTAAAGGGTTCAACCCCTGAAAAACAGCTCCTGTCTGAATAGTTTTGTCTATATAGTGTATGCCAAATGGAAATTACACATACATATTATTTATCTAGTAAGTACAAATTAATTATGCTATGTTCACACTTGCACAAATTGATAAAACGCCAAGTCCAAAAAACTACTTTCTGTCCATGGCAGCTGTTACTAGCAAAGTACGCTACAGTGTGTTTTTGTTTTAATAATGGCGTCTATGTTACAAGCACATGTACGTATGACCTAAATGGTGACAGTTGTTGCAGTGCTCAGTGGGTCAGAGCTAGGTGCTGGCTGTGAAGACCCCGTGATCTGATATTTATAGTGGGAGGACATAAATAGCTGCAGTACATGGGAGAACTGAAGAGCCTGCTGGCTCTCTGTAAAAGCCACCGAAAGTGCAGCCATTTGACTGAAGGTAAACACCTGACAAATAAATATTGCATCCAGAGAAAATCTAGACTGATTAGTGTGGAGTTTGCTTGTTGCACTTTATTGCTTGTAGCTGCAGATTATCTTGTTGAACTGTCGTTTATTAGAACTTGTTATACTATTAAAAGTAGTTTTTAAAGTTTTATTTATGACATTTCCTAAATTAATATTTTAAGAAATCAATAACTTCTCTGTGCATTTATTCTGGTCATGCTGAGAAAGAAATTCTGTAAGTTATCTGCTGGAGATTTGCTCTCAAAGTGCCTGGAAATTTAAGAAATAGAACTGTTCATATTAATCGCTAGATTGAATAGTTTTAATGCAAATTAGTGTCGCTAAACTAATTCTGATATCTTATTCAGTAACTAGAGTAAGGCTGACTGCAGCCACTGTGCTTAACAACTTCTGTGTTTATTGTGCTGTAGTTCACTTTTCCCTGTTGGTAGTCAGGACTGCAGATGGTGTGTGAGTTCTCAGTTACCAGATTTAATGATTTTGTTTACCTGATGGCTGTGTCTCCCCAGAGTAAACCCTTGTGCACTGACCGTGTTTGGACTAACAAATGAACACAGAGACAGAAGATGACTTTTATCAGTCAGAGGATGACTTGGATGAAGATGAGGCCACACAATATATCATTGAACAAAGTCTGATTCAATATAGAAAGCTTAAAGGATTGAATCCAAGGTTAATCTCTAACCACAGAGTATTTCATATCTGCACAGTGTGTATAACTCGAACATTTGAATCATTTTTATTTCAACAGTGATCTGAAACCCAGTGAAAATCCTGATGAGATTTTCCAAGCAATCAGGGAGGGTAAGCTGATGCAATTCATTACCTGTTCAAGCTAATGCAGGTTCTAATGAAACTCGCCATATGTTCTGATATAATGTCTTCATATTTAGGTGATGAAGATGCACTGAACAGAATTGTAGTGCAACCAGAGACCCTGTCCAGAGTCGATGAAAGAGGATGGATTCCACTGCATGAGGCTGCAGTGCAAGAGAAAAAGAAGATTCTCGAGATTATCTTCTCAGGTTATTAAAATGACCACTCGAATGTTTGACTCTTTGTAAATTCTGGCCTGTTGACTGATGCTTTGTGTTTGGGTTCCAGCATCACCCCCAGGTGCAGCCCAATGTCGGACTCTAAAAGGTGAGACACCACTGTTTCTGGCTGTGATTCATGGACTCAGGGAGAACGCCACGTTCCTGTTACAGAATGGTTGTAGCCCTGACCTCCAGAATGATGAGCAGGATTCTCCTTTAGTGGCAGGTATCTGACATCTGAATGCAAAATTTACCTTATTTGACAGACAGCTGAAGATAATTGCAATTTTTAAAAATTCTTCTCTCTCCTTGTTTTAGCCATTCTGAATGACCAGTATGACTTGGCCACTCTGTTGCTTCGCTACAATGCCAAAGTAGACCAAACGGGACCACTAAACAGGACAGCTTTACACGAGTCTGCCTTTCTAGGTCTGGAGAACTTTGTCTATCTGCTCCTAGAATCTGATGCCAACCCGAATGCATGTGACATCAAAAAGAAAACCCCGCTGGCTCTGGCTGCACAGAATGGACATCTGAATGTGGTGGAAGTCTTGTTACAGAAAGGTATAAGCGACAAGGTGTTTTAACCTCCACTATGCTTTTCAAAAGTATCTGAGTTCCATTACTTAAGGGTGCAACATGTAAGACAAATGATTGAGTCTCATTCACAGGATGTCAAATACCGCTTGGGTTGCTTTGGGTTGGTGGCCACCCCAACACACCAACCCAAACATCAGTCCTTGACTAACTATCTCACGTATTACACCTTTAACAAAAATTTTTGATGCAATAGTGTTATACAATATGAAAAAAAAATCCATTTGTACACAAGACTGCGTGGTTAAGTGTCGTAGTTTTATAACAGATTAATCTTTCCATACTGTTACAAGTGAATTGTTTATTAAATAGATATACTCTCATCATATGTGTTTTAATTTGGTAGGAGCCCATGTGTGGTGTGAGTCAGAGTCAGGCTCTGTCTTGTTTGATGCAGCAGCATCAGGAAACCCTGACATTATCTCCTTGCTGCTGGACCATGGAGCAGATCCCAACCTACCTCTTTACAGTGGGCACCTGCCAATTCACCGTGTGGCCTACCATGGGCACATACTGTGAGCAATATCTGTGCTATAACAGCTCTAACATGTAACTTTCCCATTTTTGAAAACAGAGTACGAACCACTGTCATGTTCTTAAATGAGGACTCTTCTTTGACAGGGCGCTGGAGCTTCTCATCCCAGTGACTAAAATGGATGCTGTAAAGGAAAGTGGGATGAGTCCTCTCCATTCTGCAGCTGCCGGGGGACATGCCCATTGTGTGGACATGCTGCTCAAAGCTGGATTTGATCCAAACTTCATGCTGCACCCAAGGGTTCGCCGCAACTATGATGATGAACGCAGGTCTGCCCTCTTTTTTGCTGTGTCCAACAATGATCTTCAGTGCACCCGCTTGCTGTTAGAGGCTGGGGCAATGGTGAACCAGGATCCTATTAACTGCTTGCAAGTGGCTCTTAGACAGGGCAACTATGAACTGATCAACACATTGCTGAGGTCTGGGGCAAATGTAAACTACTACTCCCGTGTCAACACCACTCACTTCCCTTCAGCGCTGCAGTACGCCGTGAAAGACGAGGTCATGCTGAGAATGATTCTTAACCATGGATATGATGTTAAGCGTTGCTTTGACTGTCCCTATGGTGACAGTTCCCATGACTACGCTCCTTGGACGACCTCAGTCATAAAAGATATGGTGGTGAGGTGAAGCTTGTTTGAGAGAAAAATGGTTTAAAGAAGACATGAATGATCACCTCTGTGAACACAGTAATACATTATCTCAGGCTCTGGTTTTGTTTTTCTCTTTCTAGTTCTGTGAGGTGATAACAGTGTCATGGCTTAAGCACTTATCCGCTCAGGTGGTGCGCATCATGCTCGACTACACCGACCAAGTCTCCTTCTGCACCAAACTGAAGGACACCTTGGAGGAGCAGAAACAGTGGGTGGAGATCTGTCACATTCAAAGTAAGACCTGTTGTGATCCTGCCTCAGCTATTTTTTTAAATTACACAAAAGTGCATTGATGACTTTATGTGCATCCTTTGACTTAACAGTCTTTATTTACTTACAGGAAATGCACGGAGCCTGAAACACCTGTGTCGGTTAAGGATAAGAGAACATTTAAGTTGCCTGCGCTTGAGAGCCCCAGTTTTTATCAGCTTCCTTCCTCTTCCTTCCAGACTGAAAGATTACCTCCTCTACAAAGAGTTTGATGTCTACAGCAGAGGCAGTATGATTAACCCACAGTGACAACACATTTACAGTTGTTAAAGATAGCATTGTCATATTCATTGTCTGTTTGCCTTGATAATGTGTGCTTTGGAAAGTACATGTAGTTTTCCCAAGTATGTGTTTGTTGTGTGTACTTTATGCCTTGCAATATTTGTGCAAAATTGTGTGAACTGTTGATTTCTTTATTTTAAAAGGGTAAGAGACATGTCAATGCCTGATGTACACATGTGCTCTTTGTTGTAGCAAATATGTCCTAAATATTCTAATTATCCTTAGCATTGCTATTATTATTATTATTCCACACTCAAATTCACATTTCACATTATAATTAGAAAAGATTAGATTATAAAACTGCAATAAAGAGCAAAACCAGTATTTAATTCAGACGTTTACAATATAAACAAAAACAGACATAATTGGTGAGATGAAGATGATGCCTCTTTGTCACCATCTGATGGTACAATGAAGTATTACAAAAGTGCGATGGTTCTGCAGGTAGCATCAATCTACAGTTTGAGGGTTAACCCGTGGGAAAAGGTATTATAGAAATTAAAAGTGATGCACAGCGATACAAAACTAAAATGTTAAACTGTAGAGAAATTACGTCCAGTCAGTCAGATATTCGCAACACACTTGTGATGTATGTATGTATCACTTTTTTGCAGCTCCAATGACTACAGTAAATTTTTTTATGTAAGATTTATAAACACCATAGGTAAGAGGAGTAGCCAATGATTTGAGCTTTAGTAAATCAATTGTGAACAAAGGTCTTGAGTTTATTTCTTTATAGAAATACCAAAATGAAGAAAGTAACAGAAACTAAAACTAAATTCTCCTATAGTTATATGAGTATTATGTGGTAGTACATCTCTCCGCCGCTGGGTGGCGCGGATTTCCTCGAATGTAAACATAGTGACGGCAGCTTTTTGCAGTGGTGGAGAAGAACGTGTACGTCATTTTCACAATGGCGGAGGCTGGGTGAGAAGGAGTGTGTGTGTGAAGCGGCGCCGTAATCGTTAGAACTACATTGCCCGTATCACGAGCACGGTGCCCGAAAATGGCCCTGAACCCCAGCGCAGTGGGGAAAAGGAGCTCAGAATGTACCGAGACGGACGATCTCCAGCTGGAGGGTGGCGAACCCCCGAAGAATTCAGCCGCCACCTCGGCCACAGCCAACCAAAATGGCGATCAGCCTGGATGTGGAGACAGTGTAATGCCCGAACAAGAAGCCACTGAGCGGCGAAGGAGCGTGCAGACGGACGCCCGGAGCTTTAGCAGTTCTCCCTTGCCAGGCCAGAGACCGAATTTTCAAATCCCAAGGAAGATAAGAGAACGGAAAGGTGGTGCCATATCGCTGCAGTTTTGAACACAGCCTGTCCTGTCTTTCATAATTCTACTACTGCATGTTGCTAGCTTGTTAGCTAGCTGTCTGTTCTCGCTAACGTTAGTTTAGCGAGTTTAACAAAATGTTCACCGACATTCTGGGGTTTTAGTTAAAGCAACGTCATACGGTTTAGACGCACGGGTAGTCTTGATTGATGCAGCGTGCGTTGTCTCAGCAGTCACAGCTTTGGTAGTCCTGCTCAAGTGTCCAAGTTAGCCAGTATCCAGCGAGAAGCGGGCAGCTAACAGTTCAGTTTCCTTGAAGGCACCTGAAAGCTGCACTTTGGGGATTGTCCATTTGAAAGCCCACCTTGTTTGCTTTCTGCACCTCTTCATGGGACTGTAGTCCGAATGAATAGTGCTGCTGTTGTCAGTGCGATTCAGCCATCACCTGACAACATGTGGGTGTCTCATTGACCTCAGTGAAGGACATGAATTTATCCATCCCACTCGTTTATTTAAAATGTTTTCACAGTGCCATGACACGTATAATGAAATCTAAGTAGGGCTGCCCACCCCCTGTCCCACCTTGATGTCATGACAGGTATTACAGAGCATCCCATTTACACCTCACCTCAGTGTTCCTCAGAGTACAGTATTGCCCATACTCCCAATCATATTCCAACAAGGCATTAACATCCTTAACACAGTGGCAGCAGGTGGGTAGTTGTTGTCATAAACCTTGCTGTGATACATCAGTTATTTGTATATATGCAAAGTTTGGCTTGAAGTTTCTGGACCTAACATTTTGCCCCCCCACCCCCTTGTGCTTGTAGTATTTGGTTGACTTCACCCTCAGCAGCTTGCATATGCTTGCATATGTAATGTATAAGAAGTCTCACTGCCCAAGCTGGAAACTTAACTGTGAGACAGACCTGACTGTGTGTTCACTCCTTAGCCTTTCTCCAGTCTTCATTCTTTTGCCAGAAGGGATTTTACTACCAGCATGGTGCTGAGCTGATGATGCTCCACCCAGGTTGTCCACAGTCAGATGGATAGTCTCACTTTTGCTTTGCATGTGTTTGGATTGACATAACAAACCTAATACAAACAGCTGCACTCAGCCGTACAACAGATTGTTGATGTAAGGACCACCTAGTTACAGTATTTGATGCGTGTTTTTCCAGACCTAATAAGTCCCAAAGCACATATCAGTAACCTGTTGCGATGAGCTGGCTTTAGCCACACAAGAAATAATTTCACTGTGGGTGTTGCAGGTTCATTGTAACCCCACTGAGCTGTACTAAACATACACAAAGAATTGTTTGCCTGCTGACACCCAGTTCACTTAATTTTATCCTCAGCCAAATTGTATACGTCTTCAGTCCTGAGCCGAGGACTAAACACAGGGCATTTGTATTCTGTTCTTGTGAAATGAAGAAACATATGTTTTAGACATGAGACATTCATCCATGTAACCCTGGAAACGTGAGAAGTGGATGATGATTTGATAATGTTATCTTCTGCAGTCTGACTTAATGTTTTGGTGTGCCATGCAACATTTTGCACTGACCCTCCTCTGTGTGTGTGCTATGTGCAGGCTTATGCATGCAGATGCTCTATGCTAATTCTCAGATTCTTTAATGTATATGCAGGTTTGTACCAGTTTCTGCTCCCTGAGAGCCGGGAGTTCGAGGACCTTGTGAAGATCATCTCCTCATGTTACTTGGACGCATCATCACGAGGAACCTTCTCCTACTGCAAGGCTAGGCTTATACACAATGAACTGCTGGAAAAGGAGGTTGGTCATAGTCTTCAAAGCTATACATACCACCAATGCTGTGTATCTAAGAGGTGATGGAGGTCCAAACAGTCTTGTCTCATTTGCCATCCGCTCCCTTTGTGTGCCAGTTTATTGAGAAGCGGAGAGAGATGAAGCAGGAGGGCCGAACCGAACAAGAACTGACTGAGTCGTTCTGCTTCCTTTATCCGGACAAATCCAAGGTATTAATGATAAATGACTTATACAGTATGATGGGCCTTTTCTACGTGATTCTTAGCTTTGTATGTGTTCTTGTATGTCCAGCTCCAGTGGATCTGCGAGAAGGGTCTGTCAGTTGGACACTCAAGAATTACGACACTAGGAAATCCATCAGTGGGTAAGTCATGTCTCTTGCATGTTGCTGTTGACCTAAAAGAAGACTGTATTATAGTAGAAGGAGTGGTTTTTGGATTACTGGTCTCTTGGTAATGTTTTGTTGGTTGCTTACTCAATGTTGTCAACAGCCTTTATCAACAGCTTGGGGTGACTGTGATAAACACAAAAATATGTCACTTAAATGTTGATCACTACTGAGGATTACAAGTTTTATCTGCAGTTTATCTCAATGTATCAGAAAGTCATCAACCTGATGTTCTTGATTTGAGTGTAAACTAATTCCTTAAATGCATTTTAGTAAAGTGTGATCATGATACTTTTCCTGTGACACAGTTCTTTTGTCATTGTAGGTGTTTATCTCTCCAAATATTCTGATTTGTTACAAATCAATCCCTTTGAAGTGGGCTCGTATGGAGACATCATCATTTTTAAAGTTATGAGGGTATGGCTACCATTCCCTTTTTTTTAATTTTGTGATGTTGACAGATTTCAAATTCCTGTGGCACATCAAGCTCATGAGTATGTTTTGTTTCTCAGGGCCGAACAAAGCACATCCACGAGAACATGCCTAAGAATGCTATAGAACCTTCACCCAAGTTTGATGGTCATTTGTCCAAAAGTGCCAATAGGGTTACGTCTTTGCTGTCTTACAGGGCATTTGAGCTCACACAGGTAAAAGCTGGTTCTTTTTCACTGGCTCTTAGATGTATATTTTGTTATCAAAGTGATGCTTTAAGGTCTTTTATTTCTTGGACAGAATTTGTATATTTTAATACCTCTTTCTTGTCATCTTTTAGCAATATTTTTTCGAGTTTGCATTTGATGAGATCAAGGCACGGCCGAGGCACGTGTGCCCCTACGCTGTGGTTTCCTTTCAGTACAAAGGAAAGGAGGCTGCAGCAGCTCCCATGACTGCACACAGGTACATATTCCTGCGGGAAAATGGTGAAACTCATCAAGTACTTTCAGGCGATTGTGGAGGTTTGCAAGACATATGAACATACGTAAAATGTCACAGTGTTCTGTGTTTATAAATGAGCTTATTGTTTCTCATCTTTACAGGTTTAATACAATTCCCTCTGAAGGAAGTAGAGGTAAAGCATGTTTTAATCATATACATATATATATATATATATATTTGATAAATAGGTAATGAAACAAGTAATTCTCTTTGTGTTGTCTTGAAATAGTGTCACGTCTGTGTAAACTGGGATATAACCAGCAGTTATGGGAAATTAGAGCCTTCTTTTGGTATCATGTCTGACCTTTGACCTGTGCTGTTGCTGCTGCTGTAGGGAAGAGCTGCTACACTGTGTGGAGTGGTCCGCTAGTGAACAAGGGCCAGGAGTTATTTCCAGTGTGTTTACGGTCCCCCTCACGCCCCTACCTTCCTTTCAAACTGTGAGTAAACCTTTAACCCCTCATATAATTTTGTGTATCGCTAGAAAACATCAGCACTGCTACTACAATTTCCTCTGTTAATCATTAAAGACAATTTTTGCCATATGTAGTTTTTTTATGCTCAATGCTGCACATATTTCTGTGGTTTGAAGAGGAAGTTGTCATTCATATATGAAATACACGGACAGTTTCTTGAATTTGTTTTGATCTGCTCCTTGATAAATCTCCACGTGCTTCCCTGCAGGCCTGAGAAGCTGGAGATGAATCGGGGCATGCAACTGGAGCAGGTGAAGCGAAAGATTCCCTCTGTGCTCTTTTCTTGGGACACCTACAGCGTATCACGGGAAGGTCAGTCTGAACAACACATGTCTGTATCTCATAATTAAATCATAGAAAAGAACCCTGGGGATGAATTACGTGAGGTCCAGTTTCCAAGGCTGTTCTGAATGCATATGCTGCATTGTGTATTACAAAAACAGTTGAAAAGGTTTCTATTTTTTAGATAAAACCGAGCACAAAGAAATAGATGAGTTGTGGGTCTGATTTTTATTCCAGCCTGCTTTTCTGTGTCCCCAGTGATGAAGTGTGGGATGTCCTGCAGCCTCTTTGAGGTGGTGGATGGAAAAGGCAAACCAACCAGCGGCAGCTTGGCAGCGCTGGTCAACAAACTGGAGAGGGACAGGATGGTGAGTCACCCTGTAGCTGTTACCTACCAGGTTCTCATGCTTGAAAATCCCCAAACGATGCCGAATCAGTTCACTGAATCACAGCTTGTCAACACAATATACTTCATGCTGATCTGAATTCAAAGATTCAGGATGTGCAGTTCAAACAAAAATCTCTTGACAAAAACCCCAAAACAGTTCTTTTCCCTCTTTAACAAGAAAAAGATGTAGGAAAAACATGTCAAACTGTCATTCTGGCTCCCATGGTTCTTCATTTGTTTTTTTCAGTAACTAGAAACAAATACAATAAACGTGCTTATGTAGTACAATCGTTCACAAGGAATAAGTGCAAATCTGTTCAACAACAGACTGGTATCATGATTCTTCTCATTATTTGATTTGCCAGCCTGGTGTTTCTGACTGCGGTGTCTACTCTTCTTATTCAGGTGCTTGTGAAGTCCTTGTTTGACCGGGGGTTTCTCTTTCTGCTGTCCTCAGCTCAGATGGTTGAGTCCAAAGGTGTCAAAAAGCTTTTTACTCTCCTCTTATAAGTCTCTGTAGTGTCAGTTGAACACCTACTAGTTCCCCTGGGCGAGGGTTCAGCTTTAAAAAAAAAGCTGCTGTTTGTTTTCTAGAGCGACGGGGGCGGGTGGAGAAGAACCTACAAGCATTATTCATCTTTCAGGAGTCAAGGATGGTTGTCAAGTATTGTAAGTATTATTCACTTTTTATCCATCTCTTTTGCTGAGTGGTTTCCAGTTGCAGCATCTGCTTGAAGCTCCTGACTAGAACATTTTATTTGCAAACAGAGAATGTTTAAATATGACAAAGTTGTTTTTTGTCCTTTCAAAAAAAAAAAAAAAAATAGAGTTCAGAGGTTTCGGTGTTATACTTGTTACTCCTGTTTTTGATTTTACTACACTCCTCTTTCTTTTTAAAAACATGAACTGTACACACTGATAACTTTTATATGACACTGACATGTGTGCCCTCCGTCGTAGCATCGAGACTGTTTGAGCCGGAGCCTCTGACAGTGGAGGCCCAACCTGCTACCCTGTCCTCCGTGGAGTCCTTCATCCCTGCTTTGCACTACGCCTTGTTCAAGTTACGTCCCAACCCAGGCAAGGACCTAAGCTCTGGGGTGGAGCGTCAGGCCACTGATTACCTAACTCGTATGGATTCAGGCACGGTGCGGCCATTCATTCTGCCTGAATATAAATATAACGTGGACGATAGGACCAACCCTCTCCCAGTGCCCAGACCCAAATTCAACATGGAATCAATGCTGCGTGCTTATGTCCACAACCCTGCCAACTACATTTTACCTCTTAACAAGGCGAAGGACCTTATTGAAAAAATACGGAACCCTGTACCCATACCCACACCTGCACCGGCCCCAGTGGAATACAGCCCCGTTTCTGACTGGGGTGGCTCAGACAGGGGCTCAGACAGGGCAGAGAGACCGCCAGAAAGGTTGTCCCAAGAGAGACCAGCACAGGAGAGGCCAGCACAGGAGAAGCCACCCCCAGACAGCAGCAGACGGAGACCAGGTTTGACCCATTCTAATGGGGCACAGGTGCAGCACAAGTCCCACACCGAGTCCCAGCCTCAGCCCGCTCAGAGGTTGCGGCTGTCCCAGAATGAATATGATAAAGACAAGATGAAACAGTTGCTTAAGCTCATCCAGCTTCATAAGAAAGCATTAGTGAAGGATTCTGGGAAGGAAAAGGGAGAGGACGGTACTTGGGATGCCAACAGCCTGAAGAGAAAGTTTGAGGAAGATGAGAGAGAGACTGTGAACAAGCACCAACGCACAGATTCACTTAGCAACGGGGAACCCAGTAGAGGTGAGGGGGGCTGCAGCTGTCCATGTAGCTTGACTTAAATAGTGTAATTTAATTTATATTTTTAAAGGATTTCCACTTGCTGCCTTCAGAGTACATTCTTCCACAAGAGTGAATATTATGTTAGCTTCACAACACAGTCTGATCAATTTTTGGTAATTTCACTGCAAATTGAAAGAACACTGCTATCCATTGGAGGCTTATTTCCAAGCAGCAAGTGTCTTGCCTGCATAAAAATAAAATAACTATCTATTTTTAGTCTCTAAATTTAGATATCTGTGCATATTCCTATGTGTCAGTGCAACAATTGCTAACATTATTCAGAGTTATGTTTTTTTTTTCCAGACTTTATTGTGCTTTTCTTTGCAATAATGGTACCGCTCCACCTTTGAACTTTTAAAAGCTGATAAATTTTCTGTAGCGAATACATGTCTCTCTTCACATTCCCTGTATAATGAACTCTTTAGTTATGAAAGAGCTCAGGATATTCCAGCACTCTAATACACCATATTTAGCAAATGCCTTTCATTAATTATGTGTATCTCGCTAGGAGCCCAAACTGATGAGACAGGAGATGAGGGTGGACAGAGGGACAATTTGACAGCAGTGATGGAAAGCATGGGCATCTATGACACTGACCTGAGGGCTCGGGGCAACACCAACGCATCAGCAGTCAACGAAACCCAACGCCTTCTCAAAATCCTCTTGGCTACTCTCAACAAAGCCATGGCTCGGGGTTCAGTGTCTGTGCAGTCAAACCACGGTGAACCATCAATGGCTTCAGGAAGGGTGGAGCCTGACCCAGATCATAGGAAACAAAATGAGCCAGCTTCACAAACAAACTACACAGAGGTGAGATGTGAACAGCTGATTCCGAAGTTGTTATTTTGGAATAGATTTTACAATGTATTAAATGTGTTTGTAGACCTAAGAATAACTGATATTTTCCCTGTTTAGGAGGACATGGACTGTAGTCCTGGTAGTCCCCTCAGCTCAGGCTCCCCACCAGAGCAAGCTCACACCTCGGATGACCCAACCTGGGTTAACCCTGCCAATGAAGGTATCTCAGAGCAGTCCGTACACACAGACCTCAGCCTTATAGGCATATTTAGTTCTGGGCATCACTTTGACAAGTTTCCTGTCTGTTTTTGTCCAGACAAAGCACAGCCTTTTCCTGAGCCAAAGCCCGACCCCGAGCCCGAACCTGAGCCTGAGCCTGAGCCCGAGCCAGAGCCTGAGCTGGTGCCAGTGCCAGAGGCCGTGACAGTGCCAGACAGCCTGCCAGAGCCGAAGACACCTGCAAGTGTGGAAATAAAAAAAGTGGCTGCACCACCTACGTTACCAGTCATAGAAGAAGTTCCCTTCAGGCCATCCATCAGCCTGGACACCATACTCAACCAGGAAATCCACAGTCTTACTTCTGACATTAAAAACATCATGCAGACTCACCGTATTTCCTATACGTCGCGGCTGCCCCCACGGTTGCCCCCACGCCACTGCTGGCTGCCAAACAGTTGTTTCTCAGACTTTGTTGTACCCTATGTTTCTCCTGTCCCCATTCAGGGGCATGTCAAAGCACTGTGTGAGAAGATGGACAAGTTGATCCCATCCCCACCTGCTCCCTCCAAGGTCACTTCACCACCTCCCCCAGTAACAACATCTAATCTTACAACACCACCACCCACCCCCATTCAGGCTTCCAAAGCTAAAGCGGAGTCCTCCCTGTCAAAGGGCACCACTTCCTCTCAGAGTGGTAAAACAGTTGCTGTCAAAGAATCTATCAAGGCTAAAACGGAAGCCCAGTCAACAGAGTTAGTGGGTGATATCTATTCTCCCTCTCAAGTCACTCCAAGCTCTCCAGAGTCCAACTCCCAAAACCCAGGCCAAACTTCTGGGAGTGGGTCTGGCCTGCTGGCTGGCAGCCTCATTGGTCAGCTAAAGCCTGAAGTATTCAGCAGCCTGGTAGAGATCTTTAAGGATGTCACCAAGAACACAGTTAAATTCTACATCTATTCAGGGGACGAGGGGGAGGAGAGCACTGTCTGCAAGGAGATCAAGGTACAGCACAAGATTCCATTGTGGTCTTGAAAGTAGAGCAACAAATGTTAATCATATGATCAGTTCAACTTTAGATTTTTACAATTAATAGTTTAGTCAATAAAATTTTCCTGACAAGTTTTCAGAACCCCTTGGCGAGGTCTTCAACATTCTTGTTTTTGTTCTTTTAAAAGCCCAAAACTCAAAAATACGTACATCAACATATTTGAGAAGCTGGAAATGGAGATTTTATCAGATAAACTACCTAAACTGTAACTGGATTAGTAAAACCACTGTTTAATCATTTTTTGTGAATCATTTCACAGAAATATTTGAAGGTGTTATCATTACATCTGATTTTACTTATTCACACATTTATTTTTCCTCACATTATTCATCTAAATTTAACACGTTTGTATTGGAGTAAAACAGCCTCCACAGCTCTCTGCATGTCTCAGTTCTCAGCTCTTTCTGTATGTGTAAAGAGACGGACACATTAATCTGTCTGTCTCTAACAATTATGTCTCTCCTGTCTGTCACAAAGGAGTACTTGAAAAGTCTTGGTAACAGCGAGTGCAGCCCGCAGACATTTTTAGAAAACAGCAGCAGTTTAGATAAACTACTCATCATCATTCGGAACGAGGACATCGCCGCACATGTGCACAAGGTACATCGCCTGCTCTCAACCCTTTCATCTCTGTAGTACAAATGGCTCGGCACCAGCCAGTGCAGACAGTGTTCCAACAGAAATAATGGTTTACCTACTGAATTTATACATTCTTATTAATCTGGTTGAGTTATTTGAATAACACTATCTATATAGATATATGTATATCTAGATACATACACACAATCACAATGTATTTGTGTGTATTTATAAATTTTTCATGTCACCAGTGTTAAGTAGTATAGGAATTCTCTTTGTAAAAAGAAGATTAAAAATCATGTCTTTTTATCCTGCAGATCCCAGCTCTGGTGTCTTTGAAGAAGTTGCCTTCAGTGAGCTTTGCTGGAGTCGACAGTCTGGACGATGTCAAGAACCACACATATAATGAGCTGTTTGTGTCCGGAGGTTTCATAGTGTCTGATGAGTTTGTCCTCAACCCTGACCTTATCACACAGGGTAAGTTTTTCCTGTTTTTTTTTGTGGGATCTGTCCGACTTCACTGTGGTATCAGTTAATACGGCACTTTCGTTGCTTGTTTTGTCCAGATCGTTTGCAGGGGCTGCTTAAGTTCTTGGAGGAACAAAGCACCCCTGAACACCCCTGGCAGTGGAAGGTGCACTGCAAGTCCCAGAAGAAGCTTAAAGAACTGGGGAGGTCAGTATCTCAATAGAAGCTCCCCCAAAATAGTAGTAATGGAAATTATCCTCAGCATCTTGACTTGAGCTGTGAATGAACATCTGGGCACTGTATGGATCTACTACTTTTGCTGCTCTCTTAAAGGTTAAACACAAACGCCATGGGGCTGTTGAACCTTCTTACAGCCTATCAGAAGAAACACCTAGTGGAGTTCCTGCCTTATCACGAGTGTGACACCCAGTCGCGTCAGGCTCCGGACCTGGACTGCTTGATTAAGCTCCAAGCTCAGCACACACAGCAGCGGCACCTTATCTTCCTCACAGGTATCATCATCATCCATCTCTTCACTGGCTAAAAATGGCAGTTTTATGTATTTTGAATTTCCCCTCGGGGATAAATAAAAGAATTCTGATTTTGATTGACTCTGATTTATGTGTTGAGGTTATGTGTTGTTTTGAATTTGTGATGCATTTTCCTTTATGCCTAATTGAATAAAATGTTTTGCATGTTGTGTTTTTACAGAGAGGCCCTTTGAGATGTTCCTACAGTACTCCAGAAATGGAATAGTGATAGGGAGCATTGATGACGTTATGAGCGGTTTCCACAGTCTGATTGGTTCCATCAGTCAGAATGAGCTTCCCACGCCTCCCTCTACTGGTGGGTAGTGTCAACAGCAGGACTACACACCAAAACACATTGGATTTCATGTCACTCTGCTGTAGTGATATTTCTTTGTTAAATTGTCATAAAGTTAAAGTTATCTCACCAGTTTAAGATGTCTTTTTTCCACAGCAGTGTTTGTTGCTGTTGATACATCTGTAGCACGTGTGTTTGATAATATCTTCATGCTTTGCTGCCCTCTCCTGCTCTCCCAGTAGTGAATGATGAGTGTGTGGAAGAGGAGGACATGTCATTAGACTCTGATGATGGTGAGCCACCCACCATATCAGAGCCCTCAGAACAGAAGCCGGAAGTTGAGGAGAGGAAGCCTCCACAACCGCCTCCACCAGATACAGAGGAGTTTCGTCCTCCACTTCCAGATCAGCAGGTCACTCCAGAAAGAACCCCAAGGCTGTCTGACTACAGTGCTCTCAAAACAGCCATCTCTCAGTTCAAAGCTACCAACCAGATGGGTATAGGCTCTTCAGACATTGGCAGCTTGTCGCCTGGAGGTTTTCCTGTGAATCCTCACCAAAGCTTCCTGTGTCCTTCAGCCTCGTGGTCATCCTACACTGGCTCTTCTAGTTATGCAGCCTCCCCAGCCTATCCTGCCTCACCTTGCAGCAGCACCCATGAACCAGAATACCGCCCCCCAGCCACAGCCCCTGTTGCAGTTCCCACCCCTCCTATCTTGCCCACACCAGGACCTCTTGCCAACCTGGCATCGCTCCCCTTGGAGGTCAAACCTCCACCTCCACCTCATCTCATGATGCTGGGTCATACATATGGCTCAGACACTGGAGGAGCTGGGGCTGCTGGGAATTCTCCACACACCACCTCTCTCCCGTACACAGACCACAATGACTCAGCCCAGCCAGGTTACCTGGCTGGCATTCCTAAAAATTCTAGTGGGGCCCCCATACAAGACAGGACGCTCAGTGGACCTGGAGATGGTGTATGGGGGACACGGACCACTACTTGTGAGACTGCTAGCAGCCAAGTTGTGGTCACATCTGGCCCAGTGGACCCAAGTGGGCTCCCTAAGACTGGGGAAACCCTCGGAGGCAGCACCCCAGGTTGTCAGGGGGGCAGGACTCAGGTGAATTGCACTGACCTTGGAGCTACTGTTGGTATTCCTGCAGTGGCCACCAGGGGGGGCTCAGTAGTCAGACCTAAGCTATCTCCACATCCAGTGAGTGGTGCAGGCTATGGTAGTATAGCTGGCATCCCTGGACAGATGGATCATGGGCCTATGCGGGGTGTTACAGGTCCTGGTTCTGCAGGGAGTTATCGAGGGAGAGGAGTCCCAACAATAGGACTATGGCCTCGGCCAGGACGAGGACATGATCGGGGGGGTGGGACTGGAGGTGGACCCTGCTCTTGGGGTTACCCAGCAAGCAGGGGTGGGGCACAGAATTACTACTCGGACTACTCATACACTCACAGTTATGCCCCAGAATAGACAATCATTCGAGATCGGAGGGGCAACGTGACGGCATACACAAGAGAGTATTAGAACTGGCTGAATGTATATATTTCCTTGTGAAACACATTGACATAAATCAGTAAATAAGGAACCTGGTTTTCTACATTAATAAAAGTTGATACAGGCAGTGCCGAGTGTCCTACTGTCGTGTAAACCGTATGTACACTCTTTCCATGTGAGCTATTTGAGACCCTGTTCAAACCACTATATTTATATTTGCCAACAAATGTTATGGCCTTCCAACTACCCGGAATTTATCATGTTAGTTCTGTTTGTCCGAATCTGAAACGGTTTGTGAACAAGGGGAAAGGCTGATATTTTTTTAAGGAAAAAAAAAAAAGCAAAAAAACTAGTGAATGAAATTTCACTTTTGCTGTTGGTTTTCTTTTTTATTTTACATATTTGGTTGTCCTAAATTCTATTAAAATGAAACATTTCAAATCTTGTTTGTGTGATCAGTTTGGTGACAGTGTCATACAAACTATTAAAAATATAAATTACAGCCGTTTTACTGTCCTCTTACTCAAACTCCATATTGTATTAATCTACCTACAATTTGTATATGCAACATGAAGATGGATAATTTATACTCCAGATAGCAACAGATAAAAATAAACGTAATGTGGAGAACACAAAACATGCCCGAAGTAAAATGATCAAATCAACATATCAGATTTCTGTGAGAAACTAAAGATTGTTTGGTGATAAATCAGTTTGTTAAAAACAATCCTTCTATCACGGTCAAAAATGTTTTTGACCGTGATAGAAGGTGCAGTGCACTGCAGTATACATCAGTTAAATCTGTTTGGTCCAGCAGGGTAATCTGTGTCTGGGGAACAGTTTAGAGAAAATGCAGCCCTTAAAATGGCTTTGTGACTCCATGCTGAGTGCCGCTGGCCCCTCAGCTCTTCCACTGCTGAAAGGATCATTAGGAGTTGATGTCCTCCCTGCATGGGTTTATTTTATTGTTTCATCAACCCAGTGGAGTGTCTGGTGGAGAGAGACACCAGAGGGCGCCATTTCCTATTAATGTGGAAAATAGGCTAATGCTTTATCTCCAGAGCCCCATTCCACTTGTGCAATGGATGTACCATGGTGGCAACTTTGGAAACTGGGGGAAAGAAATGCCTTTACATCAGTTGCAGCTAAGAGCCATCACACAAGCACTGAGCAAGGTCTTAAAATAAGCCTGTATGAACTGATTGATTTTTTTGGCCACTTGGGGGCAGCACCAACAAGATTTAAACACAACAGTGGCAAATCACCCTTTAAGGCTGACGTGTTATCTTACAGTTACCTGTTCAGATATCCAGTACATGATCCACAGGGACATTTGGGGTAATGTTTGTGAGCATCTAATGAATATGAGTTCAATATTCCCTTTCCATTTAGTTATACTTTGTTTTCCACAAACTCTTGAGGGAAAGAATTGTTTCTTTAAGAGCTAACACTACATACTCAATACGATGTTCACCAGCTGACTGCAGCTACCTTAAGCAAGTTGCCAACTTTGTTGCCAACTGCTGGTTAGGAAGCTTGCAGTGAGTTTAACAGTTCTTTCTTTGGGCTGAAAACAGCTGTGACGATAGTAGTAAAAGTATGTAAGTATATTCACTTAAGTACAGTACATTCTGTACTTGTCCAGTGTTGAGGCACTTTAAATTTGAGTATTTCTATTCTGTACCTTCAAATTTTAACTCCACCATGTTTATTTCTCAGCTATTTCTTTGTACTTTTCAGATCGAGATTTTTGTTAAATGTCACGAGCTTATGAAATGTACTACATCGGCTTGTTTTTAAGCTTGTGACCTCAAATAGACACTTTAAACTTCTCTCATGATCATAACTGAGGCCCAGTGAGGTAAACTTGTCCACTATTTTACAAACAGCAATAACTGCAGAAAAGCCCAAAAAGTTAATATAAACTTGTTTAGCAGAGCTTTGTTTTGCTTTCTTTTTCCTACCTTCATAAATCACCTTAGGGCACCCCAAATTTGTCCAATGGGCCAGACCCCTTGCTTGGCAACATGATGTGGAATCGTTTATCCAGTCGTGGCCCATCTGACATTGCCTCCTTGGAGCCATTCTCGTGGTATGGCAGAATGTCACCATAAAGTACATTAGTGATTATCACTGACACTGTAAGACATTATAGATAGGGTACTTTATTCTCTTTCACAGTTTTTAATGGAAATAATAAAGCCATATTTCATCAGATTTCAGTGTTCAGTTTAGTGTACAAGTGTGACAAATAATAACAAGGGAAGCACCATTACTACATGATACAATAAAGCTGGTAGGAGAAATGACACAAGCTGAACAAATAAAAAAGACAAGAGGATGTTGTAGAAGAGTGGTTATGAGCAACAATATGAAACTTATAATACTCTGAGTCAATGTGCTTGTCAAATCTTACAGTATCCAGCTAGATTCCAGTCACTGATTTGAATGGTCTTGGTTTGTTTGCAATGAAATATGACCTCTCTTTGCATTTTTATTAACAAGACATTCATGTGCAATGTGCCCCACAGCGATGTGACCAGGATCAGAGACCAGGGTCCTGTCTGACGTGTCGGACATGCAGCTGCTTCATCCTGCATTTTCAGTACAGAGGTATGATAAACAGCCCGTTGTCTGGTGTGAGGCAGTCCACATTTATTTTAGGCAACCAGGCTACCTACTAAAAAAGGTTTGCAGTATAGCATAGCCGGTCAGTGGACTATCCTGAAACGACACCCATGTGTGTTCCTCAAGCACATATTCCAAGTAAAGTGTCCAATTAGAATGAAGTAAGGGTTTTTGTTGGTTTGGTGACACTGAGCCTCAACTGAGGTTATGTATGTGGGCGTTGCAGCATCTGAAAAATGTGTTTGTATCTGCCTCAGCTGGATGCCTCCACTTCAGCCAGATGACTGTTTTGACAGTTCCGTAATAGCCCCTGTTGACAGTCAAGGCAGCCCTCTGCCAGTGAAAGCAATTCAGCTTGTGCTATTCAGAGTAAAACTCCCCTTTCACAGTAATTAGATTCTTGAATAAGATGATTTTGAATCCCTCGGAGCTCAGCCAAACTAGAGAAAACAATTAATCTGGAAAGCGAAGTGCATGCTTTAATTGAAGCCTGATGGAGTGTTTTGCTTTGGAGAAGGGCATCTTTGAAAGCATCAAGGGGTCCTTCCTTTACATCTGGGTAATTTGTTTGAGCGGTTCAGACCAATTTGAAGACAGACCAAGCCGTGCAGTCTTGCATCTTTCTGTGTAGCCTGAAAATTCTGATATCATTTTCAAGTGTAATTTTTGGACCACTAATCTATTAATGTCTGAATTTTAGAACCAATGAATTAGGGAACGCTGTAATAATCCTGATTTCAGCAAGTTAAATCCAACATCCTCGTGTTCCAGATGAGCAGGAATATGTGTGACAGAGCAAAATTGTCATTTATGGAGTGCTTTTAATACCTGTTTTTTTTTTTTTCCAAAATGCACAGCTGAGGCCTCCTATTATCAGTAAAGTACTTGCTGTCACAGGGCTAAAATAAAATGCTGGACACCAAATGGCATCAGGATACCAACTTCATTCATTTTGACTCTGACACGCTGCCTACACTGCAGGTTGATTCCCAAAATTGTCAGTGTGCTTATATAACCAGGGACTGTGGACCTGTGGACCTGTGGACCCTCTGTGAAATTCAGAAGCCCTTAATAAAATGCTCACATGATGTTCTCTATGTTTTAACCTGTCTGCTAATCATATCAGAAACAATAAATCCAAATCCCAGCTGTGTGTCAGAGAGTGGAACCAGATTAGAAGGATTTAAAAACATTGCAATTGACAAAGCACCTGGTTTTTATCCTCGTGGTAATCTCCTAAAACCCAACCCCAACTCATCACACCATGTAATGTCTCTGGTACATAGCCTCTGAAAAACAATGGGTCAGGTCAGACTCTGATACTAGATGTTACATCACACAGGCATAGCAGCATGTTATGTAATCTTTGTTCAGGAATTTGAATGTTGCTTATCATTATGAAAACATTTTAAACTTGGCTAAATATAACATGTCAGCAGCAGTGTCATTAAACAAAGTGGTACATCGGAGTGCAGTGCTCTCTTCATCTAAGAGATTTTTTTTTGCTTAATCCCTGAGAGTTTAATAGTGATGACACTCAGTGCTGTCAAAGAGCTAGTCTGTCCCAGTTTCATGCACGGCTGCCCATTTGATTTTAGATTTCCTCTTTTTTTTTTTTTTGTCTGCGAATTGGCTTTCAACTTGCACAACAATAACGGCCTCCTCGGGCTTGAGAGAAGTCAAGTTTTAATTAAGGATTCAGAAATAATCAAAGGCTCCACTTTTAACAACATGCTCCCCTTTGTGAGAAGTGTGGTTGCTGACAACTTCTCTTTGACATTATATGAAGGATTACATCTAATCCTATTCAATCACCATGCAATCCTTAGTCCCACCCTGTGTTTGCATTAAGATTAAAGTACAATCTAAAAACATGGATGCATGGATTTAAAGAAATTGATTTGTTTCTTTTGAAGCTGCTGTTTGCCTCATCAGGTTTTAAATATCCCTTCATCCCCGACGACCCATATGCTCTCTTTGGTCTTACATGTCACCTCCTTAATGTCCCACACACGTGTTCTTGCGAGCGTGCAGATCCTTCGAACAGCTTCTTTCATCCGTGGTGTTGCAGTGTGTAATTCTCTCATTTGAGGCATGTTACAGTGAATTAAAAAAAAGATATATATCCAAAGTAATGCCCCTCTTGGGGTTTGATCCAGAGTTATACTTGAAGTACTTGTCACTTCAGTTCAATTTTTGCGGTTGCGTTTGCTCCACAGTGTTCAAAGTGCTCTGCTGTATGTGATCAAAGAGATGCTGTCTTTGAAGAGCGGTCCAATTGCTGTTTGTTTTGGGTTTGTTGACACTCCTGATTTCTGTACTTCACTATTTGCCAGATAAGCATAGCAGAGATAGAGAGTCATTGTTTTTTCACTGCCAGATTAATGCAACAGGTTTATATGAGATATGTATATGTACAATGGATCACTGCAGGATGCACCTCTGTTTTCTGCAAGATAAGAGTTTTAAATTGCTGAAAGCTATGGTGTCCTGCATAAAAACATTCAGTGCTTTGCTTGCAATATCTTAATTCTCTTTTTTTATATATAATAGTAATGGATTTGCTAAAATTGCCCTCTAAACCAAAACTATATCAGCAGAAGGGGCTACTGGTCCAAAATGACCAAATCTTTTATTACAAACATGGGGAACAGAGGTAGGAAAGAGTCTTAGGTTGCTCCTTGTTTAAGCTACATTTTGTGCGAGATATGAGCTGTATGGTTAGTCAGTTATCTTCAGTTATCTTCAGCTAGTTCACCGCTTGTGTCTGTCTGTGCCACACTAAATATGGAGTAACTCAACTCAACTACGATATGCAGGCTGAACTTACTTTCCACAGCCTGTTTCAGTCATAAACTTGCAGCATTTTTCTAGGGTTTTTAATCCTTATTAAACTCTTTCTGTGAAAAATGACCAAGATACATCCTCTGAACCCGTGAGAAATATTACCCCTTACACAGAGAAGTTATTAGCTGATTTTTAGGGCTGATAACGGTTCTACTGTTATTTAGCAAATCCACAGAGGGTAATAAACCAAAGTTGAAACTTTCAATTTCAGGGCCAGATGATAGAGAAGAGAACAGAAGATATTGCTTTTCTTTCTTTCTTTTCTTTTTTTTTTTTTTTTTTGTTCAGGAGACCTTTTAACTGCAACTGATAGTTTGGAAAGAGACACAATGTTCTTTTTTCCTTTTACAACTCTCACTTCTGATTGCATCTCACAGCTAATTCCTGAGCAGCAAGTTTTGCTTTGTGCAGAGGTCTTTTGTTTCCACCTCAACAAAGGAAAAGAGAAGAAAATGTTCAGCCTTAACTTTCAGGTGTCCATTCTGTTCCTTCTTCATCTATCATCGGCTCCATGAAAGCTACATGCTTGTTAGTTTGGATTTTGTGCTGGTCTCTTGCGGAGGTGGAGAAAACAGAAGTGAGAGTGCTGGGATCGTAGGTTGCAATGGGTATAACTGGAGGTTTGGGCTGTTTGCAGCAGCTGCAGCGACACGGAGTCAGGTAGAGGTACATGAGGATGAAGACCATAGTCACCACACAGCCCAACAATGTTGTGTAGCCGGTGTTGAATGACTCGGCTGCATGCAGTAACACTGTCACATTCACCTCCCGACTTGCATTCAGTGCCTGTTTAATATCCAGAGCTGTGCACACATACAGACCTGAGTCATTGACCTTGGCTGCTTGGATCTCCAAGGAACCATTAGCAAAGAGGCTAATTAACGTGTCATTTATGCTGCTCTGGGTGATGTACCCCTTGCTGGGGGAGAGCCATGTAAATGAGAGGTCTGTGCTACTGAGGGTTGTTTGGCAGTCTAGACGTACTCTTTCTCCCTCTGAAACCAACACGTTGGAGAGGAGCACCGTCACGGGCTGTGACACTGCTTTTTCCACCGTGCAGTTATGGAAGAAACGGCTGTGTCGCAAGAACCGGATTGACGCTCGTGGGTCCCCATAGATGCTACAAGTGTGCTCATCTGTGAAGTCCTTAAGGGAGTCATAACCCCGCAAATCCCAGTGCCAGAACACACTGTACATGGAGCAGTCGCAGATCAGAGAGTTGTTGTGGAGGTACAGCCCCCTCTGCACCAAGCCAGGCAAAGCTTTCACATCTTCCCATGGCAGACGAGTCATGCGGTTGGACGAGAGGTCCAGCATGGTCAGGAAAGGATGACTGTGGTCTTGAATGGAGAAGAACGGGAAGTATGTGATCTGGTTGAGGCTGAAGTAGGCCTTTTTTAAGCTGCTGAGACTGGTCAATGTGCCGGCTTCTACCTGTGTGATCTTATTATTGAAGAGAAGGAGCTCCTCTAGCCTCCACAGCCCTTGGAAATAGTGTTGCTCCACCACTTGTAGCTTGTTGGAGGACAAGTCAAGGAACCTGAGGCGAGAGGCGTTGTGAAACACCCCATGACCGAGGGAGCTGAGTTGGTTGTGGGCCATTCTTAGGTTTTCCAGTCTGGGAATTTTGTTGAAACTGCCCGGACCCAGCCAGGACAGATGGTTGTGGCTGAGGTCCAGGGTGACAGAGAAGGAGGGCAGGGACAGAGGTACCTTGGCAAGACCACTGGAGCTACAGCTCACTGTGTCAGATACACAGAGGCACATGGATGGACAGGTCTCCTCAGAGCCATGGAGGAGACAGAGCAGCACCAGGAGAGTGCTGAGATGGAGTCCACAGGTCATGTTTCTGGAAGTCAAATCCTTCAGGGTTTCTAATCCCTCTGGCTGTCCCTGGTCAGATAAGAATCAGATGAGAAACAGTATTATATATTAAGGAGCAGTACTTTCTTGGCCCTCCTGTTGCTTTGAGCTGTTCAGCAGACAGATAATATGACTAAAAGGGTAATTCCATACATGAACTCTCAGTATCTATGACAAGATAAAAAATGGTTCAAATATAGTAGCCACAAGTCCCTTTCACCCCAGAAAAATCTCACAAATACTCACATCGGACTATAGAGATGCTTCTGTGTGTGAAGATACAATACAGGCACTGTATTGTTTTGCAGTAATCTTTGTTGGGCTGCAACTGAAAATAATTTTAAATTATTTTTCTCAATGCCACCACAGGTGGTGTCTCATTTTATTCAGGACCTAACGATCATGACTGAAGGTATTCATGTGAGAGGCTGAAATCTTTGGTTTCTTTTGATTATGAAAATAACTACTTACTAATCGACTCACTGATTTGTCTCCAAATCATTGTCCACGAACAGAGAAACTTCTAAACAAGCTGTAAGAGCCTAGCTTTTAAAAGTCACGCACACTTAGGCAAATACTTCACCTTAAAAATACGTTTCTTTGCAGCTGGTATCAGGTGATGTGCAGCTGAACATTATCCAAGATCAATTCACAAAAAATTCATGCTGCTGACTTGCAAATTTGGATGAATTTGAAGGCAAAAAGGGGAAAAGTTCATACCACTTCCAGACAAGTGAGCAATTTGGCTCAGTTAGTTAATCCCCTTCTCCCCTCCAAAAAAGAAAAAAGAGAAACGAAAAAAAGAAATTCCAAACCACAAATCCAGAGTAAACTGCTTAGTGACAACATGAGACTCCAACTTTCCTGTGCTTTCTTCCTCTCCAAAGTTGCATCCCATCAGTGAATCCCCACAACATTGTTGTCTAATCCTTATCTTCTTCTGAGATCCTCCTCCCGAGGCGCTTGAGGAACAATGGTCTTCGCCTTCCTCCTCAGCCAAGTTTAACGTCCCCCTACTTCCTTTCTCCTCATCCCAAATGAGAGTGCCGCTCAACAAACATCCTGCAGTGCTTTGCAGTGTATAGCAAACAGCACCAAGCTCACTTAATCTCCCACAATCCCCTCCTCCTCCAATGTGTCATTTAGAGACCAGCCTTGTGTCTCCCTCTCTCATCTTTAAATAATGATGCTGGTGGCTGCCCTTCCTGCTCCCTATCCTTCTTTCTCCCTCTCTCAACAATATCAGTTTTCTCGCAATATTCATCTTATATTCCATTAAACATTTAGCATGTTTTGTTTACTAACAGTTTATTAGAACCCAGGAGCTTTCTTCGTGAATATTACATGTGTTATCCATAACCTTTCACCAATAATCCCAGGGGACTGAAATTTAGCTATGCCTACTTTACTTGTGTATGTATGAGTGTGTAAAACTGTCTGGATGTAGCTTTACTTATCATTGTAATTACACCTATTTTTATGCGTTCTTGAATTTGGTAAATCCTGTCCATCCCTTCTGATCTCTTGGTGTATTTTGTAAGTAACTGACTGTGAAGGTCTCCTCTTACTTGTGTAGCCTCCTAAACGACAAGGTAAGGCTGCTGGGGGTGGGGGGGTTACCACCCACCCACCACCACCGTCGCCACCATACACACACATTGACACACTCTTTCTCTATAAGTGCCTTAATCAGTACATCCTCCCCTTTCTCTCTGAGCCCCCGACATCCCTCCTTCCCCTTGGCTGTGGGTTTGACTGGATATGTGCTGTCCATGCTGCTTGGTCATGGTGGTCCTGACAGCTCTGATTTCTGCCACAGTGAATTAGCTTTGCCTGCCAGCAGCCACCTCCTCACTGCTACCCACAACCCTCCACCCCCTCCCTCTAAGTGCTTGGGGCTTTGACTGACTCCCACTCACTCACTCAGTCTGCAGAGGCACATAGCTGATTCCCCATGGATTCAGGCTCGCTGGATGGGGTCCACTTCTCAAAAGGTGGGCTGATGGTGGCAGATGCCACGGAAACATGGATGCAGGAATGTGAAGGGGGTTGGGTGGGTGTAAGGCTTCAGTCTGAGATCAGTTTACAGTATTTCTTCTTCCTTAAGAATAGGATTATTGGTAAGAAAACACACTTGGATGTGTTGAAATGAGCAAGCTATCACCATCTTTGGCATTGTAGCATGACATACAATCTTGTCCCAAGGCTAGTCATCCACTTGGCTGGAACATGTAAGAAATACATACACCCACTCATGTACATTTATGTCAGAAAAGGATTCTAAACAGGTCTTCCTTGTAGGTGTGGGTGGTTTATATCATGGCTCAAATGGCCCTCTAAGTAATTTTCCTGTGAACTGAACTTTGTCCTACTGTCCTGCTGGAGCCTTTATCTGAATATCTTTTAAAATATTCATGTTTCATTGATTGTCATGGGATATTGTGTAACACTCGTGTTTGTTCAGTGAGCTCCTCAAATCATCTATGTAGTGTTTTTCTATATAAGTATATAAGTCCCTATAATTGTAAATGGATCAAATAAGACTTGTAAACCAGCTTGTTCATCTGCATAAGCTGCTAATGATTCATGGTTTGGTCAGCTCAGAAGAATCTGAGCATATGAAGCATTTAAATGAGATGTATCATTTTGCCAGCATGACGTCAGTGGCTGCATTTGTTTTTAGCTGCAGCATAATTGTGCGGGGAACATGTTCTTTTTCTAAGGCAGCTCTTTTTCTTCCTGCTATTGACATAATTCGAACATTTCAGTGCCCCATTATTTTCAGGATTGACTTTCGTTCTGTTAAGGATTCATCATTTTCGAGTGCAATCGTTTGTCATTGTCCTTGGAGATCAATTCAGTCAAAGCATGAACAGGTAAACAAGGCGCAGTTCCTGTGCAGACCTATTTGCTTGCGTTGTACGACAATTATTTTTGCCTTTTTCTGCTGAATGCCTCTCATCACAGGGCCATAATCTGTGCAGTTTCAACAGAATGAAGTCCTCTGGAATGTCAATATTAACACCTTCTTCTTCTTCTCACTCAGTGTGGATTGAAAATCTTTCTGTGAATCTATTTGTTTCTGCATGTTCCTGTATGTGTCTGCTGTCAGATTGGACCGTGTGGCACCCGGCCTGCTGTTCTGTAAAATCCCTAATCTAATCAGTATCTTTGTATCAAGCTGCTTTGCAAATCCCGCCTTCTCCTTCTCCTTCCGCATATATTTGATTAGACTCAGCGTATGCAAAATAGTCCTGTCAAATAAGCCAGGTTCAGAGTGGACCTTAAAGCTTAAACCCTGACCCTGATGCATCCTGCCCCCAGCAGAAAGTGATTTTCTCTTTACCATCTGCTGCAGATGAGAAGAAGAAAAAAAAAAGAAAGAAAAGAAACACACAACAGCACACGGAAATGTCTGCTCTTATCTTGCCCTTGAGAAGCAGTAAAGCTACATAAGAGTCGATAATATAAAGCTTTATATCCGTGGATGCCAGAGGAATATTTTTGTTGAACATTAAAGCACTGGAAGTAGGAATGCAGACATGTACTTAAAACTTCTTATTACCCTTTGTCTATACATGCAAATAATCTGTGGCTCATAAAAAAATAGTCTTGAAATTTTGTTAACAATCAGCACAATCACTTCATACCAACTTGCTGCTTTATATCTTCCTTTAATAACTCTGTACTCTGATTTGAAAGATAAACTGGAACTGAAGAAGGGGAACTACACAGTGTCAAGCTCTGTGCTAATTAGTGAATAATTATTTGATAAAGTGACGGGGCAGGACGGGACACAAGAACGAGCCTGACTGCCACATTAATTCATTGAAATATCCAACATTAAGCTGTTCAGCTGAAGGGTTTCCAGGACCTCTGTCTTGCAATTACAATCCCTTGAACCTGAACGTACACACTCTTGTTCAGTATTTATTTTGTCTTTCAACAGCTTTTTGTTAGCACGGCTAACAGCCAGACTCTCAAATACGAATGAGTCAGTGTCGGGATAAAGATTTGAAGGATTGAGTTTTATTTCCTTTCTTTCCCTCGGTACATTTGCAGTGTGGATGAGCTCTCTGTTGAAAAGGAGTTTTAAACAGTGCATGAGTGTTTGCTTGTCACGAGGAGCTGCTCAGCTGCTCCATATGCTCTGTATGCATAGTGATTGCAGTGCATTATTTGAATATGTCTTTCACAAAATCCCTAAAACCTGTTGAGACAGTAGTTTTATATCTCGACATGAAGACAGTATGAGACTATTTTCTTCATCTTGTCTCAATCCATCTGGCGGATGTTGTGTACCGTGAGTGTGAAGAGACAAGCACACCATCTAGTGGTTTGAGACTCAAATGGATTGGTGATGCATCCAGTGCATCCTGCCCTTTCACGTATCACTGTTTAGTGTTAGAGCTACAGTGCATGAATAAGAATAAAGACAGTGCAGATAAATAAAAAATACTGTAATATGTAAAATTAAAGCTAACGAGGAGAAAATACCCTAAAATGAAACACACAAGTAGACACATTACTTGAATGATTGAATAGAACTGCTCGCTGAAATACTCTTTAAGGAGTAGTTCAAGATTTCGATATATAAAAGTGTGACCAAAAAACTGATCTACTGAGTGGAACATATTTTATGTCCGTGCTCTGTGATGGGCTCTATGGAAGCACTATTTCTAAATGACCTCAAAACTACTCGTTCTTGATGCTAATATTTTAGAATTGCAATTTTCAGCAAGGCTGTCAAATATACACCTACATCTGCAATAACAAACCAGCGTCGGACAGTAATAACATCCAGTTACCAGCACATCTGAAGCTCACTAATATAATGTTGGATCTTGTTTATTTTGTCTTTCCAAAAAGCAAAGTGTGAAAATGACATGTGGGTTTACTGAGAAGTCACATGCCAGACTGCTTAAGCACCTTAAGAAGGGATGTCCTTTCTCAGCACACTTAAGATTACACATCTTATTGCACGGATTCAACATATTATTTATTGAGCTAGTAGAGGTGTTATAGAGGACAGATTTCTTGCCTTTTACACAGAGTCAGGCTAGCGGTTTAGCCCTGCCTCCAGTATTTATGCCAGGCTAAGCTAACCGACTGCTGGCTATAGCTACATATTTAACAGACAGATCTGAGAGTAGTATTGATTTTCTCGTATAACTCTCATCAAGAGGGTGAACATATGTATTTCCCATAAGATCCTTTAATATTCTTCCCTGATTATTTCATTGATTACATTCTTGATAACACTTACAGTGCCGAATGTTTTTACTGTTTCCACCTAGTTTCCACATGTTTACGATAAGAAACTGATTTTAATGTGAAAAATTCTCTGACTGGTAAAACTCTCAGCTAGATGTTCACATGTTCAGCTGCTGTGTTTCCACTACCCGTGAGAACAGATATCCAGCATAACTCTTGATTATAATGCAAATCCACATCTTCACGCATGTCAGTGCACACAGAGCAGCGTGCAGGAAAGTGGGCTCGGGTTATGAACATCCCCACGTCTCCTCAACCGGCTCGATCATCTGTGCTGATTGTTAACGGATTTCAATTATGACTCACAGGAGTTAATATGATTGCTTGCTGTTTACCTCTTTCTTGCTTCCTTCCATGGAAGCCAATTATGCATGAGTAGCAGTGGATGAGCACTGGACGTTGCTAATGGCTCTGCTTCTCCCTTTGTGTTCACATTACTGAAGGATATGGGTTGTGAAATGAGATCACTACTGACTACTGTGCTATCAGTGATTGTGCTATAAAACATTATGGCCCAGAACATAGTAAATTGTGTGACTGTGGGGTGGCAGACTGTCTGCTATTTTATCTGTTGTCCTCTCATCTCCCTCGACTTCTTTTTCCCATTTTTGTCATCTCTTGTTTATCTCATCTGCTCTCATTTCCTTCCTTTTCTCTTTTCTCTTTCCTCACCCACTAAATCTTCATCTTGCTCCCTTCCTTTGCTTCTTGTTCCCTCTCCTCACATCCTCTACTCCTCTCCTTTGGTTTATCCTCTCAAGTCTTATCTTCCCACATCACCTTTTTTTACACCTTTCCCCTGCACCTTTCATCTCCTGCCCTGTGGTTATCTACAGAGACAGACAGGACATGAGCCAAGCCTTTAGCCTCTTCCCCTTCCACATCACTTATGGTAGATCGACATATCTTAGAAAATCCACTTTGTCCTAATCAATAAGGATTAATGCACATAAGATAGGGAATTCATATAAATCACAGACGTAAAATTAATCATTATCTTATTGCTCAGGGATTCTCTCGCACAGATAATATCTGAAATGCCTGATTGCATGTGTCCTCATGCATGGCCACAAACGCAGACAATTGCTCTGCTCTGCCGTGCTGTTCTGCAAAGAGTGAGTGAAGTTCAGCAAGAAGGAATCAGTGAAAATGACAGGAAGTAGCTGGTGTTTCGTTTGTGATCTATTCATGTATTAATAGAAAAGAGAAGGCAAGTAGAGAAACAGAATGCTCCCTCTCAAAGATGAAAGATGGAAACGGCAATGTCTTATGCAGCTCAGGTTTATCTCACCACACTGCACATTTTAGATGGATGCGGTGGATCTTGCAGCCAGCTGTCTTCACCACCTGAGCCACGTCGCTGTCGCCGTGTCGCTGCTCTCTGCTCAGACAGACACTCGGGGACATGAAAGGTGATGAGCAGTTAGCAGTTCCATCAAGGATCTCCGGGGCCATCCGTGGAAAATGAAACCATCTCTGAACAGGTAACTCAATTTAACTCGTGGCCACCTTCTCTGGAGCTACAAGCGCAAATACTTTCCCAGCTGATGAGAGGAGGTAACAGAGCATGGCCAGACTCACTGAGTGCAACAGGAGAGGCCCGCTCCACCCTAATTGCCTGGACATGGTCAAGGGAGGCTTTTCTACAGCTTTTACAGATGGAGAAACGGACACTGAAGAGTAGAAAGGTTCTGGGTTTTCTCTCCTTCCTTTTCAATCAATAAAATAGACTGGCTTTAATCATGAAGCTATTGAGTGCTGAAGCTAGCAAAATGGAGAGTTGGTCTTCTGGAACCATTCCCAACTTTGCCCCCTGCTTCAAAGGTGTATGCCTGCACAGAAGGGAAAATATTGTATTTGGACTGAAATTGGAGCCAATTCCTGGAAATACATTTTTCAATTCCCAGTGTGTGCTCCACACAGAAATGTGTAGCTTCTTGTATAAAATGACATCAGTCTGTCAGTTTTACTTTTAGTCCCTGGGGAGGAAGAAAGACTCATATCCTTTACTTGAGTCAAAATAGCAACGCAGCAATACAAAAGTCCTACAAAATCCTACTTAAGTAAAAGTATTATCAGCATGAAATATATTCATGATGCAGAAAAAAATGGCCCTGTGTAACTGACGTTTACTTCTAAATCACACTGTAAATCAAATTAGACAAAGAGACAGACTGGCTCGGCAGTTTATACAAAAATTTGTAGAGGAGCTTGGAGAAATAACATGTTGATGCTAAAATAAGCAAACCTATTTGGACCAAAACTTGAATTCTTGCCTTTGAATACACAAGAAACGGTACTGGGAAATTGCAGAATGATATAAAAACCTCACAAAAACAAAAAAATAATGGAACTGCCCTTTAAGTACCCTCAGCAACACTGAATGTGGAAAAAAGGTTAAATTGCATATTTGTATTGCGTTTCACTCTGAAATGGGTCTTCGCATTTTGACAGTTAGATACATTAACTCCACAGAGAAGTAAGTGTCACTTTCACACCGCTCATTAGCAATCACTCTTATAAGACCATTTAATAATTGTTCGAACGATCACATTGACCTTCCACCGTCCTGCTTAGTAGTCTGAGTTGGTGCATCCAGGAAAGTCATTTTAATGAGTGCAATTTAATGTGGGGCTCAATAGTGCTATCGTCTACTCCATTATTAATCACAATAAAAAAGTTAGCTCTGTTAATTATTGCAAATGTGTTACAATGAAAATGCCAATGTGGCTCAAAAGCCTCTAGCTATTTCAGCTCAAATGATGTATTGCTTGCGCTTTTGGAAGAACTCCTAATAAAAGGTCTCAGACACAGGAAATACTGTAAATATGGCCTTAGATGTAGTAGGTAGTCTTTCTGTGTAGCCTGTATGGCTCCATTAGAACACATCAGATGAAACTTTAATGTTCCCTTTGGGCAAATTAGGTCATTACACCTTCATGTTAGAGGGAGACTCTGGACATATAGCATGTATTGACGTCCTAAGCAGGGGTGTAATGAGAGAAAAAGACTTTCCTGTAATGATGAAGTTCATATTCAAGCCTCTGTCACATTAACATCTTTCCTGCTGAAGTGTCCTTGAGCGGGACACTGAATACCGGCGACAGACTTACTGTTCTGGTGTGGATAATGGAGACATACAACTAACACAACAAGTGAACAGCCACCTGCAGTGATTCTCATTGATTATTCACTAACGTGGACACTAATTCTCCTTGAAAACAAAATGCAAA
Organism: Scatophagus argus; assembly: GCF_020382885.2. Taxonomy (NCBI): domain Eukaryota; kingdom Metazoa; phylum Chordata; class Actinopteri; family Scatophagidae; genus Scatophagus; species Scatophagus argus. The sequence continues at coordinate 9,558,496 of NC_058500.1, read as the reverse complement.
GGAAAAATGATGCCTTGCCGCTGGTTCTAAAAGAGAGCGAAGCAGCTGTATATCATGTCTCTGTTTGTCAGCGGCATGCTGTGAAAGTGAAGAAGAAGATGAAAAAGGGAAGGGGGGGATATGCGGCCATGGGTAAGAAGATGGGATTGAGTGAGACTGATTGTAGCCTGCAGAGGGCAACCATTAAGCTCACCAAATATCATTATCAGATTTTCAATAAGATTGTAGCCATCAGATAGTGAATGCAAACAGTGTTGCTGCTTCTGCTGCCGGCTCTAGCTGCACCAGGTGCAACATGTTTTTGCAATTCAATCTGGCTAGAAAAGCCACAAGGAAGCTTTACTTATTGCTTAGATCCCAGAACAAATCATAAGCACAGCAAATATCAGGGGCTGGTCTGCCTGGGGAGTGGCTGCAGACTCACGGGCTTGGATGTGTAGTGTTGTTTGAGCGATTACACAATGATTACCACCCGCCGCGCACTGTTGTGCTATGTATGCCACGGTACGCCAGGGCACTTGGGGGATTTATAGTGTTCTTCATTATCAAAATTTAAATTGCTTTGCTGATAAAGTCTATTCAAAATGAAACCATATTTCAGTAGGACCCCCCCCCCCAACACACACACACACACACACACACACACACACACATACACAAAGCACCAGCACTCATCATAGGCTAAAGCTAATGAGAGATAAGAAACTAGAGATAAGGGAATTTGGGCTTGCGGGTTGTTGTTGTTCTTTATTGTATGCTAAGCACGAAAGTCACAGAAAGGTTGTAAAAGACTAAATAGTCTTACATATCAACAGAGAGAGTGTTGGTTGGTTTGGATAAAATAAGAGAGGAGGGCTACCAAAGAATAAAAGTAGGGGCCCATCTGTCATTGCAGTCTGGTTGAATTTGGCCCTTGCCTCTCTGTTTTGATTATTTCCTTATCTCTCTCTCTTACTGGCTGGCTGTGAGTAACAGTGACCTGCTGGATTGCTTCCTAGACCATATTTCCTGGTCTGACTCTGACATTGCAATCCATTCCTAATGTCAGTGGATTTATTCTGAGGCTTAAAATCCCACGAAGCAGCAAAAGAACGACTTGCCGATGAAGAAGTCTTGATAAAATAAATTGCTATGTTGAACATGTAGTTAATGCACAGCCATGAGAAGGTTAAATGTGAATGTTGTGTATGGGCGCAATGGTTAAACGTCATCAAATATCCTGCATTTAATAACTTTGATTCAGTTATCAAAGCTGAACCTAAAAATAATAACACACATGAAACGACACTGGACACCTGGGGCCAGTTTAACAAAGAGACTATGGCCAAGATCAGACTTCAGATACACGTCAAATTAATTTGTTCCACCAAGCTGTTTCTGTTTTTAAATGAGATTAAATTGCCATGAATTCTAGGTAAGTTAAAGCTTTCTTCAAACTAGAAAACAAAGCAGACCGAGCGGTGGCATAATACTGCTCAGCGGAAAATGTCTGGCTTCTTATTCAACAGTTACAAGGACAGTGTACTTGGAATATCAGCAAAGAGTGTAAAAATACTAAAAAAAACAACATAAACTCAGCACAGACCTGTAGCAGAGCAGAGCTGGCTTGTTAATGTGACAGATCTCAGTACTTCTGCTACCTCATCAGTCAGATTCATGATAGACACCAAATTGACTGAAGATCTCCTGCACTCTCTTAAAACTCTTTCTCTTCTCATTACTGGCCACATAGCATCATCAGCAAACCACAAATTATGAGCCGTGTCTTCTGCTCTTTTGGTTTTTTTTTTGTTTTGTTTTGTTTTTTTTTTTGTTATTAGGTGCCACTGGTCAGCAGGTGTCACCGTTTGTTACCATGGAAACACTGGCCAGCAGGTGTCACTGGTTGTTACCATAGAAACCTGGCAGGGTGGCTTAAAATGAGTTTGTGTTTGTTGTTGTGAGTTTGTTTTCGTGAAACTGTCTAACTTGCAATGGGGGGTAAATCTCAGAGCAATATTAAACTTGGCCTAACACGACAGGTGAGTCTAAAACATCCTTGTGAAACTTTATGCAGAAACCTTAAAACTTCAAAATTTAGGACTTTGGCATCCATCAATATTAGAAAGATTATTACGAATGACAGAAAATAACCTTTATAGTGGTGATCTTGAAGACTTCCTGGTTGATTTGGTGACGGATACAGCACGTATGGAGCAACACAAACTTTTGTCGTTTTAGTAATTGGCTTTTACCAATCATTCTGTGAGCAGCCTTGATCTGATTTTATGCTGCACACAGAATGAGTCTGTGAACAGCTGGGCACAGTGAAAGGAGTTGGTTACTTTGCTTCGCTATCACTTTAAGGGCATTATTAAATTTTAGGAAAAGTAAAACTTTTTTTTTTTTTTTATTAAAGACAACCTCTTAAATAATTTTGCCACAACAATAAGTGAAAGGCTTGAGCAAAGGCCACTACAAGGAGAATTTGTGTTACAAATTTCTCATTCTAATTAATAAATTTTAAACCTTGTAAAGTCCAAGGTGATGTATTCATATTATATTTTAAGAGGAACAATCTAAAGCCCCAAGGATATTCAATTTTCAATGTATGACACATTTTAGAGGCTGAAGCAAGTTGAATTTTGCCATTTTTCAATAAATTGTTCATAATCAGTATTTTGTCATGTATCACTTTGTCTTTTTAACAATTTAGAAACTGTATAGCACTGTATGACTTTCAAAGACTGCATAGGCTGCTCATGTGACTCTCTCACCATTTGCCAAACAATCACTCTTTGCCTTGTTACTTCTCTGTTGTGATTTTTCTTCACCCGGATTGTGTTCTGTCCACGTAAACAGTGTCTTTGAAGTATTCTCCCAATGTTAATAGCCATGGCACCTTTAATGATGAGGCAACAGACAAGGCCTGGGAGAAATATTAGTTCAGCAAGGTCATAGCAGACAAGGTCCCATCTGTCTCTGTGCAGCCTCGGTGGATCCCAGGCCCTTACATTACTGCGGCCCCGGGGCAGGGAAAATGGATCATCAATCTGATTTAGAGAGACTCTGGCCAGTGCTGTCATTTCCAAGCAGAATAGCACTAGTTTCTTCTCCCGTCATCTTTGCAGGTAAATTCATAATGACTAGTGATGTTAAACTGTCTCATGCATGGCGTCGCTGAGCCCAGACCTTCAGAGAGCTTCACATAGTATTACATCATGCCAACATGCCACAGAAAGTCCTCTGCAGCCACCATGGATATCTGTGTTTTTAGTGTGGCACTGCCGTCAGGGCAGTAAGAAAATAGAGCAGAAAAACAAAGTAGCAATAGCTGTTTATTTTTCATATACTGGAGAATATACTGCTGCTATGTATTTGAGGGTAATTCCCTGCCATGGTCATGAAGTTTAAGTCTGTCTGTAAACTCAGTGGCCAATCACTTTACTCCAACTTTAGAAACGAGACACCGTGTAAAACCGGATCAGCCATGCCTTTAGTGCAGGCACTTTTTCCCTCTACGCCGTGTTTTGCACACACAAACACTCGTGTACACGTAAAACCCCACACCTCCACACTTTCCTGCCGTGGAATTTAGTGTTGTGGCTGACACAGTAGAAATGTGGTGTAAACGACAGACCTCTATAGCCACATGGCACTGTTGATAATGAGTCTGTAATCCATTTGATAGCCTATAAACTGGGTGAGTTTCTCATATGCCTCAGCCAGAAAAGACAGCCAAACAGCACCCTGAGGTAGGAATTACCATAAAGCATGGGTGGCTAGCCTTTTTTTCCAGAGGGCCGCACTAACTTAGATAAAGTGAGCAGAGGGACACAAATCGGACCTTTTATTATAACAATCTGGGACACCTTCGGAAAAACCTTTGTTTAGTTGCCCCTACTATATAGACATCTGAAAATCCATGAACTTGCATGACAGCATGCCGATTTTGGATGGTAAACTGCTTTGTAAAAATATTCATGGAGTTTATGGCATAATTTGCATGCTTGATCGAAAAATATCTCTTGATGTTTCGTTACTTGCACAATGCAATACTCTCTTGGCATAGCAAACATATTGCCTTTGAACCACTTGTGACCAAATGCTTAGATGTTCACTAGCACACCATTCAAAGTCAAGGTTTCTTCTTTTTTTGAAACATTCATCATTGCTCTTGCTGACTCGAGATGGTCCACGGGCAGGTTCTGTATTTTGAGTGTATGCCATACAGAAATAGGCATGAAAAGGAGCACCAGTATAGTGCAGGTGGATCACCATTGCTCAAAGCTCACCCTCTTGGTGGATCTTTGCATAAGTGATGTTTGAAAATGACAGGGTGGGAGAAATCCCACGCTTGCTGATTTCTGTCGTCTTCTTTTCATGTTGGTTTTCCGGTCCCTCCAATCCCGGCTGTCTTCTTATCAGCCTTGCCCACCTATGAAGCCTCCTCTTAAGAAGCTCCTGCACGAGGAAAACGTCACATTTGTCTGCCAGTGTAAATTGCTTATCTTATACAGAAAGGAGCCAGTGAGAGGGAAGAGGTTGTCTCCGCAGAACGCGGCCTTAGGGGATCTTTTGAAAGCTAGTTCTTTTCTGCTCAGCATCCCTCTAATGTGACACAAATCCCTCCAACAGAGGAATGGCTTCTCCATCCTCAGGTTGCTTCAGGTACATTAGTTGCATTTTTTTTTTTGCCCTGTATGTTTTGCATCGCTTTCAAGCACAGTGGAGGAACAGCAGGGGAAGCCCAACTGTTACCCCTGGCTGGGTGTTTAAAAAGCTTGGCAGCAGCCCAAGACGCAAGCGGGTGGCCACTTTGTGGCTCCGGCAGACTTTGAACTTGATTCCTGCAAATTCACACATTGTTATTCACCTGAAACTGGCTGTTTGGTTGACTTCCAGACCCAAACAGCATTTTAGAAGGTCTGCTCTGCACAGTTTCCCAGCATTTAGCACAGCCTAGATCCAGTTCTTTATACTCTGCATCACATCACATTTTCATACTGAGTCCAAGTATCCCTGTAGAGATCCCTCCCTTAGCACACAGTGTGACAGCGTGCTTTGTTCTCTCTGGCAAGGTGAGTATTGTCAAGGGATCATTTAATAAGAGAGGGATTGCTTGGAAAGGACAAGAAAGGGCCTCAGGTGGAGAACCTCCCTCTGATGAGGATTAGTTTTATCCTGCATATGCAAATGACATTGATTAAGCCAGAGACACCACTTCCCCTGCTTCAGTGTGGCATTCCCCTCCTGCAGGTAATCTCTTGAAAAAGTACTGCACTACAGCCTTGGGAGACAATGCTAATAACCAAAGATGAACTGCCGTCATCACGATCATCATTTGTGGCGCTCAAACAGAGGGGTAGTGGCAAATTACATATACATGTCATTGAACAACTGTTGTTTGTTTTTCGTGATCTGCCTGCTGATTAACATGATAAGTAACTTAGGTCTTTATTCCTAAAATGCACCGGATGCGTCTTGCAGTGCATGACTATACAGCCTTATCATCCTCTCACACTGGGACTTTTAATGTCTTAATCCCTCAGCATATTGCAGGAGATTATCTTTCTAAAATTAACTAGCCCCTTGAGACCGCAGAGATAGCAGCTGCTTTTTTGCCACTTGGCGAGTTTTCAGCAAACAAAGTGGCTTATTGCATACGGGAGAGCTCACATTAGCTTTTTAAAAGCTGTAAGATTATAACACTATTGTGTTGTTTCCACTGTCGCTTGATTCATCCAAACAGAGGAAATGTTTGTGTGCATGATGCACGTTGGAGGATTTTTTTTTTTTTTTTTTTTTTTTGCAAAAGCTGTTTGGCAGCACATGTGCTCTGTATGTTGGCTTTGTTATGGGAAATAAAAAACAAGGAATTCTAAAGGACCACCAATCCCACTTCAATGGCAGTGGGTATGGAATTTATGAGAGGTAGTCAAATTACTATCTAATCTAATCTAAATTACTCAGAGGTACTTTAGCTGTCATCCCATGGACCCCCCCCCAACTGAACCATCTAATAATATAGTAAAATATTATTAATCTAATATAATATGATATATAGATTAATCTTGCTTATGGCTGCAAGTAATCAAGATTTAATTAAAGCACATTGATTATTACTGTTTATTTTATTACCAAATAGCACTGACTAATCCTCTATACAGCTGGGTTTCCAAGGAAAAAAAGGACTCACTGAACTCCTGGCAGGTTTTCTTCTTAATCTCTGCTCACCTTTTGCCAGATCCACGAGATCCACTTCTGCAGAATTTGTGGTTGCTCGGAAAGGGAATAAGTCATTAATACTGTACATGGTCACCAGATGACCGCAATGGAATTTCTGCTCTTAAAAGATGAAAAGTTTGGAGTTGTAATTGTTAATTAATTGGTCATAAATTGATTTTGGTGTACGCAGAAGGTAAGTGGTCAAATGATCCCTTGAAGGGTTCTTGCCAGTTAATTTAAAAAGAGAGCTACAGTGACAAATCAAGTAGGATGTGCTGCAGCCAAAAGGATTTTCTACAGCTTGGTAACCTAAAAAGTCCCCTTTCTTATTACACTCATTCTTATTCTTGGCTTATTTCATATATAAAATATGCCTTAATAGAATGTACCAATATGTATTGCTCTGTGTATAGTATGTCCCAAGTCTTTTAAAGGTATTTGATCATTTTAATAAAATCTAGCTCTTGTTCCGTTTCAGTTTGAACTCACCCTTCTGCTAAATGAATGTTAAGTAATGTGATGTAATATGAAGGCTCAAAGACTTTGTACTTATTGTCCTGATCTTAGCTCTGCAGTAATTTGTGACAGTGGGGATGCTGGCTTTTATGCTGCTGTGTTAATGGGAAACTAAATGTACAAAATCCATTAATTGTCTTCAACTTCTCATTCTTATTCTGGTGCCAGATGAGTCTTTCAAAGCATACACTGGAAATAAAAGCAGGAAAACAGCCTGGACAGACTGCTAGTTTGTCACAGAGCAATCACATATTCACACAACAAGTTACACTTAACCTCTATGGGTAATTTAGAGTCATTAATCCTTCTGATTTGCATGAGTTTAGACTGTGGGAGGAAAGCCTCATGAACATGCACGGAACAAATGTATAACTCAGAACTGGTGTATCAGTTGTCAACAGCAATGAGTGGATTTGGTCATGGACAGACGTTTGTGAAAGCACTTTTTTGAGATTTTAAAGGAAGAGAGATTTTAGCCCCAAATTAAAATATTTTCCTCTAGATATCCGTCTACATTGTGTTGGTGAGTCGGTGTGAGTCGCTAAATTTTGGGGATATCGGCTGTAGAGATGCCAGCCTTCTCTGGAGCATCCGAGAACTAGGTGGCACTTGTGGCACTCAGAGTACCCCCCCACCACAAATAATAAAATAAATAAATAAAAGAAAAAACCATAATGTCATGACCCACTTACTCAAGATAATCCACAGACCTTGTTCTCAGCAGTTTCTTTAACTTGCTATTACTTTCATGATTCCAGACTTTCATATCTGCCCACCTCTCAGACTTTACTGATTCAGTAAAACAAGTTGACAATTTTCGCAATTTTAGCAAAATTGTTATGTTAGTTAAAGTACTCACTCACACTTCACTGCTGAAATGCTTTGACAGTTTATTATAGCCAGCTGCCTCACAGAAAATATAATGCATATGTAAATATGGGTTTCTGTAATATAATTTCAGGCCCCATATTCATTTTCCTGCAACATTAGTTCCAAAACTTCTGTTGACTACACTGCAAACAAACAAACAAACAAACAAAAAAAAAACCCTCACTTCATCTGACTCACAGACAGGTCTGAAGTGACTGGTGGTGGTTTGGAGTGGCTACTTCAAAGATGAGGACAGGAGTGAGCAACTGAAGCCTACATGAAATGACATTAATGGGCCATCAATTCAAAGAGTAATGAGGGCTTGTATGGCTTTTTACCTGTATCAATGCTTGTGTGCTTTCATAGAATTATGCTCATTATTCACTATTTGGTGCAGGACTGTGTTCCGCTTCAACTCACTCTCTGGTAATATAAGCTATTTTATAGAGTGCATCTATTATCTGTAATCTGATAAAGATTTAGCAGCAGTGTATGGTTGCTCTGCTTCAGCCTCCTTTGTGTGCAGTAAAACCGAGACTCAGACAAGTGAGTCATGTTGGAAGTGACAGCAGATATTTATCACTGCCACTGTTTATGGTGCAGGCTGCATGAACGGTTTTTCTTTTTTTTTCCTGCCAATCTGAAGGCCTAAGCAGTAGAGTTAAGTGCTAATAAGACAGCTTCAGTGTTCGTCTTGCACACACACACCCCTCCTCTCCTCTGTCAGATGAAGGAAGAGATCTGAGCGCATCCTAGAGAGCCTCCCCAGTGATCACCGGGTGGAAATAAAGCCGATTGCTTAAGTAAGTAAGAACAACCACAGCTGACTGGCTGGATGTGTTGCAGTGGTGTATTTTTCCCCATCAATTTTTTAAAGTGAGAAAAAAAAAGATGCAGGTTTTGCATCATGTAAACAGATTGGAGGCAACTGGGTTGCTGCTTTATGTCGGCAAGCACCCACTTGTCAAAATTAAGACTTCCTTCAGTATCAGAACGCCTTTCTTTTTACAGAAAACATGATGAATAATTGAATAATAAATAGTGTAAGCAAGGCACATGTCATCAGTGCCTCAACGTGATTTCAACTTCATTTTTTTAAGTGAAAAAGGAGATAATATCTTCCAGGATTCAGTTTGTGCAATTTGTTCTTTTTGAAGCTTAAACATCCTTCATAAACCTTTTTTTTATCTATGTTTTCCCCCTCTGTAATTGGATTTTAGAAGTGAAATTGATAAAATATGGTGTTTATGTGATTTTCCCCTCACTATAGCCTTCATGTCAAGTGTCTTCAAAATGTTTTGCATTCAGTGAACTGCTGCAGACCACGAGAGAGTCTTGAACACGTTAATGAAACGCTGAAAAACATTTGCTGCAGAATGAACTGCAGAGAAAATTACTGACCCTGAAGGGAATGAATTTCTATTTGCTTTTGGTCTCAGCCTGTGATCATGATATACCCACATCCCTGCAGCTACACTGTGATTGCTGAGGTCGCCTCCTAATGGTTTGTAGTTTACTTTCACTGCGCTTTCAAAATCACTTGTATCACCTTGTGAACTTCAACACAGATGTTTTCTAAAAGCATCCGGAGAGCAAACAGGGAGTGTTGTTACTTTGCTGACCCCAGTCTCTCCCTTGTGCACTACCGTACCTCTGTGGCCTTCATCAATTATGTCCTTAAGGCTCAACCTGCGCGCATATTTCCACTTTCAAACAAGTGCAACTCTCTATTATTTAGCTGCTGATATGGTTCCTGATGGCCCCTAAAGTCTGACAGGATGGGCTCGTGTTTGATGCACTCTAGAGCTGCTCCGACGTAAAAAGGGCTCGACACTGGCCACACTGGTCATTTTATCTGTTCTCCTCGTTTCCTGCTAGTTGCATTAGCTCATCCACTGGGGTTTCTTTTGGCACATTAAAACAGATTTGGGTTAATAATTGATGCTGCAATTTATGGACTCTAGTGCCTGAGGTTCAATTGTAAGCCTCCACTTAAAAAGAAAGCATGCCTTTCGTTCCTGCCTTTGCCTCAGCATGCTGTGATTTATGGCTTTAGCTTGATGGTGTGCAATTTATTGCATAGGAGTCTTCTGAAGAAAAGAAGCAGACATATCATTTTTCATACAACAGTCGCTTTGATGGGATTATGTTTGAGTTTCAGATTTCTCGTTCACACATCAGCTCAAGACAATAGGGAAAAATATTGATCTGTCCACCACAAGCAGTAAATCTATTTGGGTATGTGCAGCGCTGAGCTCACGGCTTTTCTTTGATTAAGAAATGTTGCCTGAAATTAATGGTCAATATCAACATGAGTTTTGACATTATGTGAAAAGGTCTATAGGATGTTAATCAATAGCATTAATTAGGTGATCAAAAAAGGTATGTATGTGTTAGCTTTGGGCGCCATCTTCCTCAACAAATAAATAAGAGTCATATATTTCATCTGATACCATTTTTACAATATAGTTGTTTTTTTTTTAAATGTGGCTAAAACTGTTAAAAAAAAAGGTGATTGACTCCTTTTTCATTTGCCTTCTTTATGTTTTTTCTGGTGTGGCAGCAGATTACATAACTCTTTAGACTGCATTCCAAAGACGTAAAAACATATTTCAAAAAGTCTTAGCAACATTTGTAATTAGACACATTGATATTTCGACAATGTCAAGGCAGTCACTTCAGTTTCTTTGTTAAAATTAACACCAACAATATTGCCGCTTGAAAAGGGTCAGATGGAAAACTCGGTGCGTCGCAACGTCCACAGCACCATGCTGGAAAACAGGCTCAAATTAGCATGTTCACCCAGGTGTCATGAACTCATCACTGCTGATTGGAGTTGGAGCTAGTAAATAGCCATGTCTACTGCAGAGTCATTTGACCTGTGAATGAATACTGATTGTACCCTTTCCCACTGACAACAATAGCCAGATGTTGGTGGTTGTTTGTAGGTGTTTTTTCTGGGATGAGTGTGTCTGAAATAAACTGTATTCCAGTGAATGCCTTTCTGAGAGGACACGACTAAAAGTGTTCTGGGTTCATAGGATACATCCATCCATTTTCTATACTGCTTATCCGTCAGGGTCATGGGGCAGCTGGAGCCTATCCCAGCAGACTACAGGCGAGAGGCGGGGTACACCCTGGACTGGACGCCAGTCAATCGCAGGGCCAACACAAAAAGACAAACAAAGACACCTTGGGGCAATGTAGAGTAGCCAATTAACCTAATGTGTATGTTTTTGGTATTGTGGGAGGAAGCCGGAGTACCCAGAGAAAACCCACGCAGGCAGGGAGAACATGCGAACTCCACATAAAAGGGCCCAGACTGGGATTTGAACCTGGAACCCTCTTGCTACAAGGTGACAGTGCTAACCACTGCACCACCATGCCACCCCTCATAGGATGCAGATTCTTGGATAGAGGTGCAAAGTCTGAAGACAGCCGGCGTTCCAGTTGTGGCTTTATGATAGCAGTGTGACTCAGTCAGTCTGTCAGTCCAGTCACCACCGATATGTCTGAACAACTGTTGAATGGATTATCATCAAATTTCATACAGATATTCATGGTTCCCAGACAGTCTGTCCTATTAACATTGCCAATCTCTTTATTTTTCTTCTTTGTGGTTTTAAGTGTCTGTTATTGAATGGATGAGGTTTGGTACACACTTCCAAATTCTCACCAGGAAAACTTTTATCTCATGTTATCACCAGGTCAGAATTTCAAGTTAGTTCATGAAAAAATCCCCTGCATGATTAACGTCAGTCTCATCATCCTCAGCTGTACTTTGTGTTCGGTGCTAGGGATATGGTAAACACGTAAGTATTATCTGCTAAAAGTCAAAAATGTTATTACGAGTGTGGAGTTTGGATTTAGCTAAAACTTCCACTGGTGTGACTGCAGACCTCTGTTAGCACCGATAGCTCATACCTGTGGTAACTGTGGTCACTGACTTATTCGTGGTGGTGGTCAGTGCTTGTCAAGTGTGAACAGATTGGTTTTCTCAGCAGTGGCTGCGCCTCGTCTAATCATATGATTTTATGCAAGCTAAGTTCAACCTGAAGGTCGGCCAACAATTTTGTTCAGTGACAATATTTCAGTAAAACATGCAGCCAGGTGAGCAGACACAGTTGTAAGATGTTCAGCCTAATGACATACAGTAGACAGGTTGAGTGCGTATGGGGTACACTTTAACAAGTCCTTGGCACGGGAATGTTTTTTCTTTTTTTTTGTTTGTTTGTTTTTCTTTTTCTTTTTTTGCATGACAGCTTTTCTCTCTCTCTCTCTCCTTTGGTGACTAAGAATGAAAACGAAAATCTTAAAACAATTTACGTTATAAATTTTTGCACACTATAATTCCCTTCCATCCTCAAGGAAATTAATAAGGGGGAAGAGGATCCATTCCCAACAGAGCAGAATATAAAGCAGGAAGACGTGTTAAGAAATGCACCTGGTTTCAATACCCTGAAAAGAGGGATTGCAACCATTTCGAGCTCCATTTTAATTTCCTGTTTATTTCACTCTCTGAAGCTTTGGGAACTCTGAAAGGATTTAAATGCCCTTCAGTCTCCATGTCTTTCTCCCATTGCCTTTGATTTATAGATTTGATTTTCAGCTTGAAAGCAAAAAGGGAGAAATTCCAAAAGGAGAAAAAAACACCATCATGACACGGAGGAGCTTAAAGCGAGCTGAAAGGTGGAGGAAATAGGAAGGATATAAAACGCCCATTGCTAGCTCCACGGATGAAATATGAGGAATTGTCGGAAACCATGTAACAAAACGTGATATGTTGCAAATGAACTGGGCTTTATTCAATCCCCGAGCAGCCATAAGAAGTCCCATTCTGCTCTGTCTGTATTGTGCTGTGCCCCTGTGTCGACAGGACTTACGTTCACTCTACACTGTCAGGCACCCATTAAATGCTGCAATACACAACCATTCCTACCTCCAAACTCTGTTAACACAATGTGCTCCCATTTTCTCTCTTTCACTTTGAACTGTGATTCTTCAGCAGGAGCCCTCACTTAAAGACAGGCACCCTGGTTTAAGAGTGACTTCCCTTGTCTCCATAGTGCATCCCAAACAAGCCATGACTATTGTAGCGAAAAAGGTATGAAAATATGCATTTCCTCTCCTTGCACTCCATATGAGAGACATCAGCTGTTGGCTAAAAAGAAAAAAAAAGGCACCCAGGGTACTGGCAGTGCAGCCCAGGGGAAAAGTTCCAGTCACAGAGCCCCTATGGGACTACTGGGCCATGGGGAGTCCAAAAGGAGACAGACCATGTCTGAAAGACAGGAGGGATACCAGGGGGACCATGGAGGCACTGAGGTCACAGAACAGATAAACCCAGGGGATTACTGTGAGACTGCACGCTCCTGTGGCTTGAACATGGTCAAAGTTGGGAGCGGTTTAACTTGAATCTGTTTTAATTGCAGCCTCCAGTTAAAGGAGGTGACGCACAGCGTAGGTGGCAGCTACCATAAGTGTCAAATCATGTGGATGGCTTTTATACTTAAAGCTAGTGATTTAGTGTTCCACCTTATGTGATAGCTATGTGTGGTAATTTGTAACAGGGTTAATTTCCACGTAATGAGTGAGAGAGATTAATTCATGTGCATGATGAATTGCACAGCGGTAAGCAGACAGGCTAAGCAAAATCTTTTGTGCACATGAGTGTGAGCGTGTGTGCATGCCTTTATGAATGCTTTTCAAACTCTGGTAAAGACTGCCGGGGCACTTATCTGAAATAAGTAGGCATGCCCTCCACCGCAGTCCTCGCTAGCAGCTCCATATGGTAATGAGCTGCATAAGATGAAGAAAATATGTTATTTGCAAACAGCGCCGAAGTTAATTCAGGCAGCATAGGCATAATCCACTCACACAGTTTTGGCGACAACATTTTTTTTCCAAGCGCAGAGTTCACATAAAAAACTGGAAGAATGAGCTCATTTGCGCTGCGATAATACAATGAGCAAGTAGGAACGCTAAGTCACTGTGGTGGTATGTGACCGGCTGCCAGAGCATAAATTGAAATGAATAACAAACACGGAGGGTTGCCTGCCAAAGTGAAAAGCGCAGTAAGGTTATGATGCTGATCTGCAGTATGTGCAGTGTCTCCATGTTAACGTCCTCATTAACATGAAGATTGTAGTAATCTGCTCAAACTGGTCTGTTAAAACCTGCTGACATTTGGCACTTGCTCCTGTCTTCAGTTCAGTGTAGCTCTCCATTGTGTCACTTCACGACAGCAGAGCTGCAATACATTTGGACGCAGAGTTTGTACATCAGAGAACGTCTACGCTGCTGGACGATGTTTACCATAGAGACAAAAATCAATTCAGAACAAGCCATTGTTGAATAAAATTGCACTCTTAGATCAAAACAGTTCAGCTGTACCTTGTATTGCAAAAAAAAAATCTGTTTATCACAGTGGAGGTCTCTGTTCTTTATTTTTCTCCAGAATTCTGTCTAACTGTCGAACAACAGAAAGGACAATGCTTTACTTTACTTTTAGCACAAAACAAAAATGTTAAAAAATATTAATTACAGTGCAATTGGTTAAAATGACTATGCTAAGTTATTAGTTTTACATCACACAGCAGCTGATTCCGAGTTCATCAGGAACTATTCATAAAGGAAGCTGCCAATATATCGGTAGGAGTCTCCGCTAATTGCCTGGCAACCTCACAGTGACGACATGACTCCAGGAAATTACTGCGCCCAGCCAAGAAATATTCATAACCCTCCATAAAAATAACAACTTGTTGTCTTTACACCTCAGTTTTTGTACAGATTAAACAAAGCAGATATAAAGTGTTAATAATTAGTGAGCTTTAGAGGTGCTGGTTGGTAGACTTTGTTTCTTTTGCACAGAGCCAAAGTTAGCCATTTTCCCCCCATTTCTAATCTTCATGCTAAGCTAAGCTAATCAGCTGCTCACTGTAGCTTCATGTTTACCATACAGGCATGGATTTTCATCTACTGCACATCTCAGTAAGAAAATGAATACAGTACATGGATCAAAATATCAAATTCATTCATGTAGTTCTCGATTCTAAGTTATTTAGGAACTTAATCATTTTTTAAAAAATCATTTAGTTCCCTATTTGTTCCTCCTTTGCTTCTTTGTAACATGTACCCTATGGTAGAATGTTAACAACAAAATAATTATTTGCAGAGGAAACTTTATTTATTGGGGCAAATGCACTTTTCTAATACTCAATTCTGACCCCTTCTGGCAGATAAATACTTTGCTGCTCAGAAGGTCGGCTAATTGGGAGACACAAGGCAAGAAGTATTTGCTATCACAATCAAATTTGTGGCATAAGTCCTCCTGGCTAACTAATACAGCTGCGACCTCTTATCACGTAAGCCCAGTGGACCATGAGGTTAGCCATCAAAACAAAGGCCCAGTCATCCACTAATAGGGTCTCTGGAAGAATCCAGGACTGTGTGGGTGGAAGGTCAGCACCTTTGGGCCCATTGCTGCCACATATAATATGGCCATTATTGCTACCAGACGGACTCCCAATCAGGAGCAGGTACTTGTCACATCTTTAAGAAAGAAAAACAATAGCAGTCATGGGTTAATATTCCTTTTTCTCACTTGAACTTTTTGCCACATCTCTGTGACCATCTAAGCAGATTCACAGTTATGTAAAGCCATGAGTTTCAAAGGTATCTTGGGGAGAAAACACCACACACTGCAGTTATGTATTCCAGTGGTCACTTGTGCATTATCTGTCTATCTTTCACATTTCAGATTGTGAATGGGTGCAGAGCTCACAGCAGCATCTTTACAGAGACATAATTAGAACGGAGCAGGTATGACAGATGGATTACAAACATAATTGAGAGCGTGGAGAGTCTATCGTCCTAGCTACAGCGCACCTGCTTTATCTTTGGCATAAACAGCAGACAGAGGTAAGAATTTGTCTTCTGTTACAGTGTGCCTGTAGAATTACAATATGGGTTTTTTTTTTTATTTCCTCCTCACAGGCGCCGATTCTGCTCACAGCGATGAAAAAAAGCATAGTTAGCCTGATTTTATTATTCCAAAGCAGATGGTACAGAATGAGACATTGGGGCCCAGCAGCTCGGTGACCTTCATGTTGCTAATCTAACATTGCCCCTACATTGATCTAACATTAACACCTCACCCCTCACAGGGTATGCATGATTCCAAACAGACTGGTGGCCTGCGTGTTTTCGAACAAATCACCCTGACATGCAATTACCTCCTGCTCCAGAGTTATTTCTTTCCTGTGGATAAGACAGCCCTTTCATTTGAGTCTGGGAATTAAACAGGTTTCCAGGTTAATTAATTTGACAGACAGACCCCATTGTGCCTAGTGTCAACCCAAGAGGAAACCTTATTGCCTCTTGTCCTGAAGGTTGACTTTTTATTGTTCCTTGATTCGCCGTTCTTGAAAGGAGCGCACAGTGCCAGCCCCTTAATTGACTTAAAGAAGACTGCATCGAGCAGACGTGTTATCGAATGCTTGAAACAAAAGCTCTGGTCTCTCATAGAAGTCTATAATTTATCTGGTGGGATGCATTGAAATGTAGTGCACCCCAGGCACAGGGAAACCATGTCAGGATTTGTTTGTTTGGTCAGCTATATATTTAACATACACCTCTTCCTGGAAACATGCTCACTGCTTCTTGCTTTTGCTTTCTACTTGAGCCAATGATGAAATTGAAATGGGATTTCTCCCTGTGTGTGTGTGTGTGTGTGCACGTGTGCGTGTGTGTGTCTGTAAAGGTGAGGAAGGAGAAAGAGAGAAGATCCAAACCGAATTGTAATCTCAGTCTAAATCACACAGTCTCCCCGGGGGAAAAGCCCCTCTTCCTGGGGTTAGTCAGTGAATTAAATCACGGTGAGGGCCCCATTTTTCAAAAGTAACCTTTCCGTTGACAGTGTAAGTGGGAGTCAGCCTCTCACTGTAGAGTCTGAGCAGCAGAATTAGTGTCTTGCGTGGCGACACCAGTCTCTCACGGTGTCATTTGTTGGGATTGTTGCTGCATTTTTCCAGGCCTGCCTGCCTGCCTGTCTCGGTGTGCTCATAGTGGAGGAGGCCATCTGCCTCCCTCCCCTCTCGCATCCCTCATTTCTCTCCTCAGCAGTCTCCTCTCAACAGTTCCCACACAGTTTCTTTAAATGTATTTTTGGTGCATCTCATGAATTTTGGCCCCGATGTACGGTTTGTGCAACCAAAAACACATTAACATGCTTGGACTGGGACATGAACAATTCGCCCGTTGAAAGATATTCATGGAATCAGTGCAGCTAATGGAGATAAATACACAACATGGTGGGATTAGGCTTGAATTAATCTCTATTCAACTTAATTAATTAGAAATTTGTCCATCCGAGCCTGTAATGTCAATAGGACATGTTTCAATTAGAGCTACATCGCCTTTTCTAATCTTTTAATTGAACAGAAACGAATGGGACGACCATGCTCACAAACTGGGATTCTATGCCTCATAATCATTTTCAGGATGAAGCAACTCTCAGAGGCTGTTTATTACTCAAAGATCAGGCAACTTAACTGATTTATCCCATAATCCATTTACAGTTTGACTGTTTCCCACAGTGCTGCTGTAATTTTTCCAACAACAGCAGCCACGTGAATGCTATTGTTGGATATGTGGTGGCTGGTTTAGAGCTGGTCAGTTTCTAAGGTTACTTGAAAATGAAGATCTCGTGCATGAATTATGTATCCACAGAGTGCTCTTCTGGCACCTTTTCTCACACCGTAAAACCGCTGAAAGGATACAACAGTCATTACAGCCTAACAAGGATTTTATTTTTTACATGATTTTTTTTGAATTGAACACACAACCTACCTGTTTTTAATTAATGCCACAAATTGCCAAGTGAGTCCCTGGCTAATGCATGCCCACGAAAGCAAATTATCATAATCTGCTTGTTTGTAAAAGCACCATCTGTGCAATTACATAGTTTGGTGATGATAGTGTTTTGTTAGGGAGATGTGAGGGATCCTTGCTCCTCCTGAAGGTGTGGTTAATTCTCAACAGTCTGTGCGCCAGTGTGTGTGCATGCGTGTGTGTATGTGTGCGCACGCGTGTGTTGGGGGGGGCGCACAGGATGAATCAGGAGTGTCTTCCGAAGAAGGGTTGCCTGGGAGACCAGCCTGGACCCCTCCAAACGTGCCTGTTCTCCCTCCTTTCCTCCTCCTCCTCCTCGATTTTAAAGGTGCATCAGTAATGGATCCAAAACTATTTCAGGAAAAGCACTTTTTAGTCGGCGGGTGAAGCCTCCCATACCTGCAGCTCTGCTGTGTTTTCATAATGCCACAGATCTGTGCTTCACGCCTGGCACCGTCAACATCAGAAGAAAAGAAACACTTTTGTGTGTTTGCGTGTGTGTTTGAGGGAGATAAAGGAAGGAGGGGAAGCAGAGAGAGAAAGAGATTATGAATGCTGAGATGCAGCGCGCTGAGAGGCACTCAGAGGAACAATTAAAGTCTGCAAGTGCATTTGCTCGTCTTGTTTACCTTCTTGATCTCTTCATGTCTGAAAACACTGAACGCCAACTTCCTGAAAACCTCGCCATGAAGTGATGCCACTCTTCTCTTCAGCCAGCTGAATGACGTCTCGCAAAGAAAGGGGGCTGAAAACTCGGCGCACACAGTGAATCCCTCGCTGTGACTCATTCATTTTGTATAAATGCGACCGGTTGCGGAGACGGAGAAAGAGTCGGGGCTGTAATTAGCTGAATTTTCTTAGCTCTCTGCCCGGTGGACGCACATTGCAGGTCGTACTGGTCGCTTTCTTTGTTTCTTTGTTTCTTTTTTTTTTTTTTTTTGGAGACTGAGGAGATGCTATGCACCCCTGGGAGACCGACCGCGCAGCCGACCGAGCCATTCCTGCGCTCCCTTGGAGTTGGTATGAGCAAAAAGAATGTCACCCACTTCTGCGGGTTTTAACATCTAAGTGTTGATTTTGAGGGGTAATTCTTTAAAAAAAAAATCACTGTATGTTATCTGGTAGAACCGCAGCTTCAGGTTGTGAAGATATGTCAGTTCTCAGCAGCGGCTTCGTTGTGTCTCCACTCCGCGCGTTGGATTTAGCATAAATGGACAAAATCAGGCCAATTATTCTGCGGCGGGTGTTCACGATCTGTTAAGAATAATTTCTGACTTATGGATGGAGCCTTTCGTTTAGAGAGAACTGAAATACCGTTAGGGGTTTCACCATTCAACAAGCTGCACCGCTCACTCCCGGCAGCAAAGCGATGGTTTTCCTGAGCCTTACTGCGTCTTGGTTC
The DNA here is from genome assembly GCF_020382885.2 of Scatophagus argus. Classification (NCBI taxonomy): domain Eukaryota; kingdom Metazoa; phylum Chordata; class Actinopteri; family Scatophagidae; genus Scatophagus; species Scatophagus argus. The sequence continues at coordinate 9,539,610 of NC_058500.1, read as the reverse complement.
TTCAGCCCAGCTTGTTGAATCTCCTTTCTGGTGACAAGAAATGGATTCTTTTTAACAAACTTCTCTGCCTTTCTGGTTCCATCTTTTCGCGGATTGCACACTCCATCTTTCCTAAAACTTGATCATGGCTCGTCCCGGTTTGTGCGTGAAGCTGGGCTCCATTTGGAGATTGTTATGGCTCATGAGGACTGTGATAGATTTCGCGTTGCCTCAGGAGACTTATGCACCCCATTCAATACGGACTGAGGGGCACCTGACCCTCGGCGGACTGTTCCCGGTGCACGCCAGAGGGGCCGACGGCACGCCATGCGGGGACCTCAAAAAGGAGAACGGCATCCAGCGGCTTGAGGCCATGATGTACGCTCTGGACCAAATAAACCAGGACGAGCAACTCTTACCCAACATCACCTTAGGCGCCCGGGTGCTGGACACTTGTTCGAGGGATACGTACGCGTTGGAGCAATCTTTAACTTTCGTCCAAGCCCTGATCACGAAGGACACTTCCGACGTTAGGTGCACGAACGGGGAGCCCCCGGTGTTTGTCAAGCCTGAAAAAGTGGTGGGAGTCATCGGAGCCTCGGCGAGTTCAGTATCGATTATGGTTGCCAACATCCTACGCCTCTTTCAGGCAAGTCTTTGAGCGTGTGCAACAGTTTTGCGGCTTTAAAATAGTGTTTTTCACTAATGCAGCCACAGTATGGACAGGCTTGCGGTAAAAGACTGCATTTTAGGCACGAGTAAAAGTGCCTTATTGCTACCCATCCAGTGAAGCAGGTGCGAACAGATACAGATGTACCATAAGCAGTAAGCAACAAAGACACCTTATCTCATAGGGACAAAAGATGAACTGTTAACAGTTTTTATCTGCAGTTTTTCAGGTTATTTATACTGTATTTGTGCTTTTTCTCATGACTAATTTAATCTAGACTTCTCCCATCTTAAAAAAAAATACAGAAACAAAAGGAGGGTGAAGTGATTTTTGGGGTAGTTTTCCCCTCCACTACACCACCGGATGAGACAGCTGAGTGTGCTGTTGCTTGTCCCCGGTGGTGCTGAAAGAACAGCTCCCGTCTGTTCCCGTCTCACTCCAGAGTCTGGATGAGTGGGCACTGACAGCCTGACACAATCACACCCAAACTCAACAACCCCCTCCTGAGAATAACAGGCCTGCTTCATGTGATTGCACATGATTATGTGGGCCTCTTGTATGGAAAGACTACAGGCGTTTTTATGAATTGTTTCGAACCTTAAAGCTTGGGTTTATGGTTGACTTGGCTCGCTTTTATCTGCAGGATCCCCCCCCCCTTCTGAAATAAGCTTGTTCCAAACTCTTTGCACCCTAATTGAGCTTGACGGCTGCAAGTAAATGACGTGAATTTGCACCACTAATTTCAATGTGAGTTAGCCTTGGTTGATGGGGGAACACATCTATTCCTGTTGACTGAGAGTCAACTGATAGCGTTGACCCACTACTGGTGCTGCAGTGGAATGAGAAACACAGTAGGGCACCATACAGCAGATTAATTATTTAAAACACATCTCCATAGCAAAACATCCAATTACTTGGAATACCAAGTGGATGCTTTTGCAAATGTGCAGACTTCTGTACAGTTTTTTCCCCTCCTGTGAGAACGTCGGTGTGACCAGGGTGGGTCATCAGAGCCGCAGTGTTGCTCGCAATCATCTCATTTTGGGTTTTGTTCCACTTCAGTTAGACTAACCAATGGCCTGGCTGTAAGTAGCTGGTTAACTGCATTTGAGTGCTTAACATGCTTTTTACCCCCCCACCCCCCTTTGTTTTCACACACACATACACACACATACACGCACAAACACATGCACTTACACATGCAACACTTTTGTTTTTTTTATGCAGCAGCCATCCTTTGGGGTTTTATGGCGTCATTGGCTGGAAATTTAGACTGATGGTCCCTACCACAACCTTCAGCCTGGCTTTGGTTCCTTTTCGCTCCTTGTGGGCTGTGTTAGCAAATTAAATTTTTATCATTCATTGGTAAATCCCTGCAGTTATACTTTGAAGCATCCTCAGTGCACTCGTTATTTGTTGTAGAATGCGAGGGCTGTAAAAGTAAGAAGTCCTTTTTTCATGCAAGCCGTGTAACAAGTCTAACAAATTTAGACGGTTTCAGGATTCTTCTTAATTCCCTCTTCTCGGTCCTGCTCACACCAGGTTTACCAGCATGTCTGGAAGTGTAAAGCTGTGGGAGTGTAGGTGTAGTCCATGTGCGATGTGGTAATCGAGCTCGGGGAATCTGTGGATTGACAGCAGTTGTCGTTCAGCTCCGTCCATCACTCTGCTTATCTTCTCATTTTCCTCCTAGGTGTTACCATGAAAGTGGATTTAATCACACCAGCCAAATCTGCAAGTAAATTCAGCTCTCCTCTGAACCTGTTTGCCCTTCATCACATATTTTTTTCTGTAGCACTGCTTGTCATGAGAGTACTTATAATAAATGATGATAAATTAAATGTGAGGCCACATGATACTGCATAATCAATACATGTCAGAAGTGAGAGCTCCCAGCCCATTTACCCTTATTAGTTTAACATCACTTGATGAGTGCGTGGCAGCAAGTTTCTGAGATTATTTTCAACTGTAATCCATCAAGTATCAAATGATCCAGTCAAAAGCATCAAAAGCTTCAGATAACACCTGTTCGGATATAATTAAAGAAGCAAAGCCGATTTTTTTCCCCCTCTCAAATCAAAGTGAAAGAACGTGTTTTAAGTTTCCTGTCTCAGTCATTTAGGTGCTCCGTAACCACACTATCCGGTGTACTTTGAAGTCAGATCTTTACACTTTGAGCCTGCGGACAATGACCTCCCCCTGAGCTCTCCTCCTAGCCTATTTCCCGCCTTGTTCTCGGTGAATATCATGAGGTCATTTAGTGTCTCACCCTGTGATAAATGAATCATCAGGGAAGCAAAATAGTGATTGTAGATTTCATTGCCAGATGCTAAATATCATGGCTGTCTATTCAGGACATGAGTAGCTGCTGAAGTGTTAATGCAGGGAAATTGACATGAGGGATAGATTTTTCTGAGGACCCAGGAGGGTTGATCAATACTGTTGCCATGGTGAGGCCGATTTGCTGCTAAGATGTTTTTATTTCGCTGCTTCTCATGCTGTGTTGGAAATGAGAAGCAACAATGCCACAGGAGGAAAAAAAATCATCCAAAGTTTTGAATTTTTATGGGGACATATGATGTTGAACGCCTTTTGAAAAAAAAAAAATTGTGCAGTCCTTGCTCTGTGCTCATGAGCAGCCACACATTTTCAAGGAGAGCAACACTTTAGTTGAAAAGACAGAGCAACTTTGTCTCTTCTTAAGTCCTGGCCTCTTGAATGAATCATGAAATTGATTTTTCAGCAGATGACATTTACATCAGGGAGTGCAGCTCGCTATTCTCTGTCGCATCTCCTTTCCCAGTGACGGGAGCAAAACTTTGTATTGAATGCAGGTGAACTCCGTCTTGTCCTCGTGTCTGGGGAAGCGGCCCCTTCAGACTAGCTGTCTAAGTGAGGCATTGACGTCCTCTGCTTCGTCGTCCGTTGGCTTTTTATCTCTCCTTTTTCACAGAATCATCACTGTGATTGATATGAAACCTTGCTGTGTGATCTATTCAGCTGACAGTGGTAAAGATGGACACCAAAGGAATGTGAGGGCTGTGTGTCTATGTTACTTAACAAGATCTTAAAGTGACTCAAACTGCCAGAGGTTGATTATGTTTTTCTAAACATGGCTGCCATTTGTATACCGATGCATGTGGCAGTGCAGGTCAGTTAGTCACATCCCTGGAACTGCGTTCAGCCACTGTCTTAGGAGACAGGGTTGGTGTGTCAAGTGTGCAGCATATGAATAGATGCAAATGCACAAATGCGCCAAGAGCCCCATTACCATTCTTGAAGGAAGGAAAACACAACTGTCTCGTGGATATTTCATGATCCACTCCGGTGCCTTTGGCTCTTGCATTTTCTCTCCATCATTTGCTAATTGGCTTTTACTCAGAGTGAGACACAGCACGTTATAACTTATAACAAGTGTGTGTAACATGGATAACAAAGACAATAATTTTACTTCCTCAACTAACCTGACACTTCTGTCCAACTAAGGCTCAGCACTTTGGTTAACACATAATGAAAGTAAATATAAGAGCTGAGTTTGTTGTCATAAGGATGGAAGTACACAGTGCACACAGGGCTGGACAATTTCATAATTTTTTTTTTTTTTTTTTTTTTTTGCAAATGACTGGTTAGCAATCATTTTCACTCACACATTGAAAAAATACCCACACAGTCTCATCTTGTTCCCAGTTATCATATTACTCTACACGTACATGTCATCATTTTCACTATACCTGCTCTTCCTCAGATTTAAGTGAGGCTGTTAGCACCCCTGTATTTATAGATGAGCTGATGACATGTCACACATTGTATGTGAATTTGGTCATCAATAAAATAAACCATATGCCCACTTATTAAATCATGCACATGTTACCCATGTGAATCTCAGATCAATATTACATTAGGACTATAGCAGCTAGCATCCCTGAAGCAGACAGTATGTGGTTGAAAGTTTGTTCTGTCCTTGGGAACAAGCTAACAGCTAGCAGGTGTTTTTCTCTCCAAAAGAATCTTCGCTCTCTCAAAACAGTTCATCACGCATTTATCTTCAAAATAAAGAAAGCTATTTTATGCCCTAATAGCAGCCTTTCCACATTTAGCTCACTCATTAATTGGGCATCACACATACACATAAGAAGTTAGAAATAACCAGACAAATTGCACAAAACTACTGGATTGCATATGGAAGTTTGGATGAATGGAGGTTTTTTGAACTAAAAATGTAAACATACTGAAGGCAAAAACAAAACAAAAAAAAAATCTAAACATAAAAGGTAGTAAAATAAACTGAAGTAGAGAGGTTTATGAAACTTTGTTCTTTTATTATTCCTGTGTGGATAAACTGACTTTATTATCTGCAGCCCAGTGATTCTCACTTCTGGTCCTTGAGACTGAGGGCCATGCTGATATTCATTCCAGCCATTTAATCTGATACTGACTTATGGCTCGGTCAGACCAGAACCGGCAAGGTGAAATTTATACACACCCTGTGACAAAAAGCAGGTGGGACAGGATATAATGTGGACAGGCTTAGAAGCTGCAGGTTTTAGCATCACTTAGAGACCAAGAATTCACATGTCACACTCCACAAGTTTGGAAATATAACATCTTAATCAGTTACTTTATATTCTTGTCCCTCCTCCTCCCATCCTTGTCATGGCCAACCACAGGACATGAACCTTCTTCTGCTGCTTCTGTTCTTAAAGAATGCATTGATATAAACAGTCAATATTTACTCGAGCAGACGATAATCCCAGCTCCTCTTTGAAGTTGGCTGGACACCAATGAATCTTTTCACAGGTCAGAAGTCAATCAGATTGAACTCTGTGAGAAGCGAATAAGGCAGGATCAGTTCGTGCCAAGAAGCAAATGCATTGTACCTGTGTTTCTGAAATTATGGGGAGTGCATTTTGGTATCAACATGGCACTGTAAACCCGGCATGCAGATTAAAGCGTTGAATTGAAGTTATCTTATTGAACAGGATGTAAGTGCCAGGACAGGAGCAATAACGTGCATATCCAGACGCTGGCACTGGATGAAATAAAGAAAAAAACAAAACAAAAAAACCCAATCATTTTTAGTTTATATTTAAATTGGGATGTTGGGAGGCAGAATGGCTGTTAACTGTTTTCAGAGCATGAAATAAACTCCAGGAAAATTCAGACCTGCAAGGAAATAATTAAATAACCCTGCTGAGAAATGTTGCCTGAGAACCTAATTTTTCAAATTTCTATCCTGTGTTTTTATTTATTTTTTTTTTTTTCTAAAGCAGTGTTGTGAATTGTGTTCCATGGGGAAGGTATATGTTTACACACACAAACACAATGTGAGTGCAATGTCACTGTGTGAACAACTAATGCAAAAATGATACATTGTCATTGCTGCTGACATGAGGTCATTGGGTCAGCAGCCTGCCATCAGAATATTCAAACCCTGGCATGCCTGGTATTAATGCCACAGTTATTCCCACAGGCCTGGCAGGGATGGTGCACTTCATTATTTGGCTACGGGACAAAATGTCTCTCAGTGAAAACACAGCTAGTGCATTCTCATTCTGTTCATTTGTTTTCAGTCATTTTTGAGTTTGCTTCACTCATAGCTGGTAGATATTGATTCGGTATCTTAAATGAGGTGTCAGCCCTGCTGCAAATCAGCAAGCAAAGACGATTTGACTTGACACTCCCAGTCAGGCCCATTTTCTCCCAGTGCATCTGAGGAGGGAAGAGGGCACCTGCTTAAAAGCTTAGCTGTGCTCACATTGACGTCAGACCAGTTTTCCTTCAAAACTTATTGTCAGCTTGACTGTTAAATGTGACAAGAATAGCACTCTTAGACCTTTGTTGGAAGTTTTCTGCAGTTTATCTGGCGAGCAGAAGGAGCCAGAGAAAAGGAAACCCCATTACGTCCGATCCTCTTACGGGGATGAGTGGAGAAGCATGAGGAGGTCTCTGCTGGCTGCTGGTTGGCCTCTCACTCATCCCTCCAAAAAGCAAAGTGTCCCCTTTGCTTCAGCAGAAAATGCTCTAGTGTGGTCTGAAGAGCATTATCGCTTGGCTCCTTGTAGTTTGTTTCAACGCAATGATCTGTGATCCATGCAACATTCTGGACAGAGCTGAACTTACAAAGTCACTCAGCCATAGCAGATTTCTGTGTTATATGATTAAATAACATATAAGTCTGTGTTCCCTGTAGAGAACCTCATCAGAGAACAAAATGTCTGTATAGATCAACAGGAAATTTGCCTTTTAAATCAGTTTTTACCAGGCGAGCTTCTGTTCTCCCACAGTTTCTCAAATCCTGGTAAATGAGTTAAATGAATTCGTTAAAAGCCTGCTTTTAGTCTGTCTGTGAGAGAGTCTGCTGCTTCAAAAGGAGGCATGTGTTGTGGTTCCTCTCAGACCTTGGTTCTGCGCTTTGTTCTCTGTTTTATCGCCTTCTCAACAATTTCCCCATCCAGCTCTAAAAATCACATGGCACTTATTGCATTTAAGTCTAAGCCCGTGGATCTTCTTGTCAGGGACAATTCCCTCTTAACACGTGAAAGGTGTTGCATTTTGAGGAAAAGGGGAGCAAACTGATGGAAACAGGAGTCTACTGCCATGTATTAGCAGCTCTGTGAGGCTCTATGGTAAAACACAGCAGTGCTTTGGCTAAAGTCCAACAACACCATGCTAACATGCTATTGTTTAGCATGTTTACTAGTAATAGTAATAAGTACATTTACTCAAATACTGTACTTGATACTTCCACTGCACTACTTTTCAAAGGGAAAGTATTGTACTTTCTATTCTACTACATTTGTTTGACAGCCTTAGTCACTATTAACTAAAGCTGACCCACTATTGTTGGGGTCACATTTCAGATGTTGGTGAGGGGTTAACAGCTCCATCAAATAGTGATTTTTTCCCTCTAAACTCCTTCCTGTCACTACAATAAATGCTTAAATATGCAAATATAAGAGGAAAAGTCCAAAACTGTGTACACCATTAATCATTTTACAAACCCTCACATTTGTCTGGTGTCTCCAACAGTAACATTTTGCTCACTGATGCTTCAGTATTGGCAATCTAATTATGAATTGTTCGTGCAGGACCTCATACTTGTAATAGAGTATTGTTACATACCTGTACTGGTACTTTTACAAGGATCTGACTACGTCTTCCACCACTGTTAGCAGAATAACATTTGTGATTTGGCTACGCATAATAAAGCCTCTGTGCTTAATTCATATTGTTAACGCAGGATGTTTTGTCATTGGCACTTTAGTCCTTCAGAATTAACTGAATTGCTCAACACTGTAATAAACGAGACTGGTCTGTTGTGATGTCTCTCTGTAAAAATATACTTATCTCTTGTGCAAGAGTGAAAGAAAATATGGAATTGAATTAATGAAAAGGTTAGAATTAATTGCATCTCATGTGCATGCAATAGCATTTCAATGTGGTAAAATGCACCCTATATATATATATACTATACAGACAAAAGTATCCAGACACAGCTCTGTTTTTCAAGTATTAGGATAGGGCTGTATTTCAGAGGTTGGCCTGGGGCCCCTTACCTCAAGTGAAGGGAAATCTTAATGCTTCAACATATCAAGACATTCTGGACAATGTTATGCTTCCAACTTTGTGTCTACAGTTTGAAGAACGCCCTTTTCTATTCCAGCATGACTGTGCCCCAGTGCACAAGCAAATTCCATTAAGACATGGTTGGCTGAGTTTGGTGTTGAAGAACTTGACTGTCCTACACAGAGTCCTGACCTCAACCCCATCAAACACCTTTGGGATGAACTGCAACAGAGATTGTGAGCCTTTTCATCCAACATCAGTGTCTGACCTTCTCTACTGCATGAATGGGCAAAATTCCCACAGAAACATTTCAAAATCTTGTGGAAAGCACGCCCTGAAGGCTATCTATCTATCTATCTATCAGACCAACAACATTGCTATCCCTGAAGCAAAGCCAAAGCTACGCTAATGAACAGCAGTTTCAAGCTCTGCACATGGATCCACACATCTTCAGTGTCTCCACAACACAGTTACGGGTAACAGCCACATGTATTCCAAAAGACTAATGCAACAATACATATAAAACCCAGCCAGCTTTGTGTAGTGTGATGCCGACTTAAAGGGGACAGGAGGAGCACTGCTCACATGGCTCCCTTTCTGTCCCCGGAGGCTGGTGGCACGAGACTCTGCTTAGACTGCATGTCCATGTGAGGACTCTAATGTAGATAGGCATGCCACTGAAGAGTGGCAGCAAATAGACAGGGAGCCACCGCACGCCAGCTTGAGCTGCAAGAGAGGGAAGAGAAACCACAATGGTCCTTCTTGTGCAGTGTTTATATTTTCTAGTGGTATCAAGCAATGCTGATACAGTCGTTTGACTTTTGTGTCCTGCAGTTTCTATGTTGCTTCTGGAAACAGATATTTGTTGTTGATTTTAAATAAAGTAAGTGAATTAAGTCAAAATCATGTTCACCTCCATTGTTTTGAGGTGAAGGTGAAATCTTAGTGACTTGAGGTGAGGGAAGAAGTTGTCACATAACATCCTTTAGTAGCAATACGTAATGTAAAAAAATTGCTAATTAATTACCAGTAAAAATCCTGCACTCAGAATGATATGTAAGTAAAAGTACAGAATTAGCAGCAACTCGTTAAATAACTGTTGGCTAAAAATTTCAAATAAATGTAGTGAAGTAAAAAGTTCTGTGTTTCCCATTGAAAGTCGAGCCATTAAGTAGTTCAGTTATTACGCATGAAATAGCATACTTTGATATAGTAGCAGTAGCAGTAATAGTAATTGTGCTGCTGCAATAGTCACACTGCAGGACACGAAACGTCAAGTGAGGCAAATTATCTTAAACACGTCATGCTACAACTTTTCCGCTGCTTGATACAGGAGGGAAAGCTTGCAAGGTTGTCATTTTAAATGACTAATATACAGGAAAAGCCTCTTTATCTTTTAAGCCTGTTTACCTTCCACCGGATAGATTATGCACATACAGGAAACTGAAAGTGGTGAAGGCCTGAACCAGCCGTGGGAGATTTGTTTTGTTAGAAGAGGTTATACCTTTGCTAGAAATTCTGACAATTATTATTAACTGTGTATCTCTACGTGAAATTACCTGTATTTTTTCATATCACAATGTAGGGTTTTTTTTTTTTTCTCAATATTGTGCCACCCTAATTAGTAATCCTAGTAGATGGCCTCAGTTATTTTCTTCCACTGATGGTGGATATTTAAAAACCTGGACAAATTAGACCAAAGCTTCATGGCTTGATACTGCTGGAGGTAAGGGAACTGATCCATGTAAAATATGTTAAATTTAACATCTGTGTTTACATGCACTTGTGTATGTACTGTTTGTATGTGAGATGTCAGGGCCCAGTGGGCTGTCTCACAGCATACATAATAAACTGTCATTGGGATTCATTCCTTGTCCTTCAGTTGTGTTTTTACAGCAGGGCCTGAAGGCGCATCAGTTGCTAACAACAGATAGTAATATAAAACCATTATATCGGCCCAAACACAGTCTCAACCTTTATAGGAAGACTAAATTATTAGAGTGCAGCCTCGGGTAGTTACTGAAATACCTGTTGATTTTACATATGAAAATAAAAGAGTGGAGCTTTGCAGTTTCATTAGCTTCGATTTCATTTCGTCTCCATATCCCTTGAGATAATGTTTGGCGAGTGTTTTCAGGTTGGCTGTGCAGTGGTGTATGGTTGCTGTTTGAGCAAGTTTCTGTGTCTCTGCACTTTTGAGCTTAAAAATGTAGCCTACACTGTGCTGCAGTAGCCGGAGCATACATAAAGAATCAGTTGACAGGATAAATGTTTTCAGATGCAAATCCTGTGGGATTTCAAGTGCTCTCTGAAACACCTGCATCTGACAGTAACATTGATTTGGGGGAAGACCTCAATCACCATTGACATTTTGCAAATTAGGGAAGATTGTTCCTTTCAATCTTGAACTACAATTGACTGCTGCACAGGAGCTATTGCTGACAGAATACAGTGCTTTTTAACTGCCTTATCAGTGTTGGAGCACTCGCATGTGGCTGGCATTGAGGCTGGGAGGATCAATAGCGTGTCATTTATCAATGGATTATGCATAGAGCTGTCATCCGCTCTCTACCTTGAGGTCGAAGGCCAATCAAATGTGATATTTGCCAGTAAATATACTGAGGCATTTGGGAAATGACACCATCTGTATGTTGCATCAGCCAGTCAAACTTCATTCCCTCTTGCACTCCTGCCAGTGAATACGATTGTAAAATGTATAGAATATTTAGGAAGGCTGGATGAGATGTTTTTTAAGATTCCTATTGTACAAACCTGATCAAGTGTTCTGTAAGTTACTTCATTTTTCATACTGAAGAGTATGGAGTTTCTTCTTAAAGCTTGTTTGTGTGTTTGTATTAATCATTAATACAAAGATGCACATATTAAAATATTCATGTTGTGAAGACATAAAGCTGGACCTGGTTTCTGGTTAAGGCTGTTTCTGGCTGCAGTGGTCATGGATGAGGTTAGAGAACTGACGTTAAGACAGACTTATGCTTGATACAAGGGTTTAACAGCCTGCTGTACCTAGAGTGTAATTTTTTTTATTTACACATTGATGTCAGATCTCACTCATCAATGCCACCGCAGCAACACTACATAGATTTATTGAATTGTTTTGTTTTTATTGTTCAGCCCACATAATGCTTTATTTGTATTCTCCACAGTAACTGTTGTGTACGTTCATTCATTCATTGTCTTTGCGATATAAAGTAATGGTAGGCTACTTATACAGTAGAACTGGAGCTACATCAGGGTTAAATGCCTATTTCACCTTGTCTCATTACTGAACTGGAGACCACTCCCCATTCAGTCACCATGTTTACATTCATTTATTGTGAAGTGTGATGAGCGCAGAAATGGAATATAACAATTGCATTGATGTTGTTATTAGTGTACAATCACCTGAAAATGGGAATACCTTTACATGTTTTTCTGCACCAATTCACACTACCATGATAATGTTTTATCAGTGTAGATCTAGCAGATCCAGTGGTTACACTGGTACATGAATCACGTTTTTTATATGTATATAAAATTTCTACTTAATATGACTCACATGAAATACATAAAACAGAATTAAAATACAAAAACAGATTAAGTGGATTCCACACCTAAATGTATATTAAAGCTATTGGATTTGTCTTATTGGCAGACTTGAGATCCACATGAGCTGTTTTGAGAGAGATGCATGTTAGTGCTTTTTTTGAAACTAAAGATAACCCTTCAGTGCCGGTGTGTGACAGTTCTATTGTATGCAACGGGACCCACTCCTGTTTCGGCTGGTTAACTTGTCTGAGGGTAATTGTCTGATCTTGCGTCTGCTGCGCATCTCTGATTCTGGCTCTGAAATACATGTCAGCGTGCAGCATTCTGACACTTTGTCTCACTGCGAGTGGAAGTTATGTGAAATGTGCGTGTCACAAAAACACATTACACATAAATCTTCTCGGTCCATTAGTAGAGACACTTGCTCTGATGAATCATGATCTCAGTGAGAATGAGAGTCTGTTTACACAGAATAGCTCTATCTGAAAGACTATGCCCAGTTTTTTCACAGTTGGCAGGTTACTCACTATGGCACAGGAAAAAGCGTCTTGTGCTCACTGGACAATTGTCCATTGTTCTGGCTGTGCGGAGGAACTAGTGTGTTGGTGAGAGGACTACCAGGTCAGATGCCCGCAGCAATGCACCACACCAACAGCACAAAGCAGATCGGAGAGTCCATGGGTGGCAAGGTCATGGCTGGACACGGGATAATTTTCATCAGAGTGAATGTGAGCCACAGGGAGGGAAGATAGCAAACACAGAGAGAATTTAATAAGCTTTACTTTAAGTGATAGAACAGCTCTCTTTCTTTATGGATTCTGGTATCAGAAGCCTTCTGGTTTCTGTTTGTAGTCCAGTTACAATTGACCAATAGCATTTGAAAGAGCTTTGGTTGTATGCAGGTGAATTGTCCTTGTGGTGGAGTGTAAAAAGAGGTGGAGTGTAATCTTAGAACCTGTAATCTAGAACTTTGGAATTTGTAATCTGACAGTGTTTGAGCTTTTCATTAGCTTTGGCTGCTAACAGAGATTAGCATTGTCTCTAAACTCCAACACCATCCTTGTGTCTCAAGTTGCTAATCAGACTGTAAAAAATGACCGACCCGCTGAAGTCTTGGCTCAGATATTTGTTATCTGGACATCCACTGGCTACACTGGAGGCCCAAGCCATTGTCTGTTAACCCTGAGGCTAAATCCTCATCAGAAAAGAGCCAGTGCTTTCCAAGACTGCAAACGTCCATTAGCAAGTCATTAATTTTAACCATAAAGAGAACAGTCATTCTTGATTTTAGCATCAGCTCACCGACTACAAGAGTTTTCTTTTGGCATTCTGGTCATACATGTAGCTGTGGTCTGACTACTAGCTAAACTTTTATTTCCTCGTGAGTCACATTTGGCCCGAGATCCTCAGGCTGAGTGTGACTGTGCCCTGTCTTGACAGAGAAGGAAAAGTGACTGTGCTTTTGCCATTAGGATCCGGAGACCGAAGGGACTTCAATGCCCTGAACGGAACCTCCCAGGCTGTGGCTGCGCATTTCCACAAACAAGCTCTACTAATCAAATGCTTCAGGTTATAGATGGTTAATGTGAGGCCCAGTTAGTCTCCCAATCCCAGTGAAGAAGGTGAGATTTGTGTAAAGCCTTGGAGGAAGGTCTTTTCTGTGCAGCTAAACTCGGGGAATTAAAGTCTTTTGGTTGACTGTGAACTGCCCAACCTTCAGGATTCTTTTAAAATAAAATTCACTCAAGGTTGTCTTTCATATCACTTTTATTACCAGCTTTATAAATGGATGTTTCTGGTTTTTGCCTACTCAGAGTTTCATGCTGCGAAATTCTGAATATTTTATGTGTTTCTGTATTTGTTAATTTATTCCTTCGCTTTGTTTTTTCCATTTAATTTTAACTACTTTTCTTGTGAATGCTTGCTCCTTTATTGCCTTTTTATAGATTTTTATTTTCTTTGTTGTTATGCCAGTTTTATAAAGCCCTGGTCTGTGAGTGTGAATATCTTACTGTGGATGGCAGTTTAAGCAGATAAGAATATCAGCTCTGCGTAAATTACACTCTGGCTGCATACGTTCAACACCCGCCGTGAAAATCATTGCAGTTACCACAATGCATAGTACAATCTGTGAAGACAAAACAGCATGCATTAAATCAGCTTTAGCTATTAATGTGTGAGACTGTCGCAAAAAAAGTGCACATTCGTGTTCACATTTGCAGCCTCTCTGACATATAGATCTGTATGGGCTGACAGGGGATTTTGCAAGTTTTGTGCATGCAGGTCTTGCTGATAAAATACTATAATCTCGACTCAGGGAGAGGTTCTAGGCAGCACTACAGGCAGTGCCAGGCGAGCGGATAACCACCTATTAAAACATTCTGTTCTAAATCAGTTCATGTATCTCAAGTGCTCTGCATCAAGTAGGAGCTGAGAGACAGACTAACAGAAGGAATAGGAGATCTGTGATATTTTCCACTGCTGTGATCAGTATGTAATTACATGGCCCTTCTAAAGAATTCTTTGTGAGGAGCAGACAGAGAGTAAAGATAAGATCGAGGAGGCTCACCCTCTTTGTCTACACTATTAGGGGAGAAATGGGCCTGGTGATGACGCTATGTCGAGTCTGAAGAGAGAGCTGCGCACGGGGAATGGTGGATAGTACATAGGGAATCATTGGGATGCAGGTCAGAATGCTGCAGGTGCATGGCTGACAGTGAATTCAGCACACCCTGTATGCTCCAGGTGTAGGTCAGAAAAAAGTGCACCTATGGTCGCTCTTTGGTGAATATTATGTCAGAGGCACATTAGGTGCAATGAGGCAGAGCAGAGATGTATAGATGCTTCACACACCAACAGTTCCTAAAATCAATGGTGTGTCTCTCTCTTGAAAGAATATTCTTGTTTTTCTCTCACTTAAGGCATTTTTTTCAGTATTTGATGATATTTCATATTTCTCTGAGAGAGAAAAAATAAAGTTATCATGCAGTCTGCATAGAACACAGTACAGAAAGCAAGGCTGCGGCCAGTGCACTTTGCAGTCAGGAAAAATCAATACAGCCATCTGTAATGTGAGACCCTGTGGATATAAAGGAATACATTTGGTAACACTTAGTCATAAACCTGCAGGCTATGTTTTATTCTAACCGTGACTCCCTGTGTTTCTGTCGCACCTGGAGAGAGCACACGGCACAGCCATGATGATCAAGGCTCTTCTGCTGAACTGCATTGTTCTCTGCAGGGCCTCACGTTGTGTGAAGCCTAAGTCAAAAGAAGCTTTACACAGTGACTTGAAGAGATACTGTATCTGTACAAAATGACTTTCTAATGAGTGACAGAATAAAAGCTCAACTGTCTTGCCAGCCAGCTTGAAAGTCAAGATACTTGAGTCAGTAGGCTCCATTTATGGCATGTGCTTGTAATAACAGCACTATACCTTTACACTACATCAAATAGATGTTGAGCCTGTTGTCAGTACCGTCTCTTCTCCAATGAGTCTTTGAGAGCTATCTGGTGTTGAGAAACAATTATTTCTTTGAAATACCAATAGAGTTGAAATAGCAGTTTGTTTACCAGATGGAAAGATGGAGGTCGGTCAGATTCCCTTTGTGAGCTATCCACACTTTCCTCCCACGCTTCGACTCCACTCTACAGTGTGGCTCTCCTGGTCAAATATCTGATTTGTGAGTCATACCTAGCCTCTATACCCATGGAGGAACATGCTGGTTGTCTTAAAATACACTCTGGCAGGGCAGCCATGCAAAAGCTCAGACCCGGCACAGAGCACTGGAGCTGCTCAGGGGACTGGCATGGAGCGAGCAGGAGAGACGGAGGGTGAGGGAATCGACTGGGAAAAAGAGAAGTGGGCGGAAAGAAGGAGACAGTGGAAGGTCATGTTAGATAAAGGATTATGAAAGCCTAACTTTCTGTCATGTAACACCAAGGCTAGTTCAGCTGTGTGGGCAACTCTGAAAGTGATGTTTGTGATTGTGTGAAAAAGCTTACAGTAAACATCCAGACTGGTTAAAAACTCTTCAGGTAAGGCCCTTGTAGAATAACCAGCTATAAAATGATGGAGAGATGAGTAGGAGTGTGATGCAAAAGTCTGGTCTTGGTGAGGAGCTCAAGGAGAGGGAATTAAACAGAAGTATCTGCTGCAAAACACATCTGTTAACATTTAATTTCCTTTGTCAAATACGATATAGCGTAAAGGGAATTTCTGCCAGGGTTAACGCTGTGTGTCGTACAGCAGACAAGCATCAGGAAGGAGGTTGATTTGGATGACTGGGTGTACAAAGCAGAGGTCTTTGGCATTCCTGCATCCCATTAAAAACCCACCGCACACTGCTAGCCCAGTACCAAACATCACACAGACAAAGTTAGCTAGTCTAGCTGATGTTGTTCTGTGTCTGTTGGATGTGAAATTAAAATATTGCCATCATGTTTGTTTTATAACTTTGTAACATGATACCATCATAGTGTTTTGTTTACAGGTTCTTGTGCTCCCCCCCGTTTGCCCAAAAAGTCTATTAGTGCTGGTTTAATCAAACGCCTCAAGTTTCTTAAAGATAATTATAAAAATAGGAACTATGGTTTAGTTGCCACAAGCAAATAACGTAGGGAAAATAATTGAAATGCAATGACACCAAACCTTGTACAGATAATGATTTTGCATTTGCAGTGAACAGAGCACAGATACATTTTTTTGATAGGAAAAAAGCAAAAAAAACAACATAATCCCACTGGTATTATATCTCCAACAAAACAGGTTTGCTAATGCAAATTAGTCATACCTCAGGGTGCTTTTTTAGTTGCAAGAGTTTAAATGAAAAACGTGTGCAAAATAGGAGAGAAAGACCAGAAGAACAGCGAGGAGGGAAAATTTGGGTGACAGGCGAGCAAATGACAGAGGGCAGATTGTCTCGACTTGGGGGGAAACTGGCAGAGGCGAGGACCTCTCTGGGCAGGAAGTGTCTGCTGATCATCTGTGTGGGCGTGTCTCCATGCAGACAGATGACAGGGAAGAGGGAGAGACACACGGGAAGATGGAACTCACTTGTTTCTCTCTGATGGGGATGTAACTCACAGAGGGGCAGAGAACAATGGAACGAGGCTGAAAGCCACAGGTTGTGTGAGGATACGACGAGGAAACACAGCCTGCACAAAAGAAGTGTTTGAGTGAGAGTCAGAGACACAGATGGGCAGGAAGAGAGGGGAAGAGAGTGACAGAGGGAGGGAGGGAAAGCTGTCAGTTTCCCTTGCCCTTCCTCCCTGCCTCCTCGGCTGTGTTGGCAGTGCCATGCTCTGGTGAAGAGAGATTACTAAAGCCCAGCCCGAGGTTGCATGTATGGACACAGTCATTACCTCTGCCCTGCTAACAAATGGCACTGCTCTCTGAATACAAACCGTGGCTGTCTGATCCCTCCCTCCTTGTCACAGAGCTGCTGAGCCTTGATTTAGCAGAAAAGATGTAAAACTTGATAACTGCTCAATATCTTTATAGGCCTGTTTATCGTACTGTATTATTTTGTTTATAGGATATCGACCTCTGCTGGTTTACAACGCTGGGCAGTGAAGCCACTAATAAATCTTCCCACTCGATAAATATTTTGTGAGCAAATATTTATTCCATTATTGGTGGGATGTGTAGTTTTTGAATTGCTTTCAAAATGGCCCTTTGGCCAGTTCACAGAATCGTACTTGTGTGTGCATTACGTTGTTTTGCTGTCATGAGGAAGATCTGTGCATTGGCGTCCGGCCACAGACAGCATGGGGTTAGAGCTGGGTCTGTCAAAACCCGCTGTCATTGCCGGTGTCGCCGTGGAGATTGTTGCAAACAGTCGAGTGGAGCTGACTGATGTCAAGATATACTTAGAGGTCAATCATGCAGCAAATAGAGGCACAGGGATTCCTGCAACAGAAACTGCCTGGCTGCCCTCGCTCCAGTTAAAGCCATTCATGAGAAACATTTCAGCTCTGCTACTCACAGTTCATTTGCAGCTATGGTTTTGAGCTTTGCTCTTGGATTAAAGGCTAACAAACCCGGTCTGGACAAGAGTTTTCTGTGCTTAATTTTTGACACTGATGGTGTCTACTCAGGGTAGCCTTTTGTTTGAAAGATGACCTTTGTTTTTTGTTAAAGAACTCATGGACTGTCATACCCCCCTTTGTTTTCTGTGGAGACAGCCTGTCGTGTCGTATCTGTGGATTTTCCTCTTCCCGGTTGGCAAGGATAGATGGTTGCCATTTCCCCAACTGAGAGTCGTGGTGTGCCATATGCTGCCTATTTTTCTTCAGATAACATTTCTTTTTTGCATTTAGAATATGAGAGAAAAGATGGAGCAGAGCAGCACAGCCAGCTGCATCTACAAGTATTGCTTTCAGCTAGTCAGAATCATCACCTCCACATTAGCGGAGCAAGACATTTAAAACATTACAAACTCTCACCTTTCTTAAGAGCTGCCTATGGTGCTTGGGAGCTGCTGTATGTGAAAATGCAACAGAAAGGCCAAGACGCTCTAATTAACTTCACCTGGCATGCCTATTTACTGTGAACACGTCTAACCTTTACACAACCTCACTTAGTCACCTCTCTTAAACACCCAGGTTGAAATTCACATTTAATGTCAATAAGCAGATTACCACCCTCCCTCCCTCCCAGCAATCACCTCCCACCCCTGCCGTCTTTTTTTCTTAACCTTCTTTAGACTTCAGCAACAGATTTTTATTCAGGGCGGCCGAAGCACTTTGTGCTGGTAAATCAATAAAACAGTGTCCCCTATAACAGACCTCTGTGTTTTCCTCTGTTCGATCCTGTCAACCCAGATACATTCAAGAGCAAGCCAGGCGATTACCCTCAGCAATCCTAACTTTGATCTATACTGCAGATGACAGGTGCCAGACATCAGCTTTGGGTAATTGTGATACTGAAAGGGGGCATCGTTAATCATTCTGTCTTGGCCTGAATTCAGTTGCTCATGATCATTTCATGGTCATTGTGCTCGCTGTCAATGCAGTCCGCTTGCAGGCATTACCATCACCCGTTCACCTTGTTGCCACTGGAGCGTAGCTCATGCTGTCACGTTGTAATGCCATATTTCAAATAGATTTAAATGATGAAATACGAGGAATTGTAGAGCAGTATCAAGTGCAACTGTAAAATGGGCAAATTCCTTATATAGATAAAGGATTAAGAGAAAATAATTCTTTGCCCATTCCAAGCATTTTGCCCATTTTTTTCTTTTATCCCATTTTTTATATACAGAAAGTGATTCAAAAATGTTGATAAAACACCCTTTGATTATTTCTGCATTAACCTCATCTTCTTCAGTTTGTTGCAACAAAAGCATATTTAGTTGAAACCATTCTGGGAAAAGTGGAATAGCTAAAACTTTGTCATTTGTAATGTACTGACAGAGACATCAAGTTCAGAAGATTTCAATTAAATTCACTCATTTCATAGAGAAGGTTGAAAGACTGTCTTTTGTGTTCACTTAATTTCTAGTCCATTAGCTGCCACAAAAATACCAAGGTCTTAGATTCTAAATGGTATTAGTTAGTCAGCATCTCCTTGTATCATAATTCCAGCTGGTTTAATCCTCATACCTCAGCATTTTCTCAATCAAGATTTAGCACTTTTGTTACCTGGAGGTCAAAGTGGTAATTAAAAAAGCAAAGGCTGGAAACGTAAATGTTTGTACTGCAAGGAGAAGTAGATTCCTGGGGAATAAGAAGTGGAGAAATTATATCAACAGGGTACAAGCCTGGTACAAAGTGAAAATACATTGCCATCTTAAATAGTTCCCTGCAGCTAAGAGATCCAGGGAGACAAATGTTCAAGCAGCTTTCTGTCTCAGTTGGGCAAAGATAGGATGTGATTCAACAGACCTATAACGCACTTTTACTCCATAGTTTTACTACAGCAGCTCTGTTTCATCCCCGATGAAATGTTCAAAATAGATGCTTCACTTTGTGAAAAGACAGTCTTTTTTAAATGCAAATCAGTGTTGCTGTTGCTTTTCCATTACTTTGCTGTATTCCCTCCTTGACCTAGTACACTCAATTTAGGCAGCCCTGAAGTGATTTAACTTGTGACATTGCAGCAACATTCCCACCTGTGAATTTCTTTAATTGCATCACAGATTTTGTGTTTACTGATTTTGTAGTTGGTGGTTTTTTGGTGACTTGAAACATATTGAGTTGTCTTGAGCTTGACCTCCTCCTCCGCTCCTCAATTTGTCAGCTTTGTGAGGTTGACTCCCTTTGAGTTGCAGGTCAAAGCTATAACTCACACTGTGTGAACTGAAGCAATCCCATCAGCAAGCTGCTGTGTCCTCATTCCTGTGTTTCCCCGGTGTCCGGCTCTTTTTGATCACACTAACAAAAATGGATGGCATTCATACAGTGCTTAGATTAGACTGTGTGATGAAGTACCATGGGGTTCAAGAGCAAATAATGTCTGCCCTTGCTTGTGTGTCCACCTGTCTTGGAGGTAACCATTTTGATTCCAGACATGGAACCAGTTGTGATTGCAGTTTCAAAACACAGGTGATGGGATGTTTAGGACATTATCTGGCAACATTGTGAACAATCTAATATTAAATCCCATTATGAGCCGATTTACTTTATTATGGGAATGCAATCAGGTCAATAGATTCTGCTTCCTTCTTTAAATTTCTAAGATTTTTAACTTGTCTGAAACATAAAAGTGTATTCTGACAGAAAAGCAAGGCCATACGTCATTTTTGCAAATTTGAATACTGAACCATTTGTGTTTATACCCCAAATAGTGTGTGCTGCGTACAGACATTAGTTAAGTTTGTTAGCAATAACCGGCACACGAAAGATGACTATGGGAAAAAAAACTCCAACAAACTTTGGTTCTTTGTGTTATTTCCCTCTAGTTTCCCTCCACTTGTTGATTTTCCTCTCCAGTGGAAACATGTAGAAAGCCAACTAGCTCACAGTTTGCATCATCCTGTGTGACTTCACATCTAATCACGTCTTGCTGTTGACTTTGTAAGCAATCACCGCACTGAAATTTGTTTCACTTACTATCTGAACTAAATGCTAATGCAAACACGCTAAAATGCTCACAGTGACAATGTTAACATGCTGATATAACGCAGGTATAATTGATCAGCACCTTAGCACGCTAACCTCTGCTTATTAGGATGAAACACAAACTGATGGTGTCTCTAAAAGTTAAGGGATCACCAAATTGTACTGCAGTTCATCCTGAGGGTGACATGATGTGTACCAGATGTCATTACAATACATCCAATAGTTGTGGAGACATTTCACTATCAACTCACAGACAGACTGACATTCACATTCCAGAACAAAACCACTAGCTTGACTAAAAACCTGAACAATTTAAAGAGGTGCTGGGGGCAAGAAGCACCTGCAGGCTATTAAGGGGTTTCTAGAACATTAAGAAAAGCAACTATCTTGCATTTTTCTTAGGAGCTTGACTGATATTGCCTGTTGTTGTTATGAGACACTTCAAATTATCTGCATGTCCACAAGTTAGTTGATGGTATATGTCAGCTTTTGGTTGATTTTGGTGTGATTATGCTACTTTCTGTAAGGAGGACACATAGTATAGAAGCATCAGTTAACACATGCAACTTCCCGTCACAGATTCCTCACAAAAATATCAAATGAAATGAACATCAAATGAACAACTTCATTCTTGTCCTTGCAAACGATGTTGGCAAAATACAAAAACAAAACAAAAACCAAATCTTGACTAAAGGTCTACTATCATTGCAGATTTCATTGTTGAGGTGCTAGCAAAATGTAGCACACATATACAATTTTTGTGCATCAGTGTAATAAGTAGGGGGTGATTTCTGACACATCTGCATAAAAATGTGATTTTTCAGAGAAGTCATGAGCAACCACTTATGATGCTGCACCAGAATAGTACCAACACACTAGTAAACATCCTCTCCAACCCCACTTCTTCTCTTCAAGATCCCGCAGATCAGTTATGCGTCAACAGCACCGGAGTTGAGTGACGACAGGCGCTACGACTTCTTCTCAAGGGTGGTTCCTCCAGACTCATTCCAGGCCCAGGCCATGGTGGACATTATCCGGGCCCTGGGCTGGACCTACGTCTCAACTATTGCCTCAGAGGGCAGCTATGGAGAGAAGGGAGTGGAGGCCTTCACACAACTCTCCAAAGAAGCAGGTAAAGAAGTGTGATCAGTGATGAGCACTCACTGTATATATGTGCATGTGTGTGTGTGTGTAAGTGTGTAGATGTGTATTCCTGTAGTTGTGGTGACAAAAATCTGTTTACAGTCACATAGTGAGGACCTTCCTGACATATCAAAATGCAAGTCTCCATAACGTAAATCATTAAATATTAGGGTGAAAAGTTGCAGAGATTAATGTAAATCTATGTATTATTTGCCCCCTAAAGTGATGGAAACATGACTCTCTCTCTGTGTGTGTGTGTGTGTGTGTGTGTGTGTGTGTGTGTGTTGTTTCTATGATTTAAACTTGCATTTTTCACCAGAGGAAGATCAGTTTGCATTTGCAATTCATCGTAAAAATCTGTTTTGGGTGGATGAATTATTGATCTGTTTGGCAACTTCTGCTTTCATCCCCTAGTGATTCATGGAGTATTACTGGAAATGTAGAGACACAGCTTGCAGAGAGGATGTCATGTCACAATAATAAGCATGGCGTGTACCTATGTATACATGTCATGTCATTTAAAAAAAAAAAAAAATTAAACATTTCAGCTTTCATTTGTGTGGACACTCATAAATGCAATTGTTTGCAATAATGTCTGATGTGCTCTCTTTAGCCAGCAGAGCTGAGACAGAATTTCTGTTCACCATCATTTGGAAGGCATGGGAGTTTTGTTGTAAACTTTTCCTTTTCTCTTTCTCTCAAACTAATTTTTAACCCTGCTAGTGAAAGTGCAGAACAGGTAATGACTTTGTGGTCAGTCAGCTCAAGCCACTCTGATCTGATTGTTTGAAGGAAGCATCAGGGTTTTAAATATTTCTTCTTTTTAGAGGAGAAGCCGACTTTCTTAGGTGAAAGTCCATCCATTTTCTATACCGCTTATCCATCAGGGTCACGGGGGAACTGGAGCCTATCCCAGCTGACGACAAGCGAGAGACGGCATACACCCTGAACTGGTCGCCAGTCAGTCGCAGGGCCAACATGCAAAGACAGACAACCACACACGCACACACACCTAGGGGCAATGTAGAGTAGCCAATTAACCTAACATGCATGTTTATGGTATTGTGGGAAGAAGGCGGAGTACCCGGAGAAAACCCACGCAGGCACACAGGGAGAACATGCAAACTCCACATAGAAGGACCCAGATCGGGATTCGAACCTGGAACCCTCTAGCTATGAGGTGACAGCGTTAACCACTGCACAACTGTGCCGCCCTTAGGTGAAAGTCGGTGGGCATTTGTCTCAGAAACTACGTGATTAAACAGAAAGAGACAAACTACTTAGTGGTCTCGATAACAAGCTATTAGAATCAGTCTTGTTTGCTGGGTTCTGTAATGTAACATTAACGATAGTGTAAATGAATGTTTAAAGTGGCAATGATTCTTTTTTCATGCTTCAGAGCTAAGTTGTTAAGTTAACATTTGGGTTTTGAGAGAATAGACTAAGTATCTTGTAGAGTACTTACCACCGACATTTGCATTCAAACTAGCTGTTGTGGTTTTGCCTGTAACCAGGCTGAAAATTGCGTACATGCTTGACTCACCTGCCTCTTCTACACTGATGCTGTTGTTGGCATGTGGTAGCACATGTGAATCAGCAGTCACTGCTGTCGCCAAGAGACACTCAGTTGCTGTACAGTACAATGAGTCTGCAGTCTTCATCAAATCATGTGGTTTACCCTGCTGTGCTTCATAGTTGTGCTTCGGCAGTATTTAAAAATGCTGCAGCAGTATTGCTGAAAGTACAGGGATTCATTTTTGCAATACTGCACAGTCTGACTATGTCTGACTATGAATGCAAGAACATGTTTAATGTGTAAGAAGTGGCTATAGCTGTGTGTCCTGAACTCCAATCCCTTTTCCATTTTGTGAGAGAATCAATTTAAGATGAATGTTACCCGAGCTGGAAAAATTTGCCTCCCACGATCCATGATAGCGCATCCATGCCATCATGTTGCCATCATGACAACAGGAACAAGTATTTTACTGCTTCTCACCTCGACCTCAGTGGATCCCAATCCATTTCCTGTAAATCTGCAGGGAGTGATCTCTGTCTCTTCTAATAGACTAATGTGCGGAAACCTCGAAAATGAGGAAAGCTAATGATATCCCACAGGCACCGATCAGAAGTCCAGCAAGCATGAATATTTTATCTTTGTGCATTCGTGTCCAGTGTGATCACTCATTAAAACTTTAAGAAGCTGTTTGTGGCCTTGTAATTTGCATTGACAGAGAGGAAGATAAAGTAGCCTATGTAGAAACAAAAATAAGGAAAAGTCCTTATTTAAGGCTTATTTTGGAAGTTTAAGTTCATCTTAAATCCTGTGATAAACAGAGCTCTTTTTCCAGCCGTTTGACTCAGATATATTTTCCACTGATGTTTCTCTTTTTTTCTTATGCAAAGAGTGGTAAACACACTAATATTATTATGACTCTTGAGCAGCTACACAAGGCATATGAAAATGTAAGTCACTGTTGTTGTTGACTTATCTTGAAGCGACTCCAGTCAGCTACTGCAGTCACTTTGCAATATTTTGCATTCATATACAAATGGGAATTATTTCCTCTAAAGGAAATAACCAAGGCATCTTATCTTTAATAAGCACATTAATTATGTAATACCTAAAGTGTATATTCACAGGATTCATTCAAAGGCACCAGAACTGCCTGGAATAGATTGAATGGAACAAGAAGTAAACATCTTTGTAAATATGGAAAGAGAAAATATTTGGAAAATACTGTAAATGTGCTGTGAGAAGATAAATGAAACACATCATTTTCAAGAAATCGCTTAACTGAAGAGCAACAAAACACATAGCTTGGTGGATGTTGCAGCACTGATACAAGTTGATCTTTGAGGCCTTGAGACGTTTTTTCTGGCTGCCCTGTTTGGTTGCAGTGAAATGTCAGATGCATTAGTAGGATTCTCGCTTCACCACTTCAAGGAGACCCATCTAGCGGACTAATGCAATATGGCTGCCCATTACCCCAAGCTGAGACTGGAGTGATGGTCAGCCTGTATTGATCTCTTCTGTTTTTTCCTTTTCTTTTCTTTTTTTTTCTTTTGCTTTCTGCTTTCTCTCTTCAGTTTAGGCACTCTTCCATTGTGCACCTTCATCCTCGCTCCAGGTGAAGCTGGCAGAGATTAATCTTGTTTGTATTTTTTCTGTGTCTGTCTGGACTCAGGCCAGAGCGATGGAGTTCAGTTTTCCCATTTGATAAAAACACTCGCATTTGAGGAAAACCACCCACAAAGTATCACTGTGGAATTGATTGCAGGGGGTTGCCAACACAATGCGTTCTTAGATCTAGTCGGATGCTGTGAGGTGGAAAACAAAAATCTCCCAGTAAAATATAGCACTCATATTTACCACTAGGAGATGAATGGGGAGGAAGTGTGAAGCATCTGCTAACGTTGTAAAATAGGCCACCATACTTGTGCATGACCCCTTGACATTGCCAAGTCCCAGACCGGCACACAGCATATGGAAGGGCACACAGATGTAGAATATGAATGTTAGCTGCATGTCAGCCCATTTTGATGTGCTCCTGTGTGTTCAGGCAGGGACACTCTGGAGGGAGCAGGTCTTCCTCTTGAATGTCGAGGTGATAAATATAATTGCAGCATTACGGATCCCCTGGAGGTTTGGGTTTGGAGGGTGTTGAGTCGGCTGGCGGGGGGGAGGTCGAATCCATCAAGAGCCTCTAATTTAAAGGGATTTGTATTTCACTAAGCAAAATAGCGAAGCTGGATTCCACGCCCTGGAGTGCATTTTCAGAACCGAGGGCAGTGGGGATGAATAATTGAAGCAGTTAATGCAGTGCATGACCTATGGCACTCAGACAGATAAGCATAGAACTTCCAAGAGTCTGATGAATTTGGCCATCATGATCGTTAAGCTGTCTTTGATATATTAATCAAATGTGGGTAGGGGTTCAGAGTGCATATAGTTTTGATATTATGTTGCGAGATCAAAGGTAAATTAATTAAGTGCAGCTAAAATTTTGATACATCTTTGAACATCTTCTAATGTAAGTTTTGAGGATTTATATATAGTTAAGATAAACTTATATTTTCTTTTATTGTCTTCACTGACTGTAAGGGCCGGGTTTTACTCAAAACATTGTTTGTATATGTCCAACATGGTTGCTATGAAAAAGGAAAAGTGTTTATAATGGTTTGAAGATGGTGACTATGGCATACATTTTCACATGAAAACTGACCATTGGTCAAGTAGTTCTGCTGAAGTACAAAAACATTTCCAAAAAAGTTGTGATAAAAGTTGTGTAAAACCTAAATAAAACAATGTGATACTTTGCTAATCCTTTTCGACATATACTTAATTGAAAACAACACAAAGACAATATATTTCATGTGTTACCTCATCAACTTCTTTGCTGTGTGTAAATATACGCATGTTCTGGATTTGATTCCAGCAATGCATTTCAAACAAGTTGGAATAGGAGCAACAAAACACTGGGAAGGTTGTAGAACGTTCAGAAATCACCTGTTTAGGACGTTCCAGAGGTAAACACATTCATTGGTAACTGGTGATATTATTGTGATTTGGAACGAAAGGGACATCCATAAAAGGCTCAGTCATTCACATCATGGGATTCACCACTCTGTGAAGCATGTGATTGCATAAAAGATATTACGACCTGAGCTCGGTAACACGTTATACAAATAAGGTTTGTTTCAAAATGATTGCATTCTGTTATATGTTTCTTTTTTATTTATGTCCCAAATTTTGAGGAGGGGGGGGAATCAGCGAGTTGTATAATGGTGTGTGAAATGGTAACCAGAACAGTACTGCCATACAATCCTGTCTCTTGGATAAGATTTCAATGCGTTGAAGTGAAACACTCTGTTCTCCCTGAGTCTGACAGTCGTCTGTCTCACAGCACACATCTCTAGCCAAGACAGACATGCAGCTCTTCTATAAACCCACTGTTTGAGTCCGGTACTCTTTCAAGTCCACACAAAGCTTCCCCAGTGACAGGTGAAGGCGGTCCGATTCACAGCGCTGGAAGTGCAGATACAACGCTTACATTTCCATCATGCCTGCCACCTGACTAACTGACTGACTGACCACCTGACTGACTGACAGATGAGGTATTCTGCAGGCATTCAATAATTCAGCTGCCGGTCCGCAGCCTGTAGAGCAGTCTTAAGCTCACAGCATGCTCAGCCCCGGTGTTCGCTCTCTCTCTCTCTCTTTCTCTCTCTGAAGATAGGATCTGCTCCAAATGCTTCTTATCTTCATCAGTGGCTCCCGTGGTCTCTGTTTGTGTTATTGACTGTTGTGACCTATAATATATCTCTGTTCAAGACTGTGCCACTCTTTACACAAGCCTGCAGGTTTTTTTTTTCTTTCATAATAGAGATGATGCATTTTCATAAGACTTAAAAAAAAAATCCTCTCTGGAATTAACGCATGTGTGATACCTGGAACAGAAAGGTGCTGTTAATACAGCAGGATCAGATACTATACTGTGTGAGCGTTTCCTAAAACAGAAACCTGGAAGTGTGTCATACTTAAGCTTCCTGGATGAAATCAAATGAAATCTGTGCGCGGAAAAAGAGCTTTAGTGGCGTCCCTTGGAGACCTACAATGTTGGCTGCTCTGCACAAATGACACCAAGCATGTTTCATTTTAACAGGATACCAGAAACCCTTAAGCAATAGCTA
Organism: Scatophagus argus; assembly: GCF_020382885.2. NCBI lineage: Eukaryota > Metazoa > Chordata > Actinopteri > Scatophagidae > Scatophagus > Scatophagus argus. The sequence continues at coordinate 9,511,949 of NC_058500.1, read as the reverse complement.
GGCCATTTGCGGGATCTCCATTTTTATGTTCAGTCCACTTAGAGAGGATAACAGCAGCCTTCCCAGAGGTCTTTTGGCACATCCAGGATGTTTTCTTGCTTTGAGAAACATTCTTAATACTGCCTGCTAATACGTGAAAAATGTTTAGTTGAGAGGAGGTTCAGCAGTTGTCATTTTGCTATCTTCTGCCTTTAGAAATGCCACAGCAAACCTCAACTGGAGATGTGTGATCCGCCAGCTAAAAGCTGTTTATATCAAAGTAATGAGTCTGAGGAGACTGGCAATTAGGAGATTCCTTCCATTTCCATGTCTGTTCAGGGAAACTCAAACTGAAAGGTTATTGGGTAGGCTATTAAAATGCTTGAGTGGGAGAAATTTTAATTGGTTTGGGAAGAGCTTTGCTGTTGACTCAGGAAACAAGCTGCTGCCTCAAGTCTGGGCCTGCAGTGGTTATGATGTTCTATCACGCAGATGATCATATTATCTGTTTATCCAGAGTGCCTCAAAAGGTTAGCGTGTCCTTCACACCTATAATTACCACACCAGAGTGAAGCGAAACTCTTTATTATTTTTTTATGAAAGATATAATTTTGCTTCTCTAGCCGATAATGAGCTGTTGAATAGAACCCTGAAGACAACAATATCTAGCAAACTGCTAAAAGCCAATTGTAATAATATACTGTGGCAAATATCTGGCAACTATTTATCAATGCACGGAAGCAATCAGTACCCTTCATCCTGTACAAACTCATTAGTTGTGACCTGTCTGAGAATGATTTATTGTCAGTATTAATATCCTCTTTGTTATTGCCTGCTGTGCTATCTGATTGGTTCAGGGTCCAACAAGAGATGTTTGATAATGACTTTAAATTAAAAGTCAATGGCAAGCTGTTGGATTCTCTCAAAGCCATATTATGAAATTTGTAGCTTCATGCGCCTGCTGAAGTGAACCATTGAATTTGTACAGCAGATACGTTTATAAATGCCTCTCTGTGAAATAATTCTGGTGCTCAGTCGGAGGGCACAGTTTCAGTGTGATATTGCACGCTGCTGTGGTTTTCAGATCATTGCCAAAATGTAAATGTATACACACTATAGGAGCATCTATTGCAAAGCATGACAGCACCATATAAGTCTTACATTTGTGTTTAGATGTTTTCCATTTCCATTTGAAAAAAAAAATCCAAAACAAAACAACAACAAAATAAAAAAAACAGCTATTGCGACCCGAGGCTTTTGTGTGTGCATACATCTTTGTGTGTGAATAAGTGAATGGGTGAGATCATCCCAGAGGCTCAGAGATTCATTTCTTACTCCTTTCCCATTAAAAAGGTGGGATCTGCATCGCCCAGTCTTTAAAAATTCCCCACAACCCCAAGCTGGAGGATTATGACAAAACCATTCAACAGCTGCTGGAGACGCACCACTCGCGGGCAGTCATCATCTTTGCCAGTGAAGAAGACATACGGTGAGAAGTGCAGCGCATTCTGGTTTCATCAGTGTTGTTCAGGCGCGTAGATGACTTGCCATGTTGAGGTCTTTAATCTCTGAGTAGCAGCTCCTGAAGACAGGCTAGAGGCACAGATTTACCATGCGTGCTACGCAAACATGCCTCCTACAACACAAACACAACCGCGCCTTGGAGGAGAAGTGGGAATACAGATCACAACAGAGCAACAGAGATATTGTTTCATTTACAACAGCCCATGGGAAGTGTTGTAAAGACACACAGTGTCAAACATTTACTACCTGTATATTCAGAATGAATAATCCAGAAGTTGATCTATTGATGAAATGCAAATGTGAAGAACATGGACATTAATGGCTGGAAATCTCTCTGTTATCTTTAAATAAAATATAAGGATAACATCTTTGCTGAACATAAGACAAAATGTGTACCAGTTCACACAAAATAACAATAGTTTCTTCTCCTTTCCCCTCCTAACCTTTAATGAGATAAACTGAGGAACTGACCGTGAGCCCAACTAAAATGCACACAACTCCTTAAAGCGATCTGTGCCTTTGTGTAATGGATGTTAGATCACACACCTCTTGTGCTCTCTCCAAATTCACACACAAATGTCCTTGCAGGGGAGTTCTCAATGCCACCAAGAGGGCCAATCAGGTGGGCCATTTTCTGTGGATTGGATCTGACAGCTGGGGTGCCAAGAGCAGTCCAATCCACCAGCTCGAGGACGTGGCGGTGGGAGCAGTCACTATACTGCCCAAACGCTCCTCTATTGAAGGTACTGATGCACACCGCGTGCTTCACCACATGTTGTGTTAATGCATTGTTTTCTATCAATCTAATTGTGTGTGTAGTTACTTACAGGATTTAAAAAAATTAAAAGATTGAGAAAAACTGAAATGAAACTGCAATAACTATTTTCTCTCTGCAGTAGTGAAACAAACGCAACGATGATATATTATTGCTGTCATGGATTTGTTGGCAAAAAGGTCGCTTATTTACACAATCAGTTATGGAGCAACATTAGCATTCATTAGGAGTCATGTTTATGGCTACCAGATGAATGTAAGTCTTATATGAACTCTCTCTTTACCTCTGGCCTTGGTTAAGTAGATATGCGATCTGCTGTTGATGTGAAAAAATTGATATCATATTGTGGAGTACATTACAGACACTTAACACTTAACCAAATGATATATACAAATTACAAGTGACTTCAAATTCTAAAAGCTAAGGCACGATTTTATTAAAAGAAGAAATGCGATTCAGAATAAAATCACATAAATAAGAGATTAGAATTAATCATAATCAAAGAGATTCGGAAATATTTAATTCGCAACTGGTAAAGCTCCAACATAAAAACCCTCACAGAGATGAACTTCTGAAATCATCCAAAATGCTTCTTCTTTTCTTGGTGTTTCCATGCCCATGTCTGACCCACTTAAGTCAGATAAACAAGCATTTGAACAGATAATTTGTGACAACATATCGTCACCTACCCTTTTTTTGTGTTCCTACATTTCCATGTGCAACTTCAGTTGGTGACTTTCTGCATTTCTCTGAATGACCTAAAAATTCTCAGAGAACAACTATGACCTTGTAGCTGTATCTGGTGGCGGTTTGTACATGAACAGACCAAAGTCGGTTTGGACAAATTGGTTTTTCTCAGTAGATATTGAAACCAGTGAATGTGAACTGTGTCAGTGTGTGTGTTTGCAGTCATCACAGTTATATTTCTCAGTGTGGTTTCACTTATTTGCTTTAAAAATTGTCAAATTTTTTGATCTCGGCCTGCTGTCTGTGGATAAAATGGTGACTCTGGTCTATGCTGTATCATCGTTGAAAAGGAAACAAAATGATAGGTCTGAGAAAATAATTTTTATTATTAAGCATGGGAGGTTTTTTTGATCATTTTAACATTTTAACACATCATCACACTCCAAAGAAATTCCATTAGCCGTTGTTTTTAAGTGCTTAGGGGTGGGCTTCTTCTTGAAAGTGCAATTTAAATAAATCCACCCACAAGAAAAAGGAGGCAAATGAGGAAATTATACTGCTGCATATGCCGGGAAGACATGTACAAATCCACCACAGAAATAGAATGTTCTCTGAATGTGTCATCTACTTTAAGTTCTGCCCAGTGTCAGAATCCTAATAACCACTCATCATCTCAATCGAGGAAATTCGAAAGTCTGACTTTTATGAAGCTTTCTCTAATTAGGGAACGGCTAGCCAGAACAAATGTACACTCTGCTGGAGACAGTGAGAATGTTATTAATCCACCATGCATCACTGATGGTCTTTTGAAAAGAAAATCAGCTGAGTCATTCAGCTCCGATTAGCCATTATCACCTCAACCCACGACTCAGCTGATACGACTGGATAAAATACAGACAGACAGCAACTTTAAAAAAAATTCTGGCTATTCTCAAGATAGAAAATTTTGTTTAAATAAAATAAAACAAAATAAATAACACTGCAACATGAATCCCTCAGTGAAGTCCCAGCTCAGTTTCCTGACCCACATTGGGAGGTAAGTAAGTTGCACAAACAAATTTCTGCACACGGTCTTTCTTTTTCCGTTGTTGCAGCAAGTCGTCCCTCCTCAAGCTAATGCTTCATATGTAAGCCCTGTTCAAATTAGCATTGAACTAATACATCATACCTGCAATCCAGTTCAATTGTAATGGATTATATGAAGCTAAGAAAACCTGTCAGCACCTACAGGACCTCACAGCCTCAGGCACCAGGCTGTGGCACCACTTACAATCCCATCATTATTTATTATGCATCCTGTTTTTTAATTAATGTAATTTCCTAGATGAAAGAAGTGATTAAAGTTCCATGGGGGTGTGAGAGGAAGAGGAACCGCTGTGGTCAAATTTTGATGAAGTAGCGCTTGCTGGTGTGCTTCCAACACCTAGCAGCCAGCACCACCACACCAGCACCACAACTGCACTGCTGCACAAGTTCTGCTTCATTTCCTCCAGGTTTGAATTGGTTGATAATTGGTCCGGAACTGAGTCGTCCTCCTTTTTCCTCTATTCTCAGGGTTTGATGAATACTTCACTGCGCTCACCCTGGAGAACAATCGCCGGAATGTGTGGTTTGCTGAGTTTTGGGAGGAAAACTTTGACTGCAGGCTCCTCAGTGCCTCAAAGAGGGAGGATACGAGCCGTAAATGCACAGGTACATGAGTTGATTTGACATGAACAAAGCAATAACATACACTAATAGATGATGCATATTTCCATCCCCTCTCTGCTGTGTTGATGTGAATTTGACCTTTCGTTCGCATTAGAAGCTGCAGATAGGCTGCTGGGTTTATAATGCGACTCCTCTTGTCTGCAGCGCAGCCAGAAAGTCTAACACCAGGTGTTTCTACCCAGCGGGTGCAGGACAGGCAGAGTTTATTATTAGAATAATAATGCACCACGTGTCTTAGTCATACTACAGTTACAGGCCGTCTGCTCCTGTGGCTAATGTCCTGTAACTCTTACATCCCATATTCCCTGTATTCCCCCTTAACCCAGTCACCTTGACAGCTCAGCACAGTTGTGTGCTGTGTACTAACTGTACAGAGCCAGAGTACAATTTATTTAGGCTGGAGTCTACAGAGAATATGAAATGACAGGAGGCCAAGTAAATAGTGTCCATGCCCCCATTCTTTATTCGCATTTTTGTGGTAGCATTAATAATAGTGTCGTTGCTAGCAGTGATGCATGCTTTGATTACCTAAACTCTGCCTGCCAATGGTGTGACATGCATTGCACTGCATTTATTATCTATGAGGATGATGCCTGTGATGTGGGATGCTGTATTAATCTTGCTTGCATACGTAATGGCAGTGCGACACAAGGCACTGTTTGCAGAAGGATTTAATTTCCTTTATAATCTGCTGTTTGCCGTCTTTTGTCATGCGTCAAAGACAGAAGACACTCGTCCACTAAGTGAGCCCCACGAACCCTTTGCAAAATGACTGTAAATGTCTTTTATCTTCTCTTCAATCCCACTGAAAATGTCTGCACAACTGTCTCTATATTCTCCTTTTTTTTTCCATACCTCTAGCCGAGTTGATATTTATGAATGTTAAATACAAACGGGAGGCTTTTACATTCGAAGACTGTCCATTTAGCACTCTATGCAGGGTTCTGGGAAGCAAAAAGGTTATGTGTGGGCTGAAATGTATGTTAGGATCTGAGAAATTGGCTGAAATGTCAGCACAGATTGCTTTTGACCTCCTTCAGTTTATGCAAGTCTCCCACATCCTTATATGTTTCCTATTAACATCATCTGCTGCTCCACTGAGCTCTCCACGTGAACTATGAACAGCTATCGCTGACGAGAAGATTGTCTTTCAGCATTCTGTTGTTTCCTTGATGATGCTTCTTTGTTTTCTGCCAGCTTGAATATTAAAATTATGATGATAATGATGATGATCATGATGGTGATGATGGTTATTATTAAAAGGAAGAGTAGTGTTTTTGTTGTTATGATTTTCACACACGGATGTGCAGCTTTTATCCACCAGGAGTATAAAAAAGCTAATTCGATTTTTAACAAAAACAAAGATCCAGCAGAGGTTGTACATTATGTCTTCAAGCAGTGTGTCAAAAGCTTTACAGCAGCCTATGGCAGAGGGGCAGTACACCTGGAGGAGGACTATATAAAAGTGCAGGAAGCCACTGTAGAAGAGTATGTAACTCAAGTTCATGGTTCATAAAGATGTTCATCACTTTGCAGATGGAACAGTGAGGTCCATTCTGCAGTTATTCAATCTGCTGTATTTGTCACAAACACTTTGTCTCACAGCTCAGCTTGATGTTTTACACTTGGGAATTAAATTATTTTGTATGCTACAGTGTACCTTTAGGCATAATGCCTGCAAACTCAAAGCTAAACTGACTGATGATAATTGGAGGAATGAAACCTAAACTGACGATGATAAGCAGTGATGAGAGGCTGTAATGTCTAATAGTTTATGATGCATTTGGCTGCAAGTCCTCCTCTTCCTCTTCTTCCTTCAGGTCAGGAGCGCATCGGGATCGACTCCAAGTATGAGCAGGAAGGGAAGGTGCAGTTTGTGATTGACGCAGTGTATGCCATGGCCCACGCTCTCCACAACATGCAGAGGGACTTATGTCCTGATCATCCTGGCGTTTGTCCACAGATGGAGTCTGCTGAAGGAAAGACTCTGCTCAAGTACATACGCAACACCAGCTTCAACGGTGAGTGACACATCCTCAATGTCTGCACGCCAGACGCTGACAGAATGTGTGGGTTAAAAAAGTAAAATTAGTTATGATATTACTTTAGGAAGAGTTTAGAAGGACATCTTTCGTCACGCTGTCGCTAGTAATTAATATTAAATTAGATTGCTACGACATATTATCTCTACATCTATTCTCTGTTTTAATGTCTCCAGCCTCTATGCTAGGCTAAGCTAACTGTCTCCATGGGGCCACATGCTTATTTCCTCTGCAGCTGTGAGAGTGGTATCAGTCCTCTCATCTAATTCTCGACAAGAAAGCTAATAAGAGTACTTCCTAACATGATGAGCCACTCCTTTAATTACTACTTTATCCTCAAGTAATTTGTATGTGCTAAGCTGCTGAGTCCACATGTGTGTCAATTTAAGGCATAATTTAGAGAAAAATAAAGTTGTTGACACGAGAGTCACCTCCGTTAGTCAATAGTTGATACGTACAAACCACCTCTTCTGTTTTATGTATGGTATGTAATTGCTCATGGGCTGGTTATAATTTAAATCTACATTAAATTTCATTCATAACTTAAAGCGCCACAGCATTTTCTGGATCTGTGAAATATTTTAAGCTAATGTGATATATTATGAGCCTGCCTGCACTTGAACCTCTACATTATTCAGCCCTGCACAGAAAGTTATGTGGAAGATACTTAACAATTAATCGCAATAGCTATTAATGACTACTACTCTGAAAGGACTGGAGTGGAAGGAGTGGAAGACGAGCCCCAAATGAGAGATGAGTTGAAAAAAAGAAAAACCTTTGCCATTACAAATGTGCTGGCATGTGTGTCAGCCAGTGATCATTAGAAGTGCTTCTGAAGTACATTGTGTCTTCACAGAATGTTCTAGATAAGATTCAGCTGCTTAAAGTAAGGAATCTTCCCACCAAACCTCAACAAGGGTCCCCGTATTTCATCTCAGGCTTTATTTTTAGCCGCATTTCAGTCTACATTTTCCACATGAAATTTCACACAAAAATAAACGGTGGTATAATAAACTTCTGTATATTCAGTGAGTGAAAAGAAGTTGGATTACTGTAAAGAAAAACATAAACACACTACTGATCATCTGCTAACACGTTCAAATGCATTTCCTTACAAAATATGAACACTTTTGAAATGTTCTTTTGTCATTAATTGCATTCAAAAAGAAAGCACAGACTATAAGAAACAAGAGAATCAAAGCACAGATCAAATCATACTTATCTTGTACCTGCAGCGCATCTTTAGTGCCGTTAGTCATTGAAAGGGGTTGTACTTCATGTCATCATTTTGTTGTGTTAGCTGATTTCTTTTTGTAAGTTGGGGTTGTTTTGCTCTAATCAATCTTTAGTGAGTGACACATCTGTCCTGCGGAGATAATTTTCAGTCAAAGTAGAGGCTTTTGCTAATGATCTAAGATATCTGCTCATTTCAGAGTGGTTATTTCTCTACAACAGCCTCTGCAGCTGCTTTTTGTCATGAAAGGAGCCGTTTGACTCATGCACAGAAAGATGACCTCCGCATTAGCGATCCTGCCTACAAAGCACTGATTGCTTTTGTTATTTCACAACCAACAATTGAGACCAATTTGAAAAATCAAAGATGAGGGTCACGATTCAGAGATCTGGAAACAGACTATAAAATTACTACAAAGGCTGGCACAAAATCTTTATTCCTCTTATTGTCAGTACTTACTTACTTATCTAACACATCCAAGCCCACTCCCTGCTGCTAAGGATGTAAATATTTAGAAATGGGTCTCAAATGTATAGTTGTTTTTTTTAATTATTATTATTATTTTAAGCTTGCTCATTTCGTCAAACTCAAGGGTACTGTAGTTTTTAGCAAGCATGACTCAAACAGGGCAAACAGTGCATTTGTGTGGGACTGTTATCAGGTGTTATTAATATGCATTTAGTGTACTAGTATTTCATGAGCAAGACAGTGTATGTAGGATAATCTGAAGATAAACCACAGTGTCCGTATTTGTCATAATGTAGACGCATGTCACCCAATGCGCTGATGGGATTTTTGATGTGCTTTTAATAGTTTGATGATGATGATGATGATAATGTGTTTCAAAAATGGAGGTCGCCAGGCTTTGGCTACAGAAATAATACTTGTCACGTCTTTGCTGATTTTGAGATGTTTTTCTTGAGACTTGTAAACAACAGGTAAAAATCTAGAATATCACCAGGATTAACAGCTCATAGGTACAACAGACAACGTCGTGCTCTAAAATTATATCGATCCAGTTTGTTCATGTGAACATTTTGTATTTTGTCGATCACTGTGAGCAACACCTTGGTTACGTTAAACAGGGTAAATAAATCTTTACAATTATATATACAAAGACGTGTGAAAACAGCGATCTAAAGGCGAGAGAGCTGCTGCTTCTGTCGTTAGGGCAGCAGTGCAGAGCTCCAGTAGGCAAGGATCCCTCTGATTTTAAGGTGGAACTCAAGAAACTGAATATGTGCAATTGCTTGAGCAGTGCTAAGATTTCAAGGAGACCTTAACTAAGTGCAGATTCATGCATGGGATTGAGAATCTGTTGTCCAGTTTCAAAAAACACCTGGGCTTCAGCTTACCTTTATGGCTTTTCAACTACTGAAAAACATTTACTTCAGTGTGGCAACAAAGAAAGAGGTTCATTTCACCTGAGCCAAAAAATAAGATCTCTACCTTCTCTATCTCTTCTACCTCTTACTGTCTTGCTATTATATTCTCAAGCCTTTTACTGGCAGGCATAGGTTGTTGTGTGGTGGCTCAGGCATATCTCACTGCCCCTTATTGCGTTTAGACTGGAGCCACACACATTATCCTGTGTATGTGCCTCTGCTAATGTATGTTTGAGAGCGAAGGAGTATAAGCCTCCTTTGTTGATCTCCCCACTGCGCCAGAGTCACAGAGCTGAAGAGTGAGAGGCAGGGGGAAAAAAAAAAAAAAAAGCAGAGAATAATGATGCGAGAGAAACACAGCAGTGGATCCCCAGTCCACCCACACTGCTCAGCACAGCACAGCAGCAGTGCACTTTTGTCATGTCTTAGTTCAGAGCCACATGCAAATGCATAAATCTTTCATCTTAGACAGCGTTCTCACTAAGGAGTCTACACAGACCATTTTGTTCCCTTGAAAATATCAGGCAATAGAAAATACAAAGGAATTCTGAATCCCTTTTTATCTGCACGCACAGAAATGCCACTTAATTATTTGCTCTAAAGCTGAAGAGTGCCAAGTGCCCAATCACTCATGTCACCATGCTGAATGACTCTGCGTGTTTGTTTATTTGTGTATGTTTTTGCTGGGGCGTGGAGTAAGAATGGTAACCCTGTCACAGCTTTTGCTCACAGGAGTCAATACCTTGTCAACATCTTTATACACTGTGTCAACAAGTCTACTGTCTGGTAGAAGCAGAAGTGACAGGACGGTGACTGCCTCCCACTGAGTTTTAGTTTAGTTTTCATATTGAGACACTGTGAGCTTCGCAGGCACACATGAATTCAAATTCACACGTCTTTGCTTTGTTTCCTGTGCTAACACACATGCATACCTATGAATTAGGGTTTCACAGAAACCGGTCAAAGAAATCGGTCAAATCATTCCAGTGGTGGCATTTCTGTATTGTTAATGTGGAATATAAGCGCTGTTACTTTGCATAACAGCAGATATTGAGGGATTTGTGTCTCTGCATCAACATGGAAATGGCCACTTAAAGTCTTATGCGCTGACATTTATAATGCACAATGGTGTCACAAAGTCAAAAAGGGAAATTTCAGTGCTTGTGTGTCGTATTTTATTAAAATGCCCCCTTAGTCTTCTGAAATGGGCTTTACTATTTCTCCCTTTGCCGCTCTTGTTTTACAGAAGTCTTTTGGCCTGAAACTTTTGTAGAATGTTCAATGACAAATGTCCTTGAATAAAAAAAAAAAACTGGAGGGAGATGAAATTCCCTTCTGGCTGAAAACTAAGGAGAGGGTGCAGTGGCCTTCCATCCTAAAGCCACAAGCTTTGTTCTAGATACAAAAGACAACATGTTCCCAAAAGTGTTTTGGACATATGCTCCTGGTCCTTTTTCTACACTTTTTATAGCCAGAGCTATTAAAGTACTTAATTCCCATGTCAAGTGTCATCAGGCTCCCCTCCTCCGTCCCATTTCAAAAATGGTATCTCCATTTGTGCTTATGAGCTACTCTATGCAGTGCCAAGGTGAACAGACGTGAAAAGCAGCAGTTTCTCTCTCAGCATTGTGGGAACGTAAGAATGACCTCATCGACAATGCAGACTTCATCTATAAAATACAACAGTACAACCGTTTTTCCCATTAATGCCATTCAGCATTCACTGCTGCAAGGGAAATCTAATGTTGACTGACATCTACATTAACACACTACCTTGTACACACATACACTGCAGTCATGAGGCCCGCATAATTGAGAGCACATCCACATATACATATACGAGTGTAGACACAACCGATAGGCTCGAGAGCTTGTACAAATACATATTTAAACAAGTCTTTTTCTCGTACAAAAAGTTTCAGGTGTCTGCGGTCCTCTCTGAGCTAATTAGTGACATCTTCGAGGCTCTGCTTGAGACAGGCTGCTGCACACTGAGAGCAGATGGGGACCATATGATGATTTGGCTGACCTGTGTGTCCTCCCTATATCTCATGTTGTTGTCCACTGCAGGACAGAAATGCATTGCTGAGGAGGTCTGCGTTTGTTTGAAATCGCAGTGAGTTTCTGATATCACTATGCAGCTGTGCAGTCCACATATCTGACTGTATTCTACATGTGAAAATACATTCTTGCTTCCATGTCTGTGGTTATCATGAAGGCTCAGGATATAAGTCATTGTGTTTGGAGGTTTTAACTTTGAGAAACAGACTCAAACAGACTGCAGTGCTATCTGTGGTCCATTTAGGCCACCACACGGTAAAAAGCAAGAGGTTAAAAGTTCATGGTTGTCCTCTGTTAGAAGATATGCTGTACCCTGTCACACCGGCGTCTAACAGGTTTCTGTTCTGCTGTCCCTTTGCTGTATTTTCTCTCTCTCGCTCTGTACAGGCAGTGCCGGCACCTCTGTTGTGTTTAACAAGAATGGCGATGCTCCCGGACGCTATGACCTGTTCCAGTTCCAGATGACCAACTCTTCCACCCCAGAGTATAAGGTGGTAGGACAGTGGGTGGAGACCCTGCAGCTCAGGGTATGAAATGTTGTTTAAAAGCTTCTAAACAGAATGTCTGGGCTCAGTGATGCTAAAGATTTATAAGCATGAAGAGCACTGTGTTTTTTCTAAAACTGAAGCCTCTTTTGGTAGAAGGGCATCCATGTAATTTGCATCTCAAATACGGAGAGAGCTCAGGTGCAGACAAGTTTCACTTGCAGTCTAATTGATGTATTTTAGGTGCAAAAGGTGCAATTTAGAAAGAAATAGGAAGTGTTAATGTTTATTCCAAAATTCTACGGGTGTAAAAATTTCCTCAGACAATAAACATAGAAAAATGTTCACACTCAGTTAATGTGTTACCTCCTAATGTAAGTGCTTGAGAAAGTTACTTTTAGACTTTATTTAATTAGGCAAGTCTTTGTATTCATAATTGAAACACGGTTTCATGAAAGGTTATCAAGTGTCCCATCGGCTGTTTGAAAAAAGTGTGCAATTAAACGGGCAGAGGATTTTAAAAGCAGCGTGTGAACAAAGATAAAATGTGGTAATTTTAGTCTGTTGCATTTTGTATGCTATTACAGGGGTTTGATATGTTTCCACCTGGAAAAGGGTTAAGGGGAGGACTAAAACATCAGTGAGGTCGTGATGTGAGAGTTCAACTCTTTAAAGAGGAAAGCAGGATAAAGTAGAATGAATGATGCTGCTCCATTGTTGGAGATTACTCTTCTCCCACTGCATAGGAGGAAGGCTGTCGGTGAAGGAAAGTGGGAGGAAGAGGAAGAACATGTTTATAACCCAAGTGTCAGACCTTATATGTTCAGTATTTGGCAGCAGAGAGCTGCGGAAGATGTTGATGTTGTTGGAAACTGACACATGAATACACACCTCCCATGTTGTTCCTGGTGCTCGGTAGTTTTCCTGCAGGTTTTCCTGTACATGATGAAACTCTAAATCTATGATCACATTTTGTCATCTGTAATTTAAGGTACACCAAGAGTGCAAGATAAATCATATGAAAGCTCTGGGTTATTTACAGAAATACTGAAGGATTTTTAAGAGGAATGTGTGAAAATGTAATTTATTTTGACATTCTGTGGCATATTCAAAAGATAGTGGAGTCCTCATAGGATAACAGCATGGATAAGGCATTTTTCATTTTATGCAAGCTTTAAATAACTTAAATTCACCTACAAAAAAATACGGTCTAATATCAGTGTTAGATGTTGAGCTGAAGACGGCTGCTGAGCTGTTTTTTTAAGTGCAAGGTGTTGGTTTGGGGCCACTGTAATAGATTTTACTGTCACAACACAAGAATGGGCTGGGGTGATTCATGTGGACAATAAAGAAACTGATTTTATTTCAAGGCAAACATGGTTTGAAATTGCCCATACTGCATGATAGCATGAAACCTGAGCTGAAATTTCTAAGGTATTTCTATGTAACTCAGATTACACAGAAAACATGACATTTACATACAGATGAGTTAACATTTGCATAATGGATCTCTCGTTCACAAATTAAACTCAACCCAATGGATTTGATAGCACAGGTGGAAACAACGTCTGTCGCTGGAGATTTGTGGTTCATTCTGTTTTAGTGTGATTACAAACCAAATGCTGCTACAGTCCAATTATATTCCAGTGCAATAGCTATTTGTTCAGTAACACACAAAGAGCAGTTTAATTTAAAGGTTAACCTGGAACGAGCATCGCGATGCACTTTGCAATCATCGATAAAGAAGCACGATGTAATGCCGTTCCAGCTCACAGAGGCTCAAATTAGCTGTAAAACTAACAACCAAAGCAAAAACCCAAATGAAAACTATGGCAGCCATATGAGTCCGAGGTGTCAAAATTCTTGCTTCTGGTCTCCATGGCAACAGAGCTGTTGGTCTCATTACTGTTTCCACACTGTGTGTAATCGGGAGGTTTTCCAGAGAGCACTATTCATTGTCCAAATAACAAATGGCACCCTCCTGCCCCCAGATAAATGGCAGATGATAATATATCCAGACACCACAGAAACAACACATTTGTCATACAGGTGCACACGACACAAACACACTGTAGATGTGCGTGTGGGTGTGTGCAGCTCGGTATCTGCAATTACTGGCACCTGCCACATTTTAGAGGAAGTGAGGCTGTTCTCATCTTTAACTGGACTCACGTTGGATGTGATGATATTTGTACCTCGTGAAATTTTTATGACCTCGACAGCATCGACTGGAGACATCATGTTTTTGGGTTGTCCCTCTATGTCCCCTCTTCTTATGTTTGGGATAACTCAGGAACGCCTTCACAGCTTTTCTTTAAATTTGGCACAAATGTCACCCTAGTATGAACTGATTAGATTTTGGTCAAAGGTCGAGGACACTCTTACCTCATAAAACACGGTTTGGGCCATAACTCAAGAATTCATACGGTAGTAATGACAAAATGTCACGCTTATGTCTAATAGGATAAAATGATGAAGTGATGGCATTTTATGTCCAAAAGGTCAAAGCTCAACTTTACCGTGACATCATAATGTTCTGCAAAAATACGTTTCAGGTCATTATTCAGCACCATAACTCAGGAGACTGGTGACTATATTTCACATGTGGTTGAATACTGAATTGGTGACACGGATCTGAAGTGCCCACCTTGAAACTGTTCTGGTTGTACAGATCTTCTGTGCTGTCAGATTAAAGATGTGTGCAGAAGCATCCACATTTTACAAGCTCATTGGTTTTGCTCATATTGAGCTCCAGGGGATTATTGCCACACCATGTGGTAACTGTTTATGCTGCTGATATTTATGCTATGTGAGGATACAGTTACCCGTGGAGAGACAGTGGGCTGTCATAGAAACGTCACGTTGGTTTAAATTCTCACCACAGAAATTAAAAGATGAGCGGTTGATTTTTTGTAGGAATATATTGGCACCGTGCTGATTTACTTTCTTGCTGAAAATTGTAGTAGTTAGAACACTGATACCACTCTTGTGTCTGTGTACTAAATATGATCAAAAACCAAAAAAAGGTTAGCTTAGGTTAACAAAAATGCCACCAACTAGCACCTCTAAAACTCACTAATTAGCACATTGTTTCTCATTTGTTTAATCCGTACAGAAACTAAAATGTAAAAATAAAAAGTTGTGGTTTTAGATTATTTCTTGGAGCCGTGTAGTCACTGTGACATTTCCAGGCAACCAGTGGTCAGTGTTTGTACGGATTAAACAAATGAGATGTAATATGCTAATTAGTGAGTTTTAAAGACTATGGTAGGGGGCTTTTGTTACCTGTTGTTTTCTTTCTTCTTCCAGTCTTGCTGCTAGGGACTCACAAAAACTGTGGTATTTCAGCCTGTTTGGCATGATTTTGCAGGGAGTAGCAGTGCATGCTTGGTGAGCTCTGTGGCCGCCTCAGCCCTCAGTGCATGTCGATTTAGCTTGTTATGAGTGAGAAATTAGAAAGCTTCGAAAATGAGGAAAAATAGACTGAAAAATACACACAAGAGTTCATTTGATGTATGTATACGAAGAGTTTACTTGATGTATGTTTGCGAAGAGTTTATTTGATGTGTATATGAAGGTTTATAGAATATACTATTCATGTTTTGCTATAATTTGTTTATTTGGTCTCATTCATTTAAATAAATCATTTAAATTAAAATTGATAAGTCTGCCTTGGAAGCCTGTTTGGGCTGCGCATTTGTTGATGCAAGGTACAGTGCTTTGATATCAGAAAACAGACTCCCTCACCTGAGAAGATATTTGTTGTTGGACATAATTTAGTTCCATCCATAAATGTCAATATATTGTAGCACTATTAAGTTGTATATATTTTCTTGTATAAAGTTATGATGGTCAGCAAAAGTCATACCAGCAAAAAATTAATGATCTTCTAAAATCAATTATCACAAAATAAAATAAAATAAAAAAAATCTATAGTTAGAATCTATAGATGTCCTATAAGTTTAATCTTGGGTTGGTTAAGGCAGAGATTAGATTAAATAAGGATTTTAGGTTATTGTTAACTAATTTATCCATAAAATGACAAGATGACTCAATGCGGGCATCAGACACACAAATAAGCTTTTAGGGAGTCCCCTTGATGCTAAGCTAAGCTAATTAAGTGCTAAGTGTAGCTTCAGATTTAACAGACAAAGTTTTATCAATCTTCTCGTGTAACTCTCAGTTACTCACTAAAATGAAATCTGCGGTGTCTTTGTAGCGTAATAAATGTGCTGAATGTGTTTCCTTCCACTTTTGCAAAGCTGATTTTATAAGTATTTTTGCTTTGTTTATATCAGCATTTACTAGTGTGCAGTCTTCTACTTCTTCTTCCCTGCCTTTGCTGGCACATCACTGTGTTTCTGGGTGCATTACTGCCACCTGTAGGTCAATAGAATGGCTTGAAAATGTTAGCAGGACTGTGTATGCATTTTCAGTTGCGTCCCTACATGTCCTTGTGAACATGCATGAGTCAAACAAAACAGGGACACAGTCATAAAAAAACCCCTGCTGCATAGTACTACTAGACATAAGAAATTCCACGGGGTACCTTTAAGTCATGAATTAACTTCACATCAAGGCAAATGCATACTAAAAAAAAAGCCCACTAAAATTAATTCCTGCTCATTTCCAATCTAGTTTTACGCTATGCTATCCTGATTTTATTGTAAATTGTTATACACTCATTGTCTCAAAGCACCTTTTAAATCTGTCACATCCAAGGAGTTTTAGAAGACAATAAAATCAGTTTAATATTCATACCACTAGAATGTGTAGTTTTATTGTTTCCTTTTGTTTGTCGGACTCCAAGTGATTTATTTTGGTTACTTTATCGATATACTGCTGGGAAAACCACCTTAAACATGTTGGCATATCTTTAATAGTCTGGTGTTTTTAAAGCCATGGATCAGGACACTTTCATAATAAATCAAAAGATGAGTTGAGAGTATTATTACAGCTTTTTTTAAGGCCCTAACAAAATATTTAAGAACCCTAAAATATTCATTTTCATTCATTTTCCTTTTTTAAAGACTGACTTGTATGTTAAGACTATAGTTGGAGATTAAATCATCAAACACCATCCTTTTTGTACTGGAGTTTCCATAGTTCTTTGTTGTGTCTGTATACTGAACTTTTCATTATGACAAGATCATAAATAGAAATAGCTCTGAAAAGTTGAGGCACTTTGCAATCCCAAATCCCATTCTCCTTCCCTATCATCACATATTTCATACCTCACCGGCTCCTGTATTAAAACATAATGTCTTTTGCATTTTCACATTTCTTTATTTTTATTTCACAGAAGAAAGGTAAGCTCTGTTGCCATGGTGATTTCAATTACTTTCAAGTATTAGAAAAGGCAATCCTTGGAAGAAATTGGCGAGAAAAGTGCTGTACTGTATTAGGCTAATCATTTTTCGACTATGTTCAACTTTTTCAGCTGTTTGTGTTTTATTTTTGCAAAGAAAGAAAGGATGCAACTTAATGAGAATCATAATACAGTAACTAGTGACTGGTTCATAAATCCTATTTTCAGCACTACCTCCCTAACTCTCTCTTCCTGTATGATCTCTCTCTCTCTCAGCTGGAGGAGCTTCAGTGGCCAGATGGGGAGCAGGAGGTGCCTATCTCTGTGTGCAGTCTGCCCTGCAAAACTGGGGAGAGGAAGAAGAAGGTAAAGGGCATGCCGTGCTGCTGGCACTGTGAGCTGTGTGATGGCTACCAGTACCAGTACGATGAGACGTCCTGCAGACTGTGTGCCTACAACATGAGGCCCAACCCCAACAGAACCGCCTGCCAGCCCATCCCCATCGTCAAGCTGGAGTGGCACTCACCTTGGGCAATTATCCCCGTCTTCCTGGCCATGCTCGGTATCATTGCCACCATCTTCGTCATGGCGACCTTCATACGCTACAATGACACACCCATTGTGCGGGCATCGGGCCGAGAGCTGAGCTACGTGCTGCTAACTGGCATCTTTCTGTGTTACATCATCACCTTCCTCATGATTGCCAAGCCTGATGTAGCTGTGTGTGCCTTCAGAAGGATCTTCCTGGGCCTGGGCATGTGCATCAGCTACGCCGCACTGCTCACCAAGACCAACCGCATCTATCGAATCTTTGAGCAGGGGAAGCAAACGGTTACGGCCCCACGCTTCATTAGTCCCACTTCCCAGATCGCCATCACTTCTAGTCTGATTTGTGTGCAGCTGCTGGGTGTGCTGGTGTGGTTTGCCGTGGACCCTCCGAACACCATCGTCGACTACGATGAGCAGAAAACCATTAACCCTATGCTGGCCCGTGGCGTGCTGAAGTGTGACATCACAGACCTTCAGATAATCTGCTCACTGGGCTACAGCATCCTGTTGATGGTGACCTGCACCATTTACGCTATCAAGACAAGGGATGTACCAGAAGACTTCAATGAAGCCAAGCCCATTGGCTTCACTATGTACACCACTTGCATAGTCTGGCTGGCCTTCATCCCGATTTTCTTTGGCACAGCCCAGTCGGCAGAGAAGGTGAGTCATTTATTTCTCTCTTGCTTTCTTTCTCTGTCCGTCACCACCCTTCTCTTTGTCTGTCTCTGTCTCTCCTGTCACAAATTTGCCTTTCATTCCTTCGGCCCTGTTTTTATCTTGTCCAAACACATGCACACATGCATATTTGTTCGAACACAAAATGAAAACACAAACAGTGCAGAAATGGAGTGCGTGCACACACACACACACACACACACACACACACACACCTAGTTGCTGTATAAGTTATGCGTTTTCTTTTGATTTCATATTCACATGGACTTGGATGTGCATGGAAACCCACACTAAGACCACCACAGACAGAATTAGGCATGCAGAGGTGGAGGAAGGGTTGATCTTAAGCACCACAGTGCCTGTGGAGTGATATGGATGGGGATGTCGGCAGCTCCAGATGCCGTTATTTTAGCTCTCACACCTAGTACTTATCATATACTACTATGCCTTATTATGGAGAGGGAGACAAGCGGATTGAGGAGCTGAATGAAGAAGGGGCAGGGAGAAAGGGTGGGGGACAAGTAGAAGTTTGATTCAACACATTCCATCTCTTGACAGCTGCACTCTTACTCAACAAAGCATTTGACACTGGGTGCTACTAGAGTTGATTGAGAATCTGACATTTTGACCTGATGTGCTAGTCATTGCTTATGTGGCCAGCACTGAGCAGAATACAGATGCATTCATCTGCTGGACTCACGAGCTGTGTGTGCTTGCTTGGCAGGCCGTATGTACAAGATGGAGCAGAGGGGAAGTTTTCCACTGACAGAATATCGATGCTGTCAGGAAAGTGTTACTCCTAACCTTTTGAGAGGCACGCCGTTCAATATCCTTCCTGCTAAGCTACAGCATGAGATGGATCAGAAACTGATTTTCCTCATCTCAATTTGCTGCTGATTTCATAGATGAATTACACCCTCAGCAGCGATTAGGAGTTCATTATGCTACTCGCGGCGACTAGCGAGGCAGTAATGTGTTTATCTTTCCCCTTTATGCAGTTAACTCTTTGTTCACAGCAGCTCCTACCCTACACTCACCTCCAGTTCAGACCACAGCATCCTGGTGTAATGGCCTATGTGGGTGCGTTGGTGCTTACTCCCTGGATGCTGCTAGTGAGAAGTGCTTTTGCATGTGTTGATAACATGCTTCTGCACTGTAGTTAAAGTAAAGTGAGGTTATCGTACAATATTGCATCACTCAGTTCACTTATACTTACCTTGTCAGTATGAACACCCATTCCTCACTGTTTCTGTAGACTGTATTTACCAGCTTATACGATCCCTCCATGAATACCTCACTGGAAATGTTGGCCTGAAAAACAAAAATAATGTGTGCATGTGAATGAACTGTTAGAGGCTAAATGTGATCTAATGCGATGCACTGGACTGTATCTTCACTTTAAGCACCTTGCACTGTTGTGTTTTTAGTGCAGATGAGGCCAAACACCCACACGCACATTTGAATAATCTCTCTCACCTCAGGCTGTCCAGTATCAGAAGATTTCTGAAAACACTGTGATGATATGATGCCAGCTGCCAGAGATAATCACAAACAATTCAGATGGCTGTTTGACCTTATGTTACTTTATTGTTTGATATTTGCAGAAGCTGTGACTGGAATTTCTATAACTCAGCACCATCTATATGTCCCCTTATTTTCCACACCTGTGACTCCCTCCTCTCCTGTCCCTCTGGTTTGCCCATTCAAACTCATTTTAAGGGAAGCCATGCGAAAATGGGAACAGAAGATCACAGAGTATCCCCCCACCCCCACCCCGCCTCCTGTGCACCTGCATGTGCTCAGTCAACTACTCAACGCTCAAGTTAATTACAATGAGAGTCACCAGCATCTAAATTCAGCTGTCCTCAGGCCTAGAGATCAGCTGACTTCTGAGTCACTGTTCAGACAGACAAGATGAAAAACAAGAACAAGAAAACTCTCTTATTCGGCTGAATGTTTGTTACAGTCCGGAAGAGTTGGATGGTGATATCGTGAAACGTTTTCCTTGAGGTACAGAAACCTTCGAGTAAAAGATGGCCAAGATTCTGTCACGCTTAAAGAACAACTTCATGTCATGAATACGTGCATACCTCAGTACACGTCTGGAAACCACTTAGGTTCTTGTAAGGTGTCTCCTGTACCCACAAGCCTTGTTGAGAAGAGACCCTGCTGCCAAGTATCATTAGCAGTGACTAACTACAATTTGCAAAAATGTTGTCATTCATGCTCTCAGCAGGAAAATTTGAAAACTGCAACTTCTAATCTTCCTGTCTCTCTGAAAACAACTGCTCTTGATGGGGGTTGGACTTGACACACTTGACACAAGATGATGAGTCTTTTGAAAATATGTGAAAATTCTGCTGCTTATTAGATGTTTTATACTTAAAATCTTAAATAGGAGACTGCAGGCAGAAGGCTAAAACTGGTGCTCAAGATTAGTGGAAAGAAGAAAAGGTTGTAGTTTTTATTTTGAAAATAGATAATGAAAATCTCTCAAGATGAATACAATACTATCAGCTGTATTTATTGGATAAGACAGAGAGAGATTTTGTGATACCACAAAGTAGAAGTTAGGATGTCGAATCGTGTTTGTCTGACAGTTGCAATTAGACTAAATGCAGGAAATGTTAACACTTATTCTAGTATTCTGTCTAGTATTAGTTCTAATCAAATAACTCTGCTGACTGCGGATGCAAAAAAATATGATGCCAAAATTAATAAAAAACTTAAATCTTATAATGATATTTACCAACACGCTATTTGCATAGTAGACTTTAAATAAACACTGGAAAGCCACTCGTGTGGCTTAAAGAAATGTATGCAAATTAGAATAGCAGTTAATTTGACTCAGCTGCATGAAATTATCACATCAACCCTATCCAACCACATCGTTTTACAAAGCAAGCCACATTTTGCATGTATTGTTCACTGTTGCACAGACAGTAATGATGTCGGAAACCCTCTGCGGGCTGTGGCAGGCCTGTCCACAGAGTACATGAAATCTTATGCTTCATGTCCCCTATGGTTGTGTGGAAATACATTCCTGTCATGTCACCCAGTGTAAGGAAATACACTGTAACATCTGCTGTGCTGTAACTTGAATTAAGTAATAACTAATAAGATATAAGGGCATTGAGATATCGTTCGTGATGATTAAGCAGTTTAGGAGGGACACAGTTGTTTTCAAATACAAGCTTAGAGACCAAAATTTGATTCGAGCCTATTACTGTTGGTTTGGACAGAATCATCACTGTTGTAAAGCTGCATTTTCCCTTTAGCAAAAGTGTGTAATGTTGTGACGACAGTGGTTTGTGTGGAGGCAGCATGTGTTTCCTGCACTGACACAAATTCAAATTCAGTGACAGAAATGACTTTGTCAATAAAGTAATTACAAAATGATTTGGTCAATAACGATATCTTACCAAATGTCTCCTTTCACAGATTGTTTCTGCTTGAGCACTCCTCATTATAGGGTTAGGACTCCTATGGAGCTACTGGCAAGGAGAGGAGTTATTTCCTCTATTAGGAAAGATGCCATAATGCACTTTTGTTCTGAGTCAGAGCCGATTAGAGCAACAAACATATCACTATCAACACTGGTGTAAACAATGCATCTCGACAAATCGCCTAGAGGAAACATCAAAAGTGACTTCCTCAGATTGATTTAACTATTAATGACCTGCTCTGACACATGCAGAGCTGGGCATATGTGTCACAACCTCTTTTTCTATCAGTCTTGAAGCCCAGTAATGGGCACCTCGTGTGCAGAGCCAAAATGAAGGAAAGGCCATACACACACACACGCACACAGAGAGCGGTGTCTCCAATATGGGATAGAGCTTTGCAGCACAAAGCCACAGAGAGTTATTCATGACATGAGCCGGGGTAGAAAGTAGGCCACCCAAAACAACAAGAGACATCCAGGTAGTTGAGAGGGGACTGAAAATCCCCCGGATCCATTATTGAAGGCATTCTCTGATGGGGCAGAGAGCATCCCACTTGTCACTTACCGAATCATGTCCTTATAGTTGTGTGAATTTATAGAACTCATACCCAACTAAATTAGCTTTGCAGTAAGTATATCCCTGCAGTGGGTCTAATTATGAGAAATACCCTCAACAGCTTTTCCTCTAAATGGAAGACATGTTGTTTGTTGTGGCTCGATGTTGGTATTTGGCTTGTCAATGAGATGTAAAATTCAAATGGTGGCGTTTGATTCCTGATGAGGATGTTAATAAATCATTACTGTGGCTATAAATAGAGAGTTGCCAAGCAGTTGGGAAAAATGACTTCATGTATTTATTTATGTTAAAGCAACAGGAATTAATTATGAATGTTCTGTGACAAGCTAAACATTCGAGCGGTGGGTGAGAGGGGCTACGAATTTGGGTCAAGCTCATAGAGAGGCATGATGAAAAGCCCTGTCTCGCTGATTAGTAAGACAGTAAGAAAAAAGGCTTTGGTTTGCTGTGTTTATTTGTGTGTGAGTGTGTGTTTGTGCGCATGTGTAGCTGTATTAGTGGGAGTGGAAGCCCTTAATATCTACACATTTTTCGGGGGTGGGGTGTGTTCTTGCTCGAGTGTGACGAGTATGAGTAAGCACCTTATTGTGCGCCTGCTCCCGAATCAACACTCCTGCTTGGTCAATAAATCAGTTCTGATAGGGTCAGCAATGCAGCGTCTATGGTATCAGCATCTCATTAAAAGCTTATTCCAGCCTTGTTTAGTTGCTCACACCAAACTCTGTAGTGTTGCTATGGATACCAGACAGGTTAACAACTA
Source organism: Scatophagus argus (assembly GCF_020382885.2). Lineage (NCBI taxonomy): Eukaryota > Metazoa > Chordata > Actinopteri > Scatophagidae > Scatophagus > Scatophagus argus. The sequence continues at coordinate 9,488,750 of NC_058500.1, read as the reverse complement.
CCAAACATGGAAAACACAGCACCGGGCTGATATTCTCTGGTGATTATATCTGACGGCATGCGTACTCCTTGCAAATGCTTTGATCGGTCGCCCCAATATCCAGTCATAAACGCAGCTCATAATTCGCAGCTCAGACACAAGAGAAAGCGCAATATGTCCGCTCTCCCCAAGCTTCGAGTGACACGGAACAGAGTGCACCGAGAGCATTGTGATATTCATACAGTTATTAATGCATGGTGCGCCAGCCAGATCACTGCCTCTGATGCTGCTCCTCAGAGAAACAGGAGGGGTGTTGGGGAGAGAAGGGAGCAGTTGAGTGTATTGGCATGCTGATGATATCAGGCATCTGTATTATTGGTGGAGATTGGAAGACAAAGGCATGACTGGCATGTAGATGAGAAATCTTGTATGAAAGGAATTACCATTGGTTGTGCTATTTACTAAGAAAACTGTATGCAAATGGTGACATTTACTTTCCTCTCACTGAATCAGTGAGCATTTTGCTGCTCTGCAGATACACCGGGGTGGCTTATGCGTTTACAATTGTATCCTCACCCACATCTGCATCACCAGTGGCTGAATGGAAAGCACCATATAAGTGACATCAGATGCTTTCAAGTGAAGTAGATTAGTGAGGAGGCTTTGGTGATCTGCTCTTGAAACCTCTCTGTAAGTGATTCTTTCTCCTCCAAGACCGTTAAATGACTCGAGAGGCTCTTGCATGTCCTCTGATTTGCTGACTTCGCTCCCTCTAAGCGAAATCCCTACCTTTTCGCAAAGTCGCCATATACAGTTATGTATAAAATTTGTGTTAACCTAAATCATAGTGTTATGTAAGCTCTCTGTTACAGCTTGATAACGTGAAAGGTGTTATGTAACCTCTGAAAGGAATGTAATGGAGGAAGCATTTAAAAAAATGTACCTGTGTCAGCCTCACATGAATGGCAATCTTATGAATGGCCTTGCCACTTAACTCAACTTTCAAAGGCTGCACTCCACTGTGTACAGAGCTGCAGGAAAAACAAATGCAGAAATACTATATAATGCAGATACAGTGTCTTACGACTACTATACTACTTGAGGAGGAATTCATATTAAAATGCGCCCAGCAGCAATACGTATTAGTAGTGGATGAAAGGGTATTTCACAGGCTGTAGACTGGGCTGATGAATGCTCGAGTGGTGAGATAAAACATCTGCTATGAAGGGAAAGGAAAGGTGACTGCAACATGTCATGGACAAATACTTGCCTCAGAAGTGTGGTCTATCAATCTAGTCAAGGGTCCGGTTAGACAGACTGGTAGAGAGGAGGCCATGCGAGGACATTTTGATAAAATCATGGTGATGCTTTTGCTATTGTCATTAATACGCTTGAGCCATCTTGACTTGACTGAGTAGTTGCAGGTCAGGCTTTAAGAAATGTTTCTAGATTATGTTACTGTGTGCGTGGCTGCTCCTTTATCCGCAGCTACACATAACAAATACCCAGACCACCTACATATCTGATGTTAGATTATCACAAAACGATGGAATTATCAGTTATTATCAGGAGGTTTTGTATCATATTAGTATACACAACAAACATATTCTATACTGATGCAAGATTTTAAAAAACAACAACCACCAATGGACCTTTTTTTGTTGGAAGCTCATATTTAGTTATTGGGTGATGGTTATTATTAGGTTTTGTCTCATCACTGCGCTCAACAGTGTGACTGTTCTGTAATTGGCCACAGATGTTTAGCTATCATAGCTGTCTTGTCTCTCATTTTTCTTGATAAAGGTTTAAATGCTGCCACTAATTTAATTGTCTGCCTCACAAAATTCATATCTTACAGACATGAATTGTCCATTTGCTGCTATTAAAATCACTTTTTACCTGTCTTTGCTTCCTTTCAGTTGTACATTCAGACAACCACCCTGACCATCTCCATGAACCTCAGTGCCTCAGTAGCACTGGGCATGCTCTACATGCCCAAGGTGTACATCATTATCTTCCACCCTGAGCTGAACGTACAGAAGAGGAAGCGTAGCTTCAAGGCTGTGGTCACAGCTGCCACAATGTCATCCCGTCTGTCCCAGAAGCCCAATGAGAGGCCCAACGGAGAGGCTAAGACTGAGCTGTGTGAGAACCCTGCTGCTGACCCGATGAGTAAGTAACCCAGTGAGAGAGTCAAAAAGCCTCAGAGCCACATACTTCTGCACCATGAACATTTAGGTCCATGCTGGACCATAGTTTATGTGTAATCAGAAAATGTAATTGACTACTTTAAATCTCGGTGTGCAGTAATTCGTCATTCATTAAACACAACATGAATGCTTTCTGTTTGGTCACACTTGGCCTAAATTTATCACTGTGTGTTGTTAGTTATGCACCGGAGTTTCTCAAAATGGCCGTGATAAAATCTATTCAAGCCAGGATCACACACATAAATTTCGTATCAAGTAAAGACCATAAAGACCACAGAGATCCAGAGGTTGAACTCTATACACAGAATAACTCTACTCTCAAGGTTTCAAAGAACGGCAAATTAGATGTTTTCCTATTCTTTCTCATATCTCTCTCACATTTTCTTTCTTGCACTTCAAAGTCCCATTCTAGCGGTTTAATTGGATGGATACTTGGGTAAAAAGTATGCATAATGTGCTCCAAAATGGACCAAGTTATCTTGTTTCCTGATAAGTCGGTAGACCTTTAGCGCAAATGCACAGCAATGAGCATGAAAGAAAATGTGGGACTTGCTCTGTGAGGAGATTTGAAGAAGCAGGGCTTTGTCAGGAATGGTAGAAGATAATCTGTCTCCATGACTGTGTGTTACTCATACCACCCTTCATCGAAACAGTAAGCATGATCCTGTTAGCAAAGATAATACCGAGCATTAGTACATGAGTGGAGAAGCCGACATGCTTCCATAGTTAGGTGATATAGTGTTTGTTTTGTGTGAGAAACGCCAACATTAGAAATGTTTTTAGACGTTTTAGACCAGCGTTGCCATGGAAGCTCTTTGCTCTTCTCTAGTTGTCAGGATGAAGACATGAGATGATTGACAGCTTATGCAAATTGCGCATCACAGGCTCCAAAGATCTCCTCTCCCGCAACGCTTCTAATCACATAGAGCGATCGCGGCACCCACAGGTGCACCAGCCCCTCAACCCCTCTTTGAATTACGCCTATGAGATGACAGATTTTCCTGGGAATTTCTCCAAACACCCGAACAGTTGTCACACTCATCTGTCATGAGCCGAATGAGCTCACGCATGTGTGTGTGTGTACAACTGTGCGTGTTGCTTTCAATGTGTGCATCTGTGTGCGACTGAACGTGTGAGTTACGCGCATAGAAGTCAGAGAGCTGATGCAAGTGTATCAGGGGATGGGGAGCGTATCCTTGCCAATCACACATGTGGCTCAATGAGCAAATACTCTGCAGTGAGGGTGAAACCTTAACATCTGTCGGAGCCGCACTTCAAAAAGTCCCCAAGCAAGGCACGTGGTCTCTAGTAGGCTCTCCCAAAAGTGCACCATGTCATCTGCCCTGCGTGTCTCTCACCTTCTGTCTCTCCTACACGGATGTCTTCTCGCCTCGTCTCCCCTCCTTGCACACCCTCTACTCCTCTCGCCCTTCTTTTTTAACTGCAGGAGAAGTGACATTTATTAATGGCGAATTTATGTGCATGACCGCCTCGCAACCTGAACTGTGGCTCGACCATCCCCAGAGACTGTCCGTCAATTCCTGTAACCATCAGAGCGCCAAATACCTCCCTTTCAGGGCCCATCAGCTCTGTATGAGATGGCTCAGAGTGATTTATAGGATTATGAGCATTAGTAGTTCTGCAGTTTTACATTGGTATTGATAGGGTGTAATATCTTTATCATTAAGCCTCTAAGAGACAGGGGGATTTAACCTGCAAATCAGAGATGCTTCACTATCCTGTACTGTTTTTTTTTTTTTTTTTTTCCAATACAGATCAACCAATGCAGGCATGTGAGGAAGACTTATGATTTTCAATTTAATTTCATCTGAACAATGAGTAGTGGGGAAGAAAACAAAAAAAGAAAAAGAAAAAGAAAACCCACAGGAGATAGGATGAGAAAAGCTATCGAAGGACATGAATGATCAGCTAACAATTAAGATAATAGGGCAGGTAGATCTTTCAGTTCCAAACAAGTAAAAGACTATTTATGGCTGAGAGGAAGAATTTGTTGTACATTTACTAATGTTTTATTCATCATACTTGCCAGCCAGGACTACAAGATGTAGCTCTAAGGAGATGGTGCGACTTTAATTGCGTAGCCCATGGGAGTTGGTCGCCATAGCAACATTAAAGCAGCTGAAAGAGAATTTATAGGAATGTCTGTGATTAAGAAAACGTACATCAACCTTCTCTGGCATACAGAAAAGACAACAACGCACCTACAGATATGCACGTCCTTGTGCTTGACGGTGGTCCACTGTGTTTCCTCATTTTCCAATTTTAACCGCCACAGCATCATAATCAACCTAAAACACAGAGCAGCTTTAATACCAAACTGAATCCCTACTGGACTTTTGAAGTCATAACGAGCACGGATGACCTCAGTTCACCAAAGTGCACCTTCATTCTGCGAGTTTGAAACTCAAATTGGTTCTTCTAGCAATAGATGTTACAGGAGGACACACACACACACACACACACACACACACAGCACCTAGGCACTCAGCCACATTCTGATATGTTTCCATGGTAATCCAGACTGGGATCACATTGCATGCCCTAGCATTTGTTTGGCACTCACTTGTGTGGTGTTAGTGTGTGTGTGTGTGTGTGTGTGTGTGTTTATCATTAGTTAACATCTGAAAATAGAAACTAAGGCTTTACACAAGGGCATTGTGAGTTGAAATGATACATTAGGCCAGAAAATATTGCTACTGATTGCATACAGCTGGTGATAAGAATGCACAGCACAGTAGGATGAGTTTACAAAAATGATGATGTTTATTTGCAAATGCAAGATACATTTTTCTTATCTTTTTTTCCTATTTTTGAAGCAGTGCTCAAAGTAATCTTAATCTCTCTTTTTTTTTTTTTTAATGTTGTTTTCAGGTCAAGCAACCAAGAAAACATATGTAAGTTACAACAACCTCAGGATCTGATCTGCTTGAAAGCGTTTGTCCTTTATCTGGGCTGGAAAAGGGAGGGGAGCTCGAGAGGAACAGAGAAGGACAGGGAATGAAGAGCGAGCGCAGGCATCCCAGCACCACCTGCAGTACCTATGCACTCCAGGACTGTGGATACCATCCAACCTTCATCCAGACATGACACGCGAGTTCTGACTCTCCCACAGCTGTAGGCCAGTGTGGCTGGGTCAGCCTCACGAACCAAACTGTTAGGTTTTAAATGTGTTGTGGCCCCCTTCTCTCTGACAGAGAACTTGCCTGCTAAAAGGGGTCACTGTGAACAAGGATGACCGCATAAAAGAAAAAAGAATAAAAAAAAAAAAAAGGGACAGTGGATCTGATTTCAAGATACTTTCTTTTGAAATGTCATTAAAGCCATATTCTATTGGGGTTCCCATTATCTGATTTCTGTTTTGTATTGTTTTTGAGTGATTTTCATCTGTGCCTCTTTTTCTTGCAGTTGATTTAATTACCTTGAACAGCAAGCTCTGCCACATACAGTATTTTGTTTTACCAACACAAATCAGTCCCAGATGATTATTATGTTAGAGTGATGGGCATTGTAAGTATATTTTTTGTAAATATTTGAGAGTATTTTCATGTTTGGAGTACAAAAAAAAAAAATAGATATCCAGTCTTTGTTCAGTTGGATTTGGATGGTAATGAAAAGCACCACAAAGTTTTCACTTTGCATGTGCCAATGTATGTCTGTCCTATTTGATGTAAACAAAAAAAAGAAAAAAAAAAAGAAAAAGAGAAATAAATTCTGAAAATGATAATGAGCCTCAGCATCCTTCTGCCGTTTGTTTTCTTTACCAGAACTGGACTTCATTAAATGACAGAATATGGCTTTAATCTGTTGTTGAATTGACCCACCCTCCACCCTGCTGTATCTGCAAGCATGTTTGTTTTATATAGTTTCGTATTGGGTATATTATGCCTAATTATGGTGTGGGAAGCATTAATATCAGAGCAATCATGCAAGTATGTTGTGATGTCTGTCAAAGTATGAACATATAATAAAATCATTTTGTTATCTTTTATACAATTAAACCGGACAGCATACCATAGTTATTTCTGTGTATGCATGTGTGTTTGTGTCTCAGGAGAGAGTACGGCGTGCTTAAACGGATGTATGAATAAGTACAATTAATCACTCGGATGTCTGTGGGTTTCTGTAAACTGATGGAAATGTCATGTGCTCGTTCTACTGTCTCACCCCCGTGACAGGGCACATTAGTGAGCTCCCTGAGCAGTGCTGTCATGCAGACAAGATGAGACCCTGTGAGAGGAGAGGATGTCCACTGGCTGACTCTTTAACTCACCCTTTGCTCTCTCTGTCTCATCTGTAGTTTCTCTCTCGTTGTTGCTCCTTCCAAGTCTCACCACCAATCTCATACATGAATAATATAACATGTCAGATCAATTTATCCTGCTGATGACCGGGCCTTTAAGAGCTAACCGCTCTTTATTCCTGCCCTGCCTGAAAGCATAATGCTACTATTTTCAATATTGATTATTATATAAAAATGTGAATAGGCCATCCATGAGAGTTTTCGTCACCCGGTAAGCATCTCCCTCTAGGCTGTTACATGGACAAATGATATACGACCAAGAGATGCTGATTCCACTTTTTTTTTCTCTGTGTGTGTTTGAGACAGAAAGAGTTAGAGAGGGGGAATGAGATCCTTACCAACACAGGTTTTCTGTTGTTTCTCTTTCCATTTGTCTAGCATCTCTCTCAGCTCCTGTGGGACCAGATGGTCTTTACTTCTCGTACACACAGTCTGTCATTTTCTGTTGCACACAGCCAAGAAAAATCCCACTTATGCCCAATTAAGAATAGCCTCACCCCCACCAAATTAATTGTGTGTGTCAGTGTCTGTGTGCAAGTAATCAGTAGGGGCTGAACGGCGTTTAGATTTGCAGCTCAGCAAAAAGAAAAGAAATACCACAACAGCAAATAGCCTTTTGTCTCTTGACTGGGAGAGACGTGATTTTTGCTATGCAGGAGAAATACAGAAAAATCAAAACATGGTGTGTTCAGGAATGGTTTTTACCTGCCTCAAATAGCGTGAGGTGGTTTACTCCAGTTTCAAACTCTCAAGGCTCCTACGTAAAGGCCCACCTGCTCAGTATTCACCTGTTCTGTAGGTAGCAGTTTCCTGGCAGAATCGAGTGGGGAAAACATCAAAGGGAGGAAACTGATCATGGTGGACTGAGAGCAAGGCGCACTCCACTATGAGGACTTAAATGTTTCAGACTCGAATGGCTGTCAGTCGCAGGTTCTGACGTGTAGAACATTTGAAGTTGAACAACAGATTTTATTTCTTAAAAATGTGCGCTTTTGACTCCTCAGGACTGTCTAGTTACAAAACAATCCTGAAAAATGTACAGTATTATAAGTCTGCATGACCCACTTGATGATGATGATGAGGTGACACCACCGCCACAAGAAATGGTCATTTCAGTGTGTGCTTCATGTGACATGTAAAGTCCCCAAAACGCAGGCTTTTCTTCTATGAGTTTTCATGTCACTTTAGTCCAGCTCTGTCTTTGAAGAAAGCCTTCTTTATCTTGTCAGAACTCCTGATGCGCTCTTTCACAGACAATTTACTGATGCTGAGTCTAGATTAGCTCTGTTTCATGGCTCCTGGGCTCTGGGCTCTCCTATCTCTCCATAAATGTCCAATTATCCAACTCCAGCCAGAGTGAAACCTTATCTGTTTCCCGTCAGTAACCAACTGAGGCCTGATATAACATGGGGTGGATAAAGACACTCTTCACTGTTCTTATTCTTTCCACACTGTATCTTGAACTCAAAAACTCCTGATGATGCTTTTTGTTTACTAGCATCTTCCTTTGTATATGCCCTGTTCTCGAGAAATCAGGCCAGTACACGAGCACATAGTGACATTAAAATTTTAGAATTAATGGTAGTTGGACGTAGATCACAACAGCCACATGTCCTAAATAGCACTAATTATCATCTAAAGGAAGTTAATTTTACACAGAAATGTTTGTTTTACAACAAATGATCCAAGAAAAAAATACCGTGCCTATTTTTCTGTGGGAATAAATTAGTTTGGAGTCACTGGGTGCCATTTTATATCTGTGGGTCCACCAGCTCCACTCTTTGCTTTGCTTAGGCTGTACAATGTGTGTGTGTGTGTGTTTGCCACAGCGTTATTGCATTTTTAATCAGCAGAAGAGACCAGGCATCATTCTCATCACATTAGTGTCTCCTGGTATTTATTCCTCTCTCTCTTTCCCTCATCACTTGTACTCCTTGGGGGGGGGGGGGTTGGGTGGGTGGAGAGAAATACATTTGAAATTTGCTCGTTTGACAGTCGTTAGAGATATGGATTCTGACAGTACACAATTAGCTCAGTCACCTCCTTTATCTTCACTCATCTTTGGCTGGGGGATTTAGTACGTGTTGCCTCCACTGTAATGACTGTTATGCTTCTCTCACTGTCTTCCACTCCCATCTCCATCATATCCAAACTTCTAATTCCATCTTTCCCCCAGTTAACGATTATTTGAAAATTACATATCTGACTTCACAGATTTAATTGACTGCTGTGTTATTAAGACGACTGAGTGAGACGAATGCTCTTCAGAATTCGCAGCTGAGTAGGTGCACTAATCTGCTGCTTTCCCCCAATTTCCCCCGTCAGAAAAATGCATTCATGGAGAAAAGAAGTACCGAGTGCAGGCATACATCTTGTGAATGTGCTGCATATTTGTTATGCTTTGGCTGAATGAAAGATACAACTCACTATTTGAAGCTTGTATACAATAAAGTAGCACATTTTTAACATTGAATCACGGCTCAGGTTCACGGCGCAAAACAAAAGCCGACAGAATTCAAACCAAGGCAGATCATCTGTGGCTTAAACAGGAGTTGACAGAGATAAGTGCAGGCTGACTGTGAAATTTAACTAGAGAGCTAAGCCCTTAATTTCAAGGAGCACGGAATAAACAATACATTTCCACATCCCACTCAGTTCACTGTTATTTCAAAGAAAAGTAAATGCCTAAAGAGAAGCAAAATACTGAAATGGAAATGGGGAGTTGAGGGTGAGTGATAGAAATCCACACGAAACAAAGATGAAATGAAAACCCAAAAGGTACAGAAAATAAATCACATACCACATCATTTGCTTGCTTGGGAGTAGATTAGTTGAAGCAGCTGTTAAGTGTTACACTTTTATTTTGTCTTTCTTCTTAAAGTGGATCATAATTCAGACACATAAATCCAAATTTACATGAATCCACCTTTAAAAGCTCAGAGTTTTGCTTTGGGCATTGTGCAGGAAGTGTGCAGTCAAATGTTTATAAATCAATTCGAAGTGTGAATTATAGTCTTAGCATGCAAACTACATCGCGAAGGACTGCGTGTCTCATTTTTCAGTTGGCGGTGGAGTGTGGAGCACTCTTCATTTGATTAAACTCTACCCAAAGGCTGCATCAATTATGTATCTTCACAATGGAGTTAATGGACTGCAATAACAGTTGAAGATGACTTGACTAAATTTCCACATGACATGGCAAGAAAAATTTCACTTCAGTAATGTAACCCTCCTGAACAGCTTGTCTGAGATGACAAAAGATCAGGTCTGCTTCTAGCTTATTAAACCCAATCACATTCTCCTTTGTTAATTTCTCTGTTAATCACTAAAACATTATGCCCTCTGACACATTATTCTCCCCCACCAGAAGTGCAAAATGTTACGCATGTCCTCCTGTGTGCACAGGCAGTGTGTATTTCTGTGTGTGTGAGTGTGTGGATGTCTCAGCTCGGCTTGCCATCCATCTACCTTGTGATCCAGCCTCTATAATTCTGGTCTCTGGGGTTTTGATCCCATGAGTGGACCCACACAGAGAACAGAAGGGGCCCGCCAAGCCCCGACTACATAGTCACTGACCCATCTGGTCATCAGGCCAGCAGGGAGCATGCGAGATGCAGAGACCAAAGCTCTGCACAAACATCCTGTGCTAACACGAGACTGGCAGATCACACAATGCCTGTAAAAGGTAGAAACGGTGTACACAGCCACCACATACTGAGCAAACCTCATGTTTTATTTTGAGATGTTGTGTGTGCGGGGGGGCAAAGAGTTTCCAGCTAAACGAATGCCACTGAGAGGAATATGCTGTATGGTGCATGAAGTGACAGGGACCCTGCTGCGGCGTTATATGTAATTTAGAGCAAAAACAACACGTTGATTCAGCTGTGATCTTTGCAAGTCAGGGAAAGGTTGTTTCAACATGACAATACAGAGCGAGGGGGGGATTAACCTGACCTCACTGCTGCTGTTTCTCCTCTACTCTCAGATTCACAGTCATGTAAATGTTCCTAATAACCTCTCATATGTCAAGTGTCTGCCCACTGCCCTCGGCCCCTGCAGCAAGCCTCAGCTTAAAATTCTGCTCACACCATTAACTCCAGTGCAAGCAGCCAGTACAAGGCAGCATCTGTCATGTTTTCTCCCTTAGCTGGTTATGAAACCCGTCCCAGCTTCTTAGCTTTGTCATGCTTCTGAAAGCCCACAGCTTCTGCGCAAACAGGCTCCTTCCATGACTGTAGACGGGGGATTTCTATTCCGGTTTTGGGATGGATCCAATTTATGAGATAAGAAGCAAAATGCAATTAGTCCACACTTTCTAAATCTGTGACTGAATTATGGTGTCTCACAGTTGTTGTAACTTATCTCACTTTCTAATTAGCGGCGTGACTTAAGAGAGAGCTGACACATTTTATTAACAGGGGGAATTAACTGAGAATCGCTTCTTTTTCTGATGCACTGTTTAATAAATAGCAATCATCAGTGATACACTCACTTATTAGCATACAGTGTTACGATAAACCTTGCAGAAGGTAATGAATTTAAATAAATTCCACTGTCTGATAACAGGCTCTTGTTGCCTATATATGCAGAATCTGATAAATGATAATTGCAGTTTTGTATTTTGTTTACCACAGCTTAAGGCTACTTGTTATGTGTCTGCAAAAGATATTATGATCTCTTGCAAAGATTATTAATCTGTACTTTTGTCATGGTGTGATGCTACTGCCATCTGCTGACACTGCCGCAATCTACGCCTTTCTTTGTGTTTGCCTTAGAGCCCTGCGTTCTCCCTAGCCTGTCTCAAAATCTGAAAAAGAAAGAAAGAAAAGTACTGAAGAGACTTCCTGTTCGGTGCTCAGGGCGAGCAAGTTCATTATGTCAAAGCACTCACATGTACAAAAGCACTCAAATGAACTTACTTCATTCTTTCACAAGATGGTGCTGTAGTCATTGTTGGTAAGAGGACAAGATGCAGCCTGAGATTAGGTGAGGTCTTCACTTCATCATAATTTCAGGTACTGCAAGAGAATATAAACACAGACGGAGACGTACACATACAGTTGTTTTTGTCACCTAGGAGGAAAATGCATTAAATTATGTTTATTGCCTGGATACTAAACCTCAATTTACCCAACAATTCTAACTCCAACCCTAATTTACTCTAATCTTACAGTAACCGGAATTACCTTGAGGGGATCAGCTTTTAAACCCTTTGTGAATAGGTTATTATTCCAATAGTGATTAGTAAAAGTGTACACAGTAAACACACACCAAGCAACTACCACACCAACTGGTTACCTCCTGCGTATACTTAGAAAGCCTATGCTATCTGAGAGAAACGGAGAGAAAGTTTGTGTTTATTCTGTTAGTTATGTCTAACGATGAGTTATTGTTACTCACAACCGAAGGGTATTTCCTCAGTGAAAGATTAAGCCTCTGGGTTGATCAAATATGGTTCGAATAATTAGTTCATGATGTCAACTTTAAAGACACAGATGTACCATACTGTGAGAACACAAGAGCATGTTATCATGCAAAACATCCATATGGTTTTCTTAATAAAATATTAAATATATACTCCCTGGCTTCCCTGACAATTACAATTCATCATTATTATTTTTTTTCTTTATATTATTGTGTTTCCAGCCTAAGGGAAAACAGAGTGCCACATTTCTTGGCCTTTGGGCATCTAATGAGGCCTATTACTGAGCTGTCTATATCACATGGCGCTGCCCACCATTATACCCTTTCTGCTATTTCTGCAGCTAAGTAGATCACCTTACCGCCTCCTCAACCACTATGGTGCATACAAAGACTGATTAGTTTTTCTTTTTTAATCAAAAGAAAAGTTTGTGTCAATAATACTGTGCAGTGGAAATAATTACCCTCCTGTTTGCAATGAGAGCTTGGCCTGGCATGGCTACAAGCCTAATTAGAATTTGTTATGACCCCTGGAATTATGAACACGCTTACAAAACACCCGTTTTGATTAGTGTTCTGCCAGTGTCTGAAATAACAAAGGTACAGCAGGTGTTCTATAAACACCGAATGTGGATATGCAAAAATCTGTGAAGCAATTTCAAACAATTAGGAAGCAAAGCATTTGTATTCATCTGTATTTTATCTGTTATACTACTATTTTGGACATTAAAAACTGTGGAATGGATGAGACAAGTGGTTATGTGTGCAGAGCTGCAAAGCATCCACGACAACAGGTTTTTAAGCACTTTGCATCAGATGTATCAACAACTGAAAGGTCAGGTTCTTCTATAGGTTTTCATTAGGTTATACATTTTTCATCACATACATTAACTTTCATTCCCCGTGCATTTTTAATGAGCGTTGTGAGGAAGTTGATGAAGTGAAAGATAGGCAGGGCATAAAATAGCCTCAACTCAACATTTTGATACAGCCTCATTACCTGCTATGGCTGCTGCTATCGATTAGCTCAACTCCATTTGTAGATTCAAACTACTCAGCTGCTGTTAAAGCAGTTACATTATCCTTTATGGAAAGTATTAATAGACATCATATCCATATACACAGTCAATATGTTTTAAGAGACTACAATAGATTGTGTTCTTCTGCAGAAAGCTGGAAGTCCTGCACAATCACAGATGTGATAAATTTAAAACAAAATTAAAGGTGATTTGATGGATTTTACCTCACAAGGTCAAATTTGAAAAAATATTTTATAACTCCCTTTTTTCCTTTTTTTTTTTTTTAAGCTTACAGTAGGTCACTGCAAGAAAATGGCATGTTTGCAATAACACGCCCTTGGTAATACTGGAGCACATTATTGTGCCTTCTCCCAATCTCAAACTCATAGAACTGCTGTCAGTTGCCTGAATTGAAACCTCAGTGGTCAAAACTCATTCGTGTCCCAGAATAAAATATCATCCCACAAGTCGCATGTCGTGTTTGCATTCTCTGTGTGCCAGAGCTGTCAAACAGAGACAGCCAGAGGTGATCATTCCTGCAGTTGTTGTTGGCTGCTATATTCTACTGTATGCTTTGAAATTATAGCCACTGTAACCTTTGTGATGGCAACTGCCTGGAGGACGTGGATAACATAATAATTGTAGAATAATAAAAGGTATGTAGTAATGTCCATGTATGTTTTAGGACTGGGAATCATTGTATAATTATCAATTTATCTGGCCATTGTCTCAATTCATTGTTTAGTCAATGAAAATTTCAAAAACAATGTAAAACGCTTGGTACAATTTCCCAGAGGTGAAGTTCCAAAACAGTAGATATTCAATTTAGATCAAATAAGACAAGGAAAAACTTAAAATTTATACAGCTGAGAAAATAGAACCTGCAAATGTTGGACATTTGTGTTTGAAAAATGATAATTGGCAGATTATGTCCATCAATCAGCTAATCAGTTAATTAACTAATTGTAACAGCTCCATCAAAATTACATGATTGCAACTGGATAAGGCAAAGGTTCTGTTCTGCATTCCTGCCAGTATTTTACACACTATATATATTGATTGTATATGGTGCAACCACATCAATAAAAATAAGAAATCATGTCTGTTATTGATGCAACAAGCAACGAAATAGTATTTCTTTGTGCATAAACAACATAAGCTGTATTTAATCACAGTCTGTATTTGTAGAAAACAAAGCCTTTTAGTCCAGCATCTCCTGCAAATGAGTCAGTCTCCCACAGTTAGATTGATGTTGGCTAATTGATAAATGATTAGTACATTCAATTTGCAACATAAACCATCTCATAATTATCAATTATGTGTTATAATAAACAAGACTGAGAAAATGAAAGCAGGGCAGATGATGTAATTACAGCCCTGACAATGAAAAAATAAATGAGCACTACAGCACAACTACAGTCCACATTCAAAATAAATTTAAATAAGTGATCATTGCTCTTTTTGCAGTAAGTCATGGTCTAGAAAATGAGTCTAGCAGTCATCAGTGACTTTGGCATTCTTAGTTTTAACATTAACGTAAGTGTATTTCAGGCTTTGAATGGTCATTGTAAAAAGGTACAAAAGGAAGACTTTTCAGTACCTTGATTAATTCATAGAGTAACTTTTTGCCCAATAGACACTACTTATAAAATTAGATCTACAGCAGTTTCTTTCTAGGACTATACAAGAACAAATCAAAATGTCATGTATTGCAATTTATACTGAAAATGTGCATTTGTCAAGGCAGCAAGGTCCTGCAACTTGTCACCAGCCAATAGAACTGCTTTGACCCCGAATAAGCCATCATTACACAAGCTCTATACTAAAAGAATCTGAGAGCAGATATTAGTCATTGTTATTGATATTTCTCCAAGAGACGTAGGAGCACAGAGCCAGAAAAAGAAAAACTGCCCAACTAAATGCTACAGAAAGAGAGCACTTCTCTTAAAATATCACTGTCTGGGGGGACGGGGGCTGCCTGCTGTGTGTTTGGTTTATTACAACAAGGGTGTATAGTTCATGTTATAGCCAAAACCAGCCAACCATTGGGCTGCGCCTGCTTCTATCAAATCTGTCAGGATTGTGACAACATATTGTAACAGAAGATTACAAAAAGGACACGGGTCTTCGCTCTTATGTACTGTATAATCATATTTGATGGCAAAATAAAATAAATATGGAATTGTGGTGTAAGATATTTCAAACATACCTAATTTCCCCACAGTACTAACCTTAACATATCTCAGTGTGCACTTTATTTTTCAGGCTGTGACCAAAACCCATTACTGCTTACATCTGCTTGTGAACCTGTGAATGTAATGTACTGTCTAGAATCAAGATGTTTGTCAGCCCAGTAATACACCTATATGCAAAAGTGTACACAGAAAACATATATTTAATCCAGTTCTGTCTTTTTGAAATAAAAAGGGACTATACACCATCTTTGAGGCTTTACAAATAGTATTACATTTTATTAATATATTTTCATAAAACAAGTTTAAGACTGTATCAAAAACTCAGTAAAAACATTAGATTTTTAACCATTTTTTCTTATGGTGATATCAGATATGAAATGTACATAATTCACATGTTGTGGTTTCTTTGTTCCCCGTCGTATTGATAATGCATTATTTTTTGTGAAGGGCACGTAAACATTCGTCTGTACCCTCACAAACTATATTCTTTTTTTTTTTTTCCCCATGATTGTGATCATAAATCTAGACGTACAATTAAAAAATAAAATTATTTCCCACTCTGGCCCTCCCTTTCCGGACTAGGTTTACTCATAAAACACTAACATTATGGAGCTGTTTAATTTCACAGGCACACAATTATGTACATCCCCTTGTCCCCATGCCTCATCTGAAATGACAAGATTCAGTGCACTAAACATAAGAGTGCAACACCCAGAGGCAAAGCAATGATAATACAGTACTCTAAGCCCACCCACCCCTCATACCAACAAAACCAACTAAATATAAGACAGTGGATCCACCTCATTGACTAATTCTCACCAAGCTGTGAACCAAAGCATTCCCCTGGCCCCTTCATTATTATTGTAGCAACCCCACAAGGTTTGCCTTGTGACCACAGACATTACCTTGGCAACAGCAAAACCAGTCATCTCACAAGCAGGTTCAGTGGCACACACATTTTTTTTAAAGAAAAAAGAAAGAAAGAAAGTCATTATTTGATTTGTAACTTAATGAGGCTACATCTACAACAGGCGTGATCAGTGTAATGTCCTTGGTGATCAAGTACCAGAGGTATCTCAGTCACGGGGTGAGTTCCAAGGATACCAGAAGAACATTGTTTCTCCTTTCTGAAACGTCTTGAACTTACTGCGTTCAATTCTGTGCAAGACACATAGTGCAAGGTTTAACAAGAATTTGCATAAGTGCAAGGTTTGCATGTTATTATCAAGAGGGAGCAAAGCACAGGATAGAATGGGGAAAGATCAAAGTCTAAGAAACAAACAGATTTTTTTGTGTAAATAAAGTGGTACATGCTTTCAGTTTGGCTTTTTGTATTTCATTCCCCTCTAGAAATAACAGGTGCAAAATCTTAGTAAACCTAGCCGAAGGACAGATAAGAGTGATATTGAACTCATAAAGATTAACATTGTGACAGAGAGCCTCAAGTCTGTTGCCATGGAGACATCTGCTCAAAAGCCCTGTGGGCTTCAGTCTTTCCTGCTTCTTTATTATTTTCTATACAATAGAAATAAAACATTGTTGAAGATAAAACTGACTCTTCTTGGCAAAACCAGACAAAAAAAAAAAGAATATGCAAGACGTCAAAAGCAGATATGAAGGACAACAAAAAAAAAAAAAAAGAGTGCTGGAATCACAAACTGTTCCCCATCCATTTGCCCTGTGCCAGTAGTAGAATTGTACGATAGTGTCTTATCCATGATGGTCAAATATATGTGTATGGTTGCCTGCTCCTCTACAAAGTCAAAGCCATTTAATTGAACACATGTAAAATTACTCATGTAGTAGTTTTCAACAAGCATCCCTACATTGCACCTGCTTTCCAAACTGAAAGCTCTAGCGTGCGTTAGGGAGGCACATACGGAGGTGGTGACCTGTATGAGGTCATGTTCTTGGGGCGAGAGCCTTTTCCCTCTATGGGGACAGTAAATGGTGGTGGAGGCTGGTAAGGAGGGGCATTTGGATCATCATCTTGATAGACAGAGTACTCCTCAAGCAGATCCTGGTCAAGCAGGGTACTGTGAGGGCCAGCCATGTTGGGGTATTCTGGAGGGGGAAGTGGCGGCTTCTCTTCCTGAAGGATAAGAGGGATGCTGGAGGACGGGGGTGATTTGGAATCATCTAACTCATCTGCAAATATTATAGGAACTCCTTTCTTAATAAATGTGGCCTGCTCCTCTATGGTCATCTTCCCCTTGCGCTTCTTTCGGTAGCACACCATAGCGATGATGCCAGCTATGAGCAGCAGAGCTGCTACCACTACAGCTGGAATGACAGTGTGAAGGTAAACATCATCACTACTCCTACGACCTGTCCCAGGTGAAGGTGTAGCTGTAGGAAGAACAGGCACTGGCACCTCTCCTGGTGGGATGAACGTGTAACTCTGACATTTATTGGCGCCCCGAATGGAGATGCTAATGGGTTTGAATTCAGGCTCCATGGCTTTAATGAAGGCAGGCTTAGGTGTGCCTCTGGGATCAGAGATCCTGTTGCTGAGAGCTGTGATCTGGTCCTTAGGACAAGGACTCTGTGGGAGACTGCTGTTGGTCCATTCCACCACGATGGAGCCACTGGTAATGTTTCTCAGAGTCACCGTGCTGCTGTTGCGATCACCGAGGGCATAAGCCAACTTTTTGGTCAAAAGAATCTTCTTATGGACATCACTGCTTAAAGTTTTGGGATCACCATGAAAACGAGCAGCAAAGACAACTGATGGTTTGTCATTAACAGACCAGCGATTGACTTGAACTTCAAACGCATCCATAATGCTCCGTCCACCCTTATCAGTGGCCAACATGAAGTACTCATGTTTCCCTTCATGCTGCTCTTCTGGAAGGCCATATAAAAGTTGGATAGTGCTGTTAAACTGGATCCAAGATGTGTCATTCACTGCTTCTTTGGGGGTTTTCTTCAAAGTCAAACGCAGTTTATCAGTAGTACCATCCTCCCTGTCAAAGAATGTATCAGGAGGAATCTTGACCTCAAAGTATGTGCCAACCCAAGCATTCACCTGATCAATGGCATTGCGGATCTCTGGGTTTTGATTTGAGTCTGGAGCCAAAGAGAGAGTAGTGGTGCGTCTGGGTGGTTTAGCTGTGGTGGATTTGGGTTCCCGGGGAGCTGGGGTGGTTTTGAATTTCTTGGGTTTTTTTGTGGCAGAGGTTCTGGGTCTTTTAGTGGTGCTTGGTGGTGTTGGCAAAGCAGTGGCCTCCACAAATATAGGCCGGGTCATGGTAGGCTGAATATGGACAGTGCTTGTACTTCCTAATACTCTTGTCGGTTGGGGAGGTCCAAAGACAGGTGTGTGGGCTATCTGATCTCTGACCCTCATAGTGGGCTTCACTGGAAGAGGCAAAGGGCCGCGCACAGGGGGCGCAGAGTTGTCTGTTGCTGGGGCAATAGAGGGCGATGTTGGGGTGGGAACAACTCGTACAGGGGGCTCTAAGTGAGTAGTTGGGGGCAGCAGGGAGGGCACTGGAGTAGGTGTATTGTACAACTGCCGTCTGACCCGTTTCACGCCATGGGGCTTTTTGTTGACAATGTGCCAACCAACCACTGGGTATCCAAGCCTGGCTGACATGGTCCCATCCTTTGCTGAGGACTGGACGCTGGTAATGTCAGGGATATTGCCCTGGTCAAGGGCACATCCAAGTTTCCATGACAGTAGGGCCCCATTCTCCACCACCTTCTTGGCATTCCCTGGTCCAGCCATGAAAGCAGACATGTCAAATAAGCGGTTGTTGACAACAGGGACCACCCTCATGTGCTCCATGGGCACATGTGAGAATTTTCTCATAATGCCAAGCAAGCTGACTCTCTGTTCAGCTACCATCTTTGTCAAGTCAGCATCCAAGATGACAGTGAGGACAGTGACAGGCTCCTCAGAGCCACATGTGAAAGGCTGGATGCCACTGATATCAGACTGTAGTGTGAGCAGGGCTGGCTCAGAGTCCGCTCGTTCTTCTGGGTATACTTCAATAGAGAAGACTGTGCTGGGGAGCACTTGGTTGCCAGTCTTTTCAATTATGTCCTCTCCTGACACCAAGATATGATACACACCTTTATCCTGCTCCAGGGCCAAACCTCTCAGAATACATTTTTCTTTGTCCCAGTACAGCCAGGAGGGTAAAATCTCCTTTCCCATTTCGGTGAGCTACAGGAGGAAAAAAAAAAAAAGAAAAAGAAACACAATTACTGTTTTATATTCTAGGGATACTGCTGAGATGTAAGTTAAGTCTGGAAAGGAAAAACTCATTTCTTATTTCATTAAATGATATTTCACTTCAAAAATAATTATAAATGGCCATTAAAAGTTACCATGGACCCAAGCAAGTCTTAAAATTACTTACTTATTTTGACCAGGAATGTCAGTTTTTTATAATATGAAACAGAGAAGTTTGTGAGAAGTTAACTAACTTACATACATATAACCCTTTAAGTGCCAGTGAGACAAGAACAAGAAAAAACACACAAAATACAGATGAATGCAGTTCTTACAAATATCTACAGTAAAAGCAGAAAAGCTTTCACCATCTCCCCAACTCCTACCCGGCTCCATATTCTATTCAGTTTATCAAATCTCACCAAATATGAACAGGAAGCAGAACGAGCTTCTATTCATATTAACTATGTGAGTCATCACTATTCATTTTGAGTTATTACTGTATGACAGGATATCATTCTGCATCACCACTTGGGCCAGTAATAATTTCATCTCATTCACGAGTCAGACTCGGGCAAATTGCACCAGAGTCATTTTCAATCAGCCGTGATAAAACTGAGGGGATAAATACCATATATTATGTATTTCTATAGTGACAGAGAAAATAGTCATTGTAGTCCCTCTAAGAGACATAAAAGAGTCATAAAATAAAGTAGTAAATTCGAACAACTGTACATTTCTTCAATGACATCTAATTTTCATTCTTTCACTATAGTAAATTTCACCTTTTTTGTACATTTGTAGATCAAGGTAGGTCAAAATACAGTATTTTTCAATGCAACTACAATCCAGTTAGGCTTTAAACCTGGCACTGTTAAAACCTGAAGCTCAGCTTTCAGGTTTTTATTCAGAATTACCATCAAGATTAGAAAGGAAGTTTACCCTTAAGCTAGCTTCCATTTAAACAAATAAAGACACCTCCCAAAAATTAAGATTAAAAAATATAATTTCAACAAGTGTCCCGCCACCCAATCCTTACTGTAAAATGTTCTCTTTGATTTATTCTTTCCAATGGCCTTAATGTTACATAATTTACATGCAATATCAACACTGGATCTATCTACATTTACTTTTTCCTGTTATGTCTAATTTTTACTGTACTTACATGGATGTTACAGGTTGCATTGGCAGGTCCGGGTGGAACCTTCAACTGGAACACCTGGCCCACGATTGCAGAGGAGTCAGGGATGCCACTGTGCACTCCCCCGTTCTTTCCAGAGCAATCTGGGATAGGTGTAGACGGCCCTTCACCAACCGACGATACTGCAGCCTGTAGCTCAGAGAGCACAGAGGACTGCATAGAAGCCTCTAGTTCCACAGATATCATCTCCACCAGTGTCTCAGGCTGTTCTGGCACCATGCCCTGGGCCATGGTCACCAGAAGTCCTATTACCAAAGGGATAGTTCTGCACGAAAGAAGCCTGCTCCTCCCAGCATCCCAGCAGCTCATGTCTCTCTGTTTATAGTGCATAGCAATAGGCCTTTGGGCTGTCCAACAGATGTCTGTGAACAACTTAAGAGGCCACATGCACTGAAGTCAGTCTGATGATATGCTTGTGGGTCGGATTCTCTAGTTATTGGCTATGCTCACAGATGCGGTGGGTTTTCTCTTTGTTGTCTTCTGTGATCCATCAAGAGAGCTTTGGCAGCCTGTTAGACAGCCATGTCAGCCAGCTGCATGACAGAGGAAAAAAAAGAACAAAAACAAACATGAGTGTGACAAAATGACAAGTGGAAAAAAAATTCTGCTACAGTAGAGTAAGATGGTGCAGCACCATTGTTCTGTTACTTTAAAGAGCTTGATACTGCAACATACTTGCTATATGTGAAATCACTCCCTATTTACAGTAGGGCACTATATTTTCTTGGCTTGTGCCACTTGGTGATCAGATCACTTATCAACACTGCTATTGCATCAGACTCTATACATTTATGCACTACATAATGCCCTCAAAAATTCCACAGTGGAACCAACAACAAAAACAAAGTCTGTGGCACTGGCATGTATAGTATTGTCTGCTACTGCATTTTACAGACACATAAAACAGTAGGACAACAACATATCTGTCAGTGATGATTAAAAATAACATCTGAAATCTCGGTTTACTGGTCATGATAAGGAAGAAATGATTTTGGACACAGCAGGTCTTCTCACTTCAGTTTATGACAAAGTATTAAAGTACAAAATATTTGGAATATATAAGGGAATTAATAAATTATGAAGGCTGGCTAAAAATTGAACCCTAAATACGTGCAATTTTATAAATGCTGGAATAAAAATAATTACCTAAATCTGTTTAATTTGAACATATTGTAGCGTTATTTGTGCCAACAGCATAAAACATGTTTCGAGTCCAAGTCATGACTATTAATATGAAAAGGACGGTGATCTCCTCTCGCTGTCACGGCATTTTCAGTAATCATGATTCTCACAAGATGCATTGGTGTCAAAGGCTGTTTGTCTTGGTTGTAAGTTTTAATCAGGTGCCCTGGGACTGAAGTAAAAGTCTCAGTTGCGTTGATCCAGCCAACCCCAATCCTGTAGCACTCAGAGGCAGCCAGAGGAGGGTCATCCAATTGCCTGACTGGCACAGGGCTGTGACGTCACTTATACATTCCAAAATACTGCTTTCTCTAAACTGCTCAAAACCCAGAAAAGGAGACTTCCTAAAGAGGGTTTTAGTGAACTACTATTCAGCCATTGGCCAACATTTTGGTCTAGAATTTACATTATGAAACGAGCCCATTTACACAAAACCCAAAACCCTAAGAATGCTTTAGCCGTCTGAATGAACAGCCACAATATTTGGATGAGTCACACAAAAAGCGGCCAGTAACAATGCACTGCAATGGGATAAAGATCTTGCATAAACTAATGCAAATGTTGCAGTCACACTACATGCAAGCAGAACCAGATGCTCATCCTCATTTTTTTGGAATAAGCTATAAAATTTAATGAACATAATGAGAGGTAGTCATTATTGAAATTAACCACATGTGCAAATGCATGGTCTTCCAGTAAACCACATACCTCCAAAATGCAGCAGCAAATAAAGTTAGGCTTTAGAAGATTAGTTTGCTTTCTCTCTCTCTCTCATGCTTTAGTCAGGCAATCAATCAAATGCATTTTTTATGCTAACATAACATTAGAAGAACCACTCCAATCCAAATTGTAACAATACCACTATCACTGGTGCTCTGTCATCCGACACAGTTTGCATCCGTTCCTATGGGAAAATGTCATCAAGTATCTGAAAAATGAGGGCAAAATCCATAACATTTTTATTCAGCTGTAGTTCCTACTGTCTGAAGCTGCTTCTTTAACCTTTGCAGCCCATTTAATAAGACTTATTTGTAATTCATGTATTCAAAAAGTGGCTTATTAAATAGCTGAGTGACTGTGTTTTCTCTGCTGAATGGAGCATGAAGAATTTTCAATAGAAAACACTGTTACCAGTGGGAGTGATCAGAATCTCCGTGGGAATTGAAAGTAATGATTGGAAATCCTGAGGATTCTGCACAGACATCTATTCAGTAACTCAGATTGGTCACAAAGTTAGGAAAAAAAGCAACAACACCCATATGATGTAGCAAAGAACTAGAATGAATTGTACCATTTTAAAAATCCTCATGAGTGCCAGTTTTGTTCTATAATGCTTCAATCTTATGACATTAACAAAAGCTGTTCTTTATGCCTTCTGTAATTGTTGTTTTGATCTTGTGTGTTGACTTGATCATTTAAGTTATGTCAAAACATACTTAACATTTTGCCACTCAATTCTTTTTAAACAAAGATGACTCAGTTTTTAGAAAAAAAAAATATTAAAAAAAATAGCTTGTTGCATTACTATAAATTGTGAAGTTTAAATTATTAATAACCTGACAAATCAATACCTAGCTGTCTGTTAACCTGCCAAATTCATATCACTAACAGCTACTTTTGCAACCTGGATACTATAGATGCAAGTACACTCCCACTCATTATTTCCTTTTACAATAGCTGCCCACACTGTTCTAATCTGGTCCTAGAATCGTAAGGAGCCAGTATCTCTATGATGGTGTGCAGCTCATCCAGCGCTACTGAGACAGGCCAACCCACTGCTTTTGCATTTAAAAAATGTATGATTCATTACAAGACAAAAAAAACACATACTGAGGCAGCTACACTTACATGTTTGACGGTAAATCAATTGTGTCAGTAGATCATCTACTGTTAGTGATTAATGTAAACATGTAGGCTAATGTATGCAAGGACCTCAAACTCAAACCATATTAATCTATATTTTTAAGTGTAAATTATTAAAATCTACTGCAGCTATATAGTGTGTTTTTTCCAGTATCGAAGTGGACAGTTATGACTAGACTGCCGACTGGGAAAACTGTAACACACAATTAATTCACATACACAGGGCTTCTGAGGCCTCCATCATCTGCCAGGTAGTTTAAAATTCTAGATGGACATATCAAGGAAATAACATTTCAAATACAATAACAAAAATTATCACTCTAAAACATAAAAAAGGTGTTACACCATTGGCAATCTATTTTGTTAATTTTAATATTTTGTCACCTACTCAGACACGAAGGGGATGGAGTCATGTCTCACCTAACCGATTAACCAGGTTGAGACATGCACTTTATCTGACATACATATCTACCGAGTCAGTTCAGTGGAATTTCTAGCCCATGCCCCTCTTCCGACTCAGATTCCTAGACAAAGGTAGACGAAAACAAAAAAAAACAAACCCTGAAGCAATCTCTTTAAGACATGGTCAAGCAAGGATACTTAAAAGCAGAATTTTTTCAAAGCCCTACAATATGACAGCTGTATATGTGTAAAGACAAAATATCATGCTTGATTCATCCATCCCTTGGTACTTACATGTAAAAATAAGCCTAATTTATTCAGAATGAGCACACCTTACTTTCTCATTTCACAATATGAGTAATTCAGAATCCAATTCAAACAAAATCTCATTAACAAATATGAAAACTTTTAATTTGTAGATTTGCGGTGCTCCAAATTGCCATTCAAATTAACATTAAAAAAGTGCATAATATAATATGTTTAAGATGAGTAAACCTCAGCAGTAATGAGGATGTGTCATTTGAGGAAAAGGCCAACAATCAAAGCATGGTTTAACAAAAAGACTACACATAGTGCCCGTTGCAGAGAGGACTGACTTTAAAGGCCTCAGGTAAAAACTAATATCTTGTACTTTATCACTCAGTCTGTCTACAGAGTGGTTTAAGAATACAGCACAATTACATTTTCATTTTTTTAAATACACAACCAGCACTAATCGCATTTCTCATTACTCTTGCAAAAGCATTTGAGAAATGTAGTTTTAAAAGTTCAAGCGTTGAACAAATTTAACTAATCACATATATTTTTAAAATATTTCTTTGGGCATTCAATATAATACAACTTGTTAATTTTCCACTGGAAAACTTATTAAACACTTATTTCTGTGACAACTCCAGTATAAAGACATTGGATTAAATGAGGTGATTTCTGCCCATTTCACAGTAAGGCCTGCACTACTGAAAGGACGAAAGTGTGAACAACCATGTTGTATCCATGCTGTCTGCAGTTCAACAGTAGTTAAAACTTGAAAACCATCAAAATAATTAGGGCTCCGATGCACAGTGGCACTCAGGGCCAATTGAATTGACGTACACACACATCCAGCAGCCTCTAGTGCATGAGCTGAATAACAAACATATCCACAAGACAAGCTTGCTTTGCTATTGGATGTTTCCCTTGTGTTTCCCTCTACAACTGTTTGACAAAGTAATGAAATATGTGGAGAGAAAACACGAAGTCGAGCTTGGCTGAGTGAAAGTCTAACCTAGCATGATGACCTGAGAGCAAGTCGTTTAACGCCACAGAAATACTACTGTACTCTGTCAAAACCCAAAGTTGGAAGTCAACAAATCACTTTTGTGTATGTCTATGAACTCAGATGAATCTAAAGAATCAAGCAAAAGTTAAGTTTCAGGGGCGAAACAATGGAAAAGCTAAATCTCTGTAGAGCTTCACAACGAGTGACGGTTGTATCTAAAAATTAGCCGTTAAGATGCAACATTAATCACTGATTTTCGTAATTCGTATAAATTCCAGTTGCGACAGCTGAACAATGTGAGGCTGCTGGCAACAAAATTTCCAACTCCTTATGTTAGACGGAAAATTAAAGCAAAGCTACTGGCAGTGCTGCAACGTTAAACATCTGGGGAAATTCACGCTAACACAATAGTAAGTGAGGCTAACACCAGCCCTTCCGAATCTAACATCAGCAATGATTAAGACCCCGTGGATGATGGCAACAGAAGTAGTTTTTGACGTATAACGTTATTTAAACAAAATACCGACAACGTATCATAATAAAAATGTCTCTGGGTTGACAGAAATTTGTGCCCCCGTAGTCGTTTTAATAGCAAGTGACTGTCGCACAGCTAACGTTAGCTAACTAACTATAACACTAGCTACCGGGGCCCGTTTCAGTTGCCCCCGTATAGCAGTATTGGGGTCGGTAGACGAGGCCTTTATAAATGATAACGCCACCTACGTTCAACCTTGATCAATAATTTAGGTGCCCACATAAAATGAACTATTTCTTTTTGAGAACAGTGATCGATACAAAAGCCCAAAAATGAAAAACTAAGAATCCAGTAACTGGTTTTGTCAAGTGCTATCCTAAATCTGACCATCGCTAACGCAGAGATGCACCTGTTTTATTCTAGGCGGAAACGGGCAGCGAACTGCTGATGCTGGGGCATCCACCAAACAAATGCTTTGCTCGCTCAAAATTACTCGGTTAAAATGAGCTCCGTCAAACTGCACAGCTGATTCTGTTACTAACAAAAGACTGACTTCTTTGCAATAACCTCCATAGCGTGTTAACGCGAACCAACTCAATCACTTTCAACCGTCGAGCAGCAAAGTCGAATAAGAACGACTGGACTAAGCATTGATAGCCACCGAATGAGGCTAACAAGCTAACGTCAAGAGAGTATGCCGAAGACAAAAATAGCTGGTTACCTGTACTGTCAGCGAACATGAGTTAGTACTAATTCTGTAAATGATCCGAGCTATCAAAGATGACCAGTATGGCATCTTTAACGATGCCACTGCACAAACACCAACATAACCCAAAATTCAAACTGACCTTGTTAGCGAGCTAACGTTAGCTAACTCGCGCCGTAATGTCTCCTCTTCTACCCGGAGAGCGCCGCGGAGACTTCCAAAATGCCATTAAACATGCGCTTTCCCCTCAACGCCACAGACAGATAATTTAGCTTGCAGTGTATCCGAACACAATCAATAGGGAATTTATCTTTCTGGTTTGGTTAGTCTACAGATAGTTCATTGCTCTATACTGTGATTATGTCGATGGCAACCCCTCCCTTGCCGCTTCTGTCCTCTTCGCAGACAGGTCTAACTACAGGTTGGGGCCAATCGCGTGTACTCGCATGACTCCGCCTCCCTTTTATTTGGAGACATGCAGGTGAAAAGATCAACAGAGTAAGTCTAAGCGGTGGAGTTCTACTATCTGAGTGTCTTTTTTTTAAAATTGGAGTTAACCATGGACTGAATAAAACTTCAGGCTTTTTTGAGAAGAAGTGGGGGGAAAGTGGGGCTAAAGGCGGGTAGTAGCCTAAGAGAAAGTAAAGAAAATAATGGCGGATCGGAGAGTGGGGGACGGGAGAGTGTAGACAAGGATCCAAACAAAGGCGGTATTGTCATTAAATGTAGTCCAGTGGTGAGGCTTGAAGGAGAAGGAGGAGCAAGGAAGAGACACACTGAAAGTGACAAAAAAAAAAAACACAGAGGCCAGGTAGAGGAAGTGGGCCTGTTGTTTGTTTTTGAAGGATGGAAATATGCAGGATGGCAGCATGCAAAGGGGGTGACCTGTGGAATTCCTCCCAAAACATAAAGCTGAGGGTGAGGTTTTACTAAAAAAGTGCCTAAGGATGACCACGTGAGGTAGAGAAGGAAAAGAAATTGACTCAGTGGCAGCGCAGTTTGAGGTAGAGTCTCTTTCAAAAGAGCTTCATAGGAGTCAGATGTATAAAAGTCTAAAATATCAGAAATTTGCCTATAGCCAAATAGCTAAGATGTGCAGCAGGGAGAGAAAATGTGCAAGGAGTTGGGATTATTATGGTCTTAGTTGAAGGGGTGAGCTTAAGGTGTTATAATTGAAGAGGGGAGCACAGTGTGGCATACTTAAGTAATGAAACCTGAGGTTGAAATCCAGCACAGAATAGTGAAGGAAAGACCACATGATCAGAGGAGGTAGGCATGTCAGGAGGATGCAAGATACAATGGAAATAACAAAGGAAAAAGGGAAGAGTATGTGGAAAGAGAAGGTATACCTGGTTACATGTACGCCAGACATACCAATAATATCATTGTAAAGACAGCAGTGGGCATGAGAAATCTGAATGAAATCTGAATCCAATAAAGCCTTCATGTGTGGGATAATATGCAATAAGCTTGGGAAAGACTTTAAGCAACTTTATTAAAACAGTATTAGTATTAGGAGTAGGACAGGAGCAGGGATATGTAGTAGAGGTGTGGTCTGACAGGAAGGACCTAGTGGTGCTAGATCCTAATGTTTGCATGGATTGTAATAGTTTAAGTAAGCGAGGGGACTTAGAAGGTCAAAACAATGAGCAGGTAGTAGAGGAGGTATTAAATGGAGGCAAACTGTTGTGTTTATATACTGAAAGGAAGACAAGGGTGGATGTTTGAACAGGCAATCTGTGTTGGACCTTACATCTGTTTGTAATAGGATAGGAAAGTGTGACTGAGAGGTGTAGTGTATGAAAGACTGTGTGCTATGCAAAATAAATACAGTTCTGGTCAAAGAAAACTGAAATGGATATACAGAATGTAATGAAGAAAATTCAGAAGCACATACTTCAGTTTGCACACACAGGTCTTATATTTACACCTTGCATCTATAAACCTTTGTAAATTTTATAATTTTGCTGCTAAACTGACTGTTATTTTATTCTGTTGTATACCGTTTTCCTATATTTTTTTTTTCTATTTTTTTTCACATGCACAGTTCAAATTGTGTCTATATCATGTATGGAGAGAAGCCACACGGAACTTCATTATACTTGTAGTATAATGACAATAAAGCTTATTCTACAGCACAGGCAATGCTAAGAAGGACAATAAGACAGACAAAAAGAGCATATGAATTGTTGTGACTCGGCTGGAAGCACTACACCTGTGGCCGACATATGCGGGGATGGTTACGAAGATGGAAGGTGATGGATAACAAATGGAGTTCAAACTGCAGTCTCCAATAACAGAGGAACATATAGAGAAAAGATTACATGGAAGACAAATATAATGTTTTATTAACCTTTGGAGAGCTAAAGATGGCTCTACCCAAATGCAAGAACTCAGCCCAAGGGAAGGATCAAATATGTTATGTAATCTTAAAGAATTTGAGTGAGGAGGGATTCAAGGTGATAGTGGCACTTTATAATAAAGCATGGGAAGGAGGGTGAATACCAAAAAAGTGCCATTGTGCCTATAAGAAAGCCAGTTAAAAATGAAAGCAATCTAGAAAATTATTGACCTGTAGCCTTGACAGCATATATGTATATGTTAATGAAGTGCCTAGTAAATGAAAGAATAATGCTAATGTGGCTATTTACCGAAGTTGATTTACAAAAGGGAAGGGCACTAATGATCCAGTAGTATGTCTGGAGGATGAAATAAAGAAAGCAGGAGTTAAGAAAGAGTCTGTGGTTGCCATATGTTTTGAGAAGGTGCACAACATGCTGCAGAAAGAAGGTGTTATGAGGTGTTAATGAGGTAATATAGTTAATTGAATAATGGATAGTACTTCTACCCACATTAATATCTTGTAGTGGTTGTGCTAATAATAAGTAACAAAAGTTAAATACAGCCTTGAAGACCTCTTTCTGATATTGTCTTGCATTGTGTTCATTTTAACAGACCTAGACTGGCAACCTGATGGAAAAGATTAACTGCTGCTCATTTTTTCCAAAATCAGAAACTCCAGTCAGAAGGCCGTTCACGTTCTAAAGGTTATATTTGCTCTTTGCTCGAATGATTAACTACAGAGTGACTCATTTTCTGTTGTGCTTGTGAAAAATGATGTCCGTATTATATCTTATCTTCAGAACTTTTCTGCAACCCCCATAACACATGATTTCCTAATTCAAGTTTCTTTGTTAATACCAGTATTGATTATGTTATCGGTACTCATATTGTCATAATTGAAAATCA
This sequence comes from Scatophagus argus, assembly GCF_020382885.2. Lineage (NCBI taxonomy): Eukaryota > Metazoa > Chordata > Actinopteri > Scatophagidae > Scatophagus > Scatophagus argus. The sequence goes on along the minus strand of NC_058500.1, from coordinate 9,459,089 downwards.
AATTTCAGGGGGAGCAAATGTCAGCTAGATAAGGAATAATCTTCAATTTTATTGACAAGTCGTGGAAGGTATCTTAGCACAGAAGGCTTATCATGCAACCAGACTGCACATGCTTTGCAGTAACTGCATGTAGCATGTACTTCAGTGTCTTCAGTTTCACAGAAACATTTGACTGCTGAGTGGAGGCAACTGCGATATTAGTGACAAGCTGCAAGCATGTGGTTGTTGAAGGGTTAGTTCAAGGATGAGGTGTGCAAAAATAATTATAGTTAAAGCATATCTTGTTTTGTACATTAGGTCATCTGCAGGAACGACGTTAAATGTCATATATTACTTAATTAATGTTATAGCAATCCTGGAAGTAATCTGGCATGTTTTGAAAGTGTTGGCTACAGTCAGAATAGGTTTCTTGGCTCAGCTCAATTCACTTTCTGCTCTCAGGCATTTTGCACTGGAAAAGATTCCTTGAGATTACTTGTCTTCACTCTGACGACTTCCTACTTTCCCCTTTTAAGGTGGAACAAATACATACAAAGAAGGTGACATTTCTTTGTTGAGATATCTTTGAGCTTATATGAATGACTGGTTATATTATCTTGCATTATTATGGTTTTAAATAGGGCATGAGCTCTATTGGGAACGATAGTTGAAAGAGGAAAGAAACGTTTAGAGAAAGAGGAACATCTCCCAGACTGACAACCAGTGACGAAGACGAGGCACAGTAAAAAACTTAAAATGAAACAACAATCTCAGATGTCATTTTACTGCAAAAATAAAACAGTGGAAACAGGCATTGTTACATTTCACTTTGCCAACAAATGATTAGATGTCTTTTACTCCACAGAAGATATTTGCGTGAAATATGTAGTGTCATTTATGTGATGCCATCATCATACATTATCATAAACTATAAGCTGTGCAAATATCTTGGAGCAAAAATTGAATCATTGTTTGTTGCAGCAAAGAAAAGAGCTTAATAAAACCCTTGGCAAGCACGATAAAGATAGAGAAACGGAGCCTGTCTGTAATAGTTCACAGACCTGTCAATCATCTGAATCTTATTGGCTCTACGTTCACCCCTGCAAGGCGATAGTATGAAAAAAGAGCATGTATGTCGTATCTGCATGTAGATCTTAGAGAACAGATTGGAAAATGACTTTATAAGAACATTCTATGGAAAATGAATAAGCACAGGTGATGAAATTTTCTTCAGAACTTGTTTCCAAAAACATCTTATCACATGAATGTCCCATGGATTCATTCTCTTTAATCACAGATTGCATTTATACTTTACATAAAACATTCTGTTGTATGTCTCAATTGTGTCTAAATCTAATGAATACCCCATCAGTGCAGACACAATGTGTAAATTCTATCCGTGTCAGCTGAGAAGAAAACATGTATTTCCCTGCGGTTTGTGTTCTATCATCTTGTTTTGTTTTTTTTTTACAGTTGAGGCGTATTATGGATGAGGGATTTTCATTGCAAATGCATCACACAGCTCTTGTTTTGCCAAAACACACATACAGAAAAACACCTGCAGTTCTACTAGACCATGATAGCCCCACCGCAGAGGGGCTTTCATGTGATTGCACATATTAGTCTGACTCTTGATGTGTGAGCACAGACCGAGAAAGAGAGCGGATTACGAATCAGCTGACTCCCCACATTTTCTTCCAAGTGACTTATTAGAAGGGTTATTCTAAGTGAACTGTTGGACCGCTAAGGGGGGTTGGCTGAGTAGTGAGACCCTCAATGGAGCCAATCTCCCCTTTCTCACAATGGTAGATTACTTTAGACAGCCCTTCTCGGCTTCACTCAATAACAAACAGAAAGAACCTTTCTGCTTTTTATATGTTGTGCTCACAGATCTCTCCTGTTCAGCCACAGTTTTTGTCACAATCATAATTCAGCTGCCCTTTGGTAGTCTTTTTGGTTCTCACATGGAAAGCCATTGGATTGCTTTCCCCAGGGGCATTTCATCAAGATGAGCACTGAAACGCTTTAAAGAATGTTTTAGGAGCACATAATTTACCTGTTAGTTTTGTTTTTGGTCTGCAGTGGGTGTCTGCTTACTTCGTCACTGGTTATATAGAGCTGATAATAGAACAAGAACAAGGAGGATTTCCTTTTAGCACAGCACACCGTTCTTGTTTGTGCCTGCCCACAGTTATCTGTTCTCGTTGTTCAGCACAAATAAGGTTTCCCAAGGAGCACCACTTGTACATTTTTATACTTAAATAGACTGTGTGTGAGGTACTGCTCTGTGAAAACAACCTCGTTGTTATAGAAAAACTAATTATTTGCCAAATGTTATGTCTTATTGAGAAGCAAATTGGGACTTGTAGTTTCATCTTGTCATATTTACATGTATCTCAGTGTAAATTAATCCTGTTCAAGTCTTGCTGAGGCAAGTTGGCTGATAATTTGCAAAATTACACTGCATAATTAATCCACCATCAGAGACCCCCGAAGGCAATTACAGAAGATTGGTCATTAACAGGTCTGTACGTTCGACCAGTGGCAAATCAGGATACTCTATTACAGGGTGAAAATGCAGCTACTCAGAAGACCTTATGCTAAATGGAAGCCTGAGGAAAAGGCCCTAATGGCCTCTATGTCTTGGGCAATGGTTTTGTTATCAGTGACAAACAGGCGTAATGATTCTGAAACACATCAAGAGGACATCAGCAAATATAGAAATTTGTAAATGGCGTGGCCTCACGATGACCCCCAGTCAAGAGCCAAAGTCAAATCAAATCAAAAGTCTCTCAGTAGCCCTAAATGTGTGCTGTGATCTTTAGCAGTTACCTGTAATACCCTTAGCCCAGTCTGTCAGTACAGTAATATGAGCACGCAGCCTTAAGTTTTTCTTATTGAAACTCCATTGCACACTTTGACTATGATACCATATTTACATACAAGTTCTCATCAATTCCTTATTTGGATCAGTTTAGGAGCAAAAGTAAAGCAATCAGGATAATAGCTATGACATTTGAAACATATTGTTTAGTTATGATTGTAATTCTTCTACACACCAAGTGTCAGGATTAGAATGATGGAAAATGTCTTGGTTCTATGGATAACAATGACTGTCTGTCTGCCAGTCTGCCAAGCATCATTATGCCGAAGTGCAGCCTCACAGAACTGCTAGCATGACCGTACATTCTTAAGTCTTGTTATTTCATACAGTCCTTACAGGTAACCTTGCATGTCGGACCTACCTTCAGTATGTGGCCTACATATCTTGGAGATTCAGGTCCCTGTACAGAGTGAGAAGCCTGTTCAGTGTAACCTGACTCTGTGTCCTCTTCTGTTACCTCTATGGTTGAGATAATCATCACTTTCCTGTGTTTTCTGTTCTTGGTGGGCTAAGGGATTTATTAACTAGCAAGCAATGTGTAAGGTCTCAGGAATGTGCTCCAGTTTTGTCCATTGGACCTGACGGTGACTGGCACTCACACCTAACGTGGAAGGCAGCTCTTTCTCAGGAAGTGTGCGTGGGCGGCCAAGTGCGTGGAGCAGTACTCCTGCTTAATGTCTGTCTGACATCCTGGGCTTAGGGGTGATGGAAATGGGGAGAAAGCCCAACTCTGGGTCGCAGGTGTACCCTTAACACTACCTATCAGTGCTAGCCCAAGGTGCAGGAGACTACAAGCCAGATCAAATCATGAGGCAGAGCTGCAGGATGCATTTCAACCCACCTTATTGCCTGGCTAGTCACATGGCAACAGCGCACACTGAAATGGAATGAGTCAATGGCTACAGGAATCACAGCCACACATCCAGGTGACATGTGGGAGAACGTGAATTGAAACCAGATTCTTGGGTGTATCACTCATAATCCCATGTTACTGTCATATCTATGATAAAAGACAACCGGGAGAAAAAAAAACATCAGCTGTGCTCAAGCAGAAGTAATGGCAGCATCTGAAACTCACTATTATGTGGCTCCCCATATCCACCCACTTCTCGGTCCAAGGCTGTCTGTGCTGCTTAGCTCTGGCACCGGGACTCTCTGTGGTACAGCAGAGCTCTCAGTGCAGGGAGCGCAGTGCTGATGCCAAAGTCCTGTTATCCAAATCTGTCGGCACTGTCTCATTTAGCAGATAAGAGTCTAATCTACAGGGTGGGCAGGAGATAGACCTACAAATACAAGGCCTCTCTTGTCGCTTGCTCACCATTCTCCACATTCCTGGAATGTGTATAGGCATGTGCAGGCTAAACAACCTTGAAGATCTTCTTCCTTTATTCCCTCGGACTCAAATGTGTGTTATAGAATATAAATCACAATGTATTTGTTCTGTTCGTCTGCCCGAATTGTTTTTATTGTCACAGACGTAAATTGCAGCCATTGCTTTCTTTTTCACTCCAGTATAATACCAAGCAAAGAAGAATAGTTCCAAGCAGGCAGCGATGCTGGCACAAAGACGGTTTGTCTAGATAATCAGTATCCAACACAAAAATATTTGTAGTGCTTGAAGAGTATTCACAATATGAGTGGATGCATATTATTATTAAAGACTTCTGAATGCTCAGACTTGTTGATGGAAAATAATCCATGCAATGGGTCTGATATCCTAAACATCAAGTCAGTGAGCTTGTGAAAAAAAAAATAATAATTTTCCTGTTATCAGCACTGTCAGTTCATGAATCCCCACTAAAGCTGGGTATTGTTTGAAAACTGATAATGTAGATGTAGCAACACTGCACCCTACTTTAATAAATACAAACACGTACTTGGACAAAAGCCTTTTGAAATGTTGACTGAAATAAGACAAATTTCTCAAATGTTGAACACAAGCAGTCATAAATGTATACCACCCAAATGAAATTGTCTAAAACTATACAATTTGGATTTAAATCACAGCCTATCCGATTGAGAAAAGACCTGACAGTAATTGCAAGTTCGCAAATTTAATTTTGTTTCATTTTACCAAAAAATGTTGGGATTTAATACCCATCTTTATTCCCCGGTTCAGCTTTTCAGTTACAAACAGCAGAACGCTGTGGCTATGCTGCATAGCTTCTTGTCAAAGGCATGTAACTGAATGTGTGCCCAGCAAAATACTGACTGGTAAAGCAAAGGGTTAAAAAACAATGAATAAACAATGGTTTCAATAATTAAAGCCTGGGGCACAGAAGCTGGCTACCAGAAAGAGGCACAAACTGGCACGCTAACCAGCTCTCTAACAAAGTATTTCTCTTGGCTGCATAGTTACAAACAAAAAGTATATGAGGGGCTCATTACTGAGTTGCTTGAGTGTGGATCTGAAGTTGCAAATGTATTCATGTAAATAATGCTATGCATATTACTTTCAAGGTTTGTGTATTGCCAACAAATACAATCAAAACCCGTGGTTTAGCTGCTAATTTTCAGTCTTGGCCACTATTGCAGTATTGTGCAAAAGTGCAGTATTGTGCTTGAGCACAGATCTCATTACCTGTTTCTCCAGTGCACTTTCAAGATCAAAAGCTGTTTGAAGACACTCATCATGTTTGATACATGAGACTCAGCAGATAGCCAGGACAGTCAGGAGCTTTGATGGGGTCCTGGGATAGGAAGTTATTAGTAAGTTATGCAAAAGGTTTATTTCACTCTTTTCTCTCTGAAGTTTATGTTTAAAAGTGAAAATTCAAGCCTTATCTACAATATCAAATCTGCTTTGTATTTTGTCAACATCAAATAGATAACTTAAATAGTGCAGAATTAAAAAGAATAATTATTCCCCCACATGGTTATTTCAGTTTCTATTTATGCTGCTGATTTCAGTTCTAGTTCCCTCTTTTGCACCTCTTTGAAACGAAGGCCAGAACTTCTCACGCTCTCCAACATGCTTATCAGATTAAATTCCTGCCTACAGGCTGTTTCCAGCCACAACACTAGAAACTATACTGTCATATTGTTGCCTACATTGCATATTTGTGGCACCTGCGGATGACACAGTATCCTTTGGCCTATTTGAGACATAGCCTGGAGGAGCACTTTCTCACACATCTGCCATGATCTCATCCTCAGTTTGCTTTTATTTTTTTTACAGACAGTGAATTAGGGTTTCTACGACCCAGGGCCATGGCTGTTTGTCTTGTTATTGAGACATTTAACAATCATATGTTTGGTTTTTCTATATGGTTGTAAAATGGTAGAGAAGACATGCATGAAATCTCCTTTTTGGTTCAGTTATCAGTGGAACATGTTTTTGAAAAAAGCTTCATTTATCTGTGTGCAGGAGGAATGTTTTTTTTATCCAATGAAAGAGAAATGCAGTAATGATCTGTCTCTTCTAAAAAGCTCTGGAAGGTTTCACATAGTATTGCACCCACAAGCCTTTAAAACACTAATTGTAAAGTAGATTTAAATGAAGTATTTTTTGGCACTAAGTTGCATCATAGCGTCATCGTGAGGTCACACCTCTCTGGTTGCTGGTGTCATCTATCTTCTATCTAGAATTTTATTAAACGTTTACTTAGCACACAGTTACTTTAAGCCTGTGTCCATACAATGTTGCGCAAGCAGGCCTTGTTCAAGGGCATATCAGTGATAGCTGAAGGATATTTATAATTCACTTTCTTAGCCCTATGCTGAGATTTGACCTCTGTCTTTAACAATCTATTCATCAACCATAGAACTCTCATGATATGAGGACTATATATAATATCTGTTTAAAATCTGTCTCTATTTTTATATTGGACATATGCCACATGCTCTGCGGATGTAAGATTTTACCTGACGTGTGAAGGTCAGCATGGCAACTTTACCATTCACTCCCTCTTATCTCTGTTTATGTTCTCTTCCAACTCCTGAGCTAAATATCTGGCTCTTTAAACGATCCACTACAGCCACCAGCTGCGTCTGTCTGCTGGGTGTTTCTGAGCAGGCAGTGTACAGTGGGTTTTATAGAGCTTTTTCTCTGTAAACAGCTGCCTGCTGCATGACAGCATGAGAATGACAAGAGTGAACAAAACCTGACAGCTAACAATGAGCCGATAAGTTCCATAAAGCCAAGAAGAGCTACAGATGCAGGCGATGTTTCTTTGTAGGTTTATAAACGCCTTTCATATTGTCGATAGTGATCTTAGGTTATCAGACATCAAATGCACTACTAAAAGTGCCTTTAATCACATGAAACAACCCCCCTGGGGAATGTGAGGGAAGCTCATCAGTGGATTTCTTCAGAAGCTGCTCAACCTTGTCATTTTGTAAAGCTGTCATGTAATTTCTCTCTCCTCCATTTTTTTCAGTTTTTGCTCATTCTCCATTTCTGCAGTATGTGTACTCATGCTTTTCTGTATCATAGGTGAACTTTTTTAGTCTTTTTTCACTCTGCTTGTATGAACTGCACAAGGAAGGGTCTTCAACTGATTGAGAAAGAAGCCCTGAAGGAAATTTGATTATGTAAGACCTCATGTCATGTATAGAAAATAAATGGAAATATGGCATCACTTGAGTGCCTGTTTTGCATGATATTTTCTGTAATTACATACAAAACAGCACAAGTAAACATAATCTTTGTTCTGTGAGCTATTTAGCACTCAATCTCCTATTAGTATTCCAACTCCAAGTCTGCTCAGTCCAATGTCTCCTTTGCATTCACTGTTCAAAATAATGCGTTTGCTTCAAAGCAAAGCCGTACGTCTTCAAAGAAAGCTGTATGGAAATGTGCTTTCTATGATAGATCATCACTCTGCATCTAAATGCACAGTGGTCAACGCTATAAGGGCGTTCACTGTGCGGGAGCCTGTGTATACATTAATTTATGGGTCTGTTTCGTTGTTTAAGGTGCAGCGGACATCACAATACCTGGAGCTTCTGTTCTCTTACCGTGTGAGTTTTAAAGAAACTTGTTGTTACAAGAAATCTCTTTCATGTTTGATAAGTAAACATCAAAAAAGAAATGTCAAACCATTGCTCCTTGCTTGAGAGGGAATCAAAGATGATTGCAGCCTTCAAGAAGATCAAGCTTCTACAGAAGTTACTTTAATGAAAGGCGAACCTGCTGTGTGCACTGGCATGCGGAAGCAGACAAAAGCAGAATATGTTTTCAATCAAAATTTGTTGGAAGAACGTTAAAATAATGGTGTGAAATTCAGTGCAGGGAATGTTAAAGCATGTTTGTTTGTGCATGGGAGGATCGGAAAGAAGAAGAGAGATGTTCCACGGTTGAGTAATTGTAGCTGTTGCCCTGGTGTCATCTCTCGTTGTTTCACTGCCATTTAGTGTGAGAGGTATTTGTTAAGCTTGAATGCTCCCAGACAAGCAGGGATGATATACGTTGTGTTTGCCAAAGCAAATGGGAGTCTATATACCCCTGGCTGAGTCCAACGCCAACAATGCTTTTGTGACTTTGACATCACTATTGAATTTTTAGTTTAAAAATGATGGTGATGTTACACTAAAAACACATGCAAGAAGCTCAGCCTTAACCAAACTAAATTAAAAATCATCCCAATAGAGATGCGTAACACCAGTGTGAATTCAAACCATAAAATGTAACCAAAATTAACATGTAATTTTCTCTCTCTCATACACTCGTACCTTTCACTCTTACAAAGATTCTACAAATAAACACTCGCTCAGCGCATCCAGTCATGATTTTATGCTGATCTCACTGTGTGTGTTGACGCAATCCCTTCTCACAGTAAATGACTGGGTCATATGGTGAACCTACAGTTTTTTAAAAACCACATCACTTGACTGATGGTTTACAGCCATCTGATCCACATGCCTCTTGTGGTGATTGCATTTTTGTCCTTTTTTTTCCTCTTTAACTTTTTCTTTTTTTTCCTCTAACTGTCCCTGCAAGACAGATCTGAAATCATACAGCACCTCCTACTGTTTGAGAATCAACTTCACTGGATCTGATGGACTATAGCAAGTTATTCAGTAAAACTCTTATATGGTTAGGTGCTTGATTCATAGTGTGCCATTATGTAGAAACTCCCCTAGAATTGCCTTTCATTGGTTGGCAGATTAACAATAATAGACCATATTATTCTTCTACTGCTTGCTTCAAAGTTGTTTCCTTGTCAAAATATTTAAGACTTACTGTTATGTGTCTTCCCTCAAGGCTGTCATCTGTTATGGCTTTAGTCCTGGGTTAGGGATGTGGTAATCATACCAGATAATTGTATTACTTTTGCCTCCACAAGTGACCCTGTGAGTGCTGAAATCCAGCAGCTGCATGAGTCATAATTTTAATCATACATTTGGGAAATATAGAGCTAATAAAAATAGAAAAACTGTGTGACTTTATGCTATGAATATCCGCTCATTTGCCCACCCCTGATATTATTTACTTTTACGTAGCCTCTTTGATTCCCAGCCAAGAGAAAATGTCACCCTCAGACAGACAAAGAAGCAACAAAATGTAACAGCTTCGAAACGGCAGCGAAAATGTCAAGCACTGATGATTGAATGTCTTTAATTTAGAAATATAAATACAAGTTCACATCCATCCACTTCTCATTTCTTTTGCCGTGAATGAGAAGCACCTGAGAAACAACTGAGATAATTTGTGAAATAGATGGAGATGTCATGTTCAAATTACCCAGACCTTCCCTCCCTCACAGAGGAGCAGTGGGAGCTTTCGAGGCGTCTTGCTTCAGTGTCTTTAAATTGATGAGCCGTTTGTCAAGTGAATATTTATCATCGACACATTTTGTGTTTTTGTGAAATAAACTGATCCATGTCATTCTGTTCCTTTCATGTTCGTTTTGCAAACGGAAAGAATGTGATACTTGGACTTTATGTTGTTATTGTGTAATTTACAATATTGCTATCTACACTGAATAAGAGGGTTTAGACATCGAGGATGAACAATAATACAAAACATAAATCACACAATATGCCTCCCTTAAAGTAAATGGTTATGATTGAACAGTTGCAATATCGAGATAGATACACTAGATGGCGCTATGTGAGAGAAAGTTACCAATCTCAAACACGCCACAATCTTCAAAAGAAAATACGAAGAGCTATGATTTGCGCCACCAACTTTGACCAAGCCGATGGACTTTGCCTTGTAGGCCTGTTTATAAAAAATGTGTCTCATGATTTCTGATCGTCTCTACGTGTTGTGTAGATCTCGTAAACACAAGGTGCGGGGTGTTTCACATGCGGTTATCTGGAGTTTAAATGGGTATGCATAGCAAATTAAGTGTGAACTAAAAGCAGCCGTGGTGTTTTCTAAACTATACAGACACCCCATTAGACACTGTCCAATACACTATAAGTGAGGCAAGGCCATGCCGCACATTTCTCAAAATCCGATTGATTCAGCAGATGAAATTTGCTCGGTTTTGCTATGATTTCCGCACCGCGCATTGGCTTAATGATCCTGAATGTGTGGACCTGCGGTGCGACGCACGGGGAGACGCGCGCTGCGCTCCCAGCAGAGGTCCTGCGGGGACAGGACGACACCACACCGGAGGTTTGAAGGCAGATGAGCCAAAGGTCCTTTTTACCCAGAGAGCACTCGGCTCTCTCCCATGGGCTGCCTCGGTTATTTGGGATCAGGTTGAGCGGGGTGGTCGCCGCCTGCATCTGTGTGTGTGTGTCTATATGAGAGAGAGAGAGAGAGAGAGAGAGAGAGAGAGAGAGAGAGAGAGGGTGTGTGTGTGTGTGTGTGTGTGTGTGTGTGTCCTCTCCTCAGCGCACAGGCGCCCTGCACTCCAGTCTGCTGACACACTGGGAGGACAGTCCGCACTACACGTCCGTGTCATTGGACTCTATGTGGATACAAAGCCCGGTGAACACAGATCCATGGGGATACTTTAGTGGGAACTGCAGCCTGCGACCATTTACATGAAAACAGGTAAGTGACTCTTCTTAAAAGCATTTTTGGACAGCATGTTCCCAATTCTCCAAGTTGAAACCGCTCTCGTCCAGTAGGTGACATTCTTGATCGCTATCCACTGTCCAATTCAGTGTCTTATTCCTCGAATTACACAATATCGAGACGTGTATTTATTTATTTTCTTCTTTATTTAGCCTGCACAATCTTCTTAACAAGCAATCACCGAAATAAAGCCAGAATCAAATACTTAGCGTCCTTCTAATTCTTGTTTTTGTCCTGACGCACTCATATGAGTGAACTACAATCATTAATGAAGCTATAAACTGATTGCAGCATATGGCAGAAAGTCGCCAGATGAGCGGGGGAGGGACACAGTAATACCGAGGAGACAATTGGTCTCTTGTGCGCGGACGTTTTACGATAATGAAAGTGGACCCCGTTGGCCAGGCCAGTCCTGAACACAAAGATCATTCTCAACAAGTCGGTACTGTGGGCGCCTGCCTGGTGCTGAGGCAGCGAGTGTGTGTGACAGCACCATTATTCACCAAGATGCCTAATTGCATTAGTCTTACACTGGATAGAAAAACTGTCCTGATAAGCTGACCTGAATGAAAGCCAAAACTCAGTGCAGATGTTGTTTAGTTAGACGTTTCTGCCTTCCAACTGAGAAATTTGTAGTCCGTTAATTGATTATTTCTGAGATAGTTATATTTTTTGGCCACGCTGTTTCCAGATATCTCCAGTGTTTTGTTTTTTAGACACGGCCTGTAAATAGGCCTACTACTCCTTTAAAAGATTAGCTTCATTTAGCACAGAGGGGACAGGCAGGCTTGTCAACATCGTAATTAAACAACAGGCTTTAATACAAGTCAGTCTTGACATTTCTCAAAGACTGTAGTATCTGGGATGAATTTTATCCTGTTTTCACTGTTATTACATGTGTTTTGGACCACATGCATCCACTTCAACACAACAGGCCCTTATGAAATGCAAGAGACCAATAATCTCCAGACTCTCCAGGACAATAGAATCAATAAAAACAGATCTCTCGCATCTGATATTGGAGCAGCCGATTGATTCAGGAAATCATGGTCTTGGCTCCCTGGAGATGCTCATGAATCTTGCATCTGCACCCCCAGTGTGTTTATGTTCACATAAAAAAAGTGGAGAGAAATGGGACACGATTGGAGAATTGCACTTCACTTATGGGGTGTAAAACTGGAAATTGTTTGGGGAAGAATTCATTTGGTTGGACTGCACTGTGTGAGTACTTTACCAGAAGAAGTAGGAAAACGTGATTCAGAGTTGTCCTCGCGAGTGCATAACTGAGATCAATAAGGAATAGAATTTTCTTCCATATGTGTGTAGCAGAGGGGGTGTCTACTTGAGTGCAAGTACACTATTTATTCCTGAAAGGGGAAAAGGGAACAACACACACATTGTGGCTGATGTGAGAGGCACACATATCTATTAGAGGGACTCCAGGGGGTACAAAGACAGACCATCATGTATTGCTGACTCTCTGTCCAAATGCAATTCCTTAATGCACTCTGAGAGGCAGAGATCTAATAAGAAGTGGAAGAGCATCTTCAATAATGAAACCCCACCTGCATCTCTGCTGCAGAGTGAGGGCTGGGGCCGAGAGGCTTCATAAATAACAGAAACCAGACCTGACACGTGCTGCTCCAACGTCTGGGAACTGCCAATAATCCCTCTCATCTGCTAAGATGCTGCTCTTGCAGGCTGAAGGGGGTGGAAACAAGGAGGCACAATGCTTAGTTTTAGTGTGCAGTCATCAAGTAAATGTAGCCCATCGCAGCAGCTTTAGTCTATTAAACAGTCCTGCAGAGAGAGATCATGGATATGTACAGTGCATAACTGTGTGCAGATTTTTAATTTATTTTCTTCATTTCTTAAGTCATGCCAAAATCCAGTGAGTCGCACATTGATTCTGTTCTTCGCCACGAAGGATGAAAACCTGTAATAACTTGCAATGCTTTTGGACTCCACATTTTATGAGGCAAATCAGTATCCTCATCTTCACTCAGGCATTCATTTAGCTGTTGTTGTCGCAGGAGTGTTGTTGTGATACAAATTAATTAACTCTCCAATAATTGAGATAAATCCCCTGTAGCAATTAACCTGCATTTTAGCAATTAACCTGTGCTTGTCACTATCTAATAACTACAGACTCTTGAGGTTCAACTCCCTCTTTTCTGGCTTTGTCGATTAAAATAGATTTTTGCTGCGGGTTCATTATCCTTATGTTTTACCATGTAGTCAGCGATGTCACACGAGAAAGCCATGGGACAAAAATCACATGCGCGCTAATTGATATTTGAACTGGTGGCTTCCATGCAAATACACTGTGTTGATCCCTTTGTTTTGGCCCTTCTTGTTCCGCTATGAAGAGAGCCTTTCTTCTGAGACAGAATGTGACCCTTGCTGCTGTTCTTAAGACTGGCCCTGTGGCTGACAGAACCACAGGCTGTCCCTGCTATGAAAAGACAGCACTGTTTTGAACTCCAAAGATTGACCCAGCAGGCCTCATGACTCTCCTGTTGTGTCTCATGAGCGTGATTTATTTAGCTCAGAAGTCACCCTCAAAGAGCGGCTTTCACGCTGTCTATACTGTACAGAACGTGACTCAAGAAATAAGGATACGTATATGCTAAGTACACCACTCAAGTGCTGTTATATCAAATGAAAGTGCTAGAAG